>NW_026622808.1:48765474-49390474 GCF_023065955.2 Ursus arctos | reverse complement strand
AAAGCATGAAGTAAGTCACCCTAATCTGATGTCTCCTGACTCTCTATCAGCTTTCAAGTAGTTTCAGTGGAAGAACTTCTATTGCAAATGAGGTTTCGTATTTTCTCTCTTTAACAGTGCAACAGCCCTGACTGCAAATGGGCATTTCCTTTGTGGTTGGCAACTTTTCTTAAAAGCTTGGTTAATAAGAAAAAAAAAAAAAAAAAGATAAGCAATTTCCTCTTCCCATAAAGTTACTCCATCTTCGGTAGCAATCCCAAGTAATAAATTATTGTTTTAAGAATTATCATAATGGTTTTAATGCTGTCCACATTAGTTCCCTAGTGAGGGAACTAGGCATCTTACATTTTATAGTCTTGACATTTTTGGAGTCACCTTTTCCGAAAAGAAAATATGCAACCCGATTACATGATCAAAAGTGTGGAAAGGGGTTAAGGACCAATTTTAAAGTTTCCCCACTCACATGTCTCCAGAAGCACTGAGAACAGTGTCTTGTACAAAGTACACTGTATCGAAATATTGGTTAAATAGATAGAAATAAATATCCTCCCTTCTCCCTACCCAGACAAAACTGAAATGGCCCAGCGGATGAAGAGATAGCACAAAGAGGATAGTGTTTTGTTTTCTTTTGGGCCAGTTTTGCTTCTGATAGCAGCTCTACTTTTGAACAACTTAGTCTTATCTATTTCAGTTCACGCCTGTAAGGTAAATCCCATATGGGAAGTTTGAGCTACAATCTCTCACTCTCAATACTTACATGTTGTTAGCTTTAGCTTTCAAGGTGATCCCCAACCAAAATGTTTCCTGCTGCTGAAAAGAGAGATGTATCTTTGTTTTAAGTGAATTTACTTGCAGTGGCCACTCTTTGGTAGTAATTTTACTGAATAAGGCATCCCTCCTGTACCTTTCCCGAGAACTAAGTTTACCATGATTAGCCATTAATTTCTTGTCTCTTTTAAAAGCTTTCATTCCCCCCCCCCCCCCAACCAGCAAGTCTACACTTCATAGTTCTATGATGTTTATGGTGGTTAATTTTATATGACAACTTGACTGGGCCATGGGGTGCCCAGATATTTGATTGGACATTAGTTTGCATGTTTCTTTGAGGGTGTTTTAGATGAGATTAACATGTGAATTGATAGATTGAGTAAAGAAGATTGGCCTCCTTAATGTGGGTGGGCCTCATCCAATCAGCTAAAGGCCACAGTAGAACAAAAAGCGTGACCTTGCCCTGAGCGAGAGAGAATTCTTCCTGATTTTTTATTGGGACATCAGTCTTTTCCTGCCTTTGCAAACTGAAACATCAACTCTTGATGAGTCTTGAGCCTGCCAGTCTTTCAACTGGAAGGACAGCGTTGGCTCTCCTGGGTCTCAAGCTTTTGGACTTAAGACTGCAACAGAACTTTTGGCTCCCTGGAGTCTCGGTCTTGCTGACTCTCCTTGCAGATCTTGGGAGTTTTCAGCTTCCATAATCACGTGAGCCACTTTCTTATAATCTCCTTATATGTGTATACCTGCTTCACGTTGGTTCCCTTTGGAGAACCCTAATACAAGATGAGTTGCTCATGCCAAGCATGGAATCTGTGATTTCTGTGCATAGTAGCCCACAATGGATCCCTGTCTGCCAGCATCACTCCTTGAGCAATTTTAAGTTCTTATTTCTGAATACCGAGCCTCCGTTGTCAGGAACTATAGATGATAAGGAAATGAGGTACATTCTTATTCAAAGCCCACAGTCCATTGTCAACAGGGTATAAATGACTAGAAATCGTGGCTAGGGGAGTCCCACAAACACTGTCATTGTGTAGGAAAGTTGTTTTCACTGGGAAACTGAGCCATATCTTGTGGTTTGCTGAGGTGGTTACGCCATTTAGGTTCCACTTAGTGAAATACTGGCTTTCCCCCGCATTCTACGACTGTATAGACACTGCCGGGGTGTGCATCTGTCCTCTTCAGCTTCTAGTTGTGTGACCTTGGGCAAAGTAATGTGCATTTTGTTAAATGTACAAAAGGAATAAAAACAGGACCTACATCATAGCATTTTTTTTTAAAGATTTTATTTATTTATTCGACAGGATAGAGACAGCCAGCGAGAGAGGGAACACAAGCAGGGGGAGTGGGAGAGGAAGAAGCAGGCTCATAGCGGAGGAGCCTGATGTGGGGCTCGATCCCATAACGCCGGGATCACACCCTGAGCCGAAGGCAGATGCTTAACCGCTGTGCCACCCAGGCGCCCCACATCATAGCATTTTTATAAGATCACACAGGATAATATTTGTAAAGGATTTAAAACAGTGCTTTGCAACCTACCCTATTTTATCAAATCTAAGATGCCATCACTTGTGAGATGCACTGCTATTTTGTGTATTTCTAAGGAACAAAAGCATTGCCAGTTACAATGATAAGATGCTATCTGTTGTGAGACCTGAAATGTTTAAAGATGAGAAAAACATTGTATCTTAAAAATCAATAAGGTACCATAGTCCGTTATATAAGTGACTAAAATCCTAGACCACACGAGCTGATTATTCAGAGACAAATTTGAGCAGGAAAAAAAAATCTGTTTGCATTTGTGGATGGTTATCTATATATAGCAGAGTTCTAAGCCAACTCTAATATTAATGAATGTCCCAATCACTTCTCAACTATTCTGTTACTAAAATGCATTTATTTTATTTTCTTAATGAGGTTTAGTGCTTCCTTCTTGACTCTCTAGGATCATTTAAAATCTAATTAATGCAGGATGGCTGGTATAGGGACTGAATATTTGTGGGCCCCCCTATTCATTTGTTCACGTACTAACCCCCAAATATATCTATTTGGAGACAGAGTCTGTGAGGAGGAAATGAAGGTTAAATGAGGTCATATAGGTGGGGCCCTAATCTGGGAGAGCCAGTGTTTTTGTGGAAAAAAAAAAAGGAGACAGCAGAGCACTCCGTCCCTGCCACGGGAGGACCTACAAGGCCGCTGGTTGTGGCATGCTGCGAAGAACGCCCTCCCCAGGAACTGAATTGGCCAGGACCTTGATCTGTTGTTTAACCCACCCAGCCTGTGGTCCTTTGTTGTGGCAGCTGGGTGAGCCGTGACAGTGGCCCACAGGGAAGGGAAGGCCCTGTTGGAGGACAGAGGATGAATTCACCCTGGCCCCCACCACATGGCTAGTCATTCAGGGAACGTGCGACCTGAAGGAGCTTACTTGCAATTGGAAACCAGAGACAGGGTCCCCTCTTGAACTCTTCGCAGTCCTTGCTGCCCTGCCTGCTCAGCACTAAATGCCCACCCTACGTTCCCGACCTCGTAATGACAATTTGATTGTATTTACTTGTTACAGTTGTATGCAACTACCGATGGGGAATCAACATTCTTGTGTACGCTTAATTGGGTCTATAGTTTTAACCACTTTATGCTTTCTTCTGTAGTAGATCGAAAACTTCCTCTCAGGATGGTGGTTTGAGTCTCTAGGTGCTGGTTCTGCTTCTGTGTGTTTTACAAATGAAACTTTGAGTAGTTGTTCTTGCCAATGATTGAATTTTGCTTCCATCCACGGGTAACACAGAAGAAAGGGCTAGAAATTTTTCAGGATAACACAGAAGTTGTTTTGTGGAAGGGCTAGTTTCATCAATTAAAAATATTCCATAATTCAGATTTGTAAACTAGTTTTGTGATCTGAAGTACATGCACCCAACAGCAGAAACCAAAGCATTAGCCTCCGGGCATCTCTGGGGAAGCCTGTTTTAATAAGTAGATGAGATTGCTTGTAATTTACAGAGCAACTTACATGTAAAAAGTGTGTGTGAAAATTGAGGGTGCTTGAAACGATTGTCTTTTATTAATATTTTCCTCAACATTACCTCCACAACCTTGTTTATATAATTTTTGTCAGAGCAAAGGTAAGTCTCTCCCATCCTGATGTAGCCAGAGTTGGTGTATTGGTTACCTATCGCTGTGTAACAAAGTAGCCCAATCCTTAGAAGCTTGAAACAGTCAACATCTATTACTTCACACAGTCTGTCAGCATCAGAAATCTGGGAGTGTCTTAGCTAGGTGGTCCTCCTTTAGGGTTCTCAGATGGCATTTAAGCTGTTGACTGGAATTGGAGTCTTTGAAGACTTGACCAGGGCCATTGGACCCACTGAGGGACATTCTACAAAATAACTGGCATGTATTCTTGACAAATGTCAAGGTTAAGAAAGATCAAGGCTGAAAAATACTTTCTGATTAAAGAAGGCTAAAGAAATGTGACAACTAAGTACAATGCAGGTCCCTGAGTTGGATCCTGAAAGAAGGGGAATAATGGCTAGAGAAGACATTATTAGGACAACCGGCAAAACTGAAGCTCGTGTAATAGCATCGTGTAAATAGCACTGGATCAGTGTCAATTGTCCTGATTTTGATAATGATGTAAGAGAATGTTTTTGTTTTTAGGAAATACCCACTGAAGTGTTACTAAAGGGTCAAAGGGTATCATGTCTGCAGGTTACTTTAAAATGGCTCAGAAAGATATGTGAAAGAGAGCGAATGACAAGACAAAGAGGGTCACATGTAAACAACAGTGAACCCGGATAAAAGATCTTCGTTACTGCTGCTATGACAAAACGCCACAAATTTAGGGGCTTGTTTCTGCAGGTCCGAAGTCTGGCACAGTGTAGCTGGATTCTCTGCTCAGAGTCTGATCTCTGGGTTAAAATCTAGGTTATCTGCAGGTGTGTATTCCTTTCTGGAAGCTCTGGGGAAGAATCTGCTTCCGCATGTATTCCGTTTGTTGGCTGAATCAGTTCCTCGTGGGTGTGGGACTGAAGTCATCATTTCCTTGCCTTTTTTGCCTTTTGACCGCTCGGTCTTTAAGCCAGCAGTAGTGCCTTAGTCCTCCTCATGTTTTCAGTCTGACTTCCCTTCTGCTCCATCTCTCTGCTTTTAAGAGCTCATGTGAGCCCATTAGCTCAATCTGGACAGTCTAGGGCAAATTCCTTCTCTTACGATCAACCAGTTAGTGATTTAATTATTTTTATTTATTTTTTAAAAAGATGTTACTTATTTATTTGAGGGAGAGAGAGAGCGCAAGCCCGAGCAGGGAGAGAAAGGGAGAAGCAGACTCTCTGCTGAGCAGGGAGCCTGATGCCGGGCTCCATCCCAGGCCCCAGGGATCATGACCTGAGCTGAAGGCAGACACTTAACCCGACAGAGCCATCCAGGTGTCCCCCAGTTAGTGTTTTAAATTAAATTCACAAAATCTCTCTCGCCATGTAAGTAACATAATGGGTGTGATACCAGGGATTGAAGGTCCTGGGGGCTGAAGGTCCTGGGGGCTGAATTTCTGTCTACCACAGGTTTACAGGAATTTTTTGCACTATTCTTAACACCTTTATATATATTTGAAATGACATCAAAACAGAAAGTTACAAAGATTCTTAAGCATGGTGCAGGAAGCTGGAAAATGTGGTCATGGTATCGTTCACGTACTTCGTAGCTTCATTTTTTCCTGACAGCACTGGGTCTGTTTTTCTCCCCTTTGATCCATCAGGTCACCACCAAATCAAGCAAGGGACCTGTGAGGTGGTCGCTGTGCACAGGTGCTGTAACAAGAACCGCATAGAAGAGCGGTCACAAACAGTCAAGTGCTCCTGCTTCCCAGGGCAGGTGGCTGGCACAACGCGGGCTCAGCCATCTTGCGTTGAAGGTAAGACCTTTCTGGTCCGTTTCTCTACTCTTGCAAAAGGATGTAAAACCACCAACCACCTCCTTGCTTTACTGTCTTTGCAACTCAAAGAAAACTCGGCTGCTTCCAGGTGAGCGTTGCTCCAAAAGTGAACCTCATTGTAACTCCACGCATTGCTTGGTGAACAGGGTACGTTATTAACGATATTTCTCAAGGGGTCCCAATGGGGGAGTTCCATTACTAGACAATCGGGAAGATATGCTTTGATTTTTTTTTTTTTTAAATTTCCTTCCCCAGCTGTCTCTCCAAATCTTATCCATCAAAGCCCTTGCTTCTCTAGATACACTTTTCTCCCTGATTTCAGGCTCTCAACGCAAAAGCGATTAGCAGCTTATTTTTCTCACCTCATTGTTAATGGTACAGACTGATATTCTCTTTATTTCTAGTTTACTATTTTAACAAACATTTCTGAAACATCTTCTTTGGAGCAACTTCCCTGAGAACAGTTTGGGGTCACATGTCATTTATTTGTTGTCTCTAAATCCCCTAGCAGAGTACTGTGCCAAAGGGTTTAAAAAAAAAAAAAAAAAAAGAATGAATGTTGATGGGTTGTAGGTAGAGGCCTGGGATTGATTCCTTTTGCTGCCCCTGGCTGCTTGCAGCACACTCCTTGTTAGAAACAAGCATCAGTCCCCAGGGGAGGAGATCCATGAGGTTACGCCTTGTACCACTTTCGCCATAATGGCATGAAAACTCCGTAAACATGGCCGCTTCCCGATTTATTTGGTGCATGTCTAAAGGTCAGCCATTAGAATACGCATATGCATTCTTAACTCCAGAATCACACAATCAAGAACAATAACTGACCGACCCATATCCCACCTCCCTGACCAAACACAGGCACAGATTTATGGCCTGTATGGTCACTAGTGTTGTGTGTCACCGTGAAAGCTGGAAAGTGAATATGGCCAACTTAGCATCTACAATTCCTCACAGAAACCCTGGGGGCCGAATGTGTTGCTGAATTCAGATTTTTTTAAAGGCAGCATAGTACATACAGCAACTGTTCTCTCACGAACCTAATGTCTTTTCCGGTTGTACCCCATAGTCACAGATGCTAGTATTTTGACAATGAAATATGTAGAGTATTCTTGTAGAATGGGATAAGGCAAAAATTAGAAGCCGATGTTAATTCAGATCGGGTTTTGCCGCCATGGTACAGAAGTCCTGTCCATTTTCAGAGCTTTTTGGATTTGGGGATCACAGATAAAGGATTGTGGATCTATAAAAGAAGATGAAGATTTTTAACATTAAAAAAAAAAGATTTAAATTTTTAAAGCTTTTATTTATTTGTCAGAGAGAGAGAAAGAGAGAGAGTGCCCACACATAAGCAGGGGGAGGGGCAGAGGGAGAAGCAGGCTTCCGCCTGAGCAGGGAGTCCGATGCGGGGCTTGATCTGAGGACCCTGGGGATCATGACCTGAGCTGAAGCCAGACTCTTAACCAACTGAGCCACCCAGGCATCACAAAAAAAGACATTTCAAAGACATTTGACAAGTTCCTGTCTCTCCAGCTGGGACAGTTGAGCATATTGATTTTCTCCATCAATTGAATCCAAACCACCTTGGTCTATTTCATCGCCTTGGTCTGTCTCTGATTCTCTGTGCTGCCATCACCTGCATTCTAGGGGCTCACATTACATTTTGCCCAGCTCACCAGTCCTGTCTCCCATTTTCTACCCTGCAGCCTTCTACAGAAACAGAACTCATCATACCACTGCTGTATTTAAAACCACTCTTCAGTGACTTCCCACTATCTTTAAAATAAAATCCCAGTTCTTTACCATGACTTATGAAGCCTTGCATAGTCCTGACTCTTGTCTGCCTCCTCTCTTTCACCTATACTACCCACGTCCAAGCGGAGGCATTTATGATCCTTTTGATCTCCACACTCCTACTTACATCCTTTGCCTGAATCATTGTCGTCTTCCCTACAGCACACATTTTGTCTACTGGATTCCTGCTCTCCTTCCATATCTGCTGTATGCTCTTGTATCTCCCTGTCCTTCTCGTTCATGACCTGTATGCCATTCTAAGATCTTTCCGAGTGTGGGCCTTCCCATTAGTCTGCAGGGTGCTTAAAGATGGAAACTGGGTCTCTTATTTCTCCCCACTCCCCCCGCCCACCACAATTGTCTGGTGCATGAATGACTTTGAGCACAGGGGAGAACTGTTGCATTTTCAGTAATCCCAGATTATTTTCAAATTCATGGTAACAACTGCGTATGCTCTGTGGATTTTAAACTTCAAGAACATATGAATTATAAACTCCAGACTCTATCCAGCATAGAATCTTTAGATATAAAAAGTCTTACGTATTTATCTCAGAGCACTTTTATTGGCACCTGGCAAGTATAGAAGGTGTGGCAATTAAATTTACTCTGTCTTAGTAAAGAAAATATGAATACCTTATCCTCCAGTAGCTTGTTTTAATTTTTATATACATTTATGATACGGTCCAAAGTCCCTTTGGACACCACTGTAAGAATAACTATGTATCTGGTCAATACATTTGTTTTTGTATATTTGTGTATTTAAGATAGGTCTCTGGAAAATGGGGTACATTTCAGTATGTGTGAGTTTTACCCAAATGGTATCACACTGTATATATATATATTTTTTAAAGATTTTATTTATTTGACAGAGAGAGACAACCAGCGAGAGAGGGAACACAAGCAGGGGGAGTGGGAGAGGAAGAAGCAGGCTCATAGCGGAGGAGCCTGATGTGGGGCTCGATCCCAGAACGCCGGGATCACGCCCTGAGCCGAAGGCAGACACTTAACGACTGAGCCACCCAGGCGCCCCCACACTGTATATTTCTTAATCAACCTGCTATCAACATGCAGTTGCAGAGATCTTTGTGTGCTAGTACCTACCGACCTATTGTGTTTTTTTTAATTGCTACATAGCATTCCATTGTATGGCTAGGTTATAATTTGTTTAGCCATTCCTTCACTGAAGAACATTTCAGTCGCGTCTGTGTCAAGACAGACTCATAGGCTACCTGAGGATTTCCTTAGTGTTATAGGATCAGTAAGTGATAGAGATCAATGGTTTGGTGTCTGCGCCGAGTCTGTGCAGCGGAAGGTTCTGTGATGATGTACATATTCTTTCACTATATCTCTTAGCTATGTGTGTTGATGCACACGGGTCCAGTACGATCGGTAACCACTAACCACATGTGGCTAGTGAGCAATCGAGATGTGCCTGGTATGAATTTAAATGGGAACTTAAGACTCAAATCTTCTCTGTTGGATGACGCAGGAGCAGCCTTATGTACCTCTGTAACGTAGGAGTATTACACTCGTAGCCAGAGACTACCCAAACTCTGAAGGATAGGATTGGGATTCTATCTTAGTATTTGTGTCTCCTGCACCGAGCATAGCCTGGCAAGCAGTCGGTGTTCAATAAACGTTTATTGGATCAAAGGCAGAGAGGAGGTGCAGGAAGTTGTCGTTTGGACTCTAGTTAGGATGTATGCCTGTTTTCATATCCCCTTTGATCTTCTATTCCTTATCCGAATGTTTCCATTAGGGCTTTTTAGCTTTATCCTGTAATAATCTTTATCCCATGATAATTATGCAGTATCATGCTGCTAGTTGGCTTGTGGAAAGACCTAGTCTCTGCCGATGTGTTCCTCTTATCTTATTTGTCAATAAGAATGTGGAGAGGATCTAAAATATAACATTCACTTGAATTTACATTTAAATTAAAACAAAGGCGAGAAGACATTGGAGCGGGGCACTAATTAATGTTGGCATAGAAAGTGCAATATCCTTACGCATTTCTGCTAATCCACGGCAGAGATACTTATCTAGTGTTTTCATTGCTTTTCCATAAAATCATAGCTTTTATTAGTTAAAAAAGGAGAAAAATGAGCTGTTTTTTTTCCTCCACGTTTTTTGGGTTATAATTAACTTATAAAATCCTCCCGTATTATGGAAATGTGTCTGTCCTCCACATTTGGGATTAGGGAGGAGGGGTGGGAAGTACTCGATTAAAGCTATGGTTACTTGGGTCCTACAACAGACAACCGTGTCGCTGGTAAGCACGTTCCCTTTTGAATCTCCGACTGGTATAGATACCCAAGGCTGTTTAGTGACAGGAACTGTATTCTCCACATTTATCAAAATACCACTTTACAGAGATAATGCTGAGTGGTATGATAAAACCAGAGAAATGTGTAGTACGATGAAGCTTAATTTATTTTGTTAGAGTGAATGCTTTCTAAACATTGGGTTTAAGAAAGACCGATAAAAGCCGAGGAATGGGAGGTAGCTGCTTTTTAAAGCTGTTTGTTTTCTTTGGATGATGGCTGAGTTTGTCTTCTGAGATGTCAGAAATCACTTAGGCAAAGCCGAGGCTTCCGGTTCCTACTGCAGACAAGTCACGTGGTTTTATGGACTGTGCGATGAGGTGTGGAGTAGGTCTTCACGATGGGATTTCACAAAGTTGTGTAACTGGGTGTGTTCTCCGGTTTTCCCAGTGGTGGTCAGGTGAATGACAGGTGCACTGGGGGAGGTGGAAGGACGTGCACCTGGCGTGCATTGGTTCCCTGAGTTTTAACGTAGCACTTTGTGCCTGGCCTGGCCTAGATGCTGGGGGGATAGGATGCTCATCAGGCTCAGGTCTTGCTTTCCGCAACAAACTCGAGGAAATGAAGGTACTTGGAGAGAGAGCAGAGAAGCGGTCAGGGATGGTGTCCCATGAGAAGCACTGGGTCTGACTTTACCAGGCCGGAGGGGACTAAGTGGTACAGCAGGGGCAACCATGGGAATGGAAAGTGTCTCCGTCAGGCTCTGAAGTGGTCGAAGACAAGGCTGGAGATGTTAACAGAGCCTTTGCTCTTAGAGACTTTCCAGCCACTCGGAGTGTGGGATGTTAATTCCTGCGTTCTGGGAATTCGTATTCAAGGAGAGTATGCCAGTAAGAAAGGGCATGAAGTGCTATCAGCAAAGTTCACATCCAACCCCTTGAAGATTCTCGAAAGGGAAAAATGGGATCTCTGAATTTGCCAGGCCACGTTGGTTGTCAGCATAGGATTCAGGGTGAGCCCTGGAGTAGCCAGGATCTGTGTGTGGGAGAGAGAGCAGCGAGACAGCCAGAGAACGCGAGAGTCAGAGAACAGGCACATGCTCGCCTTGCAGGATTGCCCACGGCGGAGGCCGCGGGAGGGAAGAGAAGGAACGAGTGGCACGTATTAAGGATTATGAGGTCTGCTGAACTAGGCCAGCCTTTCGTTTGGGGCTGAGTACATCTCCCAGTGTACACGACCATAGATCAGTGTTGCTTAACCAGGGGTGATTTGGGGCCACCCTGGGGATATTTGACAATGTCTAGAGCCACTTCGGGTTGTTAAATTGGGCATGGTAGAGGCCTGGGTTGTTGGTCACTCTGGTACACGGTGCGGTATGTACCCCTACAATCAAGACCTATCCAGCCTCCAAAGTGCTAATGTCAAGAAACACTGCCTTACGGGTAGGTCGTGGCTGGGCAGGGTTGTACCTGTGTGAGCTCACACTTGTGAAGACAAACTTAGATCACAAAAGATCATTCTGTACCTGTTTATCCACAGCCTCAGTACTCTGTGGAAATAACAGTACCTTGTTACGTGTGAAGTGTGTGAACAAGTAAAAGGTTCCTTTAACAAAAAATCGTGTTCTCAGAACTGCTTTTCGGCATGTTTCCTGAGTCAGGGTGGAATGGCTTCTTTTCTTGAAATAACAAACATTAACAGGTTCCCCCCCCCCATCTTTGAAGTTAACAAATGGCTTAAAGTTCATAAACCTTTCTGTAATGTTAATGTGCAAAGAGCATCTTGAAAGAACAACGTTAAGAGCAAAACAGCTCAAGTATCTGAAATTCTCAGAGCATATTTTTATGATTGTTTCCATTTTTAAGACAGTATATATTCTAGGAAGATGTGTTCATCTTCGGTCTGTAGTTTCAGTGTAAAAATACGCTTTTCTTTAGAAAAGCCTTAACGCTGTAAATGCAACCAAACGAGGCCAAAAAAAAAAAAAAAAAAAAAAAAAAAAAAAAAAAACCAGCTCCTGAGACGTGAGCCTGTTTGGTGTTAGTCTTACTCGAAGGTGGGTTTATGGAAATAGCTATATGAATACATCCTGTGTTTTATTTCATGGAGCAGTATTTAATTCGTTTAGAAAAAGGATAGAAAGAAAAAATCTCCATCTATTTTATAAAACAGAGATTACAGAAAATGCACCAGGAGCAAGATAGCTAATTGATGCCATTACATTTTCACCTAGAAAACAACATTACAGAAAACACTAGTCACTCCCATAAAACCAGAGCTTCACTGTTTTTTTGTGGGTTTTTTTTTTCCCCTTCCTTTCTGCATAAAACTAGAAATTCATTACAGGTTGGCAGCTTGAAGATAGGGCTGTTTTGTATTTTCATAAGTCAGGAAGGCATGGGGCTTTCTAAAGAATTTTATTTTAAAAATAGAAGTGACAAGACACTTTCTCATCTCGAGTGTATTACGGTATTTTGTAACAGGATAAAATAGATACCTCCTACAAACTTATTTTCCTATGGAGACAAGGCTCAGTTAACTGGGCAGATGTTCTCAAGAGTTATTTTCATAAAATCCTACTTCTGGGTCCTTTGTTTCAGCTCAAAGCCCAGCTCAGTAGGCACTCAAACGCTTGAACTTCTGGGCTTTTTAATCACCTTATTCACTGGTGGGTGAAACCCTTGGTTGGTTCTCACCTTTGCTGGGAGTTCCTTTAACACATAAAGGAATTTGAAACTTTTATTATGGATAGTAGGGTGGCGCTCATTAAGACTGACTTAACAGCAAATGCTCTTTCAGGAAAGAAAGTCTCTAATACTCAGAGGGCCCCTCTTTCAATGTACTCTTCACTCAAATATGACTGATTTTTTTTTTTTTTTTGGCAAACAAATATCTTAAATTTCAAAACAGGTTGCTATTTTAAGGAACCTATTGTGAATCTGTCTTCAGAAAAATGGCTCCATATTTTCCAGTTAAAGAAAGAGAACTGATAAATAATTTCACAAGAGCTTGGTCATATGTGCTTTCTTCTTTTGTTTAAATACTTTAGCTAAGAATTGGCATAGCTTTTAGGGATGAATGCCTGAACCTATCTTTTTTTCCCCTCCAGCTCCTCTCCTAGCTTTTGCAACAGAATGATCTTGGGACCCCTTGAGGCCAGTAAGGAAGTACTAGCATTTCTTTGCTATGAAATTGGCATAGAATGAATCAGATGATTTCCTCTGTAGGGAATTTATTCCCAATTTCTCACCTTACACCTCAAGTGGTCTCTTTCAGACTATCCCCTGCTAGGCTAGCTTTCCCAGGCACATAGTTTTCCCTGCCTCCCTCCTGCTTGGGGAATCCAGTCTAATCTGGAATTGGTATTGAGAGCTGTTGAAGGTTGCTTCTGAGACCACCTTGCTCAGCTGGGTCTCCTGGCTTCCAGGTAGCCCACTCCCTGTCCCAGCTCACTGTGTGCCTTCGCTGGGGCAGATGGCTCGTCAGCTGTCTGGGCTTCTGTGGACTCCTCCATGTCGCCCTGGCCCCGTCAGGAGTTCATAGGTGCTCACTGGGGAGGGGCAGAGAATCGCCTCAGAGAACGGTTTTAAAGATTAAAAAAAAAAAGTATTTTAAATTCAGCTGTAACTGTGTAAATATAACTAAGCTCTGTCAACATTTATATAACTTTCGCAGTCCTGCAGATGGAATTTTAAATTGAGGGTGGGAACTGTGTCTTATTATTTATATCTACTTGGCCTAAGCTATTCAGAAGAAGACGAAGGACTGGTCAGACTCTACGTAGCATACGTTAATCTAAACTATGATGAGATGTGGGACAGCAGCAAGACTTGTAGAGGCAGAGGAAGAAGCCTAGATTCTAGTACGTCCTCCCTCGGTTTACTCACTCTGTGGAAAGCTCTCCTTTTTATTTCTGGCCATCTGCCTCCTCTTCCTGCTTCTGGAGGTTGCTGAGATAATCGAAAGAGGAACAGTATGTAAAAGGGCCTTGAACATAACAAAGCTCCATGCAGTGTTGAGGTGGGAGTGTTGTAATATCTGTGACTGAAAAGAATATGGCTTTCTCAGACTTTACGCCACTGTCTCCATCCATGCACTCAAGTTCGGTGGCACTCTGACAAAATAACCCATTTAGCTAGATTCCTTTCTCAGTGCTGACACCTGACTTCAGTAGCTTGTGGTTCTTCTAGATCACAAGTCTGCCTCACTGAGGTATTACTGGTTTTGATGAGACTATATCAGGTAGTAGCACAGTAGTTGGCTAGAATCAGGACCGGTGGTGGAACAGACAGACACAATGTCTCGCCACTTCGGCTGGTAACGAAATGGGCCAGTGCCCTAACCATGCCACATTGCATTGGCCTGACAGGAGCAGCGTCGTTAATGCATGAGCTTGCTCTCTTCCCTGCTTCTGTCACTGCCTCTAACCCTCTAGTTGTTTGTACTACAGATCTCTGGTGTGAGGGAGGGGTGTGACTTGAAGGGGCTCCAGCGTTAGAATGCATCTGTCAAAGGGCCTCAGTTTTCTCTCCTCTATAAAAGGCAGGAAATGCATTCAGCAGGGTGCCTGACCCTCAAGAAAAAATAGCTATTAGGAATTCTCAAGACTCGCTTGAAATTGAGTTTCAGATTTCCCAGGCAATGGTAGTTGGAGTCACATCCTTTGTTTTTTGGGTTTTTTTTTAAACCAAAGTGCTGCTATTTCAACAGAAAAACAGGACTCAATGGCCCCTCCCCCTTAACCACAGACCCTACCTGCAGTCCCAGGTCTCTGACCTATAGCAGCCCACGGGCTGGGCTCACCATACAAAATGAATCACAAGCCCTTTTGTCCTTTGACTCTGGGAATACCCAAGCCGGTGTCTTCCTCTGTCTCCAAACCCAGAGAATTTTCCGCTCCCTCATCTTATTGATAGATGGCAGCAGAGATGATAGGGTAAGGGAGGAAAGGGAATTCACAGGTGAGATCTCGAGCCTAGATTGTGGGCAAGTGAGGGAGAGCCACGCTCTTCCACCCTCACGTGGCTTCTGGTTGTTGAGTTCAAGGGGTTATTCACCACTTGCTGCAACGGCATGGAGAGCCGAACGCCTCTGTGATGGAAATGTGACTGCTTTTAGTCTGTGCCCCTGGCAACCAAGAGCATCAGATGTAACAACTGGGCCAGGTTGGCGTCCACCATTGGAGCCTACAAAATGATGACCCCGGCCGTAGCTAACATTTTCTGACGACCTCGTGTCTGGCCCCTGGTTAGCCGAGACTTTGATATGGATTCGCTTTATCCTCTTCACATCTGTGGTGAGGGTCTATTTTTATCCCCAATTTCCAGATGAAGAAACGGAGGCCAAGAGGAGTTAAGTAACTAGTCGAAGGTCATTGGGGGGGAAAAAAAAAGTAGCACCGCCAAGTTCAAATCCAGGCGTGCTGCAAAGCTTGGCATCTTACTCTTTTCTAGAGCGTATGGCTGAAGGCATTCTTTAAATGTCCTTCCGGTGCAATAGTTCTTAATAGCAATCTTTGAAGTCAGTGTATCGATGCCCATGAGCTTTATGTGGCCTTTGTCTTACAGCATCCATCGTGATTCAGAAATGGTGGTGTCACATGAATCCTTGCTTGGAAGGAGAGGATTGCAAAGTGCTGCCAGATTACTCAGGTTGGTCCTGTAGCAGTGGCAATAAAGTCAAAACTACAAAGGCAAGTATAGACACACGCGATTCTCCTTTACAACGTCCGCAGATTATTAACTACGCGGTTTCCCCCTTCGCTGTATCCTGGCACCGCGACCTTATTTTATGTCGATAAACCTGCTGGGGCGGGTGCCACCCTATTACTCCGGCCTTTTGAAAAGCCCATTTCCGAGGATTGCCCTTTATGTCAGACTTTACAGAACAGCGATTTGGGGGATGAACTTGTTATTTTAGGCAGGGCCACGAAATTCACTGCAGCTCCTTCAAAAGCCCGATTTTAAAATAAAGGGATCAGAGCTGACAGGCCAGCGTATCGAAACAGCACGGCGCGGTTCCCCACAGGTGCTTGCGGAGGTAAGGGATACTTCCCGGGAGGAGTTTTAATAGTTGAAGACTCGAATTCAGGGGGTCACAAGTCACTCGGCCTCCCCCCGAGTGATCCTCTGTCCAGGCCTCAGAAGGGTACCGCTGTCCACCCAGTTCTTGAGCCAGCAATCTCTCTTCCTTACGTCCCCATGTCCAGTTTGTTACTGGTCCTTGGGATTGTTCCTCCCAACTCCCTCCTCGAGTGAGTGTCACCATCCTTACAACAGGGGTCCTGTCCCTACCGTGTCTTATCTGGAGGACTGGTTGCTGCCTCCTTTTCCACACGATGACTCCCATCACTTTTTTGAAACAGAGATCTTCTAAGCTGGTCTATCTTGCTCCACTAGCCTTGTCTGGGGCTTAATGAAAGGAAGTGGCTTGCTGGGTTATTTATTCTTCTGTCCCCCCCGTTTCAGCCTTCTGTTGGTACCTCTTACCATGGTGCCTTTGCGGTTGCAGAGGAAGGTGTTCTTCATGGGATGTGCTTCCCTGCTTTCTTTTCTACTTCGCCATTATTTCTCAGAGTCCATCACTGATTGGATTCATGTCTCGTTATCTCTGAGCATTTACTATGGTTCGACTTTCCATGGCAGGGTGTCCTGAGGTGCTTAGCACCTAGAACTTTCTCTCTAGAAGAGACCTCTGAAGTCAGGCCCGTGGTTGCAAGGACCTTGCAAGTCCCAATAACTATGTTTTGAATAGAAAGTAATAAACTAGGTCATTCTAATATAATAAAAGATTGCATTTGGAACTGATAACATTTAATAGAAAACTGTAAACAAATTTTAGCTGACATCAGATACAAAATTATCAATAAGTCAGATGATTAGTTCCTTATCTAGTTAAAATCATAATTTCAAGCTCAAAACTAACATTCATTGTAAACTTTTTGTAAATAATATCAAGATGATTAGGATAAATGACCTGAGACAGGCATATCTCATTTTATTGTGCTTTGCACAGACTGTTGTTTTGTTTTGGGTTTTGTTTTACAACTTGAAGGTTTGTGGCAGCCCTATGTCAGTCAAGCAAGTCTATTGGCATCATTTGCATTGGCTCAGCTAGTGTCTCTGTGTCGCCTTTTGGTAATTCTTGTAATATTTCCAGCCTTTTCATTACCTGTTACGGTTATCAGTGATCTTTGCTGGTCCTATTGTAACTTTAATCTGCGAATGTATGTGTTCTGTTCCCCTGCCTCTCTTCCTCTGCTTGGGTCTCCTTATTCCCTGAAACACAGCAATATTGAAATTAGGCCAATTAAGGGCCTCTAAGCGTTCCAGTGAAGGGAAGAATCCCATGTGTCTCACTTGGAGTCAAAAGCTAGGATTGTTTAAGCTTAGTCACAGAGCCTTGTCAGAAGTCGAGATAGACCCAAACCTAGGACCCTTGCACCGAACGATTAGCCAAGCTGTGAACGCAAAGGCAAAACCCGGGAAGGAAATTTTAAAAAGTACTCCAAAGGCTAAGAAAGAAAGGGAAACAGCCTTATTGCTCATATGGAGAAAGTTTGAGCAGTCTGGATAAAAGATCAATCCAGCCACAACTGTCCCTTAAACCAAAGCCTGAGCCAGAGCACGGCCCTCGGTCTCTTCAGTTCTAGGAAGGTACAGAAGAACAGTGTGAAGCTAGCAGAAGTTGGTGCATGAATTTTAACAAAGAAGCTGTGTCCATAACGTACAAGTGCAAGGGGAAGCACCAAGTGACCCAGAAGTCCTGGCTAGGATAAAGGAGGTGGCCCCTCCAAACAATAGATTTTCATTGTAGACGAAACAGTCCCCTATGGGAAGAAGACGCCATCCATGACTTTCATAGCTAGAGAGGGGAAGTCAATGCCTGGCATCAAAGCTTCGAAGGACAGGCTGACTCTCGTGAGGGGCTAATGCACCTGGTGACCTCAGGCTGCAGACAGTGCTCATTTACCATTTCAGAAGTCCTAGAGTCCTTAAGAATTAGACCCACTCTATTCTCTCAGTGCTGTAGAAATGCAACAAAGTCTAGATGACAATACATCTGTTTACAACTTGGTTTACTGAATATTCAAAACCCACTATCGAGACTTATTGCTTATAAAAAGATTCCTTTCAAAATATTACCACTCAGTCACACTGGACCTGGTCACCCAGGAGCTCTGATGAGAGGAATGTGGATTCAGGTTTTCGTGGCTGCTCACATGACTCCTTAATCTAAGGGCTGCAGAATGGATGTCATTTCGATTTTCTTATGTAAAAAGTGCATTTTATAAGGCTACCACTGCCACAGATGGATGTGGGCATGCCCGATGCCATTACGGCATTGCTGATTTATGGGAACAGGTCAAAAGTAACAGGAGTTTGGAAGAGGTTGATTTTAACACGCATGGACCACTCGGAGGGGTTCAGGACTTCAGTGGAGGAAGTCACTGGGGATGCGGTCACAAGAGGACTAGCACTAGAAGTGCAGCCTGAACATGGGACCGAAGTGAGGTACTCTTCCTGAGAAACATACTAGATGAGAAGTTGCTTCCATTGGACAAGCAAAGAAAGTGGTTTCCTGCGATGGCATCTACTCCTGGTGAAGATGATGGTTGCCATGACAACCAAGGATTGAGAACATTCCATCCACGTGGCTGATAAGCAGCCGCAGGGCTTGAGAGGATTGCCTCCCATTTTGACAGAAGTTCTGTGAGGAAAATGCTATCAACAGCATGGCATGCTACAGAGAAGTCGTTCAGGAAAGGAGGGGTCCGGCGGTGTGGCCGGCCTGATGGTCTTGTTAAAAGAGATGGCCACAGCCGCCCCAGCCTTCAGCCACCACCGCCCTGGTTCGTCAGCAGCCGTCGTCATCGAGGTCAGACCCCCTACCAGGAACAAGATTATGACTGGACGGTAGCTCAGATGAGGGTTAGCGTTTTTTTAACAGTACTTTTAAATTAAGACTCATACTTTTTTTCCCCCACACAGAATGTTATCGCACACTTCACAGAGTACAGCACGGCATCAACATAATTATATAGGCACTGGGAAACCAAAAAATTTAGCGGGCTTTACCGCGATACTCATTTTCTTGGGATACTTGCTTTATAACAATCCTCGCTTTCCTGGGGTGGTCTGGAGCCAGACCTGCAGTATCTCTGAGGTGTGCCTGTGAACGCTTTTACACCCAGAGCAGTGGGACTTTGTGGAGCCCTTTGTGGGTGGAGGAAGGCGGTTAACACTCCCATCGTTTCTATCACCCCCGCTTCTCCGCTACTCCAAATTAACTTCCCATCTGTGCGGACCCAAGGGTGCTTGCTAAGCAAACCCTGCCTTAAAGTAATTCCACTCTCCTTGCCCCACTGGCCCCTTTCCGCCCTTTCCCCCTATCCCCTTCCTGAATACAACTCTTGGAGCTGCCAATGAGCTGGGGTCTTACATCCATCAATGATAAAAATCTCCTTTTATCCTATCGCTTGTAGACTAAGACATAACGTTCGGAAGATTATACTTGCATTGATTCGTATGTATAAATATAAAACAGGACCACGAGCACAAGCCAACAGTTTCCGGAAAAGAATGTGTCTAAGTAGTCTCCTGCTGGAGCGGCTCCCTCTCTCTCTCTCTGCAGATAAAGCATTTGCAGGAAGCAAACCTTTAGGGGCATTTTGGCTGCGTGTGCTGGGAATATAAGTTTGCTCTAGCTAAATCCTCAACGGTAGTGACATTTCATTTGGCACTTCTAGGAGCTGTAGAAACGCAGTACAGTTCCCTAAGCCATAATGATACTTAGCTGCTTTTTTTCTTTCTTTTTTTTTTTTAGTGATATGCCATTTGAGAATCATCTCGAAGTAGTAAAACTTTGTTTCCTTTATTAATCCAAGTCATTGTGACTTGAACTGCATAAAACATTTTATGTCTTTTATGGATCTTATGAACATAGAGTAAATTCATTTGTGGAGGTGTGACTGGCTTCTGGGAAGAGCTTAGTACCCTCAGAAGCTGTGTCTTTTTCTTAAAATAGACACCAGCCTTACACCACAAGTGCGACAGAGGTCCTACAGCGGTAAAACCATTGCAGCCCTAGAGGGGATATTAACCGTATAACAAAATAGTTTTCATTTTCCTTAAACAGTTCCTGCACAGCGACATCAAAACATGGAAACACTGAAAAAAAGGATAATCCTGCAGTAAGCCACCTATGTCAGAATTTTATTTTCCATTTAAATGTAAATATGAAAAGAGTGAGCAGTCAAGTTGAGATATTGACAGACTTAGATGAAGATACGACAACGAGGGGGGCCGTTTCCGAGCCAGTCATGCTGTCTTTTCCAGATGGAAAAGGGTGGCTGTGAGTTTATTCTGCCTCTAAGTTTTCAGTGTCCCCCAAGAGAATTCAGCTGCTGGTTCTCATGGAGAACTACAACTTTGTGATCCTGCCTCAGTGTTCCCTTAGAGTTGTGTTGTTCATGTTAAAGCGCTTAACAACTGTGCCACGTTGTTCTAGCACCAAAGGGAACCCCTGGCCAGGGCTGTTTTTGGTTTGAAAATGAGAGTAAATCATAGTGAATTTCAAGAAATTTTAGATTTGTCATGTTTTTATTTTTCCAACATCGAAGGCTGAAGAGCTATGTCTTAGGAGCAAAAGCCATCAACCAGGGGTAATTTTTCCATCAAGAGGGTATTTTTAGTTGCCACACATTGGGGAGTGGGGGTTATATGGGCATCTTGGGGGTAGAGGCCAGACAGGCTGCTAAACATCTTATAATGCAAGAAGGGCCCCCCATAGCAAAGAATTATCTGGCCCCAAATATAAATTATTTTAGAGAATTTTCTTTTGGTAGCTCTTTATAAGCATCTTATTTGATTCTCTTGCTTCATGGAGCTCTTCAGAGTTTCCACTTAGTATCTACATGTTTTCACTCTTTCATATTAGAAAACTAGAGATAGGAGTTAATGTAAACAATAGGTTTTCTTTGTAACACTTCTCACCCTCAAGATCTAGGATGACCCAGTCCTTTAGAAGGCCTTCTAAATGGTAACTTTCTCTCTGTTCCTTAGGCTACCACCGTGGATCATCCTCATTCTCTTTTGACCCAATAGTATAATTATTTAATGGTAACAGTGGCTGCAGGAAACTTGTACCCACTGTTTTGGGCTCCATCCCTAGGGTAGTCTGGTATAGTAAGTATGTGATGGGGCTTAGCAAGCTATTCCCCAAAAGTGGTTCTTATGTCGATTCTCATTTAACCAGGCTCTGCGCCTGCTCTGTTCTTGTCTCTGTACTGTTTTCTGTGTTTCCAGGGTAATTCCCTGCCCAGGCTTCTCCTTGGTGAGGGACCACCAATGGATTCCCATAAGTAACAGAAAATAGAGTATAAGCACCTTGAGATGAGCCGTCAATGTGACTTACCCAGTAGACCATGTATTTCCATATCCCACTGCTGCCTTCTTTATATGTTCCCTTTTCTAAAATTCTGCTCGTCTTTTAAGGTCCAGCTGAGATGGATCCTTTACTCAGAAGTCTTGTCTTTCCTGATCAGAGCTTGAAATACTCAGAATGCCCTGTCCCCTGAGAGTGGAGCTATATGGGCCAGTTAGCAACGCAATGTCCACCAAATTTCAAAGCGACAACGAACCTTCCATAGACAGTTAGCAAAATGAAAATATGACAGGAAAATAAACCCGGAAAAATCTTATCATTCATTATAGATCAACTCCCAAATGAGCTGGACATGCAAAGTAAGCTTAAATAAGATGCTTGTGAGAATTACATGCTAGATACGGGTTGATGTGAACACTGTTAACTTATATACGTAGATGCATGAGAGATCCAGGAAGAGCTAAGGGGATAAGAGCCACGCTTTCCTGAGTGTTAACCACACGCCAAGGCCTGGGCCACTCACTCTCCATTACAACTGATGGGAGCAGAAGCAGCTAAAGCAGTGATAATCCTCCCCATCTCAGAAAATTACCATCTCCATTATCTGGGTATTTGAGATCAAGACTGTGCTTGAACCCTCATTCTCTCACATCCTTTGTCCTCTTTTTCACAAGTCCTGTTGGCCTCACCTTTCATCACTTCTACTAAAACAATCCCTCTAAGTTGACAGACAGTCTGGCCATGCATCCCTGGTCTCCTCTTTGTGCCTCAGGTGGAAAAAGGCCAAAGTTCTTCTCCCAGGTACTCAGGGCTCCTTCCCTCAAGCATCTCCTCATGAGACACTCCTCTAGATATCCACAGAGTCCCACCCTCCTGGCCCTAGTATCTTTTTGTCCACAGCACGCATCACTTGCTGACATGTCATTTCTTTGCCTGTTGGTCCAAGTCTTTCCCCTACAGTAGGAGTCACCAAGCTGTGGCTTGCAAGCCACACCCAGGCCTTGGCCTATATTTTGTGGTCTGTGAGCTAATAATGGGCTTTATGGTTTTAAAGGGTTGGAAGCAATCAAAAGGAAAAAAATGTTTCATAACATGAAAATTGCATGAAATCCCAATTTCAGTGTCTAGAGTTTTATTGGAACAAAACAATGCCCATTAGTTTACGTGCTGAATTGTCTGTGCTCCCTTTG
Organism: Ursus arctos; assembly: GCF_023065955.2. NCBI lineage: Eukaryota > Metazoa > Chordata > Mammalia > Carnivora > Ursidae > Ursus > Ursus arctos. The sequence goes on along the minus strand of NW_026622808.1, from coordinate 49,368,149 downwards.
TGCTATAAAGGCTGAGTTAAATAGTAGTGGCACTAACTTATGGTCTGCAAAACTGAACACATTTCTATCTGGTCCTTTACCTAGAAAAGAGCTAGCATCCTTGTTCTATAAACTGCACGAGGACAGGGTTTTTGTTGTTTGCTGTAGTGTTCTTCTCACAAAAGAGCAACTGTATTGTAGAATGTATAAAATAAAGGCTGTATGTCAACTAATAGCAAATCTGAGGTTTGAATAAATACTTGATTGGGTGTTAAGGCCAAGAGTGATGACTGTGTCATCAAGTAATAAGTCTTAAGTTTTCGGGTTTTTCCCCCTCTAGCTTGTGTATGGATTATCTAAACTGTAAAATACCTTACACCTTACCTGACCAAATAAAACGAAAGAAACTGCTAATCTATTCTCTTAGAAGTATTCACAAATAGAGAAAACAGTAGTACACTTAATGAACGTCTGTTTCTAGTAATTATGGCAGTTTTCTAAAAGAACCTTTTAATTAAAGATTTGAGAGAGCGTGCATGAGAGAAAGAGAGGCATGGGAGGGGAGAGAGAATCTCAAGCAGATTCCCCACTAAGTGCACAGCCTGACATGGGGCTCAGTCTCCCTACAACCAGAGCTGAACTCAAGAGTCAGATGCTCGACTGACTAAGCCACCCAGGTGCCCCAAAATAACATTTTTAAAAATAAAAGAAGTTAACTACATTTAAAAAGAAAAAAAAAAAAACGGGGGGGGGGTTTGCCTAGATGTCTCAGTTGGTTAAGTGGCTACCTTTGGCTCAGCTCATATCCCAGGGTCCCATGTCGGGCTCCCTGCTCGTGCTCTAAGTAAATAAAATCTTAAAAAAGTTAACTACATTAAAAAGTAACAAAGGTAACATTTTCGTATTGACATACATGGATCTTAATTGGCATTCATTTGAAAAAAAAATTCAGTGTCTTGAGGAAAGCATGCTCAGCAGGTGTGCGTTAACTCCCCGGCAATGAATTGTACCTAATCTGATGGGTTTTTTATGACTCACCATGTTGTGGAAGCCTTTGTGCATGTTTTCTTTGCAAATTTGATTTGAACAGTTGATTCGGTGAGGTTGATCACAGATAAAGGAACAAACTGCAAAACACAGCCCAAATGACACAGACAGGGACTTCTGGGTCTGGTAGCGGGAAGGACTGCCTTTGGTGGGGACAAGATGCTGAATGCTCACTTATTTAATTTGTTTTAGGTAACACGGTAGCGAAGAGAGGCGTGCTTAATCCTGGAGGAGCGCCAGGATGCAGAGGTCTCTTACTTGGATTACTGTCCTGGCTGGTTTGGGGGGAAATCGTCTCGGATTTCAGCAACATCACATTTGCATACGTGTGCTACAAGGAGTGTCATTTACTTAACTGCCCCAGCCCTCTCCGCTTCATGGTTTTATTACATTGAATTAATTATAACCATGGGCTGCCACACGATTCACATCCTATCTGGATCCCAAGGAACATAACATACCTCCGAGAAACCCTGGAGGAACAAAGCAGAGACTTCAAAACGGATCTCCACTTGGCCTTCCAGGTCTTTCTGCCTTCACGAAGGAGCGTGGCCAGCTTCACAGGGTCCTTATTCTGTTCCTCTTTTGAACTTTTCCTTTAGCCCTTGCATTAAAGTGGTTTGAAAGGGATCTAGTACCAAAACGTTTTTGGCAAAACATATTTGCAGATGCAGATTAATGAACTCTGATTAACTGGTGAAGAAAATTCATTTTATAAATCTTGACGAATAGACTTATTGGGGTTATTGTGTGTGTGTTTGTATTTTTGCTTTAGAGGATTTAAATGTTTGCATTTTAAGTTCTCTTGTCAGGTTAGCAGAAATAAAATATTTTATCGTCCGTGCACCACTTTACTGAGTGCTCAGGAAGTGTATCTCAACTCCGATATTTTGTAACCAAAGCTCGAGCATGACATACTCACAAAAGAAAGAAAACCTGTTGGGATTTTTATGGGTTAGGTGTAGTTATAAAGGTAAATCATTTAAAATATAAAACAGTCTCTGTTTAGGGTAATTTCTGAGATCCAGTTTGTGTCAATCGTATTAAAATATTTTGTTAACTGTTTGAAGTGTTGAATGTTTAGGCTGTAAACGATTTATTCTTAGCTCTTCTCTCATTTGTTAGTCGTTTTATTCTATAAATGTAAGTAAAATCTGAGTCATTTTTTGTCCAGGTTTAATGATTGTGCAGACGTGTGTCCACGTATTCTCAGATGCTGTCGTGCAGAAATATATTACAGATGAAAAGTGACCAACCCAGATTTTAAATGCATAATGTCATTAAAACACATACTACTGTAATATGGGTTTTATATATCAAGAAATGCCAAAAACATCCTTTCTGCACTGTTAATTAGCCCTGTCCTTTGACAACTGTGGGGGAAAATATTACTGTAACATTTATAGCAGTAACAATTATATCTACTTGATTTTAGTCTTGCAAAAAGAGTGGGGAACCTCCATTTGTTGGCTAACTTCGTTTGAATTTGATGGGATGCTTACCAGAATTAGTAAGTAAAAAATCCATTCTGCTGACGGCACATAAGTTTTTGTGATTATTTTAGTGCCTTAAGACTTCATGTTAATACCCCAGGCTTGCAAATTTTAAATGCAAACATAAAAAATAACTTAAAAATTACATCTAATTTTGGGCATGTGAACTCTATGGCAATCTTAAGACCTAAACATGTAGCATTAATTTAAAATCTAGGGAGCTTTAAGTTTAGGGCCATGCATTGTGCTTTATATACTCTGCTGCCTTTACTATAAACAGAGGGTTAAAAAAAAAAGTCAATTTTATGGTACATGAAAGAATGTCTCAGTCTTTTGCCCATACATCTGATCAAGTACAGCAAATAAGATCAAGTTAAAAATGACACTGCTTCACCTTGAGGTACATTTCTAGGGTGTAAACTACTTTGGGGGAGTAAATGGTCCATTAGGGAAAATAGCGGGTATCACAACTGCCATTTCATCCATTATTGCATCAAAGTATACTTTTTATCAAGTTCAAAAGTTAGTCCTAAAATGGAGCTTGCCTGCAGAAGCACTTTAGTGTTATCATTCCTATACCTTTCCTGGAGGGAAGTAGATAAGACAGTTTTCTATGTATTCCAGAATTTAAAGCAAAGATACCAAGGGAGTTGTGAGGACATTAGTCATGCCAGCATTAAGCCATCTAATTGTGGCACTTATGATCTTAACACCTGAAGACTCAATTCTTTTACATTAAAACATGACGCTGCCCGGGGGGGCTGTGGACTTCTTAGCCTGGCCTCTCCAAAGGAACCAGCGACCTCCTAGATTTTATAGTATTCCCTCAGATCCAGATCTGTTGCTCTAAACTGTAGGGACCTCAACTATATACACGTGGAACTCTACTCATATGCTAAATTCAACAAACACTTAATGAAGACCCCCTAATGAAGACCCCCAAATGATCTACCCTTATGTACACAAATTTTCTTCTCCACCTGTTAGGTCTTTATGAATATTCCCATTTTATAGAATTTAGAACCAATAAAATTAGACTTGTCCAAACTCACAGTTACTAGTAGAAATTATATAATGAGGAACCATAAAAAGAAGATCAGAAACTGTAGATTTACTTTTCCTTGAGAGCTTTTTGGATAATATATATTAATCCTGTATCTTAGGGAAATTGGCTAGCCTTAGATTCTGGCTAGCATCTGACCTACTTTATCAGGGTCCAGCACTTGCTCTCTTTGCCACAGTCTTACAATGTACCAATACACTGATAAATCTCACTGCTAACATTTTTAAATTGGCAAAGGGAGATGGTCCTTTCAGCTTAAGAAGTCCCAGAACTCATCTCCTCCCATGGACACACAGACTCTACAACTCAGTATAGAGCAATTCCTCCTGAAGAAGAACTAAGTGCTGATCGGATGACTTCGGCACAACCAATGATAGAGGGACCACATAGAGAAGGAGACATGGGAACCCCACCCCTGATGTGATGATCTGTACTAGGGAGGGCTATCACTGAGGGGCCTGTATACAGACTCACCTACCCTAGGATACAGCAACAAAACAGCCATTTAAAGAGTAACCATACTATAAGTGAAGGAAAGCCATTTACTAACTCTAGAGCATCCACCAAAGAGTGTGGGAACTCTTTGAACTCTCTCTGGGGTCTGAGGTGCCAGGCACCAGTGTTTATATAACCCCCGACCTTGATAATGTAGATGGGAGCAGGGTCCGAGCACTCTAGCCAGTCTGCTAGGGCAACCTCAGCAAGCCCCAGGCTGTAAACCTACATCAGCTCCAGCCATTCTACAAAGGTGGTCTCAGTGTGTGCTCCAGGTCGCCTCTGGTCTGTGCCCAACCCAACCATCCTGCCAGGACAGCTCTAGCACACAGCACCTCAGGATCTCATCAGGCCTGCACCATTCCAGCCATCCTTCCAGGGTGGCCAGAGAAGAGTGCACATTTCCACTTCAGTTCCAGCTATCCCTCCAGGGCAGCCTTGTAGGGGAGATGCTCTGAGAATCCCAGCCCATGAATGCTCCATTCCAACTGTCCTGCCAAAGGCAGATCTGGTTCACAGCATCCTTTGACCTTCTGATCCATTTCCATTCCAGCTCCAGCTGTCCTGCCAAGGTGACCCTGGTGCAGCACATCCCAGAACCCTCCAGGCTGCACCTGATTCAGGTCCAGCTGGTCAGCCAAAGCCACCAGGAACATGCAGTCTACTAAGGGGTTGCTCCAATGCAAGGTGATTCACGATTGGGAGAGGTGGGTGTCCTCCATAATTCACAGATACAAACACAGGGAGTTAAAAAAAAAAAAAAAAGAGACTGAGGAATATGTTATGAAAAAAAGAAACCCTTAATGAAACAGAGATAAGTAATTTACCTGGTAAAGAGTTCAAAGCAATGGTCATAAAGAAGCTCATACAACATACAACTCCAGAGAAGAATGGAAGAATAGAGTGAAAACAACAGAGAGTTAGGAAATATAAGAAAATACCAAAGAGAAGTCACAAAGTTGGAGAATATAATAATTGAAATGAAAAATACACCAGAGGGAATCAACTACAGATGAGATGACACAGGTCAGTGATCTGGAAGAGAGAATAATGGAAATTACCCAGTCAGAAGATCAAAAGAAAAAAAGAATTAAAAAATGAGCAGAGTTTGAGACCTCTGGGACTCAACGTCTTGCGTATTAACATTTGCATTATATTGAGCCCAGCAGAAGACTAAAGAGATAAAGGGGTTAAAACCTTTTTTGAAGAAATAATGGGTGAAAAACTTGCTAACCTGGGGAAAGAAACAGACATCTGGGCTGAGAAAGCACAATCCCAAACGAGGAATCCAAAGAGATCCAAACCAAGACATATTATAAGAAAATGGCAAAGTTTAAAACCTTAACACAGAAAGAGAAAAACAAATAGTTGCATACAAAGGAAACCTCATAAGACTACCCGTTGATTTTTCAGCAAAAACGCAATTTGGGCCTTGGGGCGCCTGGGTGGCACAGCGGTTAAAGCGTCTGCCTTCGGCTCAGGGCGTGATCCCGGCGTTCTGGGATCGAGCCCCACATCAGGCTCCTCCGCTATGAGCCTGCTTCTTCCTCTCCCACTCCCTGCTTGTGTTCCCTCTCTCGCTGGCTGTCTCTATCTCTGTCAAATAAATAAATAAAATCTTTAAAAAAAAAAAAAAAAACGCAATTTGCAGGCCCGAAGGAGTGACATACTACATTCAAAGTGCTGAAAGGGAAAAACTAAGAATACTCTACCTGGCAAGGTTATCATTTCAGAATTTAAGGTGAGGTAAAGAGTTTCCTGGAAAAACAAAAGCTAAAATAGTTCATCATTACTAAACTGGCCTTACAAGAAATGTTAAAGTGTTTCTTTTAAATAGAAAAGGCTATAACTAGGGGCGCCTGGGTGGCACAGCGGTTAATCGTCTGCCTTTGGCTCAGGGTGTGATCCCGGTGTTACGGAATCGAGTCCCACATCAGGCTCTTCCGCTATGAGCCTGCTTCTTCCTCTCCCACTCCCCCTGCTTGTGTTCCCTCTCTCGCTGGCTGTCTCTCTCTGTCGAATAAATAAATAAAATCTTCAAAAAAAAAAAAAAGAAAAGAAAAGAAAAGGCTATAACTAGAAATTAGAAAATATATGAAAGAAAAAAATCTCAATGATAAAACCAAATATATAGTAAAAGCAGTAAATCGGCCACTTGAAAAGTTACTATAAAGGTTATAAGACAAAAATAAAACCAACCCTCACTACATTAAGTAGTTAAGGGATAAATAGAATGAAGTAGAAGAAGACATCAAAAACAAAGCACAGGGTGGGGAGTAAAAATGTGGGGCACTAAAGTGCATTTGAACTTAAGCAACCATCAGCTTAAAATAGACCGCTACATATGTAAGCCACGGTATATGATCTTCGTGCAACCACAAGCCAAAAACCTACAATAGATACACAAACAGTAAAGAGAAAGGGGGGTGCCTGGGTGGCACAGCGGTTAGGCATCTGCCTTCGGCTCAGGGCATGATCCTGACATGGGATCGAGCCCCACATCAGGCTCTTCCGCTATGAGCCTGCTTCTTCCTCTCCCACTCCCCCTGCTTGTGTTCCCTCTCTCGCTGGCTGTCTCTATCTCTGTCAAATAAATAAATAAAATCTTAAAAAAAAAAAAAAAAGAGAAAGGAACTCAAACATAACACTAAAGAATACCATCAAATCCCAAGGAAATAGAATGAAAGAAGAAAGAACTACAAAAACAACCAGAAAACAACAAAATGGCAATAAGAATATACCTTTTAATAACTACTTTAAATATATAGACTAAATGCTCCAATCAAAAGGTATGAAGTGGCAAAATGTATAAAAAACATTTTTCATATATGTGCTGCCTACTCACTTCAGATCTAAAGACACAAACAGACTTAAAGTGAAGAGATGGAAAAGCATTCCATGCAAAGGGAACCGGAAAGAAAGCTAGTGTAGCAATATTTTTATCCGAGAAAACAGACTGTAAAACAAAAACAGTAACAAAAGACAATGAAGGGCATTACATAATGATAAAGGGGTCAATCCAATAAGAAGATATAGCATTTTTATATGCTTATGCACCCAACACAGGAACACCTAAAATATAAAAGCAAATGTTAACAGACATAAAGGGAGAAATTTACAGTAATACCATAACAGTAGGGGACTTTAACACCCCACTTGCATCAATGGATAGATGATCTAGACAGAATCAAGAAGAAAATATTGGCCTTAAATGATGTATTAGGTCAGATGGACTAAATAGATATATACAGAACATTCTATCCCCAGACAGCAGAAGACACATTTTACTCAAGTGTACATGGGACATTCTCCAGGACAGACCACATGTTACACCACAAAACAAGTCTTAATGAATTTAAGATTAAAATAATATTTTCTAATCACCATAATATAAAACTAGAAATCAAATCACAAGAAGAAAAATGGGGAAAAAACCCCACAAACACATGGACACTAAACAAACATGTTACTAAACAACCAATGGGTTAATGAAGAAATCAAAGAGGAAATTAAAAAACACCCTGATACAAATGAAAACAGAAACACAGCTTTCCTAAATCTGTGGGATACAGCAAAAGGAACTCTAAAAGGGGAATTCATAATGTTATGAAAGTACCTCAAGAAACAAGAAAATCCCAAGTAATCTAACTTTATACCTAAAAAAAAATAAATAAATGAAGGCTGATGTTAGTACAAGAAAGGAAATAATAATGATCAAAATGAAAGTAAGTGCAATAGAGGCAAAAAAATAGAAAAGATCACCAGGCCAAACAGGTTCTTTGAAAAGATACATAGAAATCAAAACTTTAGCCAGACTAATCACAAAAAAAAAAAAAAAAAAAAAAAAAAAAAAAAGATTGAGGGCCAAAATAAATCAGAAATGAAAGAGAAGTTATAACAAACACCACAGATGCAAAGAATCTTAAGAGATTACTACAGTTAATTGTCAATAAAGTGGAAAACCTAGAAGAAATAAATTCCTTGAAACACACAACCTTTCAAGACTGAATCATGAAGAAATTAAAAATCTGAACAGAGTACAAGTAATTTAATTCAATCAGTTATTTAAAAACTTGTCCAAACCAAAAGTCCAGTACCAGACAGCTTCACAGTTGAATTTGGGCAAATACTTAAAGAAGACTTCATATCTATCCTCAAATTATTCAAAAAATTTCAGAGGAAAGAATTCTTCCAAACTCATTTTATGAGGCCAGCATTATACCAAAACCAGACGATGACACTACAAAAAAAGAAAACTATCGGCCAATATCCCTGGAACACATGGATGGAAAAATCCTCAACAAAATATTAGCAAACTCAATTCAAGATACATTGAAAGGATCATACACCACCATCAAGTGGGATTTATTCCAGGGATACAAAGATGGTTCAATATCTGCAAAGCAATTAACGTGATATACCACGTTAATAAAATAAAGGATACAAATCAAAAGATCATCTCAATAGAGTAAAAAAGCATTTAACGAAATTCAACAGAGCAGGTAAGGAAGGAACTTAGCTCAATAATAAAGGCCATATATGACAACATGACAGCTAATCACATACTCGGTGGTGAAAAGCTGTAGCTTTGCCTCCAGGATCAGGAACAAGACAACAATGCCCACTCTTGCTATTTTTATTCAACATAGTATTAGAAGTTCTTGCCATAGAAATTAGATAAGAAAAAAAGGCAAGCACGTCAGAAAGAAAGTAAGTTTGCCGAGGACATGAGCCTCTATATAGAAAACCCTAAAGACTTCACCAAAAAACTATTAGAATAAATGAATTCAGTAAAGTCACAAGATACAAAATAACATACTGAAAGGGATTGTGTTTCTATACACTAACATTGAAACATGAAGAAGTTTACAAGACAATACCATTTACAATTGGATCACAAAGAATAAACTACCTAGGAATAAATTTAACCAAGGAGATGAAATAAATTTAATCAAGGAGGTTCAGAAACTACTCTGAAAACCCTGGCACTGATGAAATAAATTGAAGATGACACAAATAAATGGAATGGTAATCTGTGCTCACGGACAGGAAGAATTAGTATTATTAAATGTTCATATTATTCAATGCAATCCCTATCAAAGTACCAATGACATTTTTCACAGAATTAGAAGAATCCTAAAATTTGTATGGAACCACTAAGGACCCTAAGAGCAAAACAATTTTGAAAAAGAAGCAAGCTGTAAGGTTCCATGCTCCCTGATTTCAAACTATACTACACAGCTATAGAAATCAAAACAGTATGGTACTGACATGAAAACAGACATGTAGATCAATGGAATAGAACAGAGTCCCCTTTTCCCCATCAAAACACTCCACACATATATGATCAATAATGACAAGGAGGCAAAATATACAATGGGAAAGAGACATTCTCTTCAATAAGTGGTGCTGAGAAAATGGGACAGCTATATACAAAAGAATGAAACTAGACTACTATTTTATACCATATACAAAAATAAATTCAAAGTAAAGACTTGAATATAAGACCTGAAACTATCAAAGTCCTACAAGAAAACAGGCAGTAAGTTATTCGACATCAGTTTTACTAACACTAATATTTTTGGACCAGTCTCTTCAGGCAAGAGCAGCACAAACTAAAATATATAAAAAGGACTACATCAAACTAAAAAGCTTTTGCAGAGCAAAGGAAGCCGTCAACAAAATGAAGACAACCTACAGAATGGGAGAAAATATTTGCAAACCACCTATCTGTTAAAGGATTAATATCCATGAGAGATAACGAACTCAGACAACTTAAGAGCAGAAATGCAAATAATCCAATTAAAGAATGAGCAGAGGGCCTGAATAGATATTTTTCCAAAGATGACATGTGCAGGGCCAGCAGACACAAGAGAAGCTCAACATGAATAATCATCAGGGGAATGCAAATGAAAGCCACAAGGAGCTGTCACCTCATACCTGTTGGAATGGCTATTATCAAAAAGACGAGAAGTAACAAGTGTTGGTGAAGATGTGGAGAAAAGGGAACCCTTGTGCACTGTTGGTGCGAATGTAAACTGGTGCAGCCGCCATGGAAAACAGTATGGTGGTTTCTCAAAATATTAAAAATAGAACTACGATATAATCCAACAATTCTGAGTATTCAAAGAAAATGAGAAGAGTCTGAAGAGATATATGCACCTCACTGCCCATTGAAGCATTATTGACAATAGCCAAGTTATGGAAGCAACTTAACTGTCCACTGATAGATGAATGGACAAAGAAGATGTGGTACGTACAATGCAACATTACTCAGCCATTAAAAAAATGAAATCTTCCTATTTGTGACAACATGGATTAACCTAGGAGGTATTAGCCCAAGTGAGACAGAGGAAGATAAATATCATAGGATTTCATTTAAATGTGGAGTCTAAAAAACAAAACAAATGAACAAACAGAAACAGAGTCATAGCTACAGGAAAGAAAGTGTTGGTTACCAGAGGGGTGTAGGGATTGAGAGTTTGGCAAAACAGGTGAAGGGGATTAAGCAGCACAAGCTTCCGGTTATGAAGTAAGTTATAGGGAAGTGGTATATGGCACGGGGAATAAAGTCAGTAAGATGGTCATAAATTGTATGGTGAGAAAAGATAACTACACTTATTTTAAGGATCATTTTGTAATATCTAAAAATATTGAATTACTGTGGTACCCACCTGAAACAAATAGGATATTGTATGTCAATTATACTTCAACTAAAAAGATTAAAATAAAGTAAAATGTTCACGACTGAATTTCTACTTGAATTTAAAAGAATAATTCTAGGGGCACCTGCATGGCTCAGTCGGTTAAGCATCTGCCTTGGGCTCAGGTCATGTTCCCAGGGTCCTGGGATCGAGCCCCACATCAGGCTCCCTGCTCAGCAGGGAGTCTGCTTCTCCCTCTGCCTGCTGCTCCCCCTGCTCGTGCTCTACTTTTTCTCTCTCAAATAAATATTAAAAAAAAGAGAACTGTAATCTCTTTTATTTATTTAAGGGAGACTATGGGACTGAGGTAATACAGGACAAAAACGGAAAACCTCCAACTACTACTCCGTAGTTGAACTTAGACCATAGGCAACTCTGAGTTCCCATATACCACTGTGTACACGGGCAGAACACCAGCCTCTCCCATGTAATCCCGAGTCAGAGGCTGCCTGCAGGCAGATGCAGCCCCAGCATGTTACGCGGCTTCCCAAGGATTTTTCTGCAAATGTTGCAGTAATGTGGAGACCCTATGCCTCCATATCAAGACTGTTGGATGGAAAGGAGACAGTGGCCCCTTCGATGGATGTGTACTGCCTACCTACTCCAACCCTGTGACTACCTGGCCTGCTTCCCTCACTTGAATTTGTGCCCATGCTTTGGAATTTCTGGAGAAAATTTGTTGGTGCACAGGTTGGGTACTGGCTCCTCAAAGTGTCAATGGAAACAACTGCACTGAAGTGCCAATTTCACAGATAAATCTTCCAGGGCTAGAAGAAATTTCTGCACGGAATTCCTTGTCATGGGCTATTAAGGAATTACTGACCAACGACGAATCCGATGCTAACGAACTTTACCATCTAGGTTGTCTCTGAAATAGGCAAAGCGTTATTAAAATCTGTACCCAGGGGCACCTGGGTGGCACAGCGGTTAAGCGTCTGCCTTCGGCTCAGGGCGTGATCCCCACGTTATGGGATCGAGCCCCACATCAGGCTCCTCCACTAGGAGCCTGCTTCTTCCTCTCCCACTCCCCCTGCTTGTGTTCCCTCTCTCGCTGGCTGTCTCTATCTCTGTCAAATAAAAAAAAAAAAAAAAATCTGTACCCAAAGCACGTGGATTCTCCTACTCTAGGGGTTGGCAGACTGCAGCCTGTAGGTCAAAACCAGCGTGGATGTTTTTGTAAATAAAGACTTACTGGAGCACAGCCTGGGCATCTGTGTATCTATTGTGTCTGGCTGCATTTGCACTAGAACAGCATAGTCGATGGGTTGTGACAAAGCCCACGGGGTCCACAAAGCCTAAAATATTTGTTCTTTGGACCTTTACAGAAAAGTTTGTTAATTCTTGTTCTACACAAAGGAAGAACGAGACCTTTTTTTAGGAAGTCATCACAACAGTGTAAGATAGTGGCCAAGAGTTCAGGTGCTGGAGGCAAACACAGCCAAGTTGGATGATGGACTCTGCTACTTACTGTCACAGCTTTCTACTCTGTAAGTTTCAGTTTCTTTACCTATAAAATGGTTATAATAAGAACGACCTCTCATGGGAGATTTTAAAAAGAAGTTCATCTCAAAAAAAGGCTCAGCATGTTGATTAGCAAATATTACAATCTCTTGATGAAGTTGTTCCTCTTTTATGAGTCATTTGTAGTCCAAGTAGTGACCACGTACAAAAACGAGCAAACGGCAGACCCGCCCCCCAAAACTGGGCATAAAGTTTAAGCAGACACAACTGACAGTGAATTAGGATCAGTTAAGAAGAGATCTTAAAGTGTTTTCTCCTTGTTTCCCAGTCAGTGGGAACTTGGAGAAAGCAGAACAAGGACACATGTGGAAAACAACTCAAGGAGCATTGCTTTCGCTTGACCTTGGCTGTCAATTGGGTAGGATATTGAAAATGCTTGCGCATTCTTCATGGACAGGTGAATGTCTTGGACCTGTGATGCCAATCTCATAGAAGTTGAAGCAGCACCAGACGGAAGGACGCAGCACACAAATACCTTGATCTGAGTCTGCAGCCTAAGATGACCAACGCCACCCATACACACAAACACTGTTCTTTCAAGTTCATCTGCAAGTAATCTTGTAAACAGAAACTTTGAACAAAAGAGGCCGGTAAATAATTGATGAACAGTTACTGAAGCATGTTGGGCAGTCTTTGTAGTATTGATTTTGGACTGTGAACAAAGCAGAGCTCTGCAAGCCCATACGGTAGTCCCTTTCTCTCCTATTTGGTGCCATCAATATTCATAGCCTGCTCACATGTTAGGAATGTGAAATGATACTTCTTTCATGTTGCTCATTTGGGCCTTTCTTTGCTCTCCGTGGATAGGGTCTCTGACCCATCCTTTAATTATCAGCTTTGATCCTCTTAATGAGGAGTTATCAAAATAGTTCAGGACACTGAATTATTAATTGAATAACTGTAATTAACCATCAAGGAATGGAAGCCAGCAAATGAACTTTGGTCCTCTACTTCCAAATTCGAAATCCTACTCTGGGTAGTTCAGCTTGGGTCTCTGAACTTCCTGCCCTCTTTTTGAATCGCATCTTCACCCTTGCTTTGTTACATATATTAAGTTCAACATTCAGTGTTTTATAGACCATTCACAGACATCATAGAAAATAAAATCATGTCCTTGCAATTTTTGCATTGCAATAACTGAGAAGAAAACATAAAAAATAATCCATCATTTTTCTCTCACACACAAATCAATAGAGCAGAATGCTTAGGTCAGCTCAGTGGGGGCATGGGTTGAAATAGGAATCAGGACAATACTTTGGAATATTTAAATATTTATGAGTGCTATATATCTCACAGAGGACTGAAACGGATTCTTAATGCCACAGGAAAAAAACTGGAGTAAAACCACTAAGTCTCAGCTTGAGAAAAAGTTAGTGACAACTCTTGAAACTGTCAAAATCAGAACAATTGGTATTTGATGCTGCCATATGCTATTCAATCACTGTCTTTCCTGATTCACTAGTAGAGTACAAAGAGTGGGAACAGGGAAGGGGATCTCTATAAGATGCTGTGTCTGACATTCTCAAGGGAAAGGGGCTCTGCCTGTGGGAAAATCAGCACAGATGGCTCTGACTTGGTGATCTAGGCACTTGGGCTGCGGTCAGTGAGAGTAAAGTAGAAAGACATTTGAGTGTGTCGGTGAAAGGCTCTTATTTCACCTCTGATTAGACAAAAAAGTGTCGAAAGTCTTCCTCATTTGTTACTCCATTCTTCTCTGGTAGCTTAAAGAGAGCCATATTCATTTCTCTATTCCCTCCTGACATCTCAAATGCAAAAATGGGAGAGAAGTGGGGAAGAAGTTTGTTTAGGCTCAAGGTAGGGCCCGGAAGGCATGTCTACTCAGTAGGAAAATATTTGTAAAAATGGATAGATTTGACTACATAAAAAGCAAAACCTTGCATATGGCAAAACCACATAAACCAAACTAAAAGTCAGACTGGGAATCATATTTACAGCTTAAAGGGCCGAAAAAATATGAGTAGCCATATATACAAAGCTTTTACAAATCAGTAAGTAAAATACGAATATTTCAAGAGTAAAGTTAATAAACGATATAATTCACAAAAGAAGAAATAGAAAAATGATAATGGTTTGTAGTTTTTGATGAATCGTAAGACTAAACAGTCTTTCACCTATCAGTTTGGCCAATATTAAAAAGAAAGAGAACATTTAACAAGAGTTAAAGGGGTGCGGTGATACACTGTACAAACCACATCTCAAGAGCCTTAGCAATGTAATACTTGCTGACTCAAGATTTCTACTTATGGAAATTTAAGGAATTAAAAGGCCAAGTGGCATGAGCAAGAATACGAATCACAGAATTGTTCGTGACGGCAAAAATCAGAAACCCTAAATAACCATCAGAAGGGGCTATACTTTTGGTTCTGGGCAAGATGCATTCCATTTTCCTTCTTGTGCTAATTACCAAACACATAAATCACTTAGCAGAGGACTCAAAGATGGAGGAGAGGCAGACTTGCTAGGGACCTTGGGACTCAAAGAACAACCTAGCAGTAAGGTCCTGGTTTTCTTTTCTTCCTTTCCCTCCTTTCTTCCTTCCTTTTCCTCCTCCCTCCCTCCTTGCCTCCTTTCCTCCCTTCCTCCCTTCCTCCTTTCCTCCCTTCCTGTATATCCTGGGTGAGGCAGTGGAGAAGGCCACAACTGAGAAATGCCAGAGTGCAGACAAAAATAGCCCCCCTAAAAACCTACCTTATTTTGTGCGAACAACTGGGAAGAGAGCAATTGCACCATGCAGAAATCTTTAATCACATCTGCCTGTCTTGAATGAACACTATGGAAACCACCTGCAGCCGTCCTCTAGCCCTGTAGGTACTGTAGTAGTGCAGTCTGCAGATAGAACCCTGTCCTTTATCCCTCTCGTTCATAGTTGACTCTATCCTTTCCCTGCAGGGCCTGTGGATGAACTTGGACTTCTACTACCCTTTTGCAGGAACAAGCAGGTGTGTCCCTCTCCTGTGGAGCCTATGGGCAGAGGCCTGTCTTTCACCTCCCCTACAATAATGAGGCAACACCCCTTCTCAAGAGGATGTGGGCAGAACTCTGAATCCCATGTCTCCCATACAATGTAATGAGACAACGCTCTTCCCCCGTGGGCAGAACTCTGACTTCAACCGCCACAGCTCACTACGACAGTAATGAACAGGCATCCCTGTCCTGTGTAGCCTGTGGCAGAATTTTAATTCCATCCCTTCTGCAAGGACGAGGTGACCCCCCCTTCCTCTTCAGGTGTGTCAGGGCATAAAACCCTGTCTTTTGTCCTCACTCTGAGGTAATGAGGCATATCTCCCACTCCCCAACCCAAACTGAGAATACTACAGTGCTGAATCCTGTCACCAACACGCGAGTAAGGTGGAAGAAAATAGCACTGCAGAGGCTTTGTAAGCTGAAGTGACATTTCAACCACAACCTACAGGAGTGAGCCAGGACATAAATTTTGAACCTAATAGGTTGACTAGCTGTCAGAATAGAAGATTTAAATGGGACCCAGAGTTTAATAATATAATATTCAAAATGTCCAGGATACAGTCCAAAATTACTCATCATATGAAGAACAGGAAAATCTCAACTAAGAAAATATCATTAGCAGAGGTCAACACTGAGATGACACAGATGCTGCCATTTTCAGACAAGGATTTTTCAAGCAGCTGCCAAAAAAATGGCCCAACAGGCAATTACGACACTCTTGAAACAAATTATAAAATAGACTATCTCAACAACGAAGTAGAAGATATAAAGAAGAACTAAATTGAAATTTTAGAACTGAAAAGTATAGAAAGTGAAATTTTAAAAAGAGTTTCAATGGATGGGTTTCATAGCAAAAAGGAAATGAGATAGGAAAAAAATCAGTTAACTTGAAGATAGATCAATAGAAATTATCCAATATGAGCCACAGAGAAGCAGCAGCTTGAAATTAAATAAACTGAGCCTCAGGGGCCTGTGATAAAAGAAAAAGAGATCTAATATTCATCCCCTAAGAGTCCCATAACGAGAGGAAAAAGAATATGGTGCTCAGGAAAATGGCTGAAAACCTCCCAAATCTGGCAAAAGACATAAACCTACAAATTCAAAGGTGCATGTACAAATTTTTCATTTCTCTGTGATAAATACCCAGTTATTGGGTTCTATATTAAGTGTATGTTTAACTTTGTAAGAAAGGTCGCTAAACTTTTTCAAACCAGCTAATGTGTGAGAAATCCAGTTACTCTCCATCGGAGATGGATTGTACAGATGACTATTGTTATTCAGGACAGTTATTACCTATAAAGTCACCGTGAACACTACATTAGTAAGTACTCAATCATCGTTCCTATGGGTATATAGGGCTATGTTTCTGTGGACCTCTGGTCACATGCTCATTAACCATCAATACAGCACCTTATTTTGTTTCTGTTTAAAGACACCTTATTTCGGGATGCCTGGGTATCTCAGTTAAGCATCTGACTCTTGATTTTGACTCAGGTCATGATCTCAGGGTTGTGAGACTGAACCCCAAGTCGGACTCTCTGCTCAGTGCTGGAGTCTGCTTGGGATTCTCTCTCTCCCTCTGCCCCTCCCCCCACGTATGCTCTCCCTAAATTAAAAATAAATAAATAAATAAAATCTTTACTGTATTTAATACAGTAATGTTGATTACCATTGAACTCCTGGCCAAAAGCCCTATAGCTCATGCTGGAACAAAGCTTATTTAACACCTGTATTTCCTCCTGGGTAAATCACAGCCTTCTTGTGCTTAGAAGCACTAGCCTGCACTTCAGCACTGTGCTTGGAGTCCAACTCAAATAGAGCAATCACCAACAAAAAGCTCAAAAACACCAGAAAATGTGGTGCTAAACAGACTGCAGAAAGGACTCTTATTCCCTCTATAGGACCTGAAAGAAGAAGGCAAAGAATCCCTGTATTCAACCTCAGTTGGGAACATTTACATTGGGCAACCCAGATTTTTTACTGCTGTGTGGAGGCACATGCCCAAATGACTATGAATGCTCTGTGAATATTGATTTTGGGAATACAAGTAAATTTTAGCAAGTAGACAACAAATACAGAGCCCATGAATAATGAGGACCAATTATACCACCATCAATTTTATGGTTTCGACATTATGTAAAAGGTACACATAAACTCTACTAATTTTTTAACTTCTTTGTGAGTCTTAAAATACTTCAAAATAAAACATTATTATAAGGAGGGGTGATTAAATATATTATCATATCTGCAAGCAATGAATTATTATAGAACCATTAAAAGAGTGTTGACTTATTTCTAGTATAATCCCATTCAATTAAAATATACACATATATCTCAATTATGAAATGCTAAGGGGGAAGACAATGTGTGGTTTTAACTTCCTCCTTCACAATGTCCTTTTTTGAGACAGGTTTACTAACATGTTTAATCTCCAACTGGGTTCCCTTCAGATATTCCCTTGGCTTACCTGGTCATTCTAACTTAAATTGAATTATTATTCCAGGGCAGGGAAGGCAATTCATATATCGAGATATGACATTCTGTTTAAGTGTTAAAACTGTCTGAGATGACCACTCTTTCAACTTGCTCCCTCATGTCAGTCCCACCAATTCAGAGTTACCATGTGTCAGAATGTTTGGAAAGAGTGCTGTGAAGCCATCAGAATTCATCTATTGCCTTTCTGTCTGATCCCCCACATCCTAGGTTTTGATGCAAGTTTAGAAATCTTTGGCTCCCATGTACAGAAATTGCCAGAAAAAGAAAAGGGACTGATGTTAATGAGCACTGACTATGAGTAAGGCACAACATGGTCCCAGTACCTTCCAGAGGAACAGAGTGAGTCTTAGAAAAAAACGAAATCCATCCTGAATACTCATAGATGTTACCAGAGTTTGTCATGTTCCTACCTGGCCTTTTTCAGAGGACTATAATTCGAGAGTAAATGTTAGGCAATAGTAATGTCAGGAACCCCAAGTCATTCTCATGGCTTCAAAGACTTCAAAACCCTTCCAGAGAAGGCAGTGTAAAAATAAAGCTGTATCAGGGTGGTGGTATTAAAAATCAAAAGGAAAGAGATTTGGAGCCTAATGCTATAATTAATTTTGTAATTACATCAGACTGTCCAGAACTGGGAATTTGAGTTCTTAGAAAGTATATAAATTTAAATGAGAATTACTTAACTAAAAATTTGATAAGACACTAATTGATTTTCGTAAAAAGACATTACGTGAGGTATAGTCAGCAAGACTGGTAAAATAAGGAGTACCTGTCTTGGGGTTTAATGGACCATCATCCCAACGGCCAAGACGCTGTCTCAGCAGAAAACACAGCCCACAGGATGCTATTAGGTAGGAAGAGGTTGTTTCCATGGCTAAGAGGAGGAGTGGGCAGGGCCTGGGGGGCAATCGCCCCTGATTCTGCAGCTTTACATGTGATACCAATTGTCTTCTGATTTAACTGTAAAAAACACAAGATCTCCTTGGCCAGTCCAAGATTTCTTCAGGGTAGAGAAATGTATCTCTTAAACCTGGGCCACTCCTTCGGACAGAAAAACAACGACAAAATTAAGGCCTGAGAGAAAAAATGCTTATCTTCATTTGTTCTTCAACGGAGACTTGAAGCCACATATATTTTTCAATAAGCATCCTCCTCCTACTTCATCACAATCTTTCTCTAACAAAGGAAAATGCCCTTTATCTTAAGTTTCTGTTTAAAAAGCTCTCCTTGGGGCGCCTGGGTGGCACAGCGGATGGGCGTCTGCCTTCGGCTCAGGGCGTGATCCCGGAGTTCCGGGATCGAGCCCCACATCAGGCTCTTCCGCTATGAGCCTGCTTCTTCCTCTCCCACTCCCCCTGCTTGTGTTTCCTCTCTCGCTGGCTGTCTCTATCTCTATCAAATGAATAAATAAATAAATAAATAAATAAATAAATAAATAAATAAATAAAATCTTTAAAAAAAAAATAAAATAAAAATAAAAAGCTCTCCTTGTCAGAAACATAGTAAGTATTGGGTTGTCATATGCAATATCAAATCAGTGCTAATGACTGTGTTTGGAATAAAGTGTAGATAGCAAAAAGACGAACTATGAAACCAAGCTCTGTTTTATAGCATCCCCATGGAGGGACCATAGTGGATGTTGATTTATTGAATCAAAGTAAAGCCTTTGTTGGTAAAAGTGCCTAATGACATAATTAAACCTTTGATCATGTGCAATGTTTGAGCTCTGCTTTAGTTTTTTGCTACACATGTGAAAGCAATAGTAACTCTTTGGTTCACAGTTAAAAAAGAGGAAGAATCAAGAAACAAACAAAAAAAAAAAGTTTTTTTTCCTGATCATTGGAATAGCTGTGGTGTGGTACAAATCAAATGCTAAGGGTGCCTTTATACATCAGATGTATTCAAGAGATACATTGATTCAGTCGCTCAGAATAAATCAGAGCTCATCTAATGGGAGGTTAAGATACTAAGGCACATCAGCTTCAATTTTCCTGAAGATTTCATCCTCCAACTGTATCTGAAATTTAGTTGTCCAGACAGTCCCAAGATACTGACGGAGACATGTAGTTAATTTGTCCATTAGAATCTAAGATGCTTTGAAAGGTAGGCAGATCATTCTCAGGAAACTTGACTCTTTAAATAACAGAGATGTTAGCAAAATGGCATGTTGAAAATCTAGGCCCACCAGGGTGAATGGTTCCCTTGGGATTTGCTTTTTTAAGTTTTTATTTAGAAATAATTACAGGACTTGCAGGGATAATACAGAGAGATGGGTCTCTTGTCTTTTTCACCCAGATCACCCGCTGGTTCCATCTGACATAATTGCAGCCTAGGATCAAAACCAGGAATTTGACACTGGTACAAGTGTGTGTGTGTGTGTGTGTGTGTGTGCGCGCGTAATTTTAGATATAAAATTATTTCATTACACAACGATCTCCCTCATATTACCCTTCTAATCACACCATCACCTCCTCCACCCTCCATTCCCAACCTTCGACAACCATTAATCTATTTTCCATCTCTATAAAAAGGCAGCTCAATGCCCTTGAAATCCATCCAGGTTGGTATGTGTCAATAGCTTGTTCTTTTTTATGGCTGAGTAGTATTTTGGGGTATGAATGGACCACAATTTGTTTAGCCATTTACCTACTAAGGCATACTTTGACTGTTTCCAGCTTTTGGCTGTAATAAAGTTGTTATGAACAATTACATACGAGTTTTTGATGTGAACATTAGGTTTTCATTTCTCCGTGACAAATGCCCAGGAATGCAACTGCTGGGGCTTATGATAAATGTTTTTTTGTTTTTTGGGTTTTTATTAGAAGATGCCAAATTATTTTCCAGGAGTGGCTGTACTATTTTACTTTCCACTAGAAATGTATGTGTGGACTAGTCTTTCCACATCCTCACCAGTACTTTACCAGTGTGTGTTTTTAATCATGAGTTTTTCAGAATTTCTTATATATTCTGGATGGGAGCCCTTTGTCAGATATGTGGTTTGTTAATATTTTCTCCCAGACTGTAGCTACTCTTCTCTTAAATGGTTATTTAAAAGAGTAAATGTTTTCAATTTTCATGAAGTCCAATTTATCAGTTTTTTCTTTGATGATCCTGTTTGTGTCCTAACAACTTTTCATTAAGGGATTGGTCCTAAGGATTTACTCTGATGTTGTCTTCTATAAGTTTTATAGTTTTACATTTTACATTTAAATCTATGATCCATTTTGAGTTATTTTTTTCTACAATGAGCAAGGTTTAGGTCGGGGTTCATTCCCCCCTTTGGATGTCCCGTTGCTCTAACACTATTTGTTGAAAAGACTACCCTTCCTCCATTGAATTGCTTTTGTCCCATTGTCAAAAATCAGTTGGCTGCACTTATAGGAGTCTATTTCTGGATTCTCTTTTTCCATTTATCTATGTATCTATCTCTCCACCAAATATACTAGTGTATAATAAATCTGAAAATTGATAGAATGATTCCTTTGACTTTACTCTTATTTTTCAGTATTACTTTTAGGTATTCTAGTTCCACTGTTTTTCCATATCAGTTTTAGAGTAGTCTTGCCTATGTACAAAAATAAGATTGCATTAAACTTATTAATTTTAGGAGAATTGGTCTTTACTAATTGTAGATTTCCAGTCCATGAGCAGGGAATATCTCTTCACTTTTTTAGATCTCCCCCCCCCAATTGGTACTATGTAACTTTTAGCATGCAAGTCCTATACAGGTTTTGACAGATTTGCAACTAAGTATTTCATATTTTTGGAGTAATTGTTAATATTTTATTTTTAAATTTCATTTTCCGCGTATTCATTGCTACCACATAGAAATACAATTGATTTTTGAATGTTGATCATGTATCATGAGATCTTATTGAATTCACTTAGAAGTTCAAAGTTCTAGGAGGTTTTATTTTCTTTTTATATATTCTTTGGGATTTTTGGTATAGAACCTCACACTATTCACAAAAAGAGTCAGTTTTATTTCCTCCTTTCGGACACATGTGTCTTTTCTTACCTTATAGTACTGGCTAAAACTTCTAGGACCATGTTGAATAAGAGTGGTGAGAGCAGTCATCCTTGCTTTGTACTTAATCTTAGGGGACAAGCATTTAGTCTTTTGCCATAAAGTAAAATGTGAGCTGCAGGGTTTTTGTAGGTGCCCTTTATCAATTTGAAGCTCACCTCTATTTCTTTTTTTCTGAGAATTTTTATCACAAATAGGTGTTGAACATTGTCAAATACTTTTTCATGCATCAAATGACATGATCTTGTCTTTAACCTGTAATACAGTGAGCTGTATCGATTGATATCTGAATATAACAACCTTGTATCCCTGGAATAAACCTCTCTTGGTCATGGTGTATACTCCTTTTCATTTATTACTCAGTTCTATCTGTAAGTATTTTGTTAGTGATTTCTGTGTGTGTGTGTGTGTGTGTGTGTGTGTGTGTATATATATATATATATATATTCATGAGGGATGTTGGTGCTTAGTTTTCCTTTTTTGTACTGCCTTTTTCTCATCTGGTATTAGAATAATAGTAGCTTTATAGAATGAACTGGGAAATGCCCCCTTCTCTTTTCTGGGACACATTGTGGAGAGTCGGTGCTAATTCTGTCTCGGACTTAGTAGACTTCTTTAGTAAAACAATGTGGGCTTTTTTCTTGTCTATGCACACTGATGTTTTCAAGTTACTGGTTTCTCCAGCACCCAGACAAAGACAGAAAGAAAACCCAGGGAATTCACTCTCACATTGGTCCCTGGATCCCAGGCTTCCTAGCTAGTCTGCCTTGTTTCTACCTTACAGACTTCTGTTATATCTGTCCAGAGTTTTTACTTATACTTAGTGGGATCAACAAGGAAGGTGCATACATTGCATCTTCTCAGAGGTGGAAGTTTCCCAAAGGATTTTAACCTGGTGGTTAGCCAAGAAGAAAAATACTTAGGAGAAAGGGGAAAAGAAGGCAAATCTTCGTGAACTGTTGTGTCTTGGGCATAAATGAATAGTGACACACTGGGTTCAGTGATAAACTATTGCACCTCTTTGTTTTGTTTTCCTTTCTATAGGGATATAATTGGCATACCATAAAATGCACTCTCTTTTTTAAATTTTTTACTATGCTTGGTTAGTCATTATATAGTACATCATTAGTTTTTGCTGTAGTGCTCAATGGTTCATTACATATTGGACATATTCGTTACATATAACACCCAGAAAATGCACCCTTTTCAAGTGTACCATTCAGTGGGTTTTTAGTATTTTCAAAAATTTTGTAGCCACCATGTCATTTCAAAACAGTTTTGTCATCCCAGAGTAAAATCCCATACCCATTAACAGTCACTCCACATTCCTTTCTTCCTTGCCCAAAGCCCCTCACTGATCTACTGTCTCTATATATTTGCCTTTTTGAATATCATATATATGTGTATATATATATGTATATATATGGTATATAAAAATATATATAGGTGTATATATACATATATACACATATATATGGAATCATACAATATGTGTTCCTTTGTGTCTGGGTTCGCTAACTTAGCAATAATTTTTAGGTTCATCCATGTTGTAACATATATCAACACTTCCTTCTTTTTACAGCTGATTGATGCTCTATTGAATGAATACACCAAATTTTGTGTATTCAGTCAGTAGTTGCTGGGTATTTGGATTGTTCCTGCTTTTTAACCATTGGGAATAATGCTGTGGTAAATAGTTGTTTACGAGTTTTTGTGTGGAAATGTGTTTACAATTCTCTTGGGTACAGATCTAGTAGTATAAATGCTGGGTCATATAGTAACTCTATTTTTAACCTTTTGAGAGATTTCCCAGGTGTTTTCCAAAGTGGCTGCATCATTTTACATTTCCATTGGTGATCTATGAGGGTTCCAATTTCTCTACATTCTCATTTCTTCCATTTAAAAAAAAAAATTACAGTCATCCTAATGAGTGTGGAGTGTTATCACCTGCTGGTTTTATTTTCATTTCCCTAGTTATTTTCATTTCCTTTTTGACTAATGATGTGATTACCTTTTCATGCACTTATTGGCCTTTTGTATATTTTCCTTGCAGATGCACCTCTCCGAATTCTTGGCCCATTTTAAAATTTGATTGTTTTTTATTGTTGAAACGTAAGAATCTTTATGATTCTGGATATTGGATCCTAATCAGATAAATGATTTGCAAGTATATTTCCCCCATTGTGTAGGCTGCCTTTACGTACTCTGACAGTAACCTTTGATGCCCAAAATTTTAAATTTTGATCAAGTGTATTTTTTCTTTTGTTCCTTGTGCTTTAGATATCCTAAGAAACCACTATCTAATCAAAGGTCACCAAAGTTACACCTGTATTTTAAGAGTTGGTCTCTTGCATTTTAATTTGGTCTCTTGCATTTTAATCTGTGATCCATTCTGAGCTAATTTGTATATATGATACGAAGTAGGCATATTAATTTCATATGGGTTTTGTGACAATTTATCACAAAGTTGGTGGCTGTGACAGTTGTTGAACACTAGTTGACCATCAATATACGGGTTCTGTCCTGGTTTCTCAATTTGATTTCATTCGTCTATATGTCTCTCCTTATGGCAGCACCACTGTGCCTTGAGTACCGTTGCTGTGTACTAAGTTTTGAAATCTGCAAATGTGAGTTCTTCAATTTTGTTCTTTTTCAAGATGTTTTGATTACTGTAGATCTTTTGTATTTCCTTTTGAGTTTTAGGGTCAGCCTGTAGATTTCTGTAAAACAGAAATCTGGGATTTTGATAGAGAATGCGCAGGATCAGTATATCGTTTGGAGGGCACTGATGTGTTAACAATAGTAAGTCTTCTAATACATGATCATAGGAGAACTTTTCACTTAGGACTTTAATTTTTTTCAACAATTTTGTACAGTCTTCAGTGTACAAATCTTATACTTTTTCGCTACATTTATTCCTAAGTATTTATTCATTTCGGTATCATTGTAAATGGAATTGTTTTAATTTTTTATTTCTCATGACTGAAGTATAGAAATACAATTGATTTTTTAATAATGATCTATCCTACAACCTTTATTAACTTGTTTATTAGCTGTGATACTTTTTTGTGTATATCTTAGAATTTATTTTTTAAAGATTTTATTTATTTATTTGTCAGAAACAACACAAGCACAGGGAACAGGAGGCAGAGGGAGAAGTAGACTCCCTGCTGAGCAGGGAGCCCAATGCGGCACTCCATGTTGGGAGCCTGGGGTCATGACTTGAGCTGAAGGCTGAAGCTTAACCAACTGAGCCACCCAGGCATCTCTATCTTAGAATTTTCATTATACAATATCATGCTACCTCCCAACAGAGATAATTTTACTTACTTCTTTTTTAACCTGGACCGTATTTATTTTATTTTCCTGCCTAATTAATTACTCTGGCTAAAACTTCCAGGACATTGTTGAATAGAAGTGGCAAGAGTGGCCATGTATACCTTATTCCTGATCTCAGGGAAAAATCTTACATAGTTTCAACGTTGAGTATGATGCTAGCTGTGGATTTTTCATGTGTACTCTTAAACAGGTTAAGGAAGTTTCCTTCTATTTCTACTGTGTTGAGTTTTCTTTTTTTTTTAAATCTTGAATTGATGTTGGGCTTTATCGAGTGCTTTCTCCATTTAGAGTTAGATGATCATGTGTTTTTATCCTTCATTTTATAATGTGGTGAATTACATTGATTCTCGTATGCTAAACCAACCTTGCCTTCCTGGAATGAATCTTTCTGGGTCATGGTATGGAACTGTTTTTACATATTGCTGGATTTGGTTAGCTAAAGTTTTGTATTTTTCCATCAATATTCTTAAGAGATTTTGATCTATAGTTCCAATTTCCTGTGATATTTTTGTTTAATTTTGGTATCAGGATAATTCTGATCTGATAGAATAAGTTGGGAAGTATTCCCTCCTTTCCTATTTCCAGGAAGAATTTGAGAAGTTTTAGTGTTAATTATTCTTTAATAATTTCATAGTATTCACTAGTGAAGCCATTTGCACCTTGGCTTTTTATTGTGGAAAGATTTTCTGAACACTAATTAAATCACTTTTCTTATTATAGGCCTAATCAACTCTATATTCTATTTCTTCTTGAGTGAGTTCCACTAGTATGTTTCTATCCGGGAATTTTTCTATTTAATGTAGGTTATCTAATATGTTGTCATATAAATGTTCATAGCATTCTGTTAAAATTCTTTTTATTTCTGTAAAGTTCATAGTAATGTTCCTTCTTTTATTCACGATTTTAATAATTTTAGTGCTTTGGTTCTTGGTCAGTTTAAAGTCTTGTCAATTTTGTTGACTTTCCAAAGAATCAATTAAATTTTAGGTAGTTAACATACAGTGCAATATTGGTTTCTGGAGTAGAATTCAGTGATTCATCACTTACATACAAGACCCAGTGCTCATCATAACAAGTGCCCTCCTTAACGCCCATTACCTATCTAGCCCAT
The DNA here is from genome assembly GCF_023065955.2 of Ursus arctos. NCBI lineage: Eukaryota > Metazoa > Chordata > Mammalia > Carnivora > Ursidae > Ursus > Ursus arctos. Next base: position 49,341,889 of record NW_026622808.1, on the reverse strand, counting down.
CCCCCACGCACACCTCTCCATCAACCCTCAGTTTGTTCTCTGTCATTAAGGGTTTCTTAGGGCTTGTTTCCTTCTCTCCTTTTTTTCTTTCCTCCCTTCCCATATGTTCATTTGCTTTCTTTCTTAAGTTCCACATATGAGTGAGATCATTTGGTATTTGTCTTTCTCTGACTTATTTCGGTTAGCATAACATGCTCTAACTCCATCCATGTCATTGCAAATGGCAAGATTTTTTTCTGATGGCTGAGTAATAGGCCGTTGCATATGTATATACACCATATCTTCTTTATCCATTCATCGCTGAGCATTTGGGCTCTTTCCCTGATTTGGCTATTGTTGACAATGCTGCTATAAATATCAGGGTGCATATATCCCTTCAAATCTGTATTTTTATATCCTTTGGTTAAATATCTAATAGTGCAATTGCTGGATCATAGGATACTTCTATTTTTCACTTTTTGAGGGACCTCCATACCGTTCTGCAGAATGGCTGCACCAGTTTGCATTCCCACCAATAGTTCAAGAGGGTTCCCCTTTCTCTGCATCCTTGCCAACACTTGTTGTTTCTTGAGATGTTCTTTTTAGCCATCCTGACAGGTGTGAGGTGGTATCTCATTGTGGTTTTGATTTGTGTTTCCCTGATGATGAGATGCTGAGCATCTTAGCCAGCTGGATGTCTTTGGAAAAGTAAAGAATCAACTTTTAGTTTTGATTTCCTCTATGTCTTTTTCCTACTCTCTATTTCATTTATTTGGCTCATCTTTATTATTTCCTTCCCTCTGGTTGTATTGGAATTAGTTCTTTTTTTTCCGTTTAAGGTGTAAGGTTAGCTTACTAATTTGAGATCTTTTTTAAATATAGGTGTTTATAGCCATAAATTTTCTTCTAGGCACTGTGTTAGTTGTCCCCATAAGTTTTGGTATGTTGTGTTTTCATTTTCTTTCATCTCAAACTACTTTCTAATTTCCCTTGTGATTTCATCTTTGACCACTTGGTAATTTAGAAATATGTTGTTTAATATCCACACATTTATTCCCCAAATTTTTTCTGCTAGTGACTTATAATTTCATTCCATTGTGGTTTATATTATTTCAATTCTTTTAACATTTTCAAGATTTGTTTTCTTGTCTAACAATTTATATTGGAGAAGTTTTCATGTACACTGTCCACTTTCAGTGTATTCTGTTGTTGCTGAGTAGAATGTTCTATAGATGTCTACAGTTTAGTTGGTTTGTAGTATTGCTCCAGTCTTCTATTTCCTTGTTCATCTTCTACTGTTTTATCCATTCGTGAAAGTAGGATATGTGTCTACAACTATTATTGTTGAATGATCTATTTATTCCTTCAATTTTGCCAATTTTTGCTTCACATAGTTTGGGACAATCATGTTAGGTGCACCTGTCTCCTGTTGACCCACTTTCTATCTTAATTGACTCTTGTGACTTAAATGTAAAACAACATTCTCCAAGCGTTTTGTACGCAATTGTCTTTAAAAAGGTAACTGAATAACTAACGTTCTAGGTCAGGGGCCAGAATATGTTTTCAGTAAAGGGCCAAATACTGTTTTAGGTTTCTACAGGACATACAGTCTCAGTCACAACTACTCCATTCTGCATTTGAGGTGAGAAAGCAGCCAAAGAAAACATGAAAGCAAATGAATGTGACTATGTTCCAGTGAAACTTTATTTACAGAAACAGTCAGTGGGCTGGACCATGTTTACCAACCCCTGGCCTAAATTATCGTTTTTTGGCAGTGTGATTTATTAACTGAGTACTTTTATCAATATTCTTCTCTGTGCTCTTTTGGGCTATTTCCCCTGCATAATTCCAGCCAATAATTTGATTTTATGCACTTTACTCTTATCATAGAGATTCTAATCGATCGACTTGGAATGAGTTTATTTGCAAGAAAAAATTCTTTCTTTAATGTCTTCAGTTCTGAAACATGGATATGAAAACACATTCCTGTGTTTTGTTTTGACCAGCCACATCTACGTCAGTGGAAACTTGAATATTGACATTTGACATAATACCAATCTGAGACAACGTAATATTCTCATCCTAAACCAGAACATCCTTATGCATGGATTTGAATGAGTCGCATCTGTGTTTAGAGTAAATCCCTGCAAATCAGTTACAAAAGAGCAAACCAAGATGTATCATATTTATCTGAGAATGTATGAAACTCTAAGTCAGAAAGTATTTGGCAAGTACCGGGACTTCAAGATTCCAAGAATACTCCTGAGGTTTCAGAGGTGCAGGGCAGGGAAATCGTGCCCATTCCAACATACAGGTGTGACAACAGGAAAATTGAGTGCTAATTGATTACTTGCTGCTCAGCGGCATGAAGCAGTCTGTAGCAGAGTCCAAATGAATAAATAATCAAATCCCAGTTATAAAGTAATGGAATGATAGATTGCTCGGGAAGGTTCTGTTACCAAGACATGTTAGAGCTGCAAGAATACCTTTATGCTCTGGGAGGGAACAACAGACATGATGCAAGGTATTTATCACTATATGATTATCCCATACTGCATTTTTTTCCCCAAGAGCCTTGAAATGCTGCCACAAACTTCATCAGTGAGAGGAGACAGAAGGGGAAGTTATCTTGGTTTAACAGACTTGGAAATGACGGCCCACAGTGGCTTAGTGACATATCAGTGAGCTTGTTCGCTTTCGCTCTGGAACCCCTCCTGGGATGAAACCTGGACAGCTTCCCAAGCTGCCAGCCTTCAACTGTATTACAGCAACAAGTACGTATCTAGCTTTGGCTGTGTCTGGTGGGGAGGATAAGAGGATAATAGCAGCCACTGGTGGTTGCAAGCTTCTCTGGTGCCAGGTCCAGTGTTAAGGGTTTGACACATGTTGTCTCATTTATTCCTCGCAAATGATGCCTTATATAGCGGTTAAAATGATCTCCATTTTAAAGATGAAGAAACTAAGTCTAAGAGCAGTTGAACAACATGACCATATTGAATCTTCTCTCTCTGATTCCAGAACTCTCTTTAGATACTTTCTTCACTTTCTTCAGACAACACAACTGTTCTGCTTTGCTTCGTAGCTACACTGTGTGCTAAATGACAGTGCTATCATTCTGGTTTACTGACTAGTCACTTGTGAATCCGGGCAGGCTAAGTTAGGCTGTCAGAGCTGAACTGGTGATCAAATTAAGTTGCCCCCAAATTACAGACAATGGGTTCTTATGACCTACCTGAATGAACTGGTTCTTTGGGGGGCAATAGCTGCCTACTTCTTGCCCATTTTCCCCTTAAGTACAGACAATTTTTGTGGGAGGTTCTGGAGGGTTAAACGCTATTTGAGTTTGGACGACCACAAAAGTTGTGGTAGGCAGAATTCTAAGATGGCACCCCCCACCATCCAGAGATTTCTGCCCCCTACTGTACACACCCTGTGTAATCCTCACCCCTTGTGTATGAACAGGACCTTTGCATATGATAGGATATCCCTCCTATGATTAGATTGTCTGTCAAAGGTCAGCTACATACAAAAGAATGAAACTTGACCACTCTCTCACACCATACACAAAAATAAACTCCAAATGCATGAAAGACCTCGATGTGAGACAGGAATCCATCAAGTCCTAGAGGAGAGCATAGGCAGCAACCTCTATGATATCAGCCACAGCAACCTTTTTCATGACACATCTCCAAAGGCAAGAGAAACAAAAGATAAAATGAACTTGTGGGACTTCATCAAGATAAAAAGCTTCTGCACAGCCAAGGAAACAGTCACAAAAACTAAGAGGCAGCCCACGGAATGGGAGAAGATATTTGCAAATGACACTACAGATGAAAGACTGGTATCCAAGATCTACAAAGAACTTCTCAAACTCAATACACGAGAAACAAATAAATCATAAAATGGGCCGAAGATATGAACAGACATTTTTCCAATGAAGACATGCAAATGGCTAACAGACACATGAAAAAATGTTCAAAATCATTAGCCATCAGGGAAATTCAAATCAAAACCACACTAAGATACCACCTTACGCCAGTTAGAATGGCAAAAACTGACAAGGCAAGAAACAACAAATGTTGGAGAGGATGTGGAGAAAGGGGATCCCTCCTACATTGTTGGTGGGAATGCAAGTTGGTACAGCCACTCTGGAAAACAGTGTGGAGGTCCCTTAAAAAGTTAAAAATTGAGCTACCCTATGATCCAGCCATTGCACTACTGGGTATCTACCCCAAAGATACAGATGTAGTGAAGAGAAGGGCCATATGCACCCCAATGTTCATAGCAGCATTGTCCACCATAGCTAAATCGTGGAAGGAGCCGAGATGCCCTTCAACAGATGACTGGATTAAGAAGTTGTGGTCCATATATACAATGGAATATTACTCAGCTATCAGAAAGAACGAGTTCTCAACATTTGCTGCAACATGGATGGCACTGGAGGAGATAATGCTAAGTGAAATAAGTCAAGCAGAGAAAGACAATTATCATATGGTTTCTCTCATCTATGGAACATAAGAACTAGGATGATCGGTAGGAGAAGAAAGGGATAAAGAAGGGGGGGTAATCAGAAGGGGGAACGAAGCATGAGAGACTATGGACTCTGAAAAACAAACTGAGGGCTTCAGAGGGGAGGGGGGTGGAGGAATGGGATAGGCTGGTGATGGGTAGTAAGTGTTGCATGGTGCACTGGGTGTTATATGCAACTAATGAATCACCGAACTTTACATCAAAAACCACGGATGTACTGTATGGTGACTAACATAATAAAAATATTATTATGAAAAAAACCAGATTGTATGTCAAAGGTAAAGGGATTTTGCAGATGTAATTAAGACTCCAATTCTATAGGTTTTGAGTGAATCAAAAGGGAGATTATACTGCGTGGGCCTCACTTAATTAGGTAAAACAGTGGATTGTTTTGAAGAGATTCATTCTCACGCCCACCTTGAAGGAATAAGCTGGCACTTTGTGGGATAGCCACATAACAAGGACTGCAGGCATCAAAATGACCCCCAGCTGGCATTTATTAAGAAAATAGGGACCTCAGTCCTACAATTAGAAAGAACTGAATTCTTTAAACATCCACATTAGGTTGGTAGAGGACTCTGAGTTCTAGAAAATACAGTTTGACCAGCGCCTGGATTGCAGTCTGTTTAGATCCTGAGGACTCAGTTAAGCCATGCAGGGACTTCTGACTCACTGAAAATGAGCTCATAAATGAATGTTGTTTAAAGCCCTATGTTTGCATCTTTTTGCTGCATAGGGACAGATAACTAATACAGAATCCTTTCTCAAGGAGGGATGTATTACTCAGGGTTCTCTAGAGAAAGTCCCATGATCTGTTGTCTGCAAGCTGGAGAACCAGAAATGCAGCGGTGTTATTTAGTCTGTGCCTGAAGGTCCAAGAGCCACATGTGCTGATGTCCCAAGGCAGGAGATCTGCCCTCCCTCCACTTTTTTGTTCTATTCAGGTCCTTAACAGATTGGATGACACCCACCCACACTAGTGAGGACAATCTTTCTTTATTCTACCAATTCAAGTACTAATCTGTCCTGGAAACACCCTCACAGACACACCCAGAAATAATGTTTTTCCTGCTCTGTGGACATCTTTTAGTCCAGTCAGACTGACACATAAAATTAACCAACACAGGGGGGTTTTCCCACTTCTTTTCCTTTGTCCCTCTCTAAAGCCACTGTCCAAAGGGCAGCTCAAGCGACCTTTTAAAACTATATAGCAGATCATGTCTCTCCTTGCAGAAAATTCTATCTTTCCCCCTGACCAGAGTCCACTCTGAATAACACTATGTATGACATGGCCCTTGCTCTGTCCACATTCACGGTGCCATTTTCCTCTCTGGGCCTACACTCCAACCTCACAAACCTTCTTAGAAGATACCACCAAGCACTTTCCAAATCCAGAGCCTTCACCCATGCTCTTTGTCTGAAATACTCTGTACCGTGCTGTGAACCACTTCATACTCCTCATTCAGGTCACTTTTTCACAGACGACCTTCCTTCTTCCCTCTATAAATTACAAGTCTTTATTTACAACAAGTTATTCTGTCCCAAGGATATGTAACTGGATATTTGCGTATTTTTAATGGTCATCTCCATCCCCCCCATTAGATTCTAAGCTCTATGAGGGCAAGGCACATATTTCATTTTGCACTGAAAATCCAGAATGTTAAACAGCAGTGGTATGCAATTCATTAGTGCTACTCAGTAATAATTTTTTCTGTCTTCCAGCAAGGACGAGGTAGAATAGCTCTATGCAGCCCCGGGAGGCTAGAAGTGACCATGGGACTTACTTTGCCTGATTCAATGCAAGAAGGCATGATAAGCATTACTTCTGGGTAGTAGATTTGAAGGACCAGTGTGTAATTATCCATGTTTCTCTCTCCCCTAGCAGTACATGATGTTCGGTACAGTAGCCAGTGGCCCAATGTGACTAGTGAAATTTAAATTAATTAAAATTAAATAAAAGCAAAAATTTAGTTTCTTGGTCACATTAACCACATTTCAAATATTCCATTGCAACCTGTGGCTAGTGGGTACCATTTTTGGCAGTGCAGATACTGACCATTTCTTTTAACATAAAGATCTACTGGACAGAGCTGCTGTAGGCGCTGGAGACTCTGTGCTTCTAAGTGAAGAAACTATGGAGCCCAGCCTTCAGTCACCTATAATACACATATTACGTGAGCATGAAATAACCTGTGTTATCAGCAACTTATATTTCAAGTTTGTTTCTGCAGCAAAACCCAGCCTATCCTAACTGATAATAGTCATCATTAAGTAAGTCTTTGTTAAATAAGTAATGACTGAATTCATCTGAGGAAATTGGGTGAAGAAGGGGGAAGGAAGAGCTTTTAAGGGCAGGGAATGACCTAAGCAAAGCTTGAGGTAACAAGATCTTTGGGAGTAGTATGGTTTATGTGATGAAGCTTCAGATAAGGGAGAGACCTGGAGAGTAATAGTGAAGACTAAGCATCGGTGCACAGGAGATGAGGAGCTCAACGGTAGATCCCAAACTTGCATCTGATTTCTGGATCTACTGAAGAGTTCGAATTTACAGCACCTATAATTCGAACCCATGACTGATCCCGCATTGCCCATTTAACCGCTATAGTACAGACACTCTTGTATGCTACCTTTGCAAACCACCACATCCTTCGAATGGAGAGGACAAATCTACTTGAGACCAGTATTATTTGTTTGCTGAGGAGAGCATGTGTAAAGAACTTGGATGACGATTGGCACCGAGGAGTACAGAATTGTGACTATGGCCCACCGCTGAAGAAGAGTCTGGTAATATACTATGTTCTAAAGTCGGAACGAAGAGGGCAGCTACCTCCCCGTAGCTCTTGCTTAAGGGCACCATTGTAGAATAACTAGTCCCTCCTCCCCCACTCAGCCTTGCCACTGCATTAGCAAGAGAAGGACGGTAGGAAGAGCTGCTGCCTCTGCTTCTCCCAGTGGGTCAGTGAGGAGAGGTACTTCCTCTTCTTGGAGTCAACAGTCCTCCAAGAAAGTCACTTCTAAAGCTTGTGAGTGACTGAACTGCTCCCCTGACGGGCTGGGGAGAGGATGGAGACAGGAGATTCTTTCTTAATGTTGGGGAGATTCAGGACTGGACACAATGGGACAAAAGGGAAAACAGATTAGAATAACATTTAGAAACTACCAGGACTGAATCTCAGTACAAATCCTAAAGAGACCATTGGAGCAAGTAAAAAAACGAAAACAAAAACAAAAACAACCTAAAAATTGTGGAACCGGGCTGAAATGCTAGGGACGGTGTTACTTAGCTGGGAAAGAGCGGGGGTGATTTTACATATGCTTCTTGAAGGCTATTATTAGGAAAAAGTTTTCCCCTAAAAGTTATCCTAATAATTTGAGACTCTTCAATGAGCCAATTACACTAGGATGATGCTGGGGACATAGCAAGCCCTCGATGATCTTCCCAGGTGCTACAGCTGGAGAGATGTTTTAAAAATTGGCTCTTGAATGCTCTTCACTTCCATCCCTTAAGCTCTGAGTTGATGAAACAAAGTTATCATTAAAAGAAAGTGTGGGGATACAATCTGATATTCTTAGAGTATTGCTAGTTTTATAATTAATTCATGGATGAGAGAGCCATTATCCGATAGCATCCAGAAATGTGGAAATTATTCGTTTCTGACAAGCACCCCTGGTCCTGTTATAGTTTTTGATTAAAATGAAAACTTACCAAGTTTTATTCTTCAAAATGTGATAGCTTCACGGGCAATTGCAATCAGCTAGTTCCATTGTTGGGTTTCTAATTCCAGGGTTTATAATAATATTTTTTTTTGGAGTCAGACATGACATAATGCTAGAACTCCTGGAGCTAGCAAAGATGATAAAATGTTTTTGCTGCAGCAGGTGCTCTGCAAAATCCTTTATTAAAAAGGGCTGCCACACACAGGCACAGAGTGTGATGGATTGTACAGAAATTAAGAGTGACACACTATGAATTTACAACATCAAAATTTTCCCCTAATTAAAGCAATGGGAATGGCCCCCAAACAGAATCTGGCTGGAGCTGGACGAGAATGATTGTATTCCCCAGGACGCCAGAAGAAGGATTCTTGACCCACTGTTCTCACAACAAGAATGCTTGAATTAAACTATGAGCTGATGGTAAAAGGTAACTGACATTATTTAATTAAAAGCCTCTCTTTTCTGTTATACTTTGACTTCTATTTCCAACATGTTATGTGGACATCTTCCTTTTTAAAAAAAAAAATGTGTGTAATTAGACTTGGTAATGTAGCTGTCCTGTTGACAGAGTAAACCCTCCTGATAGTACGAGTGTTCTACTTCCGGACATCAGAAGGGCTCATAGAGTCATTCAAACTGTGACGGAGTGTGTGTGAGCAGTGACTGAGCAAAGCCTGACAAGCAGTGTCTACTAACAACTCCACAATTGCTGGGGAAGGAGTCGAATGACTTTGCCTTATCTGCATGTGATTCTTGCGCAGAGGGAAACGGAGGTATGTGTATGTCTCCTGCAGGAGGTATTTAGGGAGCCACAACTGTGATATGAGAACAGATGAATACTGGGTCTTTCAAAGCCTTTGAAAGAGAAAAGACAGGTAGCCAGGATCATGTCTGAAAGAGAGTTTTTCAGAAACCATGATGTACCCGAACAAATAATGGGCTGTGAAGCTAAACAAGTCCCTTCCTTCTCCCTGGTTGTTTGTTCTTCTCCTAATTGTCAGTTATGCGTTTCCCACACTGATCCAGACAGAGACATTTGAGTGTCTCCTCCATCCAGTGGATTTATAGCTTTTTTTTTTTTTCCCTTTAGAACTCTGAGGAGGACGTGAATACTAACACACACATACACACACACACACACATTATTTCCATACATTTCCATGCACATACATAAAAGACTTCAATTTCTCATTGTTTCTTAAATACATCTGTATTTCTCATCCCAATAAATCACTTATTTTAATAATTTTTCTTTACTAGCGTGAATAGCATTATTATTAATAGCTTGGACTTCAGAGCCAAGCAGTTCCAAGGTTTCTCCGAGCTGGGCTGTCTTAGGCAAGTTACATAACTAAATCTCTTTTGTAAAAGGTGGATGTTAATACTCTCTATCCTCCAAGAGTTGTTCTGAAGAAGAAATGAAATTATGCATGTATATCCAGCACACGGGATGCACCCACTAAATGTTAGCTATGAATATTTACCATCATTGTAATTATTATCAATGAACTGAGACCTGAAATCACTCAAGCTCATAAAAAATTACATTTGCAGAAGCTGAAACTGGTAATAAATTACAAAACTATTTCAGGAAGACAAGGAAAGTCCTCTGCCTTTACTCATATACTCCTATTTTCATTATTCTCAGTGTTTGGGATGGGCCATGTCAGAAGGAGAGGGTAAGAAAAATGCAAGGAAAGGAAAGGTGGAAGAAATGAGAAGCTGGAGCAGAGGAAAATTCCAGAAGGTGGAGGATAAGAAAGATGTAGAGACACATAATTCTAAGACGACATTCTTCTCTATTTTTCCCAAACCAGCAGCTTCTCTGACTGCTCCACTTATTTTAATGAGACCCCAGATTTCTGCTCACATGTTTTGGAAATCTTCTTCAAATACTTTCCTGTCATTATGAATTGAATGGTGTCAGGGCTGGACCAGAAATATCCTCCTTGCTCTCAAAATCACATCTCCCCATTAGTCTATTCTATCCAAACCACTGTGACTTCTTTGAATCCACAGTCCCAGGATGGCAAAGAGAGCTCAACTCGGGTACCATTTCCCATTGAGTGGTTATGGGCACTTGTACTGCCATGTTGAAAAGATTTCTGAGTCCATGTCTGGCTACAGTAACAAAGAGTGGCAGGACTCATATTATGTCTGCCTCAAGTATGGGAGTGGAGGGAAGATTCTCCTGTATTACTACCCCTCTTGTGACTTTGAGCATCTGTGTCATTACCTTAATTGGTTAAGAATCCAGTCCTTCCTTGAGTTCACTCTTGTCGGTTATCATTTCACCTAACCCCCAATTTCTTTTTTAAAGGAATTCAGATAACTCAGGTTTTTTTCCCTCTCTCTTCTATTGACAGTTGCACATGAATGCTTTGCATGCTGTAAATACTTGGTAATTACATGTTGACTGATTGACACCTGGGAGCAGAAATTAAGGTGTTTGAGTGAATACAGACAACCACATGACAGCTCTTCCTTTCTACTGCCATTTTTTTCCCCTAAACACCCAGACGGTAACACCTCACCAGCTCCCTAGGTGCTTTTCAAAGGAAAATATACATATGCCGTACATGGAAAGGAAGAAGTGTCTGCCACAGTCTGCAGGATTAGTCTCTGCAACTCTCCAATTACTGAATCTGTAAAGCCAAGTATTATTTTCTCTGTCCTGCAAGCCATTGGGAATGGCAGGCCAGAAAAAGCATCTCTTGAAAGGGAATGCACATCCACTCATCTCCATGGGAACCACATTGAAAAGGGTGTTCAAAGCCAGGGCACACAGAGCTTAAGCTTGGCAAGAATCACAGCTAGGTTGGAAAGCAAGTGCCTACTCACAGTGGTGCCATTTAACTTTTCCTGTTCCCCATTGCTCCTCTCCATGGGTTCATTAAGAAACCACAATGAACCAACCATGGCAGGGGCAGGCAGTCAGCAAGTCAGAATAATTATGGCAACTTTCAGGCTGCCGAGACGTAGGTGAAAGAGACAGGCTTTATATTGGGGTTCACAAAGCGAGTGTGCGTGTGCGTGGCTGTGTGTACACATGCACACATATCTGTACATGTACCAGTGAAGCTGCACATGGGATCAACTGAGCCACCTCCATTTCTCCGGACTCTTGCCAGAGTGAGCCAGAGAGCTTTGTGCTCACCAAATAAGCAAGTGAGATATCATTTGGGTAGTGGCCAAAAGGGCTATCAGCTAGCGGAATATGAATGTCCACACTTAAAGGATACCAAAGGGATTTACATTCTTCAGACTAGCCCAGAACGATTTCTCATCCTTGGCTTTATCAGTTTGGGCCAAATAATTCTTTGTTAGAGCAGGACGGTCTTGTGCCTTGTAGAATGCCGAGTGGCATTCCTGGCCTCTCTACCCACTGGATACCAGCAGTGCCCACTCCTTAGTTGGGATACAAGTGTCTCCAGATATTGCCAAATGTCCCCTGGGGAAGAATCACCCACTGTTGAGAACCACCAGAAAAGACCTTTCTCTTTCAGTTTCCTGAGGCTGAGAGAGACATCAAATACACACAGGATTCACTGCTAATGCAGTTTGACAAATTATATACGTGTACCTTGTATTTTATCACTCAGCATTGCCTTGAAGGAAAGTTGTATCTGTCCCAAGCAGCAATTATGATAAAAATGTCTTTAGTGTATTAAATACTTGCAAAGAACATAGAATTTTAATTTTGAAACATATCAGCCCACATTAATCAGAGCATTTCCATGCAGATAGAAATATATATTCAAATACCAAGAAGTTATAACTACAAATCATGACAAAGCAGGCAGTATAACTAAATTGGAAATAAGTCTACAATATAAATGAAAACACAAAACATAATAAACATGTCCCTCACTGCATCCTTTTTGGGATTGTTATAAATTGAAAAGAAAAGAGAAACATGTACAGTGGGAGCTAAACACAATACATTCCACCTGTCAAAATACACTAACGCAAATAGATTTCTGAACAGGTGTATCTGAAGGCTGTGGTCATTAATTTGGATTTACAAACATCTTGAGTTTCCAATGACAAGGTGGAGAAAAGTAAGTGAAATCCTTATCAGCATTAATTGAATGACAAAACAATGTTCAAGGTACACTCTATCACAAGCTTTCAATCAAATCTTTATGACTTTGATTACTAGGCATTCCTTCTATTTGTTCTAGTCCTTCTATCTGTAGAGTCAGCCACCACTCATTAACTTATTGAACAGTCATGGTGTGGAAAGAGGACAAAGATGGACAAATGACTTTAAGGAAGCTTTCCAGTTCACGGATATATATTCTCCAGGACAAAGACAAGCATTTAGTCAAATTGCTCTCACTTAATAAAACTTAGCTGTTAATTTAGCAAATTCAGGGCTTGAATAAGGTTGTTTTAAGTGTCATTCTTATCACTAGAAAAAAAAAAAAAGAATCAGAAACACACCGTCACCTCAACATTATGTTTACACTGGATAATTTAACCAAGTAGTAATTCTATCAAATTGACTCATCACACTATTTCTTCCCATCCTGACAGCGAGGACGTTTTCTATCCAAGTTAAATTTATTCTCTGTCAACAGCTGGCTTGTGCCCACAGGTAAAGTCGCTATGTCTTTTTCATCATGAGGAGAAAGCTTTCTATTTCACTTGATGATATTGTGGACTGTTTCATTCTTACTGTATTTGGTATTTCTCTTGATAATTATGTATCTGCAATAGGAGAAATTAATTCCTGCACTAAACTGGCACTCCGTTTACACTTCTATTGTGAAAGATAATCCCTTGCTTGCTGAAGTATTTCCCCCATGCCTCCATTCCAACGGTGAGTAGCTGAAAATACTCTCGGAGCTTGCTTTCTTTCCAGATTGCAACCAGGGAGTCCAAATCAACTGCTTGTGAAAATGTAAGGTGTTTTATGTTACCAACTGAAGTAATGTTTCCTGTGAATTTAGCCATGTGATCAAATGATGGGAGTTAAAAACAAGAAGTCACCTCTCCAGACTCAGCTCAGAGAATACTGCCTTTATAAACCCCCAGGATTGGGTTGCCTGGGTGGCTCAGTCAGTGAAGAGCCAGCCTGAGGCTCAGGTCAAGATCCCCAGGTCCTGGGATTGAGCCCTGCCTTGGGCTTCCTGCTCAGCCAACAGTCCACCTCTCCTTCTCTCTCTGCCCCTCCCCACTGCTCATGATCACTCTTTCTCAGATAAATAAAATCTAAACCACCAGGATCTGTCCATTCTTACTCTGTGCTGAAGCATTTTGAACATAACTCCTATTAGCATTTAGCTAATGATATCAGGATTATTTATTTGAAAGTCTTTCTCCTCTAACAGACTGTGAACTACTTGAGGGCAATGAACACATCTTACTTCTTGGTTCATCTCTCAGAGATTGTCCTTTCCTAATACGTAGCATGATTACGTGAACTTGTCTGGTCCCGTCTTCTCTGCTGGACTGTTACTAGGTGGCAGACATTGCTGATGGTAACTTATACTTACATGATATTTTAGATGTGTGAGGCATTGTTCAGAATGGTTTATAGTATTAGTTACATCCTATTTCATCCCCCAAACAATATATGAGGTCAATACAGCTATAAACTTCATGTTATAATTGAGAAACCTCATGTCAGAGAAGTCATTTGCCTAAAGTAATCAGCTACTAACTGACAGGGCTAGAATTTGAACCCATGCAGTCTGGCCCAGAGGCAATGACTCTTAATTCCCTTATGCTGCCGATTAGGGACCCAAACAATATTTGGTAAATCCATACAAGAAGGAAAAAGGAAGAAAAAGACTGAATAAATGAAGCAAAGGGCAAATGAACAAGGAGCTGATAGTCATTAAATGTTTGCTAAGTAACAGAAGAGCAGAATCTAAATGCCACAGCAAGAAAACTGAGTATCACAAGAAGGAAAAAAAAGTTTTTTTTAGTATAAAGTAGAATATTCAAATGACAAAATATTGAATTGTTATTAAGGATGATAATCTTGATGAATTCTTTATAGCATGTGAAAGCACCTGTGCTATAATGTTAAGTGAAAAAATAACAGGAGTCAATCTATATCAGCTCTGTCCAAAGGAAATATGAGACCCAAATATGAATCACTCGAGTGATTTTGCTGGAAGCCATATTTAGTAAACAATTCTTAAAAAGTAGGTGAAGTATATTTTAACTTTTTTAAAAAAGATTTTTTAAAATTTATTCATTCGATAGAGAGAGAGAGAGAGAGAGAGAGACAGCCAGTGAGAGAGGGAACACAAGCAGGGGGAGTGGGAGAGGAAGAAGCAGGCTCCCAGCGGAAAAGCCTGATGTGGGGCTCAATCCCAGAACGCCAGGATCACGCCCTGAGCCGAAGGCAGACGCTTAATGACTGAGCCACCCAGGCGCCCCTATATTTTAACTTTTAAACCCAATAGAGACAAATATTATCATTTCAAACAGGTAATTAAAATAAAAATTATAAATGAGGTATTTTACTTTTTTTCATAATAAATCTTCTAAATCTGGAATGTATATTCCAGTGAGAGCCCATCTCAAAAAAGACTATCCATATTTCAAATTCTCAGTAACCACATGTGGCTAGTGGCTACCATACTGGACCACACAGGCTTAATAATATCATTCCTATTAAACATAATTGGTCAGCTCATCTACATGTAAGAAGAAACTGTTGGCAGGAAATGTACTAGTATGTTCATTGCATTGGATTATCAGAGACTGCTATGAAAAATTACATGCCAACAAAAAGGAAAACTGTAAAGAAATGGATACATTCCTAGAAACATACCATCCTCCAGGGCTGCATCAAGCAGGAACAGAAAATCTAAACAGATTGATTACTAATAACAAAATTGAACTGTAATCAAAGCACCCAACGAACAAAATCCACGACCAGATGGTTTCACAGGTGAAGTCTACCAAACATTTAAAGAAGAGTTAATACTTAGCTTTTTCAAACTACAAAAAATAGAAAAGAAAGGAATGTTTCCCAATTCACTCTATGAGGCCAGCATCACCCTGACATCAAAATCAGACAGATACTATAAAAAAAGGAAATTACAGACCAATATCCTTGATGAACAAAGGCAAAATTTCTCAACAAAGTATCAGTGAACTGAATTCAAAAACACATTAGAAGTATCATTCATCACAGTAAGTGACATTTATTCCAGGGAATCAAGGTTGGTTCAATATATGCACATCAATAAACAAGATACAACACATTAACAAAATGAAGGACAAAAATCAAATGATCATCTTGGGGCACCTGGGTGGCTCAGTAGGTTAAGTGTCTGACTTTGGATTTCAACTTAGGTCATGATCTGAGATTGTGAGATAGAGCCCCATGTGGGGCTCTTTGCTAGGTGTGCAGCCTGCTTAAGATTCTCTCTCTTCTTCTCCCCTTACTCCCCATCCCTTGGGGCTCATATGTGCTCTCTTTAAAAAAAAAAAAAATCATATATCGTCTCAAAAGATTCATAGAAAGCATTGATAAATTCAACATCCATTTATGAAGAAAACTCTGAACAAGTAGGTATAGAGAGAACATACCTCAACATAATAAAGGCCATGTGTGACAAACCTCAACTAACATTATACTCAAAAGCTTTTAGCTTCTCCCCCAGGATCAGGAACAAAACAAAGATGTCCACTCTCACTTCTATTATTCAACATAGTACTGGAAGTTCTAGCCTCGCAATCAGAAAAAGAAAAAGAAATAAAAGGCATCCCAAATGGTAAGGAATAAATAAAACTGTCACTATTTGCAGATGACATGATGCTACATATATAGAAAACACTAAATACTCCACCAAAAAACTATTAGAACTAAAAATTAAGTAAAGTTGCAGGATACCAATTCAATATACAGAAATATACAGCAGGATACCAATTCAATATACAGAAATCTGTTGTGTTTCTATACACTAATAATGAAGTAGCAAACTTCAAAAAAGCAAAAAAAAAAAAAAAAAAAAAAGAAAGACATTAACAGAACAATTCCATTTACAACTAAATCAAAACAAATAAAATACCTAGGAATAAATTTAAACTAGAAGGTAAAAGATCTGTACTCTGAAAACTATGAAATACTGTTGAAAGAAATTGAAGATGACACAAATAAATGGAAAGATACACCATGCTCATAGATCAAAAGAGTTAATATTGTTAAAATATTTGTACTACCCAAAGCAATCTATTCTTTTTTTTTTTTTTTTTAAAGATTGATTTGAGACAGACAGAGAGAGAGAATGAACATGAATGGGGAGAAGGACAGAGGGAAACTCAAGCAGACTCCGTGCTGAGCACAGTAGTCAACATGGGGCTTGATTCCACAACGCTGAGATCATGACCTGAGCTGAAATCAAAAGTTGGATGCTTAACCAACTGAATCACTCAGGCACCCCAGCAATCTACATATTCAATGCAATCCCCATCAAAACACCAATAGTATTTCGCACAGAACTACAACAAATAATCCTAAAATTTGCATGGAATTTCACAAGACCCCAGATAACCAAAACATTCTGGAGAAAGAAGAGTGACGCTGGAGGTAGTATCACAATCCCAGCTTTAAACCATACTAGAAAGCTACAGTAATCAAAACAGTAGGATACTGGTACAAAAACAGGCACAGAAGTCAAGGAACAAAATAAAGAGGCCAGAAGCAGATCCATGGGTATATGGATCAAGGGACCTATGACAAAGAAGGCAAGAATACAGAATGGGCAAAAGACAGTCTCTTCAACAGATGGTGCTGGGAAAACTGGGCAGCTACATGTAAAGGAAGGAAACTGGACCACTTTCTTATACCATACACACAAATAAACTCAAACTGGATTCAAGACCTACATGTAATACCTGAAACCGTTAACCTTCTATAAGAATACATAGGCAGTAATGTCTTAGACATCAGCCTTAGCAATGTTTTTGTAATTATGTTTTCCTAGATCAGGGAAACAAAACCAAAATGAAACACGTGTGACTACATCAAACTAAAAAGCTTTTGCACAGTGAAGGAAACCATCGAGCACAAAAAGGCAACCTTCTGAATTGGAGAAGATCTTTGCAAATGCTCTGATAAGGGGTTAATATCCAAAATATATAAAAAAGTGGTATAACAATATCAAAAATCCCCACAAATAATCCCATTAAAAATGGGCAGAGGACCTAAATAGACATTTTTCCAAAGAAGACATACAGATGGCCAACAGGCACATGAAAAGAAGCTCAACATCACTCATCAGCAGGGAAATGCAGATGAAAACCACAATGAGAAATCACCCCACACCAGTAAGAATGGCTAGTATCAAAACGACAAGAACTAACAAGCATCAGTGAAGATGCAGAGCAAAGAAGAGAAACCCTCTTGCATTGTTAGTTGGTGGGGATGTAAAATGGTGCAGCCACTATGGCAAACAGTTTGGAGGTTGCTCCAAAAATTGAACCAGAAATACCAGACAACCCAGCAATTCCACTTCTGGATATTTACCTGAGGAAAACAAAAGCACAGATGTATGCGCTCTTACGTTTATTGCAGCATTATTTTCTGCAGCATTATTCACAACAGCCAAGATAGGGAAACAATCAAAATGTTTATTGATGGAGGAATGATAAAGAAGATGTGGTATTTATATGCAATGGAATACCGCTCAGGCATACAAAGGAATGAAATCTTGCTATTTGTGACAACATGAATGGACCTAGAGGGTATTATGCTAAGTGAGATAAGGCTGACAGAGAAAGATGAGTAACATATGATTTTATTTATACGTAGACCTAAGAACCAAAGCAATTCATAACAAAATCCAGAAACAAACTCATAAAAACAGAGAACAAAGTGGTAGTTGTGGGGTGGGGGTGGCAGCCATTGGTGAAATAGGTGAAGGGGATTAAGAGGTACACGCTTCCAGTTATAAAATAATTAAGTCCTGGAGATGAAAAGTACAGCACAGAGAATAAAGTTATTAAGACTTAAATAACTTTGTATGGTGACAGGAACTACACTTACCATGGTGAGCATTTCGTAACATATGCAGTTGCCCAATAACTGTGCTCTACACCTTAAGCTAATGAATGTCAAGTACAATTAAAAATACAACACGAAAAGAAAAGATTTGTTATGTTGAGAACCAAGGAAACATAGTGTTTACTTACATTCTCTCAGGAAATGCAAATGTTATAAAAAGGAGTAAAATGAGCATATGACATGCAGAAGAGTAAATTCAACATAAGTGTCCAGAAAATAAAACAATAATCAAGATTCTGACGGAATATGAAGAGAAGGAAGGAGAGAGCCCCAGATGCCTTTGAGACTATCACCCTCCACAGTGACATATTTTAACATAATAAAAGCCACATATGAAAAACCCACATCTAATATCATCCTCAGTGGGGAAAAACTGAAAGCTTTTCTTCTATGGCCAGGAACAGGACAGGGATGTCCACTCTAACCACTGTTATTTAACATAGTACCAGAAGTTCTAGCCATAGCAGTTAGACAACAAAAAGAAATAAAAGACATCCAAATTGGTCAAGAGAAGTCAAACTTTCACTATTTGCAGGTGACACAATACTATGTATAGAAAACCCAAAAGACACCAAAATACTTCTAGAAGCTAGATCCCAATTCAGTAAAGCTGCATGATACAAAATGAACATAAAGAAATCTGTTGCATTTCTGTACACCAATAATGAAGCAGTAGAAAGAGGAATTAAGGAATCAATCCCATTTACAATTGCATCAAAAACAATTAAGATACCTAGGAATAAATCTAACCAAAGAGGTAAAAGACCTGTATTCTGTTTTCTATATTTAAGGGTTTCATGGTTTGCCTCCCTCTCTGTTTTTATCTTATTTTCCCTTCCCCTCCACTATGTTCATCTGTTTTATTTCTTAAATTCCACATATGAGTAATATCATATGGTACTTGTCTTTCTCTGACTGACTTATTTCACTGCAGGGGAGGTGGGTGGGAGGTTGGGCTAAGTGCGTGATGGGCATTAAGGAGGGCACTTGTTGGGATGAGCACTGGTGTTATGTGTAAGTGATGATTCACTATATTCTACTCCTGAAACCAATACTACACTATATGTTCAATAACTTGAATTAAACAAAAAGAGAATAGGAAGGGGGATAAAAAGTTCTGTATTTTGAAGACTATAAAACACTGACAAAAGAAATTGAAGATGACACAAAAAATGGAAAGACACCCTCATGAATTGGAAGAACAAGTATTGTTATGATGTTTATATCACCCAAAGCAAGCTGCACATTTAAAGCAATCCCTATTAAAATACCAACAGCATTTTTCACAGAGCTAGAGCAAACAATCCCCAAATTTGTATGGGACCAAAAAAGACCCTGAATAGACAGAGCAACCTTGAAAAAGAAAAGCAAAGCTGGAGACCTCATCTGGAATTCAAGTTTTATTACAAAGCTATAGTGATCAAAACAGTATGGTACCGGCACAAGAATAGACACACAGACCAATAGAACAAAAAACTCAAATGAACCCACAGCTAAATGGTCAGTTAATCTTTGACAAAACAGGAAAGAATATCCACTGGAAAAAAGACAGTCTCTTCAACAAATGGTGTTGAGAAAACTGAACAGCAACATGCAAAAGAATGAAACTGGACCACTATCTTACCCCATACATGCAAAAATATTCAATATGGATGAAAGATCTTAATGTGAGACATGAAACCATAAAAATCCTAGAGGAGAACACAGACAATAACTTCTTTGACACTGACCTTAGCAACTTCTTTCCAGATATGTCTCCAGAGGCAAGGGAAATAAAAACTCAACTATTGGGACTTCACCAAAATTAAAACTTCTGTACAGTAAAACAAACAATCGACAGAACGGAAAGGCAACCTAGAGAATGGGAGAAGGTATTTGCAAATGACAGATCTGATAAAGGGTTAGTATCCAAAATACATCAAGAACTTATGAAACTCAACACCCCAAAAATGAAAATCCAATTACAACTGGGCAGAAGACATGAATAGACATTTTTCCAAAGAAGACATACAATGGCTAACAGACACATGAAAAGATGTTCAACATCACTGATCATGAGGGAAAGACAAATCAAAACTACAATGAGATATCACCTCACACAAGAAACAACAGATGTTGGCGAGGATGTGGAGAAAGGGGAACCCTCTTGCACTGTTGGTGGGAATCCAGCTGGCGTAGTCACTCTGGAAAACAGTAAGGAGGTGCCTCAAAAAGTTAAAAATAGAACTACCCTACAATCCAGCAATTGAACTACTAGGTATTAATCTGAAGACTACCAAGGTACTAATTCAAAGGGATACATGTACCCTGATGTTTATAGCAGCATTATGTACAATAGCCAAATTGTAGAAACTGCCCAAGTGTCCATCAACTGATGGATGGATAAAGAAGATGTGGTATCTATATACAATGGAATATTACTCAGTCATAAAACAGAATCAAATCTTGCCATTTGCAAGAGCATGAATGGAGCTGGAGACTAAAATGGTCAGTGAAATAAGTCGGAGAAAGACAAATACCATATGATTTCACTCATATGTGAAATTTAAGAAAAAAATTAGCAAAGGGAGAGAGAGAGAGAGAGAGAGAGGGGCAAACCAAAAAACAAACACTTAACTATAGAGAACAAACTGATGGTTACCAGAGGGGATTGGGTGGGTGGGGGATGGGTAAAATAGGTGATGGGGATGAAGGCGTGCACTTGCTGTGATCAGCACTGGGTGAGGTATGGAAGTGCTGAATCACTTTATTGTATGCCTGAAACTAATATCACACTGCATGTCCACTAACTGGAATTTATTTATTTTTATTATTTTTTAAAGATTTTATTTATTTATTTGACAGAGAGAACACAAGCAAGGGAAGAAGCAGACAGAGGGACAGGGAGGAGCAGGCTGCCGTGGGGCTTGATCCCAGGACCGTGGGACCCTGGGATCATGACCTGAACCAAAGGCAGATGCTTAACAGACTGAGCAACCCAGGTGCCCCAACTAACTGGAATTTAAATAAAATAAAATAAACACTTAACTATAGAGAACAAACTGATGGTTACCACAGGGGATTGGGTAGGAGAGAAACTGAAAAAAGGAGAGAAACTACTTGGGACTCGAATTTCTGTTAATATAAAACATCATGGCTTTGTCTCCAAGTTTAAGAACAAGACAAGGATGCTGGATTTTGCCATTTCTATTTAGCATAGTGCATGAAGTCCTAGCCAGAATAATTAAGCATGAAAAGAAAAGTCATCCAAATTAGAAAGGAAAAAAATAACTTCTGCTTTCAGATGACATGATTTTAAAAAGGGAAAACTTTAAAGAATCCACAATGAACCCTGTTAGAGCTAATAAATAAAAATCCAGCACATTTGTAAGATATAGTCAACACACAAAATCTGTATTTCTAAACACTAGCAAAAATAGTCCAAATAAGATATTAAGAATTCCTTTACAATATCAACAACAAAAAGTCACATAATTAGGAATATATTTAACCAAGAGGACGAAAAGCATGTACACTGACAAGTATAAAACATTACTGAAAAAATTACAGAAGATATCAATAAATGAAAAGACATCGTGGGGGCACCTGGGTGGTTCAGTCAGTTAAGTGTCTGACTCTTGATTTTGGCTCAGATCATGATCTCAGGGTTGTGGGATTGAGCCCTACATCAGGCTCTGCACTCGGCACCAGATCTACTTGAGATTCTCTCTCTCACTCTCCCTCTGCACCTCCTCCTCCAATAAATAAATAAATAATAAATAAAATCTTCAAAAAAAAGAAAGACATCTCACGTTCATAGCCTTGAAGACTTAATATTGCTAAGATTTTACCCAAAGCAATCTACCAATGCAATGTAATCCTTGTTAAAATCACAATGGAGTATTTTTTGTTTTCTAGTTTTTGCAAGAAAAGACAAACCCCTCCTGAAATTCCTATGGAATCTCAAGAGATACCAAACAGATAAAATGATCTTGAAAAGGAACAGTTTGAGGCCTTTCATTTTATGATTTCAAAACTTACTACAACATTACAGTCATCAAAATAGTGTGGTACTGGCATGAGGACATGTTGTGCTAGAAAGCTAAATATCCACATACAAAAGAGTTAAGTTGGACCTTTATACCATCTACAAAAGTTAAGTAAAAATGGATCAAAGACCTAAACAGAGATAATAACTAAAGCTATGAAACTCTTAGAAGAATATGCAGTGATAAGTATTTATGATATTAGATTTGCACTGATTTTTTGGATATGACACTAAAAGAACAAACAGATAAAATACATATCAACCAAAGAATAGATAAATCGGACTTCATCAAAGTTAAACATTTCTGTGCATCAAAGTTCACTCTCAGGGAATGAAGAGGTAACTCAAAGAATAGAAGAAACTGCAGTTCCTATTTGGTAAAGGGTTAATATTCAGAATATATAAAGAACTCCTACAATTCAACAAAAAACCAAACAACCTAATTCTAATCTGGACAAAGGACTTCAGTGGGTCTATCTCCAAAGAAAATATGTAAATGACCAATATGCGAATGATAATATGCTCAACATTAATCATTACTTATTAAAGAACTGTAAATCAAAACCTCAATAAGACACTGCTTCATACCCATTAGGAAGGCTATTATTTAAAAATTGGAAAACAAGTGTCAGTGAGGATGTAGAGAAATTGAAATCCTTGTGCACTGCTGGTAGGAATGTAAAATTGTGCAGTTGCTGTAGAAAAGTTTGGAAGTTCTGAGAAAAGTTAAACATTCTATTATTATAGGATCATGGTATGATCTGGCAATTCCACTCCTATACACCCAAAACAACTGAAAGCTGGGACTTGAACAATTATTTGTAAATCCATGATTACAGCAGATTTTTTGTTTTTGTTTTGTTCGTTAGTTTTTGGCAATAGCCAAAAGGTGGAACCACCCAATTGTCTATCAATGGAAGAATGGACAAACTAAATGTGGAATATCCATATAAGGGACTATTTCAGTTAAAAAAAAAGGGAATGAAATTCTGATATATACTACAATGCAGATGACCCTTAAAAGTATTATACTAAGTGAAATTAGCTAGACACAAATGGACACATATCATATGTTTCTACTTATGTGAGATACCTAGGATAAGCACGTTCAAAGTAACAAAAAGTTGAAAAGAGGTTATCAGGGCCTTGGGGGAGAGGAGAATGGGGAATTATTGTTTGACAGGTACAAGGCTTGAGATGGTGAAAAAGTTCTGAATATAGATAGAAGTGATGATTATTCAACATTATAAATATCTTTCATGTCACTGAGCTATACACATAAATGGTTAAAATGATAAATTTTATATATTTTACCCAAATATAAAAATGTAAATTAAAAAAAACAAAGCAAATCATCTTATCTAAAGGTGAAAGACTCAGTCATCTTCTAAATTTGCAAAAAAGATGAAAAAGACATCTCCTCTAAACATTGTATTAAATATTGTGGTGGAAATCCTAGCCAGGGCAATAAAGCTAGAAAATAGGATAAAGGCTGTAGATAACAAAAAAGAACAAGTTAATGAGCACTTGGGTGACTCAGTCAGTTAAGCGTTGGACTCTTGATTTTGGCTCAGGTCATGATCTCGGGGTCCTGGGATCCAGCCCTGCTTTCGGCTCTGTGCTCAGTGGGGAGACTGCTCAAGGATTTCTCTCTCTCCCTTTACTCCCCTCCCCACCACTCACGTGCATGCTCTCTCTCTCTAAAATAAATAAATCTTAAAAAAAAAAAAAAAGTTAAAATGTATATTGGCAGATTGCATGATTATGTAGAAAATTCTACGGAATATAAATAAAAGCTACTAAAACTAGTAGGTAAATTTAACAAGTTCACAAGATCCAGATCCAAAGTCAATGTATTTTAACTTAGTAGCTAGAAATAATTAAACATAAAATTGAAAAAAATACCATTTACTGTAGTAAAGCATGTACTGAAAAGTCATGAAATACGTGCAAATATATTTATTAAAATTTGCAGAAGATCTGTACACTGAAAACAACAAAACTTTCTTGGGAGATATTATAGAAGACTTAGATAATCAGAAAGACATAGCATGTTCCTGAGTTATCAGACTTAAAACGTTAAAATATCAATTCTCATCAAACAGGTCAATAAATCTAGTCAACCTCAATCTAATGCATGCCTTTGAGTTAGATTATCTTACTCAGGGCAATAGCTGTAGGATTTCTCCATGTGGTAGCCACGCATTGATATTTTGTACATTTTTTTTTTTTTGCTGAGCAATATTCCATTAGTGTCTGTTTTCTATCTATTCATCCATCCCTCAGTCTTTGATCCATTTTTCTGCTGTTAGACATGGGGTTATTTCAAAGTTTGAGGAGAATAGTGAATAAAGCTGCTATGTATATGAATAAACGTTCGTGTGACTATATGCTTTTATTCGTCTTGGGTAAAATAGTAGGAATGGAATTGCTGCCTCATATAGTGTGCATATATTTATCTTCGTAAGATACTGCTACTGTTTTCCAAAGTTATTTTACCATTTTGCCTTTCCATCAGAAATATTTCACAATTTTATTTGTTCTGTATTTTGCCAACACTTGATTTATTTATTTATTTATTTAATCCTGGCACAGAGCTTTTTTTTTATTTTTTATAATTTTTTTATTATGTTATGTTAGTCACCATACAGTACATCCTTAGTTTTTGATGTAAAGTTCCATGATTCATTACTTGCATATAACACCCAGTGCGCCATGCAGTACATGCCCTCCTTAATACCCATCACTGGATTTATGCAGAAATTTTTTGTATGGAAATTTTGGGAAGGTAGTTTTGATGGTGGCAGAAAACACAAATGTTTGCTTGAGGTGGTGGGGGTTGACTGTAAAGGGACACAAACATTTTGAGGTAAAGGAAATAGCTTTTATCTTGTCTTGATGGTTACATGGGTTATGCAGTTTTCAAATCTCAGAGTGTCCATGTTAAATGGGTGCATTGTATTGTATGTAAATTTACTTCAACAACAGTTGTTTAAAACCAACTCAGAATGTTTTTTAACCCAAGTATCTCAGAGTAAGGTATTATTATAATGGATATTTGTGAGTAATTTGGCCATGAAAGAAAGTTTCCTTTTCCTAAGTTTGGGAAATTCCTCCTCTGGTAAAACAGCTTCTTTCCTACTATAAAAGATTCTCACTTGAAGCCAGGGATTGGGCATATACGCAAGGATTAGCCTAGTATTTAAATCCTCTAACCACATTCTTCCAACTTGGAATTAGAAATTAGTCATATATGAAGTCAAAACAGTGCAGAAATCCTTACATGAGAGGTGGTGGCAGCAAGAGCTATAGACCAGTGGCTCTCAGTGTCTGGCACTAATTCAGTGACTGGTGTGAATTGTGGTGTCTGTGCCTGGCATCGGAAGCACTAGAATCTTTGTGTGACAACCAGCCTAGAAACAGAAGGTAGCCAGGTGGGCTCACGGTCTCCTGGATCTAATGGAAAACTCTCTGACAACATCAGGAGATTCCAGCACCATTGGTAAGGTAGAACAATTGGGATCCCATCAACAAGTGGCCAGGGTGATTGCTTTTCTTTCCCAATGAGCTGGAGATTCCCTTTCTCTGCCAAGAGATGCAGGCAGGCTGAGAAGAGGAATTCAGCCACCACAAGCATTCAGTTTGGGAAGCACTATCCCCCCCCCCCCCAAGAAGAGTCCATTATAATACGTATCTTTAAAGATTGGCTAAAGGAAGTTCTTTAAACATAACATTTAAAAATAAGGTATCTTACAAAATGAGGAAGGAATAGTAACAATGGGCAAAGCAGAAATACAGGTATATAAAATACATGCTCTTTTTCTAATCAGTTGTATAAATCACGTTTGAAGATTGAAACAAAAATTATAATGCCATCTGATACAACAATGATGATTAAAAATGGGATGGTAAAGGGACCTAAATGGAAGTGAGTTTTCCACAATTCACTTGAAGTGGTAAAATGTTCATACGAGTAGACTGTGATAACTCATATAATGAAATTGTAATACTCAACCACTACAAAAAATACATCAAGAGATATACTCAAGGGGCGCCTGGGTGGCACAGCGGTTAAGCGTCTGCCTTCGGCTCAGGGCGTGATCCCGGCGTTATGGGATCGAGCCCCACATCAGGCTCTTCCGCTATGAGCCTGCTTCTTCCTCTCCCACTCCCCCTGCTTGTGTTCCCTCTCTCGCTGGCTGTCTCTATCTCTGTCGAATGAATAAATAAATAAAATCTTTAAAAAAAAAAAAGAGATATACTCAAAAATACTATAAATGAATCAAGATGAAATTATTTTAAACTGTTCATAAAACCCAGAGGAAGGCAAGAAAAGACAAACAGGAATGAAAGTTGGAGGAGACAAATATGAAACAAATAATAGAATGGCAGACTTAAGGGCTAGCATATCAATTATTGCCCAAAATGTAAATGGTCCAAGTAGAACAACGAAAAGGCAGAGAAGGGCAGAGTACATTTTAAAATTACATGGTTCATCTATATGTTATTAATAAGAAACTCACTTCAAATTAAATGACATGGGTAGCTTGAAAGTAAAGGGATAAAGATACAACATGCAAGCTTTTACAAAAATACCTGTGGTTATATTAATGTCTGATAGTTGTAGACTTTAGAGCAAAGAAAATTACTAGAGACAAAGAGGGATACTGTGAAATGATAAAACGATTGATCCATTAGGATGATAGAAGTGTTTATGCACCAGACAACAGTGCCTCAAAATACCTGTAACAAAAACTGATAGGGCTGAAGGGGAAAAAGACAAATTCATATTATAGTTGAACACTTCCACACTCCCCTCTCAGCAAGAATATAAAAGATTTGTACAACGTAATCAACCAACGTGATCTAATGACATAGAACACCCAACAACAGCAGAACACATATTTTTTCAAAGGCCATGGAGCATTCACCAAGATACACTATGTCCTGACCCATAAACAAACCTCTACAATTTTGAAAAAGTTGAAATCATAGAGAGTGTGCTCTCTGCCCATTATGGGATCACACCAGAAAATCATTAGCCGAAAGACAACAGTGAGACCTCCAAATATGTGGCAGTCAATCAACACACTTCTAAATAATCTGTGGATCAAAGAGGAAGTCTCAAAGGAAATTAAAAATTACATAGACTTGAATTAAAATAAAAATATAACATCAAAATATGTGGGATGCAGCTAAAGCAGTGCTGAGAGGGAAATTTATAGCACCACGTGTGTACACAAGAAATGAAGAAAGGTTTCAAATCAATAATCTAATTACATACTTCAGAAACTAGAAGAAGAACCAAATAAACTCAAAGCAAGCAGGAGGGAAATAGTGAGTATAGAAGTGGAAGTGAGAATAGAAAAATAATATAAATCAATCTGAATCAATCAAGCTGGTTCTTTGAAAAAAATCACTATAATTGATAAGCCTCTACTAAGACTGACAAAAATAAAAAGGAAGAAGACACAAGAAGAATATCAGAAATGAAATAGGTGATTTTAGTGCAGATCCTGCAGCCATTAAAAGTGTAACAAAAGGATATTATAAAGTTTTATTCTCATAAATTTGACAACTTAAATGGCTCAATTTCTCCGAAACCACAAATGACACAAACTTAATCTAGAGGGAAGAGAAATACTGAGGAGTTCTATAATCCTTAAACAACTTGAATTTGTAATTTAAAAACTCCCCAAAATGAAATTTCTGGACCTACATTGTTTCCCTAGAGAATTCATCCAGAGATTTAAAAAATTAAAAATTTTACACATTATCTTCAGAAAATACAAGAGAAGGGAACACACCCCAACTCATTTTATGAGGCCAGTATTATCTTGATACCAAAGCCAGACCAAAACAGTACAAATACAGAGAAATGCAGAGCAGTGTCTCTCAAGAACTTAGATGGAAAAATCACTAATATTAACAAACTGGTCCAAACATCTTTAAAAATTTATACGCCTGGAGTAAATTAGAATTACTTCAGGTATGCAAAGATTGTTTAAGATTTGGGGAAAAAATCAATATAATCTATCATATCAATATGCTAAAGAAGAAAATTCATATAATCATATCAATTGGTACAGAAGCAACATTTGACAAAATCCAAAAGCCATTGTGTTAATAACTCCCAGCAAGTTAAGCATAGAAAGGAATTGTTTTAACTGATAAAGCATATCCATAAAAAATTTACAACTAGTATTATGCTTAATTCTATCCACATTTTTTCCTAATATCAGGAAATAAGCAAGGTTTTTTGCTATCCCCACTCATTCAAAAGAGTATTGGAAAGTGTAGCCATTGCAATAGGCAAGAAAAAGAAATAAAAGACATACATATGGGAAAGAGACATACAAAATTATCCTTGCTGCTGATGACATGATTGTCTACATAGAAAACCAAGTAATGTACAACAATAAAAAATCAGTGCTATAACTAATAGCCGTAGGTTCAGCACGGCTAAGGTGTAGAAGATCAACATACACAAATCAGTTGCATTTTTCAATTCTAAAAATAAATATGCAGAAAATGGAATTAAAAATACAATACCATTAACAACTGCAAAATAAAGAAACAAAGAATTAAAAGTAAGAAAAAAGATATACCTAGGTATAAATCTAACCAAACATGTACAGGATTTGTATGTTGAAAATAACAAAATATTGATAAAATAAAGAAGATCTAAATGAATGCAGAGAAATACCATGTTAATGGACAGGGAGTCTCAACATAGTAACAATATCATCTATCCTCAATTGATCTATACATTTAGTGTAATTTCAGTCAAAATCCCAGAAAGGTTTTTTGTAGATACAGACAATACCATTCTGAAATTTGTACAGATAAAGAATTTTAAAACATTTAAAAAGGAGATAAAGTAAGAGGAATCACTTTGATATTAAAGCCCACTATATGGTGACAGAAATAAAAATTATATGGTTTCACAGAGGGTTAGACACATAGATCAATGGAATAATAAAAAAGAACCTTCAAATAGCCCCATACAAGTATAGACAACTGGTTTACAACACAGGTTTAAAAGTGATTCAGTACCCATCACCAGTCCATCCCATTTGGGTAGTGAGGATGGCACGTGTTGCATGGTGAACTGGGTGTTTTACACAACTAATGAAGCATCGAGCTGTACATCGGAAACCAGGGATGTACTGTATGGTGACTAACATAATATAATAAAAAAAACATTAAAATAAAAAAAAGAAGGAATAAGGGAAAAATGGATATTATTGAGGCAATTGAATTCCTGTCTGCATTAATCTCTATACTTAACATAAATAATGTTTTAAAAAATAAATAAATAAAAGTGATTCAGTGGAGGAATGTTAGCCTTTCAACAAATAGTGTTAGAGCAACTGGGCATCCATTAACAAAAAAGTGAACCTCAGTTTAAACCTCATTTTTTATACAAAAATTAACTTAAGGTGGATCACAGACTTAAATGTAAAATGTAAAACTACAAAACTAAAAAAAAGACATAGGAGTAGGGGCGCCTGGGTGGCTCAGTCGTTAAGCGTCTGCCTTCAGCTCAGGGCGTGATCCCGGCGTTATGGGATCGAGCCCCACATCAGGCTCCTCAGCTATGAGCCTGCTTCTTCCTCTCCCACTCCCCCTGCTTGTGTTCCCTCTCTCACTGGCTGTCTCTATCTCTGTTAAATAAAATCTTAAAAAAAAAAAAAAAGACATAGGAGTAAAATCTTTGCAATGTAGATCTAGGCAAAGA
This sequence comes from Ursus arctos, assembly GCF_023065955.2. Taxonomy (NCBI): domain Eukaryota; kingdom Metazoa; phylum Chordata; class Mammalia; order Carnivora; family Ursidae; genus Ursus; species Ursus arctos. The sequence continues at coordinate 49,311,862 of NW_026622808.1, read as the reverse complement.
ACTCTTTGACTGGAGATCAAAAACAATTTATAAGAGGAGAAATGAACCTACTTCATCAAAAGTCATAAAGCCCATGTGAAAAGGATAAAAAGACAACCTACACCCTGGGAGAAAATATTTGCAAACCATAAATATAACAAAGACCTAGACTTTAGAATATATTAATTTTTTTTTTCAAACCTCAACAATGAAAAACGAACACAGTAATTAGAAAATTGGCAAAAAACATAAAGGGACTTTTCATTAAAGAAGATCTACAGATAGCAAATAAGCACATGAGAAGATGTTCAATATCATTGACCACCAGGGACATGTAAATTAAAACCACAATGAGCTATTACTATCAGCCTATCAGGATGGATGAAATAACAAATAAGGATTATATTAAAAGTCAGTGAGGATGGAGAGAAAAGGGATCACTCATGCATGCTGGGGGGAATGTAAAGTGGTACAGACACCTTAGGAAACATTTATGTAGTTTTTTATCAAACCCAACATGCAATCCCCATATGACTCAGCAACTACACTCTTGAAAATTTATCCCAGATTTCTCTTAAATGTAGGTTCATACAAAAACCTGTACATGAGCGTTCATAGCCTTTTTTTTTTTTTTTTTTTACAATAGCCCCAACTAGAAATAGTTCAGATGACCTTCAACAAGAGAACGGTTAAACAAACTGTGCTACAGAAACACCATAGAATACTACTCAACAACGAAAGGGACAAATTACCGATACCCACAATAAATGGATGAATTATGCTCAGAAAGAAAGCCAATTCCAAAATGTCAAATACTTTATGATTCTATTAATGTAATATACTTTAATGTCACAACTTTAGAACTGGAGACCAGAATCAAGGTTTCCTATTGTTAGGGGTATCGGGGGTGGGAGGGAGATGGTTGTTGTCAATAAAAGGGCAACCTGGGTGAGCCTCCTAATGTTCCAACTGTTCATTATTTTGACCGTGGTGGTGGACACACAAACCTACACATTTGATAAAATTCTATAGGACTACACACACACACACATACACACACACACATACATGTAAAAGTAAGAAAATCTGAATAAATGTAGTAGATTGTATCAGTGTCAATATTCTGGTTATGAAATTATACAATCGTTTTGCCAAATGTTACCATTGGGAGAAACTGGCTAAAGGGTACATGAGATCTCTGTATTAATCCTTATATCTACATGTGAATCTATAATTATCTCAATGAAAATTTTAATTAAAATTTTGTGTTTATTAGTTTTGAGAGACAAATAGCTAATGATGTAAAAATAGACTGACTTTTGGAAAAAGATGTAAAATTTGAGAAATGTACAGAAGATGAAGGGTATATGTGTGAAATGTTGATCAAAAGCATACATTTTTTGTCCTTTTGGGAGAAGGCCAATTTTAGTAGAAAACAATGAATTGGCAAGATGTTACCACTGAGGGAGACTGGGTAAAGTGTACACAGAGACTCTGTATGATTTCTTATAACTGCATGTGAATCTATAATTATTTCCAAATTAAAAGCTTCATTTGAAATTAATGACAAATTCCCAAAAGATGAGAGGTCATGGGGAAGGAGAGAAAATAGGGAGATAATGCCAAGAGAAGTACCACACATGTTCAATGATGGGATAAAGAGTGAAGTCAGAATTAACATTATTACATTGTTGTGTTTTTATTTAAGTAATGTAAGAACGGTTATACACCAGTAATTTTATTATTTTAATATATGTATGAGTAGGCTAAAATAGGAAACAGAAAATGTTTTCTATGTAAGGCCAGCAAATCTACATTTTGTGGGAAAGTTGGTTTCTGTTACAAGTACTCTGCCGATGTGGCACAAAAGCAGCCACAGATAGTATGTAAATGAATGGGTATGGCTGTGTTCCAATAAAATTATTTATAAAAACAAGCGGATTTTGCTGACATTTGGGCCAAAGGAGAAAAATAATATTTAACAAATCTAGATGCTAAAAAGATATTTGATGAAATTCAACATACAACTTTGTAAACAGAAGTCTTAGTACAATGAATAAAATGACTTGCACCAACATGCATATCAGAAAGCAGTCATCTTTTATAGGGAACACAGGAGCCGTCATTCAAGTCAGGAAAAGTGCTACTGATGCCTGGTATTACTGCTATTATTCAGTTATATTGGTATAAGGCAAAAAAAAAAAAAAAAAGATAATGCATAAGGCAAATACACAAGGCAAAAAAGATAAATATTCCAATAGAGAAGATGATTTCTGTGCAATGCTTTCCATTCTAAAATACAAGACAAGCAACTGAAAAATTATTGGAACAGACAGATTTGAACGGTGTGGTTGGATACAAGATAAATATACCAAAAAATCAAATGTTCTTCTTCTTTACAAAAATTGACGTTAGACTCCCCAACAGCACCATTCTTCTAAACAAATGGTTCTCCCTGCCGAATTATGATAGGCCCCCCTGAAGGGAAACACAGGTAACTGTGAATCACTCTTTGAAACAAAAATTGGCTGTATCTTTCTGGTGGCCTAAATAAAGAAGCAACTCCTGAGAATCACTGAAGAATGTCAAGAAGCCGGTCATCAAGGGAAATATATCTAGTTTCCCTGGATGAAACATTGACCATTATAAGAATACGGTCTCTAATCAAATCACAAAAACATGTTTTAAACTAGGAAAAAAAAATCATTTTTTTCATGCATTTGCTCATTCATCAAATGATGACTCCAGTCCTTCTGCTAAGTGCTTGGACTTATTAAGGAATAAAACAGGCAAAAGTTCCTGCCTTTGTGGAGATTACCCTCTAGTCAGGCAAGATCAGCCTCAAACAAAGAAGCTACTAAGCGATGTTTTAGAAGGCAATGAATATAGCAAAGGAAGAGAGATCAACAATTTAGGAGCAGGCAGGGGAGTGATGGGTTGCAATTTGAAATAGGGGGTTGGGTGTGACCTTTTTGAAGAAGCACATTTAAGCAAAACTCTGGATCAGGTCAGGAAGAGAGCTATGGTGATATCTGACGGAAGGAACATCCCGGGAGTGGGGGGTGGGGATGGTACACTTAGTGCCATGGCTTTAAGGCATGAATGTGACTAAGGAACACCAGAGAGAGCAGGGGGCAGCCTGACTGGAGTGGAATGAGCCCAGAAGGGGAGGAAAAGTAAGACATGATGCCTGTGAGGCAGCAGGACGTGATCATATGATCTTACGTCATTCTGTGAAACTAAATAAAATGCTAAACTTTAAATAGCACAATATTCCTATTGCTGGAAATAATTTATTAAAACATCATAAATGAACCTGTTATGTAACAAGTAAATAAAAGAGCCTTAATAAAACAGAAGAAATAATTTAGGAGAGCCACATATATTTGATAATTCAGTACATGACAAATGTGGTGTTTCAAATTTAGAAGAGCTGTCTATTTGGGGAAAAAAACAAAAAAACTAAGTTAACTTTACCATGGAAGAATAGGGAGGAGATTGAAGGGTAAGAGAGAAGTGACCTCCCATTGCTGCCTTTGAAGACAGAAGAAGCAGGTCCTAGTCAAGGCATGTGGTCAGACTCTACAGGTGAAGAATGATCCTGAGCAAAGAAACTGGGACTTTAATCTTAAAACGAGAAGGAAGTGAACTCTGCCATCAACCCCAATGAGCAAGGAAATTGATCATCCTATAGAGCCTTGCCAACAACTTGAGTTTAGCTTGAAGTCTTGTGTTTAGTCTCTTGTCAATTTTTCACCCATAGAACTGTATGATTAAGAAGTCTGTGTTAAGTCAAAAAGAAAAGAAAAACATTAATTCCATCTGAGTTAAAAGATTAAAGATTAAATAACCTCTAGGAGAAAATACACGAAGATATGTCCATAGTGTTGGCCATGGAAGACCTTTCCTGGAATAGAAATAAACCCAGAAATTTTAAGGAAAGGGTTTTTTAGTGGTAGTGTATGTTAATTAAAAATTTCTAACATCACAAATGGTATAATAAACATAAAATGAAAAGAGAAACGAGAACCTAGAGAAATTTTGGCAGCATATTATCATAATGTATTAATATTTTTCAACATCAAAACCAGTAAATCATCAAGATAAGGAACAACTTCCTAATAACAAGATGGACCAAGGCAGGAGACCAAAGGTTATAAAAAAGAAATACAAACAATTACAGAAATATATTCAAGTTTACCAATAATGAAAGAAATGCAAATTAAGCGCTTTTCCTATCAGATGGAAAAGGATTTGGGCTGGCACTCATGCTGGGGAATGGAGAAGGAAGAGGTGGGATCTCGCACACACTGGTAGGCTGGTGGGCATTTAACTTGTTACACCCTTTGAGATCACGATGAGAAGGACAGCATGAACCTAAATGTGGAGTTCATTTAGAAATTTCATCTCTGTAAGTTTATCTTAAGGATCAAGTATGTAACTCTGTAAAGATACGTAAAATTACATATACCATAACACTGAATAATAGTAAAAACCTGTCAAACTGGTAAATATCAGTTCATAATGGATAACCAAATTATGGAACATTCATATACTTAGCTTAATATGAAGCTATTAACCATGATGAGTTAATTCTATATGCATTATCAGGGAAAGTTTTCCCATGTTAAGCTAAAAAAGCAGGTAACAAGCAGTATGGGCACACTTAGGAAACAAGGCAAATGTCACACATAAGATTATATGTGTAGACAAAGCCTGAAAAGGAACATTCCTCAAATATTTGGAGCTGGGAAATACTTGGAGTTGGGAAAAATAAATACCAATAATAACAATTATCTCTATGTGCACTATATTGAGTATTTTCTTGTATTTTTGGATTATTCCTTAATGAAATATGTAGCATTTATAACAATTATTTTATATAAAAATGTGTCGAACAGTAAGGAAGACAGTGAATAGATGATAAAGGATCTAGGAAATCAATTATGGCAGTATACAACAGCCTTGTTAAATACATCCAGAATTCAGGCAAAATAACCAGGTAAAAGTACAGGGAGTAAAGGGTAGAAAATGAAGAAATACCTGCAAGGAATCCTTTAAAGACAACAGAAGTGTTGGAACAGAGTGAGTAGCAAAGAAAAGTACAGAATGGTCAATTCTTCTGTCCTTAAGAAAGGCCTGAAGAAAAATTAATGAGAATGCCTAGGCTTATCTGGTGACATATTCTGAATTTTATGAAATTAAAAAGCATCTTACAAGTCACCAGGAAAAATGTCACTTAAAAAGGAACAAAATTTCAACGGTATGTGGAGACTGTGAAACTAAACCAAGAAAATAAATAAATCACAACATTTGAGAAATACATTTAATTCAAGAAATCTACTTCTGGCTAATTTCTCATCTCTGAAGACAGCAATAATATGTTCTTAAGCATTTAATGGCTCAGAAATTATCTTACATATATATCCTTCCTTAAAACAATTACATGTATATGCACATGAATTTTATATATGTATATATATATTTAGCTTTAGATATATATGTAAAATTTACATATAGATATAATGCTTTGAAATGAATTAATTATGGTGTAAGAGAAATTAGCCCTGAAATAAAATGGGATTTCTACATGACAGTTGTGAATGGGGTCACAAAACAATGGAAAATTAAAAATAAATCTTGAAAGATTTATAGTATTTTAAAAATCAATCCAGCCTAAGGTTTAAGATACGGCATTAAAACTGAGCAGTGGGTACAGAGAAGATACAATAGGAAGCTTAAGTATTGATCTACTGTAGACCAGATATTTTTTTATTTTCAATATTGAAAAATTCATGACAAGTTAATTTTTTATGTTAAAGGTAATCATTAGTCAGGAGGTGGGTGGAATAAAGAGTTCACCTTTTGCCTTAAGAAAATGTCACTTTCTAGAAGTTTTCTAAACACCTGTGACTACACAACAGATTTAATCTAGCCAGATAGATATTTATGTTTCTCCTCCCACGGGTAATTAAAATAGACTATGTACTGTGGAGTATTGTTTTTCCAGCAGATTAAGTGCATTGAGAATGCAGGGATTTTTACTGATCATGGATGATGGAAATGATCTTAAACATTCAATCATGGTTCATTATCAGTGAAAGGGTCCAGGGGGGGAAAAGAAGTAGAAGACAGGATGGGGAGATCTGGTTAGCTGACAAGTCTTTTCTTCCGAGGTCAGCCCACATAAAAAGTGTGCCTCGTGTATGCCTGTGTCGTACACTGACCCAGAGAAATATACATTCAAAACAGCAACAAATGAAGAGGATGTCTGGATGGGGCTTGCTTTCTTAGACTCTTGAGACCAAAGAGCAGGTGTTTCTCAAATGGCTAGGTAGAAGATCCAGGAATGGCTTTTGAGACAATCCCTCTCAAATTCTAGTGCTTTTCAAGGAGACATCTCTTTGAAGGGAAGCAATTTCAGTTTCCATAGATGCAAACTTCTGACAAGTATTTTTAAAAAATACAGAGAGCCATTATGTTGAGTTCACGTAAGAGCATCACTTAGAAAAGTGTGGCTTCTACTTTAACGAGTAAAAAGTATTCCTAATTATGGGGAGGACAATTAAATGCTTTAGTAGGCTCATATAAATGAGAAGGGGCATTTGAACAGTCCTGCACTATGGGCATTGCAAGTTCTTAAGACCTGGCTGAGGAAGCCAGGGAGCCCCACAGGCAGGGATAGGAAGGCTGGCCTCAGTTTCCGTGTGGTCACTGGGAGGTCTTGTGAGAGGTAAGGAGCCTCCTGGGGCCCTGGTTTTCCCAATCCGTGTCCCTGCCTGATTTCCAAGCCCTCCAAGCCACTGAGCACACGTCAGAGCGTGATACTGGATCAGAGCCCAGCGGTGCAAGGTCCGGCAATGGTAGGTCAAATCCTGATCTGACCCCAGAATTGTGTTGAGACCATGGGCAGTCTTGCTTTTAATTGTTCTCCCCTGCAAAGAAGGCCACAACCCCTCATCTTATAGGCACATACGGACTAAACAGATATGATGCCTTAGAGAGTTTGAAAGTGTTCAGTAATTCCTTTATCAGAACGCATCTATTCTTGCAGTAAGAGAATGATAATAATAAAAGCTGGCTGCTTCTGTGCCAGGCACTTAATTGTTACCTACAACGATTCCGTGAGAAAGGTTTTCTTATTCCCATTTTACTGATCAGGGGACAGGCTAACAGGGATAAGAAACTTGCTCAAATAAGAAACAGAAGCATAGAGCTTCTCCTGTATTTCAGGTCTAACATATTCCAGAGCTCAACTCTTAGCCACCACCATTGAATGCCTGAACAATTATCTACGTATTGAAGACATTTTGCATACGTTTCACATTTTACCTGAAAATGACTCCGTTAAGACAGAGTATCCATTTTTCTTCTCCTGATCTCAAATTGGGGTGACTAGTTTGGTGGCGTACAAGCTGCTTCCTTAGAGACTTAGAACAATTATAAGTCCCTCAGGAATCAGTAAATGGTATAGTTTGTCAAAAAGTAAAATATCACAAAGGCAGTTGCTATTAATTTTTAAATAATTGGACTCTACTTCCATCATCAAGGAGCTACAGATATATTCTGACTTATTTGATGGGGCTGAACTTCAAAAACAGATTAAGTCTTTTTAGGTTTTTACCTCAAAGATAATTAGCTTGAGATACAGGAGAGAATAAATCACAAATACTGTTATTCCAAAGACATTTCCTTTCACTCGATCCTGATTTGCTTGACATCTCGATGCATAAAAAGTAATATTCTGTCTGTACAAAAGTTTTGCACATTTTGCTCAGAAGTACCATTTTTATACTTTAGCCCCTGGATGGTAATTTGCACGGCTTCATCTCCTCTCGTGTGACAGTTATTCAGTGATTGCTTGGGACCTCCTGAGTATAAACAGCAAATAAGAAAATGTGGTAAAAGTGAGAAACATCAGGAAGCTAAAGATGAAGTGAGGGAATTGTACTTCGTAAGCTTGAGAGAAAGAGTTCAATTCTCCTCGCTGCTTTGGAAGACCAGGAGCTACTCCTAAGCCCTTCTCCTGTGGCTGGATTAGGTCAGGTTGAGCGCTCTCCAGCCTAGAAGGAACCTCAAGATATTTATGTCTGTCTGACAGTTTCAAGCAAGGTTTTACCCAATATAGCAACAGGGACATCTGGGCAGTGCTTGGAAAATTGAAGTAAGCATTTGTCAACAGAGCCCCAAATTCGTCTTAAAGGACTTTTTTTTTTTTTTTTTTTTTTAAGTATTGTCTCATTTCTAGCAAAACCTCTATTTTGGGACCATGTCTAGGGGACCCTAGACAAAGTCCAACTTGATTTCTCTCTGTGGCTCTGCCTGATGGGTCATGCATCATGCCCTCTCCTAACCTGTTTACCAGGAGTTAACGTTTATGTTAGCCTTCTGAACAATTACTCAACACCACTCACGTATCTGATTCTATGGGTCACTATCAATAACAACACACGAACGGAGTAATTTCTGTTTGTCATGCCTGTTGGATTCGCCAGCCACATCCCGACGGAAGTGTTGGTATTTGGGTGCTACGATAGCCAAGGAAGAGAAATATGTATTTTGGAAAACTATCTGCCCTTTTCAAAATCCCAGACTCTGCCAATCTTTTAATAAAATATTCTAAAACCTGACCAAACCGTTGGAAATAAATTTGTAATAAAAGCTTGCCTTTTGTATCACTTCCCATTGTTTACCTCATTACGATGAGAAAAAGTATATTAGTGACTAAACATCTCAACAGTTCTGAGAACTACAGCTGTAGCCAGTTCATAAAATGGAAATGGGTAACAGGTTGGATTCTTATTTGCATGTGTACCACACCCACAATTGTTTAATTTGCGATGAATGTGTATACTTTGGGCTCAAATCTTATACACGTGTACTGTGCTGGGAGTGGGGGGTTGGCTGATGGTGGTGGAAGAAGTTGTTCTAATACAGTTTGAGAGTCAGTTTGGGGTTGCTTGTGCAGTAGGTAAGAAACTAAAACATTGTAAGATGTTCCATTATTCTGAAATAATACCTCTTTTTTAAAATTGAGGCATAATTGACATATAGCATTAATTTCAGGTGTACAATAAAGTGATTTGATATTTGGATACATTCTGAATGATCACCACGGTAAGCCGAGTTAACATGTCATCAGACCTAGTCACATTTTTTTTTTTTTTTTTTTTTACAATGTACATGTCCTCTTCTGGTATCACTGGTATTTATATTCTAGCTTCCAAAATTCATTCTAGGGCGGCATTGAGTGAATTATGCCCCTGTATGGATCAGATAACAGAATCACTGCCTGTCTTTTGAAGTGTTTGTGTGAGAAACGAAATTGATTAAGGTGAAATTGATCTGTGCAGATCACCGTGGCAACTCCCAACAACTCAATTGTTTTTTTTTTTTTTTTCTTTTTCTCCTGTGTCAAAGCTCTAACCAGACAGGTAGGGGCCATGAGGACCTGTGTGAGTCTCACTTAACACAAGGTATTTTCTTGGCAAATATTTTTCTGCAGGATGGCAGAAGATCATTTTGATGTCCACACTGTCCCCTATGTGCCACAGGCTTTGCAGACTGCTCAAACAACACACACACACACACACATATATCCAAACATGAGCTTTGGCACTGCCATCCTGAAGGCCCAGGATGGAGTGAGTGTTCACCCTGACTTGTATCTAATAAGTGCCTGTGTAACCAGTACGATATGTGATAAAGCCCAAGTGATTACAGAATGGGGTTTCAGGACACGGATGTGTTTCCCATGATTTCTGTTCCCCGACTTCAAACTCAGGGCACCTCCTTAGTATCTTTATTGATTATCATGTGGACAAAGCTTGCAAGGGCTGCAGTCAGTCTCAGCTGCTGCCAATCTCCAACGCTCTCCTTGCAGTTAAGGTCACATAAAGGGGAGAGATGAAGAGGGTGTGTTGCCAGTTCCCAGACCAACCCGTTGGAGCAGGTTGGGGGAAGGTAGCTCTGCGGGCTCAGGAGCCATTTTGAACACCAAAGCTTATTCTCCAAATTTGACTTATGCTCTGAAACAGACTGGAGTTACTGGGGCAGGCACGGGCAGGAATGTGTCCCCTAGGAGGCACCTGTCCCCTGCTTCTCAGGGGCAGCTCAAGAAGCTTCACTGTTGAATCGCAGAGGACAGTAACAGAGAAAGAGCTCTGTGCAGCTGGGATCTTCACTATGACAGGTGAAGACAAGACTGACAGATGGTAATAAATCTTCCACTGAAGAAACTGGTGATTGGTTCTGCTATTTTTGTGTTGGCAAACCCTCAAAAGAAGAAAAATCCACCCTAATAAAAGAACTTCTTGGGCGCCTGGCCGGCTCAGTCGGTGGAGCGTGTGACTCTTGATCTCAGGGTGGTGAGTTCAAGCCCCACTTGGGTGTAGAGATGACTTAAAAATAAAATCTTAAAAAAGGACTTCTTAAATACTAGAATTGGGCTCATTGCCTTGAGGGGATTGGGTCAGGTTTGAGACAGACTCCAACCTATCATTTATTTTGGTGTTTAGAAAATAAATTTTTAAACTTTATCTTCATTTCTTCCACCCTCTACCTTGACAAAGGCAGAAAACTTACTCCATTCGATAGTCAACTGGCCACAATTACTGGTTGACTAGTGTAGTCAGTAGAGTAGTGTAGACTAATGTAGCCAGTCTAGGATATAGAAAACCATGATCCTCAGAAGGATTTTATCTGAAGCCAAAGGGAACACCTTATACTTAGAAATAATTAGAGAACAGTGATATTTTATGAATATTTTAGAAGATCATTACATTCTGGGGCAGCCAAAAATGTTTCATAGACTGTAAGGAATTGAGCTTTGAAAGCTAAATAGAATATATAGACATTTTATTTATCTACCTATTTTAACATTTCGTTGGTTATACCACAATTTACTTGGCTGCACGTTCCTCTCTTGTCCAGGAAAAGTGAGTTTCCAACTTCGTGCGTATGAGAATCCTATACGGTTCTGGGCACTTTCTCAGCTAGATCTGTGTCTTCTCACATTCAGAAGTGCCTCTGAACCTCTCCTTGGGTTACACCCTCTTAAGAAGATAGTCAAGAATTATACTAAGTACAATTTTTCCTCTTACAAACATTTAGAAGTATTATTTTGTCTCCACTTACAACAAATGGATTAGAAATCTGTTATTCAGATAAAGATCCTGACTCAGCGTGGTTCATCTTGGGTAGCAGGCACAGGGCTGGGGAGGGGTCTGTGGATGGGACGCGGCTGGACAGGTGGATTAAGGAGAGAAGGGGAGGAATCAGGGGACTTTGGTGGGACAGATTAATGCTGCAAAGGGTCACTGTTATAGTCCCAGTGGGGTTTGAGTCCTGGCTCTGCCTCATCTCAGCCGTGTGACTAGGCTCAAATTTCTCAGCTTTTCTGGATGTCAGTTCCTTAGATAAGGGATCTCAGTGCTGCTTATCTGAAATTGGTATTAATACGAGCAAGATTTACTCAAAAGGGTTATTGTGGGTGTTAAATCATTTAACACCCAGGAAGCTCGGTGGAATGAAAGTGAATTAGATTTATCTTGTGTATTTAGTTTATTTTTGAATTTTCAAATATGCCATATCGTTTACATGTCATTGTATCAGTATAAAAATGTATGGCACGTAATACATGTGTTACATTCTTAATAGCTAAAGTTTTTAAATTTTAAGATGGGAAGAGAAATGAGTGCAATTTCTTGTATCTCATTCTAAGAGATCAGAACCTATAGAGTCGTCCCCAGAACCCTGCATTTTGGAAGTAAGTCCAGGTATTGGTAACACAGACAACACCCAAGCTACCTTTTGAAAAACAGCGTATAAACTCCGAATGTCTCGTTGGGAAGACAGTAGGTCACTTTTTTTGGATCTCTTCAGCAGCTAGTTAACAGAGCATGACATATAGGAACTACTCAATAAACACCTGACGAATGATGAAAGGAGTGAACTGTTAGATGGTACGGAATACTAATCCTGGGTTTCTCAACCTCAGTGTTGACATTTGGGGCCAAATAATTCTTTGTTGTGGGCGCTGTCCTGAGCACAGTTAAGTCTTTTAGGAACATCCGTGACCCTTCCCCACTAGATGCCAGTAGCACTCCATCTAGTTGTGACAGCCCCAAATGTCGCCAGCCATTGATCTCATGAGGGCCAAACCATGCCCAGCTTAAAACTATGGTCCTAGACTAAGGTAACAGTAGAAGCATTAAACACAATAAGGGTTGAACGTTGGTGCTATTGCTTAAAACCGTTTGGAATGTTGAGTCACTGTAGATGAGTTGGAGAAGTGGCAAATGAAAGGGTTGTACGATAGTTCTGCGAGCCTTCTTATAAGATGAGATCATTACTTTCTCCTTCAGAATGGTTATCTGAGTATGGTCATAAGAAAGAAAAAATAATTTGATTTTGAGCATCCCTAGCAGATGTCTGGCCCTTAATTAAAAAAAAAAAAGTTATGTGTTGTAATTTATCAGTGTGGTTCCTATTAAGTCAGTGGGGAGTCAATGAATAAATCCATATACAAGACTTGAAGATGTAACCTTGGGTGTGATCCACTTGTTATATTCATGAGAATTATAATCGATGGCCTATATATGGACACATTTTTTTCTATTCCCCCTGCCCTTTAACAATTTAAAGCCACACACACTTTGTAAAAGGAACTCGCTTTGTCAGGAAAGCAAGTAGACAAATGAAATATAAAAGATTAGCATCCTAAACATCATTTTCACTTGGTTCTTTTCACATATGGCCACTTGCATAGCTTTAACCAAACTTTTAGTTTCCCTCGGGCACCTGACAATTACAATTTGAAGTACAAGTAGGTGAGACTTGGTGCTCTCTTCCATCAAAGGAAGAAGCGAGGATTAACAGCCTTATAGAGGCACACGTGGGTACGGATCTCAGACAGAATTCTGCGTTTCACTTGGGGTTCAAAATCATGAATTGGGAGCATTAGTGAGACAAAATGGAAGAAACAGAAAAATCCAGCCTGAATTCTGCTCTGATGTCACCACGACAGCAGCTACTGCTGTAACGACAACAGTGACAACAAACAGACCACAAGACAACACGTCTCTCTAATGCAAGAGCCACCAGCAGCACTACGAAGATCTGCAACCACACCATCACGGCCGGCACGATTCCCACTGGAGGTCTGCGCTCGGAATAGCTAGGACAGCAACCGTAACTACTCGTGTCTCCACCACGCCCCCACCACTGCTGGAGAGCAACTGTGCGGACAACTTCCTGTGCGCCATAAACCGCAAACCATCCTACGATGTAGGTCTTTAACTCCATGTTCCCAAATTGAGGCTTAGAGTTGATCTAATGTGCTCACTCAAGGCAGTAAATAAGGGTTCCAGGGAGACCAGTCAAGCTAGGAGTCCTTGCCTCCAATTCAATGACGTGCGGCTACACAGCGTGGCCAGATGGCTCCGCCTTCCTGGAACGGGGCCATTTTGCTTACTGAATGCTGCCGAGAATGCATTAGGTCTGGATAAGCAGTCTCCTCTAGTTCTTCTCAGACCAACTCCATCACTGTATTACCTCAACTCAGAGCAGCATGGTACCACGCATGGAACTGAATGTTCAGATGTGTCCCCCCATGAGGGACAGATGGCTAGAACTGTGACTCAAGCCAACAGGTGTTAAGTAAATTTGTCCTCTCCTGGCCAATAGGACAATGTTGAGATCAGAGCCATCCCCTCCTCCCGCCCCCGCTTTGCCCATGTCCACACCAAGGCTGGCCATAAAATAACCATTTTTATTTGAACTTTGAGGTCCAAAAAATGAGGACTATGGAAACCCCCTAACTTAGACATCCTTTAAAAACACATTCCTTCAAAAAGAAAGCCTGAGGATTTGAGAGTAGGAAGACCCCGTTCAGGCCTGTTCGTAACTAACGGAATCGTCAATGGCCACAATGTTCCTAGTAGTGTTGTTTATAATATAAAAAAATTGGATACCACTTACACACCCACCAGGAGGGGGCTGGCTACATAAATGATGAGATCTTCCTATAGTACAATGCTGCAAAGCCATTAAAAATGACACCTAATTCTACATATGACACAGAATGATACACATTTTATGTAAGTCACAAGATAAATTATCATAATCCCATTTGCAAAAGACAATTCCTCATTTCAAACTCTGTATGAACAAGGAAAATTAAAATATATATACACAAAAATATAAATCAGTGGTACCTCTTGGCAGATTAAACTGGATCTTTGTATAAATTTTAAATAATAGGCAGAAAAAAGATATAAAACTGTTTCTAATGAGGGGAAATCTAGATGTAGGAGGCTACAATTATATTCTAGTGACAATCTTCTGTCTCACCTCAACTTTGCATGCAAATTGTCTGTAAATTTAATTTAATATTAGGAAATCAGACCTCTTCTCTCTAAAAATCCCAATCTCCCATCTGATCAGCCACGTTATTTATTAGCTTTGATTCTGAACAATTGGTAGCTTCTCACGAAAGGCAAATCCCCCCAGAAGGAGATGTACTAATATGGGAGGAGCTAAAGGGTGCCCATAGGTTATGACAGCAGCTCATGTGAACATCATTAGAATAAATATGAAGCTTCAAAGACAACTACAAGGAAGGAAACAATGCTTATTTGAACACAGACATTATAAGGTGTGAGGTATGAAAAGCACCTTTTTTTTTCTTTTTAGAAGCACGTAGGGGAACACATAGAAAGATACAGTCAGCTCCCTTTAGCCTAAGTTTTATATGATTTTCAAATTAAGCCTTCCAATCTCTAGTCTTGCCTTCCAGACCCAATTTGGTTTGCTGATCTATTTTCATCCGTCAATTTTCTCTGTGAGTACAATGCATTTTGGGCTCATTTTTTCCTCGAGGCCGGGAGGCATTTTAATAGGATGAGTCAACAAATGAGCTTAATTGATCCTGTTGGGCCTTTGTTTACGCAAGGCCGGTGAGGAGCGCTGGCTCAGTTCTCTTCTGAAAATTTTAACTTGGGAAAAATGCATTTCTATCTAATTTTACTTGCTGAAAGGATAGTCCCCTATTA
Organism: Ursus arctos; assembly: GCF_023065955.2. Lineage (NCBI taxonomy): Eukaryota > Metazoa > Chordata > Mammalia > Carnivora > Ursidae > Ursus > Ursus arctos. Next base: position 49,296,830 of record NW_026622808.1, on the reverse strand, counting down.
TTCAGCGTGTATTGACCACTCGATTACAAGCACCCTCACTTTAAAAGACACCTTTCTCCAACCCTGCTGGAATTACGCTGGAACGCCACTGGGTGATTCACAGCAGCTGTTCTCCAAAAAGGTTCAGGGGCTTTTAAACACCTTCTCACAGTTTCCACCACCCCTTACCCCCTTCACTCCCCCCCAAAAAAACTTGGTAGTGTGAAGGCGAGAAGGAAACCAGATTTACCAGAGGAGTAAGAACTAGCCCAAGGACGGTATCAAATTTACACCAAAAAGCTCAGCCAGACATAATTCTCAGGTGTCTCCCACCTCCCATTCCGGCTGCCCGCCGGGGTTTGCCACGCCAGCATTTTCTTAGGCTGCCAAGACGCAATGAATTCCTTGGTTTATCCTGAACACATTCCTCAAAACAACACCCGGGGCTGGAGATGTTGTCCTATCTCCTCCGCCCTCAACACAACGCCGAAGAGAGTGACTTAATTTCTTCTTACACCCTGACCCACCATCTCGCGGCTTGCCATGCTTCCCGGCTAGTACATCGGTTCCCTCCCCCAGTTACCTCCCAGCAAGTCCCTTCTCAAAATGCTAGCTCCTTCTGCTCAACGTTCTTAGCTGACCACCTTGCTGTTTCCTTCTCTGAGAACATTAAAGCAATAACAAGAGAGCTTCCACAAACTCCCACGCCCACATCAACTCACCTTTCCACATGCTCTGTCTCCCTTCTTGTTCCTGCGGGTAAACTCCCCGTGCTCCTCTCCAAAGGCGGTGCCTCCCTTCTGCTCACCTCCCTTCTCGCTCCTGCTCAAAAACCCCACTCCCGCAACCCGCCCCTCACCCTCCCACGTCATCAATTCTTCTCTCTGCTAGATTGTTTCCAGCTGCGTGAAACGACTCACGCCTCTCCAATCTTACAACAGTCTCCACTCCTTCCTACCGGAGCCTCATTTTCCCTTTAGGGAACCTCCTCTGGGAATTGCTGAGGCGCATGGTCTTCACTTTGACCCTGAACGTATTTAACCATTTTTTTCCCCAGGCTTGTATCCGGACCACTGCGCTGAAGCCACTTTCTAATGTCACCAATGAATTCCTTGCAACTGCTTCTAAGAACCTCCTAACTAGCCTCCTTTTACCAATCTTTGCCTCCCCTGCAGTACCTTAAACCCATCAATGGGGGCACCTGTGTGGCTCAGTCAGTTAAACAGCTGCCTTCAGCTGGGGTTGTGATCCTGGGGTCCTGGGATGGAGCTCCACATCAGGCTCCTTGCTCAGCGGGGAGCCTGCTTCTCTCTCTCCGCCCTGCCCCTCCCCTTGCTTGTGCTTGCTCTCCCCCACCCCTCTCTGTGTCAAATAAATAAATAAAATCTTAAAAAAAATCAATAAAAGTCAAATCATATCACACTTCTCAAAACATGTTCATGGCTTCCCATTATATGAAGTCCTTATAATTTTATGCAAGGTCCTATTGTGATATCCCTCTCTCTCTCCATTTACTCTCAACCCTCATCCCTTCCACTCTGCCTCAGCCATGTCATCTCCTGAGTACTACCTGAATAAGTCAGGCACATACCCACCTCAGGGCCTTTGTGCTGGCTGTTCTCCCGCTGATACGCTCTTCTCTCAGTTGCATGCTGGCATACTTCCTTAAATTCTCCAGGCGCCTGCTCAAACATTACTCTCTCGTTTAGGTCACCCTGTCTACTCTGTTTACTAATATACATTTTATCTCCACTCCTGAGGCTTTCCCTCTGCTAACCCTACAATTAGGTTGGATTTTCCCCACATCACTTACCACATTTTATGATACTATCATTTACTTACACTTTGCATTTGTTGCCTGTCCCCTCCCTGAAATGAAAGCTCCTTGAGGGAAGTGGTATCTGTATTCCACCTTTTAGAACCATTCTTGGTACAGCACAGGCTCAGTAAATAGACCTCAAATGAAGGAACTAGTGGCAAGATGACCACTAGTCCTCTAAGGAACTGGTATCAAAGTACTTATAAAAAAATGCAAGTTTTGGGGGGCACCTGGGTGGCTCAGTCATTAAGCATCTGCCTTCGGCTCAGGGCGTGATCCCAGAGTCCTTATATCGAGCCCCACATCGGGCTCCCTGCTCCGCTGGGAGCCTGCTTCTTCCTCTCCCACTCCCCTGCTTGTGTTCCCTCTCTCGCTGGCTGTCTCTCTGTCTTTAAATAAATAAATAAAATCTTTAAAAAAAAATGCAAGGTTTTTGGCTCCATACATGAGTACTTAATTATAGTCTCTGGGGGCAGGCCCCGAGAATGGAACTGATTCTTATACACAATGATTTCTGATAGTGATGAGTCAAAGAAGGTTCAGGAGCTAGAGCTACAGAATTCTGCATGGCTCTTTGGGGAGGGGGTCACTCAATGATTTGACTAGGCCATTGATTCTGAGCCAGGGATGACTGTGCTCCCCATTGGACAAGGTCTAGAGACATTTTTCTGTGTCCATCCTGGGACGGGGGAGGCGGGGGTAAGGAGTACTACTTGCATCTAGTGAGTAGAGGCTAGGGATTCTGCTAGACAGCCTGCAATGTACAGGAAGGCTCCCCAACAATCAATAATTATCCGAGCCAAAAAGATAATGGTGGTGAGGTTAATCTTGGACTAAGCTAGTTTTATACCCTGGTCCGTTCGCTTGCACAATTTCCGATCCCTGGCTCCAAATCAGAAGCCCGGCAGAGATTTACAGAGAGAGACCAAAAGGCAAACAGGCAAAGGGAACATTGCTTTAGGAGTAGTTGTACGCCTTCCAGTCTCAGCCCTGCTTTTAATTGTATGATCTTGATGATCTCACCTATTCATTCTATTCGGATCACGTTATGGACGGAATTGTGTTCCCCTCAAATATCATATGTGAATGCCCTAACCCTTAATGTGGTTATATCTGCAGATAGGACTGTAAGGAGGTAATTCAGGTTAAATGAGGTTGTAAGGGTGGCGTTCTAACCCCGTAGGACCGGTGCCTTTATAAGAAGAGGAGGAGACACCAAAAGTGTGAGCCCAGACGAAAGGCCACGTGAAGACATAGGGAGAAAGTGGCCCTCTGCAAACCAGGAGGAGAGGCCTCATCAGAAACCAACCATACCTGCACTTTGATCTCGGATTTCCAGCCTGCAGAACTGGGAGAAAATAAAAATAAGTGTCTGTTGTTTAAGCCACCTGGTCGGTGGTATTCTGTATGGCAGCCCGAGATGACAAACGTAGATTGCAAATAAACTGTGTTTATGAGGCCTAGCGTACGCTCCCCTTTCTTCTTATGGCAGCATCTTGATTTTCCTTGGGAGAGCCATCTCAACTGTTACATCACTCTTTGTTGTTCAAGTAGCGATAATCTCACCCTCTCGTTCCCAGGGCCGACCCATGAACTAGGCTTAGCTAATCAGAGCATTTGTTCTTTTGATCAGCCAATACAGAGTCTAGGATTTTTGTTGGATTCCTAGGAAAATTAGATCTTGCCTTCTGCTGCTTGAAGGTGGGAGCCTGGGATACTGCAGCTAGCTGCCAGGTGTCCTTGCAAGGCTGCCTGAGAGGAAAGCAGAACCAAGAAACAGAGAGAAAGCAAGTTCTAACGACTTGCAACCAGTTCAGTCCTGCCTCAAATTTCCTCGAATATAAAATAAAAAGGTAGATTAACTTTACAGCTTAAAAAATGATAAGCTGCCATAAATCAGATCGAAGAGCCAATTTTGCACATCTTTGATAATTATCAATAATAATCATATGCAAGGTGAGCCTCTGCCACGACTCCCCGGCCCCCCAAATGTGGACTGTGAATCAAGTTTGAGGGATAAAGTAGGGATTAGAAGGCGTCATGGGACTCTTCTGTGGGATGAAGTTTAAATGAGAAACTGGAGAAGGGTTTGTAGCATTTGTGAGGAATTCAAGTTCAAGTGGAAAGGTAAGCCAACTCTGGTCTTGTGGAAGAGGAGAGAGAGGAGAAGAAATACAACAATAAATTAGTATTTAATGTGTGCAGGCCAAGTGGCTTTGCTGCTAAGTCTTCATGTATTACACACATCCCACGACGTACCTAGTGTGGAAACAGGGTTTATCGTCCCTAGGAAAAGACAGTCATAATTCAGAGCTATTAACAAAAATAATAGGGCTGGGGCCCTGAGGAGCTTTTCTTAGAATGCCTACACATAGTCTACCTAACCTAATTTAAGCAATGTCATGAGTCAGAATAGATCCCCATCAAGTCTGTCATGCTTGTCATAACATGGCATTTGAATAGAAGACATCCCTTCCCAGGAGACATTCCTGCTACGGAACTGTGTTATTTAATGGGGTTTAAAGATTCCTTTTAAGTTGCAGGGCCTGATTGTAGGAAATTTGCACTGGAGAAAGCAACTGTTGGCTGAGCTCCTCTTAAAGGGAAAGAAGCTTTCTCCAGGCTAGGATTTGGAAGGCAGGCTCCATAGCTGTAATTAGCTAACGATGGCAAGGAAGCCTAGCAGAGCAAGGAAGAGGGGTGGAGGGGTGGGGCTTGGGTTTGAATTTGGAATGACAGACACAGTTTTTTAAAAGCTACCATCTGTGATTCTCACTTACTTCCAAAATAACCCTGTGGTTATTCATGACAATGTTTGCATTTCATGGTGTCGCCTCTCTGGATGAGGTCACTGGACCAGAGGTGGACACCTGGCCCAGTTGTGGCCTTCATAGCCTCTTGGGATTTGGAAATGAGACACAGAAGTAATCTCATCTGTCTGTGCAGGTCTTTTTTTCTTGAACTTGGAACATGTACATTTCAAGAGGCATGGGCTGATGGAGGCCTCAATTTCCATTTAGCTTGGAGGAAGGCACAGAGTTAGCTTTGAAGCCTTTGGAGGAAGCCCTAGAAAAAGCAGAAAGATCTAGAAAGAGATCCAATGCCCTTAGAACCTGCCATCTGGTTTCCAGACCCAGGGCGATTCCATCAGGTTATTGATTTCAAGACAAGTGTTAAGAGAAAAGAGTGTATTTAATTATCAAAACCACAATACAATTTCATTTCAAAAGTAGCATTACAAACTCCTTGCATTTCTGCTGGTATAAAAGTGACAGAGTCATAATGTTTCTGGAGTTATGGAAGCAGAGAATTACTGAGGTATCTTAGTCTTATCCAGCTTTAAATTCTTTCCTTCTTGCAGTCTTCACCTTTTCAAATGATAGTCACCAGCTCCGTACACATTTTTGACTTGAAATGTACAGACATTAACAAAAGTTGTACTGAAGAAAAAGGAACATTGCCAAAACGGCACAGGAAGATTCTCGGAGAAGGATATCTGCTCACAAAAAGGTAGACATGGATTGCAGATTCAAAAAGGCTGGCTGGGTATGTCACTCATGTACCCAAATCTTGCAGTTCCAAATCTTGCAGCTCCAAAATACCCACCCTCTTCTTAATGTCACGGGTGGGTCAGTCAGTATCCAAGTGATTCGTTATTCCTTTGGATATGTTTTTCAAAGTTTATTTGGCAGTTCAATAGCAAGAAAAAGTTATATATTTCACATCAGGAAAAATTTGCAAATGAAATGAAACCTCTCATTAATGAGTCTCCTTTCGAGATACTGTGTTGCCATATTTATCCCACATCATGACAGCACATCCTCGAACCTTACAGTTTGTGTGTTTCAGGTCTCCTTGCTTTCTTTACTTACCTATTGTTATCTGTCTCTTTCACCTCCCTGATTAGAAAAACCTCTTAGACGCTATTTTAGGAGAAGTGCCAGCTGGGCTTTCTGGACGAGAACACGGTTGGGGTAGAAGCGAGAAAAGTAGCTGCTAATGGTTCATGTTTGGGGGACTTCAGGTAACAAGTAACAGTTGGAACATCTGTTGCTGGACCAAATTACTTTAGCCCTGCATCCTTTACTCAGTGAGCATCACAAGGAGAATTCACCTTGTCTGTTAGAGAGGAATGGCTTAGCTTTCATAGTCTTTGGAGGTCTGGGTCTGTGTAGACAGCCAGTGAAACATCCTTACAACCAGCAACAAATGTTCCGACTGTGGCTGGGGTCAGCCTGCTAAGCATATGGAAGTGGTGCTGGCAGGTTGGCTATCACTATGCATTCCCAACCAATCAGTCCTGGGCTGGTTCCAACAACATCCCAACTGCAGCTAGACTCTCTATTTGGCTGAGAAAGCTGACTCATGAACAGGGGTAATTTTGCCCCAAGGTGAAATCCTGAAATACTTGTGGGAAAGCACATTCATCAGGAGTTTCACTGTAGGGACACTGAATTTGTTCTGGCATAAACATTAATTGGTCCAAATCCCTGGGAAGTCAAGAGAACCAAGAGCTTCAGGAACAGCTGTATCCAGGGCACCTATTGTGGTCCGTCTCTCTCCATCTTTCAGTTCTGCTTTCTTCTGTATTAGCTTTTTAGTTTCATACAGGCCTTCTCAGCATGGTGGCCCCTGACAGCTCCATGCTTATACTACACTTAAAGCCAGGAGAAACCCAAAAATTCAGGCAGAAAGAGATCTTCCCCCTTAATAGTTCCCCCTCCCCCTCTCATTGTTCTAACAATATCCGGAGATTGATTCACTCTGGTCTTGTGTAGGTAATGAAACTCCCTGACCAGACCAAGGAAGTGTTCTTTTCTGGAGTCAGGGTGTGTGTGTGTGTGTGTGTGTGTGTGTGTGTACAGTACAGGGTGTTATCAGCTCCCACTAAAACCCATAGATAAAGAGTGAGAAAAAGGGACTTCCCAAAGAGAACCAAGGTACAATTACCAGAAGAATGGGGGATGGAAGACAGGTTTACAAAACCAGCGATTGCAGATATCTACCGTAAGGGAAGCCCTACAAGGACTGCCCTTCACCCCTGAATATACAGAGATTAGTAATTATCCAGACCCGACATGAATGTTCACGTACCTTCATTCACTTTCACGAGCTACCTAAACTTGGCTGAGTTAGGTTTGAGCTGTTTTAAATTGACCAGGATGAGCCTAGATGGGAGGGGAGCCCACTTACCTTTACTGGGTACCTGCCACGTACCGAGCACTTTCACGTATGGGATTTCATTCTCTTCCTAGGATGCTCTTTCAAGGCGGGTAGAGCCCCGCTTTAGTATGGAAACCAAGAAAATAAAGGAACAAAGAAGCCTGTCCACAACCATACAGCTAGTGAGAATCTAGCTCCTGTCTTCAATCGAGCACATTCTTTTTATGTTTACATAATTCAAAAAATTAATTGATAAGCCAGAGTTCTCATGTTTGGTGGTGATGAAGGGGGTCGCTCCCAGAGCCTCAAATGTGTTGTTCTTTTTGTAGCTCTTGATAAAATTTCTCCGGTTGGGTTGCTTGTCTATCTTAGTGCTCACACTACTGTGATTAAATACCATAGACTGAGTGGCTTACACAATAGACATTTACTGCTCATAGTTCTGGAGTCTAGGACGTTCAAGATCAGTGTGACTGGGTTCTTGGTGAGGGCTTTCTTCTTGGCTTGCAGACAGTCACCTCATTGCTGTGTTCTTGCATTTGGAGATAGAGAAAGAGAGAGAGAGAGAGAGCCCTCTGCTCTGTTCTTATAAGGACACTAATCCCATCATGGGGCCTTGCTCTCATGACCCCATCTGTACTTAATTATCTCCCAAAGGCCTCATCTCTAAAAACCATCACACTGGGGGTCAGGGCTTCAACATAGGAATTTTGGGACACAAATATTCAGTCTATAACATCGTCCTAACTTCCATCCTAGCTGAACTTAACTCATAGTCATTTATTCTGTTAATCCTTTCTCCAGTTCTGCCTGCCTGCTGTATCTCTCTCCTAAACCTATCTATGCCACAATAGGTATTTCTTTTGGAAAATGAGCTGGAGTCTCTTTCTCTCTCTCTCTCACTCGTCTGATAGCAGACATCCTTTGGCAGGTATGTGAACTCAGAGACGGGAGAACTGGCTTTGTAGAGGTCACTTTCGCTTCTGTGTTCAATAATGCCCATATCTTAGAGCCAGAGGAATCACTTTTACTCTTTCACTCAGGCTTTGCCATATTTCATCCCAATACATCTTGGGATTTTTGAACCCGTAATAGTTATGAGTTGGATTCCCAATTAACTTCCCCAAATCAAAAGGAGGGGCACAGTGCCACCCCGCTCATTTTGATAAAACACTGTATTTGGCATCTACGGAGAGTAACAGCCTTAAGGTGTTAGCTGGCTGGGCTGAGTAGATTAATGACTTGCCTTGGGTTATCAGCTGAATTTTATCCACAAATAAATCCTGTCTGATCTCTTGGTACAAGCCATGAGATTATTCCATCTAGTCCAGAGGCAAGGATTTTTTGCCTTGTAATTGAGCAGCAAAAGGACTCTGACTAAAGCATGTTTTGTGTGTCTCAGGGTTTGGCTAATTTATGAGCTAGGATCATGGGAGAAAGATGGTTTGCTCACTGTCATCAGAAATTTTATAGTCAAAGAGCATACGATTAACCTACAACAGCGGTTCTCAGCCTGGGGGCCATTTTGCCACCCCCCCGCCCCCCAGCAGACATTCCGTAATGTATGGAGATATTTTTGATTGTCACAATTGAGGAGGAGAGGTACTACTGGCAGCTCATAGGCAGGAATGCTGCTAGGCACCCTACAATACTCAGGACATCCCCCACAACAAGGAACTCTCCAGCCAAAACGTTAATAGTGTTGAAGGCTGAGAAACATCAAGGTAAATCATACGTAGCCAAAGATCATACTCGGATTTCTTGTTGGATACAATATTTTCTTAATCTCAAAGAGGAAACAACTTTCTTTTTAGCAGATACTGCTGATAAGGAACTTAGTCCTTGTATTAGTGTCCAATGGCTAATGTAACAAATGACCACAAGTGAGATGGCTTGAGCAATACAAATGTATTATGTTACACTTTGGGAGGTCAGCAGTCTCACTAAGTCCCTTCTGGTAGCTCTAGGGGAGAATTAATTCCTTGCCTGTCTCATCTTCTAGAGGATGCCCTCATTCCTTGGTTTGTGGCTCTCTTCAGTCTTCAAGGTGATCCATCTCATCCCTCTGACCTCTGCTCCATCACCACATCTCCTTCTCTGACTCCATATAACACCCTGCCTCCATCTTGGAAGGATCCTTGTAATCACATTGAACTCAGCAGCTAATCCAGAAAATGTTCCCATCTCAAGACCCTTCACTTAACCATATCTGCAAAGTCCCCTTTGCTATATAAAGGTAGCATATTCACAGGTTTTGGGGATTAAGACATGGATATCTTTGGGGAAACCATTATTTTGCCTATCATGGCCTCCTTCCTCTGTTATAAGAATCTGTAGACTACCCCTGCTTTCTGAGACATCTCTGCCCCAAACTCCCATACATTACCAGAATCCTGAGACTACAGAAAAAATAAAAAGCAGTTCTAGACAAATCAAAACAACAACATCCCTAACTACACACACAAAAAGACAATTCTTCTTCTTCTTCTCCTCTTCTTTTATGGAAGCCAATGTGAGGCTTGAACTCATGACCCTGAGATCAAGACCTGAGCTGAGATCAAGAGTCGCTTAACCAGGTACCCCCCAAAAGACAATTCTTTTAAAGAAGTTTCTGGCCACTTGTTCAAGCTATGAAGCTAATTCCACGTCAGGTTGAATACAACAATGATTATAATTTCAAGAAGATGGGAGAGTTGAACCACTCTTTTGGTCTTCCATCATTTCTTCTTCTCTGTATAGAGATTTGCAGTAAATAGAGTCTTCTTTTTAAACTTTGAATCCCTAGTAGTCTTTATTCTCTCAGTCTTGCTTAATCAAAATTTCCAAGAACACAACTACTATTTTGATCCTGGTGGGTGTCAATGTTCAACTCAGTCCTTCCGGGCCTCCCAAAATGCCGACTCTGAACTCAAAACTCACCATAACAGAATTCCCTGTGGGGTTTGTATTAACTGCATCAATTTGAGTACCTACGTGCTTACCGTTGTGCTTCAGAGGACAAAAATGAGACTGGAGAAATGCGATATCCTCCCAGGGTCCAAGGAACTTAAAACGTTTTTGGCTCCACTTGAAGGGTTTGGGAACTAGAAGAACAAAATTCAAGCCAACTGAGTAAACATTTATGCAACATGCACTCTACACTGGCTTGGCATAGAATGCTGAGATATAAAGATAACTACACAAACGTTGCTCTTGAACTTAGGACCTACAAGGAATTTACCTTAGTCTTTGTCATTAGGCTGGGGTATCAAAGGTATTTTTATATTGGCAAGGCTTCAATCTGTCCCCACCTCTAAAAAAAATCTCTAAATAAATGTGACACTGTGCAAAGAAAATCAAGTCATTTCCTCCCATAACTAAGCTTTCAAATCCTACAGTTTCTCTTGGGGTCTCTTTCTAGAAAGGCAGCATGACATGGTAGAAAGCACAGCAGCTGTCAGGTACACAGACGTCAGTATGAACCCCAGTTTGATCCCTTACCAGGCAGTAGGACCTCGGACAAGTCACTTACTATGTCTCGGTTTCGGTTTCTTCCTTTTTCAAAATGGGGCTAATAAGTGTTCCAACTAAAACACTATAGGAAGGACCACAAAAAATGGTGAAAGGACTTTACACAGGAGCATAGTGGGTGGTGGAAGAGCGATGGCTACCATTCTCACTTTCCCTTTCTGCCTTTGGTCCCTGGACCCCATGCTTACGTACAGCCTTACCATGTTTAAGTCAGGTTGCACACTCATCCTTTATGGCTCCTTAACTTCCCCCAAGGGCTTGGAAAGAGCTTAATATGCAGACCAGTTACAATTGCTCCCACTCCTCGGTTCACATTTTTTCAATATCTTTAAATGTAACTCACTTGTTGCATAATTGGATGCTATAAAAGTCTGCACATTTTTTTTTTTTTATTACACAACTATCTTCTAGAAGGTGCTGACTTTACGCTTTTTAAAACCAGTTGCTAACAGAGTCATTAGTCACTTTGGAAACAATCCTTCATTTTCATGGAGCACACAGGGCTGGCCACACAGCCAACTGGGAGCTTTTACGACTCTCCATTCCATTCATCCATCTCCCATTTGGTATAATCCTGCCTGAAGAAAAAAGTGGTATTGACATTTTTAATCCATCCATCCCATGCTTCTAGAAAATTTGAACATTGACATCTTCATTTTATGATGCAATATTTTTGTGGTTTTGAATTGGTGAGCAGTTGGGAGCTTGGGATCTGGAGTCAGGGAAGATGTAATTTCAATTCCAACTCTGCTACTTACTAATTGTATGGCTTTGGGTAAGATACTTAACTTTTTGTGTCTCAGTTTACCCATCTATAGAATAGAGACTATGATAGAACCTCACCAAACCTTTTTAGACATGGTAATATAGTGCCTAATGCATACATTATTATTATTATTGCTGCCATTACTATTATTATTATTTATGATTTATTATTACCATCACACTACTATACTTCATTGATTTATGGTTGGGATAAATTTAGATGTTAAATGTAAAGTACTTAGCATAAAGTCTGGCACATAGTAAGTTCTTAGTAAAAGGCAAATATTATTTATTATATTTATTTTTATTCATGGAAGGATTTTCTAAACCATAAGTTACTTAATCATTATCCTATGTGCAATTTCCATTATGCCCATTTCAAAGACAGATAAATTGAGGTACCAAATGGTTAAAAATCTTGCTGAAAGTCATATAGTCATTAAGTGGTAAAGCTGGGATTTGAACCCAGACAATTATTAAACAGAGCTCCATTTTATTTGTTTGGTTGTAAGATTCTACTCCCTCTAAAATCTGTCACCAAAATGCCCCTCGTAGGTCATTAAAGTCATGGCCATCCTGAAAGGCCAGTTAAATTATCTAGAGCTAGGCAAGATAAATGAGATTATAAAAAAATTACTGGGCTTGGCGTGGTCCCTCCCTTTCCAGGGCAGGACACCATCCGGCTGGCCCAGAGAAGGTAGGAAGTCAACATCATTAATAAGCTGGCTCCCTCAGTGTGGAACGGCCATGAATTTGGCATCCGTGACAATAAGCGAGACGTGCTAATTCAAGCCAACTGGTTCTTCAGTAAGAATGACTAAACCTTTTCATTGTTTTGATGGCAGTTGAAACAACTTCTAATCAGCAGCTGCCTTACTTCCTTAAGAAGGAAGAAGGTCTTCAAGGGGACGTGGTTTAGGAACACTGCTTCTGATATGAAGCTGAAGGGGGAGACTACATTATAATGCCAACTGAAGCCGGGTTAGTTAGGGTGATTGGCCGAGAGAACTCAGAGGGTTCTGGGAAATCAGTGGGTTGGGTTATTCAGTGCACAAGAGAGATGCTGCTTCTCGGAGAGAACACTCCTTGGCTGAGGGCAATCTGCGGGGTGTGTAGACACGGCATTTTACAGAGCCATGGCAATGATGGATTTGATGATATTATTCTTAGTGGACACCATTTATTGAACATTTACCAAGCCTTTGGCCCTTCCCCTTCTAATTCTCACTGTATCCTCATATCAGCCATCTAAAAAAAGTAGAACTCTTTTTACCATTTCACAGATGGGGAAACTGAGACACAAAAGCTTGAATGCTCCCATGTGGCAGAGTCAGAATTCAAACCCAGGTTGGGCCGACTCCGTCACCTACTGGTCTAGTTACTCAGCCACACAGGTACTAAAGAGGGTGGAAAGAACCAGATCAGAAGAATTGTAGTTAGCTGGGACGTATAAGGGACAGCACATTGTTTTCTCATCCTTACGATGAGGAGTTTGTGTATAAAACATCCTTGGTGAGTCACTTTGTCCTTCGTAAAGATAACCTAGAGGACAAATACCATATAACTTCAATATGTTTCAAAAAAGTAAGGAAGGATTCTAATTAAGGCAGCTCATCTGATTTTCCACTATTAGAACAAACAGATTGAAGTTGGGGTAAGGAACGTAAAAACCAGATCTATAGAGGCTTTCCTAAGAAGGGTATAGATTCATTTGTGGTACTGAAAACTCTAGCATAATTGTACTTGAGGTAAACTGGATGATTTTCCATCAGCTTTCTGCTAATGGAGAGTTTGCTTCTCAAACTTTACTGTGCATGGAACCACCCACAGAACTTACGAAAAAGTAAATTGTCGGGTTCCATGCACAGAGTTCTGATTCAGGAAGTTTGCACTGGGGACACAGCAATTTGGATTCCTTCCTCCCTCCCTCCCTCCCTCCTTTCCTTCCTTCCTTCCTTCCTTCCTTCCTTCCTTCCTTCCTTCCTTCCTTCCTTCCTTTTTCTTTTTTTCCCTAAAGATTTATTTATTTGAGAGAGAGAGAGTGCATGAAGGAGGGGCAGAGGGAGTGGGAGAGGGAGAGAAAAACAGACTCCCCACTGAGCCCGGGGGAGCCTTTCCCAGGGCCCCATGACCGTGAGATCATGACCTGAGCAGAAACCAAGAGTAGGACACTCAAACGACTGAGCCGGGCGGCCCAGCAGTTTGTATTTCTAAGTTTCAAGCTAATCCTGGCTCTGCTGGTCTAGGGACCACACGCTGGAAACCACTGATCTCGAAACTGTAGTATATTTCATTTGGGAAGCTTCATTCACAGGCACATATAATATTACTAACACCCAAACGGCTGGCTCTCCTCTCTTCTGCCACCCGCAGAATTCCCTTCATCTTAGACTCTGCATTTGCCTTTAGCAATTCTTCACTGTAAAGGCGGCAGTATTTCTACAAGAGTGCAAGACTATTTCCCCATACCTCACTTTATAGGGGTGAGAAGGCAAGAGTGCCTCATTCCTGGAAACACCATCTCTTTCTCCCAAATGTTCCATGAATCTTATTGACTGTGATCTGTTCAGGTGTTCATCCTTGAGCCAATCCCTTGAGGATGGGGGTTGACGTAGGCCAAGCAGACACTCTGGAATAAAAGTGGGAGGTAGACCTCAACTGAAACACATGGCTGAAAAGGGCTGAGGGATGATCCCCCAAAGAAAAATCAGGGACCTGGATTTTTGTGGGGTGGAGTGGGGATAGATAGTGGAGAGATAAGCAACATATCTCCACAATTTTACAATAGGAGGAGATCCTTTGATGAAGCCGGTGCTGAGATCAGAGGGAGCCCTTGCCATACAGGTTATTTCAGAATACGAATTCCTTCAGGAGACAGCCCGACTCCTCTCGGAATCCTTAGCTGCACTCGTGTGGGGTTCTGCTCCATTTTCTCTTATTAAGTAGGTACCACGAGTTCAAGATAAATGTTATCTCTTCCTGCTCAGATGGCTTCGTAGCACTAAGAAAGAAAGAGATCTTATGTTCAAAAGATACCAACTTCTAGTTATAAGATAAATAAGTCTGGGGATTGTAATGCACAACATGGTGACTCTAGTTAATAATACTGTATTGTACATTTGAAAGTTACTGAGAGAGTAGATCTTGAAAGTTTTTATCCCAAGAAATAAAAAAAAAATAAAACAAAACTGTGTGGTGGTGGATGTTAATTACACTTACTTGTGGTGATCATTTCATATATATACATATCATATATATTCATATATATCAATATATCAGAATGTATCAACTCATTCTGTTGTACACCTAAAACTAACACAATATTATATTGCAATAAAAAAAGAGAGAGACCCTGAAAACTGGCAGTGTGACCAATTTTTAAGCCTGTAGAAAAATCTCCAAGTCTTTAAGTTGTAACCATTGGCTCTGATGATGACTGGGGTCTCAAGAGAACCCATTTCTCCATCCTAGGCCATTACGTAGGCAAAAGCAACCCTATCATGTAGCTCGGGAGTGTTCACAGACCTCTAATCCACCATCTAAACGATGAGGAAAAATGCTCCACTTTCAACAATGTTTTGGTAAAGGAAAGGATTGTAGTGTGTCTTTGTTCATTATGCCTGAGGTCAGCTCCTTGGGAGGGAGTCCGGGTAGAGAGAGCTTAGGTAAGGAAAGCCTTATACAAATGGCTTCTTACAGAGGGTCAGTCTCCTGTCCTTTACTTCACCCAGTCTCTACGTATCTGAAGGGCTGACCTAGACCAGTACTGGGAATTCTTGACATCGTCCCTGATCCCGTAGCACCCTACATATTGCTTGATAAAAATGAGGGCTCAAAATATTTGGCCATTTTGGCCGGACTTAAAAGCTTATTTTTCATCCATTTCTGTACATAAAGTGTTCAGTCCATCTCTTTGGCTGCTGTCGGGGTTAACGACCACCAGATCTTCGAAAATATTCTTGGGATCTCGGAATGATTGTAGAAGGGAGCAGCCCAGGGAGGGGAAAAAATAAAACAACAACAATATTCTCTCAATAGGAAGTCTTAGGACTGAGTCATTTCATTCAGATATTAAAAGTCAAGACGTCATTTTGGACCACAAACTGGTAAAATTACAAGTCAGTAAAGGAAAAGTAACAATAACAACAATAATATTTAGTATATTTCTGAGTGCTTACTAGATGCGAGACATTTTTAAAAAGCACTTTATATGTTTTAGCTCTTTCAGTGCTCATCATAACAATGTAAATACTATTACCATCACCATTTGCCAGATGGAAAAATTACGGCAAAGAGGTTAGGTTACTTGCCTAAAGTCACATGGCTAGTAAGTGGCCTATGCTGCTTTCAGTCTTAGATGGGTGATTCTCAAAGATTAGTAAGCAACAAAGCCCCCTGGGGCATTTATTAAAACACAGGTGGCTAGACCACAGGCTGAGAATGTTCACAGGTGGTGCTGATGGTGTTTTCCAAAGGCCACACTTTGAAAACCATGATCGTAGATAGATTCTGGAGTTTACATACTTCACAAATTTGGGGTGAAAAGGACATTCATTAAAGAAACTGTAGCACTTGTTGCTTGGACTTTTTCACTCCACATTCCTGGTTTAGAATCTCATTTTTATGCCCAAGTAGAAGTCATGCTTCTGTCACACCCAGGACCACAAGCGCTCACGCTGTGCACTACCTGAGACCTCTGTGTAGAGTTCCCACAGCTGGAGCGTGAGGTCGACTACCCTTCCGCTGATTGTTCATTCCCAAGGTAACCTGCTGCACCAGCTGAGTGGCCCTACGTCTGGTGGCCATCATCTAGTGATTAACTAAATACAAGTAAATACATCTGAACAAAGGAATACTGCAAAGCTGGAGAAGAATGGTGGTCCTCCTAACATCTGTTTTGTGCTTTTTACTGGCTCTAGGGCTGGTCTGGTAGAGCAATAATTTCCCAGATTGCCTTGCAGTTAGGGGCGGCCATGGGATTAAGTGGTCCCCAGATGAGATAGATAGAGCTCTCATTTTGTTTCTTTATGGGAAATTGCTTTTGTTTGATTTCTCTGTTCTGCAAGCTGGAATATAGATAGGAGAGCAACATGGCTTTGATCTTATAGACGAGGACAGTACCCAAGGGGATAACAGAACAATGAGATAGGAGGAACCTGGGTCCCTGAAAGACTACGAGGAGCAGAATTTCTCTACCAGCCTGGGCCTCACATCGCCAAACTCTTTTATGGGAAGAAAAGAGTCTTATGCTTATTTAGGTCATTGTACTTTAGGATTGTTGTCTCTTTATTAGCTTTCTCAATAACTAACAAAAATGACGTCTGACAGTATATATTATCTAAAATGACCCCCAAACTGAGTGGCGTAAAGAAACAAGTGTTTATTATCTCACCGTATCTATTGGTCAGGAATTTTGGAGCAGGTTAGCTGGATGGTTCTGACTCAGTCTCTCATGAGGTTGTAGATAAGATGTTGAACGAAAGCCTTGCTTGGATGGGAAGATCCACTTCCAAAATGACTCACTCACATTGTTTTGGAAAGTTACCTCAGTTCTTTGCCTTTCTATAGGGCTACTTGAGTGCCCTCCCAATATGGCGGTAGGCTTCCTCTCGTGTGGGTGATCCAAGAAAGAACAAGGAGGAAACCACAATGCTTTTCATGACCTAGTTTTGGAAATCATACTTCATTCTTTCTGCAGTATCCTATTTGCACACGTCAGCCCTATTTAACATGGGAGGGGATTATACCGTAGGAGGGGATCACTGGGGTAATCGTAGAAGAGTGCCACTGTATGGTATGAAACTATATCCAAGATAAACTCTTAGCTGGTAGAGAATGAAAGGTACGCACAGTACACGGCCATTGTTTTGATTTTATGGGTATACATAGTATCTGTACTCACATACACATAGGTGTCCAGGGACTCTTTGAGAGGAAACCTAACAAACTCCTAAGAGAGATGGCCTCTGGAGTGAGAGTTAGGGGACAAGCGGTGTGGAGCAGCGTGGTAATATCTTTTATGAGTTTTTGTACAGTTGGGTCTATATATTTATTTGTAGCCAATGTTAAGTGAAAACACTTTCTCATTAAAAAGCTGGAAAAAAAAGAAAACAAAGCAAACAAAAATTGTAATTCAAACTTGAGTCCAATATACAACCATCCCTAAAAAAGCAAGCTAGTGTTAGAATTTGATGTTACTCTTTTTTTCCTTCAGATTAATAACTCAATATTACTTAAACAGTAAGTTTTTTGCTATGTTAAAAGCAGTTTTCCAAAGTGATTTTTTTTTTTTTTTGCAGAGTTATTATCTTTGCTGTAATGCTCAAATATTTGGAAGGTGAAGTTGGAAGTGCTTGGAAACACTAAGTATCATCACTAGCAAATGTGTTCAGTAGGCAGAAATAACAAAGAAACATAATGAACTCCATATTTCACTTTTGGAAGAACAACTTCTTTTATGTCACCAAACGCATTTAAAATGCGCCTAATTGATACGGTTTATGTCTTGAAACAAAGCAGCCCATGTCAATAGAATTGCAAAGTTATCTGCAAACAATGACCAAACTCTGTCCCCTGGAAGGTTTTACAGAACGTTCATTTTAGATTGTGTTCTTCGAAAGGAAAAGGGAGATTTTTGAATTAACTAGAACAGTAAGTCGGCAGAAATAATAACAATCTTTTGTTTAGGACCCAAGGATTGGAATGGTGAATGGGGTCTACATATATAACTATGAAAAAGTGGAAAACTTTTTTTCCATTTGTGATCATTCACGGCCTGTGAGCCACATCAGTGAATCTCAAAGGATTTGTAGAGAGCAAACCTTCCCGTCCATGGTATGACCCGTATTCAGCCCATGCCACGTGTGACTCACCACATGAGGTAGCGTTCACATGGCCTGTTTCCTTTCAAACAAGCTAAGTTTAGTGAGTACGTGCTTGACTGTCACGGCATGGTAAAATTGCTCTGGAAGTATCGAACGCTTACTCTCTCTTTCTATATTTATTGCATCCCGGACCTAGTCAGATAGTTCACGAAAGGGGTCAATCACTGAGCAGACATTAAACAATACTGAGCTACATCACTGTTTGTGGGTACAAGGTGATTTGGGCCAGTAAAATATGGTTGGACATGTTTGTCTTGTATACACTGTGGTGGGTTGAATTGTGTTTCTTGGAAAGATATGTTCGAGTCCTAATACCAGGTGCCTGTGAATATGACCTTATTTGGAAATAGTCTTTGCAGCAGATATAGCCAAGCTAAGATGAGGTCATACTGGATGAGGGTGAGCTCGAAATCCAAGGACTTGATGTCCTTATAAAAAGAGAGTGAGCTAAAGACCAGATGAGCCACAGGGAAGAAGGCTACGTGAAGAATGAGGCAGAGACGAATTCTGTGTCCATAGGTCAAAGGACATGAAGGATCGCTGGCAAGTACCAGAGGATCGGAAGAGGCAAGGGGAACTCTCTTTCTTCAGTGCCTTCAGAGAGAGCTAGCCCTGCTGACACCTAGATTTTGGACTTCTAGCTTCCAGAACTTTAGGAGCATATGTTTCGGAGTTTTTTGATACCCAGTTTGTGCTACTTTTTAGCATAACTTTTGCAAACGAGTATAGATGCCAGCGGTGAATGTGGTGGGAAAACATTTTAATATGTTCATTAGGTTGAAAAATGCTTTTTATGGCCAAATAAGTTTAACAAGAAGAAAGTTAAACAAAGCAAAAGATTTACTCTAGAACATTTCTCAGGTCTTTGCCATAAAATCAGCAATGCCTATTGACTAAACATTGCCCGGAAGAGGTATCAAAAATGATAGGCATATTCATATATTTGATTGACACAACAACTCTATGAAGTTGGGAACTGTGGCTCTCCCCATTTTAGAGTTGATGGAACAGAGGCGCAGAATGCTAGGATGACCTACGTAACTGATGAGGAGGGGTGGAGCCAGGATTCAAAGCCTGGAAGTCTGAATCTCGAGCCTGGGCTCTTCCTGGCATGCAAGGAGCACTGGGTCTCTAAGTGGGAGTGGGACTTCAAGACTCTAAGGTCTCCCACGATGACAGCATGTTCCTTTTTTGGTGCAGAGGATTCTCAGGATGAATACTCAATGTGCAATGATGGCGGTCCTGTTCTAGTGGTGAGGTGATCTCAGGATTCAGGCACTTTAGAATCTCTGAGAAGCTAACTGAAGTGAATATCCATGGCCTCCAGTGGTGCAGATGTTTTCCAAGAGCTGAACAAATTATTTTTATATCTAAATATTCCCATTTAGAATCAACTTCTTTTTGTTCTTCCACAGTATTTGGGATTTGGACAGGGAGGCACATCTTGGTTAGTGACAAATACCGACTGACAAAAGCAAAAGAAAAAACCCACACCAGCCAATGGAAGAAGGGGCCAAATCAATGAATTGGCCATCAGCCAAAGGGAAACTGACTCAGGTGTGAAAAAATGGCACGGTTGTGGGTCATGCCACGTTGCCAAGAGGGTGAGCTCATTTAAAAAAATGAGCAACAAAAAAGGAATCAGGCAGACCCTGACACAGAACCGGGGGGATGTGGCTATTGGAAAACAGAAGGAAAGTAAGAAGTGGTCAACCGCAAGCATTTCAAAGTGCACACACTGAGCGAGGAGTGAAGTAGGGGGATGACTACAAAGGTGTAGATCACGCTACTGGCATCAAGGTATGTTTTCCCCACTCTCAGTAACAACCTTCCTTCTTATTTCGCTGGGAATGCAAGAGCAACCAGAAAATCATTTTCTCATGTTTCCGTCACCAAATCTACTACCCACCTGCGTGTGTCCCCATTTCTTTTCTTTTGCTCCTGATACATAGCATCCTCTGTCCCTACAGGTCCTGCCTACATTCGCTGGATGCCATTCCTTCTCCCCCACTCTGGGACTTTCTCCTGTAATCTTCCTCTTTCTCTCTTGTGTCATTATTTTTTCACTCTCTCTAGGAGCAAATCAGTTTACAGTCATACCAAAGTTATTTCCCTCCTTAAAGTGCTTTCCCAAAGCCCTATTTCTCCCTTCAGATAAACCCCATTTCTTGCCCTCCCCTTCATAGCAAAATTAAAAAATTCTTCGTACTCCTCTTGTCCCCCTCTTTATGCCCAGTATGTCTTGGAAACATTCCACTCAGGCTTTTTATCTGGACCACTCCACTGAATCATTCTTGTTAAATTGGCAATGACTCTGTGTTGCCAAATCAAACAATTACCTCTCTGTCCTCATCTTACTCAACCTCTCAGCACAATTGACATGGCTAATCACCTCTTCTTTACTCTTTCTTTGTTGGGTTTCCAGAGTACCCAACTCACTTGGGGTTTCTTCTGTTTCACTGCCTGCTTCTTTTCAATCTTCTTTGTTGGATTCTCTTCTTTCTGACCTCTAAATGTTCAGACTCAGTCCTTGGATCTCCTCTCCATCTATACCCACTCAGCAAGAGTTCTCATTTTGTCCCATGGCTTTAAATACCATCCCTGAGTGGTTGCCTCCCAAGTGGCTTCTCCATCCCTGACATTTCCCCTGAGCTCTAGGCTTATATATAGCATGGCTCCCTTGACATCTCCCTTTAGCTGTCTAGTAGATAAATTGCACACACCCTGTTTAAAACAGAACTCTTAATTTTCATCCCTTTTTGCCCTCCAATGTACAGGTTGGGATCTCTGGAAGGAAATGTTGAGATGAAGTTTGGTGAGCAGGTATTCAGTTGGGATCAATCTCTGTGGCTGGGAAGGTGGAAAGGGGGTGAGAAGCAAGATTGAGAAAAGAAAAAAGTTTTGTTGTGAGGCAGACCCAGCAAAGACTTGGCTTACCCCATGGAGAGTTCTGGAATACATATGACCCTTTAGGGTTGTTCCTGCTTGGGCCAGGCCTTTATACTCCCAGTTCACCAATCACTGAGTGTGGGCTGCCATCAGAAGGGTGGTCTCAGGGATGGGGCAGCTCTGTGGAGCTCAGCAGAGCATGAAAGCTCTCACTGTTGGACGTGCGTATCTCTCTGACTGGGAGTCTTCATCACTAGAACTGCAGTGGGTTACCTAACCATCTTCTGGAGCAGATCATCTCTGAGTTTTAAACAAGCAGCCCATTGTGAATGCAGGCATTTTGCTAATTGTTGAGATTTTGTCCCAAGCTACAAGTATTCTTTGCATAACTTCAGGACACTGTTTTCCCTACTCATTCTACAATGATTACGATGGTGATCTCCCCAATACCACTACCTATTTTATTTTATTTATTTTTAAAAGATTTTAGTTATTTATTTGAGAGAGGAAGACAGCGTGTGAGAGAGCGTGAGCACGAGAGGGTGGGAAAGGGCAGAGGGAGAGCCAGGAGAAGCAGGGCTCAGGGCTGGATCCCAGGACTCCAGGATCATGACTTGAGCCAAAAGCAGATGCTTAACTGACTGAGCCACCCAGGCGTTCCTACTCTATTTCATTTTAAAGAGATTTTTAAAAGGCACATGTATGACAATGAAGCTTTGCAATTGTGAGGGTCATACTTCCAGAAATACTCAATCTGTGTATAAAGACAAGCCGAAGCTAAATGTAAGAAATTAATTCAATACGGGAGTCTCTGTAAGTATCTTAAACTAGATTGGACTGAAGGACTTTAAGGCGAGGCTTTTTCTAAATTCTAGTTGGTTGTAGAAAATAATTGAGAAACTTTGTAAAGACTTGTGTGTAAGGTGATTCCCTATTTTCTGTACAATGAATTTTGAGGAAAAGACCTTGCCTTATATTCAGGCACATATGTTATTTAAGATTACATAAAAACCAGACAGATCTGTCACAGCGCTTGAAGTAAACCTTAATCTATATACGGAAGTAAATTCCTCACAGGCCCAAACAACAAAACCACTTTTCTTCAAAGCAACACATCTTGAAAAAAATCCTGCAATCCTGTTTCACCTCTATTTAATTTTCTACATAGAGCTTCTCTTGAAAACCCAGGTACCTCATGGAGTAAGTGACAGGCCCTTAATTCAAGGCACAGACTTCAGAATTCCACAACACATAGGCCCAAGAAACCAATTTCATATTTTATAATCTGATTTTAGCAAACGTGGCCTGTCCCCTTCTCTTCTGGGGTTGGTTTCCTCATCCTGGACATTCTGGTTGTCTTCTAAAGTCAAGAGATAATAATGAGAGTGCCTGTGGGGACAGGTCCCCGAAGCCCACACATAACACATGTGTTTTCCAAAGGAATTTATGGCTATTTCTGCCCCCTCATTCTGCCGCCTCACGATTTGCCAACACCTCAGTCACAGATGAATATAGAATTGAGAAATGACATGGAGAGTAGACATGTTCCCCATTAATAAGTTTTATTTTTAAAAACTTCAACAAATAAAAAACCTTTTACTCTAGTCTCTGCTTTTTAACGCTCGTTATCAAAAGAGATACTGTTGTTAGCTATGTTTCATTCCTGCTCTTTCCCCAACCGCACTCTGCCTGCTATTAGTAAAAACCTGAAGAGTAACATCACGAATAGGGCTTGGGAATATGGTTTAATTGTATCGTGCGATCTCCCTAGACGGCCTGAGGTCGTGCGGAGCACCCCATGGGCCACCACATGGCATAACTGGGGGGTCACCCCTGCACCGCCTCCTACTTTATTTCTCTCCCACAACATCGGTTGGCATAAAAAAATTTAAACCCCAGTCATTGTTACAAAACAACCGAAAGAAACCAGCTCTTATTTCTTGAATGTTGGTTTCAGGGTGCTTCATCTCAACTATCTCCTTTGGAAGTGAACATTATTAAGCCCATTCTCCAAATAAGAAAAGTGAGACTTAGAGAAGTTAAGAAACATCATAGACAAAGGTATTTAAGTGGGAGGGAGATTTGGCCTAACTGCCAGAACTTAGGCTCTTAACCTCTGCCTAGCTCCCTGTGCTCGGAGCCCAACGCATCCAGGAAACGCTCTATTCCAGTCACCTCATTTTCAGGATGGTGGAGTGACTCATTTGAAATGACACAACAGCTAACCCAGATTACAGCTTGGATCTCTTTCATTCAAATCCTATGGTCCAGGTGCAATATGGTGCTGCCTCCAACATGATTACGATTCTAGGAAATAGGGGACTCATTGCTCACACTGGTTTTGGCTCAAAGAAAACTGACTTGAAATTGTAATAGAGGTATGTAAGGGCAAGCACCTAGGAGAGAAAGTACTGACTCTTTAGTTCCAGTTACTTTTTGGCTTCTTTTTAATTCACGCCCATCATGCTAAATTGGGACCCTTCAGTGCTGCCAATATAAAGTGCTCTCACTGATGGGGTGTCTGTGTGGAGTTTTGGGTATGGCTGGGAGGAAACCAGTTCTGCTCATCTGACTTTCTAGGACTTTGTTCTAACTGCACTTAACATGCTTGTTTAGAAATTGAGACCAGGGGCGCCTGGGTGGCTCAGATGTTAAGCGTCTGCCTTCGGCTCCTGGAGTGATCCCAGGGTCCTGGGATCGAGCCCCACGTCAGGCTCCTCTGCTGGGAGCCTGCTTCTTCCTCTCCCACTCCCCCTGCTTGTGTTCCCTCTCTCGCTGGCTGTCTCTCTCTCTCTCTGTCAAATAAATAAATAAAATCTTTAAAAAAAAAAAGAAATTGAGACCAATAGATTCACTAAAATGAATTTTTGCGATATTTTGCAAGCTGCATCTTTTTAAAGGATAGTTTTTAAAGGATATATAGAACATTTTCTCCCCCGAAGTTTTATTACTTCTCTGTCCAGTATCTATCTACCTATCTATCTATAATTATATTTTTATTACTTTAGCGGCCAGATGAGAAAACAGATTCATACACGAAACCAACTGTGACAATAGAACTGCTCATAGAGTTAATAGTTGACTTTCTATGCACTCTGATTCAACTATGTTTTTGCTAGGCTTTTGCGAAAATATTTCTTTGAGCCTGATGAAGAATTTCAGAACCACTTCTGAGCTAGCTGCCAAACCTACAAATTAATCCAATTAACAAGGACAGTGACTCCATGCAGGGGTAGTAACTTCATAAAGGATGGCACAGATTTTGATCTTCAAAACTCTTCTAACAGATTTCCTGGCTAGAGTTTCAATTCGTGTTTTCCATGGTAGTAATGCATGCTATTTTTCATGGATGAAAACAAATGATTGTGTTGAAGAATAATTTGCCACCTCTTCTACTGGAGTTTGATAGAACTATTCAAAGCCATTTGATTGATGAATTATTTATAAACTACAGTACTGACGTCTGGTAGCAATGCTATTGTTAAGGCTCGGCCAGACTTTCCAATAGATCTTGGTCTTTTTTTCTCCCTGACTGTGGATCACTTGCCCATTTTAAATCGTCGAAAGTGGAAACTTGGTGGAGAGAATGATACTTTAGAACAAAAATCACCATTGGTTCAGCAGATAGCAAAGAAAATTGCCTTCTCCTCAGTCATATTTAAATCCCCAGGCACACCAAGTTTTGAGGTAAGGGAATTGGGGTAAGCACACACTTTTCTCAAAATAAAACCAAGATGGTTTATTATCAAGGGGAATGATACAATATGCTTTTATATAAGATTTAAGGTAGGTTGAAAATACAAATAAAATCCTGGGCAAACTCACACTAACCTTTCCACATTGATGGGGATCACTGTCCCCTGTCACAATTCGAACTACCTGCTAAAGTCTCACAAGGCAGCATTTCCTAACATCTTGAACTGCCCGTCATTAGGATGGGGGAAACATGGCGCTCATGGGCGTGATATGGGCATAACAGACACGGCCAATCAACACAGCCCTCTTTGCTGCTGAACCTGGCTTTGCCGAAACGTGTTTAACCTTTGCTAGTTGTCTAGGCACTGGTATCCCCTGAGAGTGCACTCCACTACTCCTACTCTATAGGAAGAGCAAACACATTTTTAAAAGATCTAAGTCTTATTTCAAATCAGTTTCACAAGTGTCGTAGGCACTGTGGAGATGATGGGAGAAGAATCAGACGTTACTCCAGCGCACAGATTAGCTCACTAGACCACCCTGTGTGTATATGTGTGTGTGTAAAAACTTTCCTATCCCATTAGAGTAAAATGCCCAGTTCATGACCTTAAAGCTGCAGGTGCTCAATGAATAACAGGAATGAAAAGGATTAGCAAGAAAGGCCATGGCCTGGTTTTTTGGTTAAAAAAAGTAGTCACTATACATTCGAATGAATTGGGTTTCCCCTCACTGTTCCCACCCTCCCTCCCTCCCCCTAATCGCATCAAGCGTACTATAATCTAAGCCATCATCATCTCCTATCTGGGATAATGAATAGCACTGTAATCTTAACTTGGGTCCATGCACAGAGCGTGTGTGTGTGGGGGTGTCCTTGAACTACGATGGGAAAAAAAATACATCCTTTTCAGTAACCTCTAAGCGAAATCGAGCATTTCCTTCAATTATGTCTATATGTAGAAAATCTACTATGCTACCAGTAGAATCTGTGACTTGTCACGAATAAAAATCATAGGAATTTTCATGTTACAGATGTTGAAAATATCTTGAAATAAGCTTTGTGTTATCATATCTTTGAAATAATGGTAGATTCACCACGAGATTCAGTTATTTAATGTCTTCATAAAGAGACATACATATTCCTCAATCACAGTTTTCCTTTAATGTTTTGCTAACTTTATTTTGCAGAACGATTTCTTTTGTAATCCTATGTATTTTACAAACATTTGAAAACATTTTTCTGGGAAGGGGTGAGATGCTGAAGGCCCACAAAAACTTTAAACCCTCCTTCTTACTGGTTTCCTTGTTTTCACTTGTAGTTGATTCTCAATGCTGCAGTCTCAGCGATTCTTGTCAAAGGTTAGCACTACTGTGTCTCTGACCTTCTTCTACCCTCCAATGGCTTCCCAATATAGGATGAAATCTAGAATCCCTGCCATGGTCTATATAGAACCCTATGTGACCTACCCACCACCTTCCCCATCTTCTCAGATCCCATCTGCTCTCTCTTGCCCTCTTGAAACACTCCACTTGAGATCTCCACCCTGACTTTCCTCTTTCCATTCCTCTGGCTGGAAATCTTGTTCTTATCCTCATGGCTCCCTCCTTACTTCTTCAGGTTTGTGTTCAAGTCTATCTCTTTACCGAAAAAAACTTCCCTAACAACTTTATTTAAAGCACCCCAACCCCACCACTCTTTTTCCTCATTCTGCCTAATTTTCCTCATTGTTTTATCACCACCAACATCTTACATACTGGTTTCTCCCCCACTGGATGCTCAAGTTTGTGTCAAAACAACAAACAAGTAAATAATGTAAGGAAAATGAACAGGTCGGGGCACCTGGTGGCTCAGTTGGTTAAGTGTCTGCCTTTAGTTCAGGTCATGATTGCAGGGTACTGGGATCAAGCCCCACACTGGGCTCCCTGCTCAATGGGGAGACTGCTTCTCCCTCTCCCTCTCCCTCTCCCCCTCACCCATCTCGTGCTTTATCTCTCTTTTTCAAATAAATAAATAAAATCTTAAAAAAAAAAAAAAAGAAAATGAAGAGGTAAGTAATGTGCTGGTGAGACAAAGCAATGGGATGCCCAAGGGCCAAGCCAAAGAGTATCCCTATTTCTCCAAAGTCTCCTTCTGTCGGGGGGATAAATCAGGTGGTCTTCATGGTTTGACAAAAGGCCAGGTAATTTTACCTTGGTCCTCAGCAAAGGGAATTCTGGGAAGTCCAAGCAAAATAAGCATGCAGCCTGGGAGAACGAGGCCTAAAATTCTTAACTGGGGGAAGCTACAAAACCTCTCCAAAATCTACTTTTCTCAGTTTTTTTTTTTTAAGATTTTATTTATTCATCTGACAGAGAGACAGCCAGCAAGAGAGGGAACACAAGAAGGGGGAGTGGGAGAGGAAGAAGCAGGCTCCCAGCGGAAGAGCCTGATGTGGGGCTCGATCCCAGAACTCTGGGATCATGCCCTGAGCAGAAGGCAGATGCCCAACGACTGAGCCACCCAGGCGCCCCCACTTTTCTCAGCTTTTAAAGAGGGATAATAACACTCCTTAATCCTCAGGGAAGTTCAAGAGTGAGATGAAATAAGGCAGGTAAGTAGCCCAGTGCCTAGCCAGTTGAGGCCAATATTCAGAGAAAGGTTAGTTGTTGCCACTGTTACTGTATAGAAATGAGTCATCTATCTACTCTGCTTAGGATTCAGATCAAGTCTTCTTCACCTGGGAGCCTAAAAATGTCTTCACGGCGGTTGTAAATACCAAACAATTTGACATGCACACACCTAGATTTCTCTAGAAAATAGAGCATGATGAACCCATTTCACCACCCTTCCCCTCACGCCATGAGAGGGGTTCAGCATCAAGGCGAAGCCATAGAGGGACTGTACGGGACGGCATGGTAAGGGATGCTCCAAGCTGCCTGCTCTTCATACCATGTGACTGTCAGTTTATTTAAAAGACTAGAAGAAAATAGTTGTGTTCATTGGGTCAAATATATTGCAGTACAGAAGATGAAATGTTCATGAACTTTAGAGAGAAAATACTATAGTTTGAAGACATTTCCTACCGTAGAGACTAGGACGTTGCCCCAATTTCCCCCAAGGTAGAGGCAGTGGTGCTTACATTTTATCGTGAATTAAAATTCTCTGCAACATGCATTAAAATGCCCTAGATTCTGATTCACTGGCTAAGCCATGAGACCCAAGGATGTGCATTTGTAATAAGCACACCAAGGAATTTTGATACATGTGGTCCAAGGCCGACTCTAAAACAAGATGTGTTGAAATGAAAGAAGTTAACAAGAAGGGCTTTCAACATATTCCAGCTCCGAATCAGAGAGCATAATGGTTTAGGGCAAACTCTATAGGTAACAATGAAAGAATGCATTTGCATAGAGGGTCTTTTGTATCTATAGTGCTGGAAACCTGTGCAATGATAGGGGGCTAGTGGAGGCTGAGAGATCTTAGCCAGCTCCTCCTTGGGGACCTAGCTCATATCCACTACATTTCCTATGATTCATTCATAGTTCTCTTTATCCTGGAACACTCCTTTCTTTCTTTCTTTCTTTCTTTCTTTCTTTCTTTCTTTCTTTCTTTCTTTCTTTCTTTCTTTCTTTCTTCTTTCTTCCTTCCTTCCTTCCTTCCTTCCTTCCTTCCTTCCTTCCTTCCTTCCTTTCTTTCTCTCTCTCTCTCTCTCTCTTTCTTTTCTTTTCTTTTCTTTTCTTTTCTTTTCTTTTCTTTTCTTTTCTTTCTAATATTTTTTTATTATATTATGTTAGACACCATACAGTACATCCCTAGTTTTTGATGTAAAGTTCCATGATTCATTACTTGCGTATAACACCCAATGCACCATGCAATACGTGCCCTCCTTATTACCCATCACCAGCCTAACCCCTTCCCCCACCCCCTCCCCTCTGAAGCCCTCAGTTTGTTTCTCGGAGTCCATAGTCTCTCATGTTTCATTCTCCCTTCTGTTTACCCCCCCTTTCCTTATCCCTTTCTTCTCCTACCAATCTTCCTACCTGGAACACCTTTTCATCTGTCTAGGAGTCCAAAGGTAAGTTATCAGTTGTCTCCCAGAATCCTGGATTTAGAAGGAAGATCTAGTTCATGCAAATACTACCAAAGAAACAAGACAAGGTATGGTAAATTAAGTTATTATTTAGCCAAAAAAAAAAAAAAAAATCACTTGCTTTCACTCCTCCCTGAACTCCATGGGAGCAGTATACTTCCTTGTCCCATTAATTTTGGGTTCGGTATGGTAACTTGCTTTGGCTAATGGAAAGTGAGGAGCTGTGATGGTGTGTGAATTCCAAGCCCATCATGTAAGATTCTGTATGTTTCTACTTATTGCTCTGTGTATTCATTTTCTGGGGTTGCTGTAACAAATTAACACAAACTGAGTGGCTTACAATAATTTTTTTCTTTCACTGCTCTGGAGGCCAGAAGTCTGCAGTCAAACTAATGAATCATCGAGCCTTACATCGAAAACCGGGGATGTACTGTATGGTGACTAACATAATATAATAAAAAATCATTATTAATAAAAAAAAAAAAAAAGAAGTCTGCAGTCAAGCTGTCAGTGGGGCCACAGTCCCTCTCAAGATGCCAAGGGAAAATCCTTCCTTGCCTCTTCCAGCTCCTTGTGGCCCCAGGCACTGCTTAACTTGTGCCCGTATCACTCCACTCTCTTTAAAAATTTTTAATTTAAATTCAATTTAGTTAACATATAATGTATTATTAGTTTCTGGGGTAAGATTTAGTGATTCATCAGTTGCATATAACACCCAGTGCTCATTACATCAAGTGCCCTCCTTAATGCCCATCACCCTGTTACCCCATCCCCCCGCCCACCTCCCCTCCAGCAACCCTCAGTTTGTTTCCTATAGTTAACAGTCTTTTACGGTTTGCCTCCCTCTCAATTTTCATCTTATTTTATTTTTCCTTTCCTTCCCCTATGTCCATCTGTTTTGTTTCTTAAATCCCATGTATGAGTAAAATCGTATGGTATTTGTCTTTCACGGACTGACTTATTTCACTTAGCATAATACCCTCTAGTTCCATCCACATGATTGTAAATAGCAAGGTTTCATTCCTTTTGATGGCTGAGTAATATTCCATTGTGTATATATACCACATCTTCTTTATCCATTCATTGGTCAACGGACGTCGGGCTCTTTCCATGGTTTGGCTATTGTGGACATTGTTGCTATAAACATTGGGGTGCAGGTACCCCTTTGGATCTCTACATTTGTATCTTTGTGGTAAATACATAATAGTGCAATTGCTGGGTCATAGGGTAGCTCTGTTTTTAACTTTTTGAGGATCCTCCATACTGTCCAGAGGAGCTGCACCAGTTTGCATTCCCACCAGCAGTGTAAGAGGGCTCCCCTTTCTCTGCATCCTCTCCAACATCTGTTGTTTCCTGAGTTGTTAATTTTGGCCATTCTGACCATCTGAGGTGGTATCTTACTGTGGTTTTGATTTGTATTTCTCTGATGCTGAGTGATGTGGAGCACTTTCTCATGTGTCTGTTGGCCATTTGCATGTCTTTTTTGGAGAACTGTCTGTTCATGTCTTCTGCCCAAATCTTGACTGGATTATTTGTTCTTTGGGTGTTGAGTTTGATAAGATCTTTATAATTTTTGGATACTAGCCCTTTACCTAATAAGACATTTGCAAATATCTCCTCCCATTCCTTAGGTTGCCTTTTAGTTTTGTTGACTGTTTCCTTTGCTGTGCAAAAGCTTTTTATTTTGATGAGGTCCCAATAGTCCATTTTTCCTTTTGTTTCTCTTGCCTCTGGAGACGCATCTAGCAAGAAGTTGCTGTGGCCGAGGTCAAAGAGGTTTCTGCCTGTGTTCTTCTCTAGGATTTTGATGGATTCCTGTCTCGCATTTAGGTCTTTCATCCATTTTGAGGGTTTTTTTGGTGTGTGTATGGTATAGGAAGAATGAAACTGGACCACTTCCTTATACCATACACAAAAATAAACTCCACTCTCTCTTATCTTTACATGGCTATCCCTTCTGTGTCTGTGTCTTCTCCTCTTCTGTCTCTTATAAGGTATTTGGTCTTTAGATTTAGGGCCCATCAGGATTATGAATCATGATCTTATCTTGAGTACCTTAATTATATCAGCAAAGACCCCTTTTTCAAGTAAGGTCACATTCATATGTTCATGGGGTTAGGACATGGACGTGTCATTTTGGAGGCCACCATTCAACTGAATACACTCTGGGAACTTCTGACTTTTAGAGTGAGAACATGCCTTAGTTCTTCAGTCTGGGCCTTGACAGAATTAAACCCAACCCACGGCTTGAAGCAGAGCACACCAGTTGATCTGTCAAAATTTGAACGAGAGATAATCACTGATTACAGTGTGCCACTGAGACATTGTGGTAGCTTGTTACGCAGCAAAAGCTGACTAATACGGGGGAGTGAAGAACATACACATTTATTACTCTCCTGGTGAACGAGAATTTGTAAACTATGTCAGAGACACAGCAATAGTAAGCAACATTGAGGAGTGACTTTGAGACAAGTTATTAGAGAAGCTGGTATAGGGATCTTGTACCAGATGATTTACCCCCATGTTGGACTGGAAATATTCATTCTGCCTTGGAACTCGCATACAATATGCCAATATGGTGGGTGGGGAGAGGAAATTATTTTAGCACTTCTTACTTGCTTACTTCTCAGTAATGCAACCCACAGTTGCAAATAGTGATAAGGCTCCTTTGGGTAATTTGCATTTTTTCTTACGGAGGGAAACTAGCTTTTTGAAATCTGATTAAATGTATCTTGCTATAGCACACTTTTAGCTGAATATATACCAGTCCTTGTTCAGCTTTAAGAAAGGAGTTATTAGTCAGATTAGAGAAAGTAATGGATGAGGCTGTGAAAAATGTGTTTGCCACCCAGCAAACACAAGGCAATATATAGGAATGGTGGAGGCACTCAGCAGTGGAATAAAATTACAGCCTCACTTACAACCCATGGTCCTTACCCATGGACTGAATTAAATAAGACATTTACTCATTTTCATAACAACCTCTATAAATAGCTGCTGCAGAGTCTGTGTATTGAAAGAAGGGATGAAATTTTGCTCAGTTTTGTGTCCCCAGTACCTGGCCTCAAGCCTGATACTAAGTATATGCTAAGTATTTTAAATGAACATGCAGGAGCCACAGTGAACTTGAAATATAAGTCCCTTCACGTCACTCCTCTTTCTCAAAACCTTTCAGTGGCTTCTATCTCACCCAGAGAGAACTTCAAAGTTCCCTTGATGACTTTCAAAGCGCTACATGGTCTGACCCTGAAGGCCTAGTTTAACTTCATCTGCCTTCTCGTTCTCTACAACTCTCTCATTCTTCCTCAGCAAGACAGTCCTCCCCATTTCTGGAACTCAATAAGCATGCTCCTGTTTCAGGACCTTCGAATTTACCAACTTGTTCTTCCCTGGATATCTGCATGGCTCACCTCTTCACTTCCTGGAAGTCATTATTCAAATGTTTCCCTCTCCAGCTGGCCTTCTATGCCCACCACATATATAACTGCAACTCCCACCCTTACTCCTCGACACTTCCTGCTTCTACTTACTGCTTTATTCATTTAATTTTTTTTAAAAATTTTTTCATAACAATGGATACTGATATATTTATTTCCCTCTCTAGCTAGGCTATAAGTTCTCCCAAATGAAGAGATTTATATATATATTTTTGTTTATTGCTATATCCTAAAATAGTGCTTGGCACAGAGTAGTCACGCAATATAATTTGTTAAATGAGCGATAGAGTGGGAGTGTGCTCCACAGTGGATGATTCCAAGAACAAAGAAATACACCTTGGCAATGAATGCTGTTGCCCCAGCTTAGGACCACAACTGTCTCTGCAGAACTCATTCAAAAGGAATGCTAGTCTTCAGATAGGTAGAAGGCGTGTAGGAGATAATTCTTCAATTTGTTTGTGATTATCTAACCTTGACAGCTGGAATAATAAGCCAACTTGGTGCTAATGTGCCATGTAGTGGCAGGAAGGGTGCTTCAGTTCAATATTACAAATCAGTCTACAGCTTTGTACCGGTCAACAGGAAACAGCCGGATGAGTGTTGTCATTTATTAAATGTGTCTCCCTAATTAAACTAAAATAGTTGATGCATTAGTATTTTCCTTGTCTGCTGTCTGAGCCTTAGGAGGAAGAAATCCAGCAAGAGATAAACCCTCCTGATTATGATGAATTGCCTTGGGAGGGCGGGACTTGTGAAAAGCTGTCTTCTTTTTCTGATGGAAAGAAGTAAGGAGAGGCATCCTAAACGTTGTGAGCTCTGGAACAGATTGTGGCTGCATCTTTGCCATTATCAACAGCCATTAAGGTGGGGCTCTAAGGACCAATGCTACCACTCTGCCCCTCCCTGGGTGGAAAAGATGGGGGCCTGAGTCAATGGTTCAGAAAATGTCATTAACACAGCATTTTCCGTAAGTCAAACCAATTCTTAGGGGAAGGAGCCCCAGACCTTGTTTACCTTGAGCGTGTTCTATCTTGGAGTCAGGGTAGGAGAAGCGAGGAGGGAACCGAGATATCGATTTCAACTTTATCTTATCCTGCTATACACACATGCACACATCTCTTGAGTAGGCTTTCTTGAATACTGGGATTAAAGAATGTTTAAATCTGGTAAAACAAATTGGTAGGCTAAAGAGAACTCAAATACACTCTAACCTACTTTTTAAATAATTCAAATGATGGTGTATAAAATGAATAGGGCCGTGCTATGCAAAGGGAAAAGTCCAATCTTATCAAATCCTAGGGCACAGACAGAACTGTTGTGGCATCCAGGTAAGTGAGTATCTTGAATATTGGCAATGTATGGGCAAGGTATATTAGCTACATTTTCTACTAGAATTCTCATCATAACCTTGTTAAGTTGATAATATCATTCTGATTTTTTGTTAAGCACCAGGAGGTTATTACAACTTGACTAAGTAGTATAATCTCCTTCTCCTGCCTCCCCCTCCCCCTTTTCTTTTCCTTCTTCTTTCTTCTTTACCAAAGAGGAAACAGTTGTAACGAAGTTAGGTGATTTGTCTAAAATCAGTTAGAAGCAGCAGTCATGATATGAACCTGGGTGTTTCTTCTCCCAAGTCCTCATCGCAATACCCCACTATTTCTTTTTTTTTTTCTTTCAGATTTTTATTTAAATTCTAGTTGGTTAACATACAGTCCGATGGTGGTTTCAGGAGTAGAATTCAGTGATTCATTACTTCATATCAAGTGCCCTTCTTGATACCTATCACCCATCTAGCCCATTCCCTGCCCACCTCCCTCTATCACCCCTCAGTTTGTTCTCTATTTTTAAGAGTCTCTTATGATTTGTTTGCCTCTCTCTTTATTCTTCCCCCTTCCATATGTTCATCTGTTCTGTTTTTTTAATTCCACATATCGGTGAAATCATATGGCATTTGTCTTTCTCTGACTGACTTATTTCTCTTAGTATAATACCTTCTAGTTCTATCCATTTTGTTGCCAATGGCAAAATTTCATTCTTTTTGACGACTGAATAATATCCCATTGTGGATACATACCACATCTTCTTTATCCTTTCATCAGCTGATGGACATTTGGGCTCTTTCCATAGTTTGGCTCTTGTTGATAATGCTGCTATGAACATCGGGGTGTATGTACCCCTTCAAATCTGTATTTTTGTATCCTTTTGGTAAATACCTAGTAGTGCAATTGCTGGGTCATAGGGTTGCTCTTCTTTTAACTTTTTGAGGATCCTCCATACTATTCTCCAGAGTGGCTGCACCAGCTTGCATTCCCACCAGCAGTGTAAGATGGTTCCCTTTTCTCCACATCCTCTCCAACATCTGTTGTTTCCTGTGTTGTTCATTTTAACCATTCTGACCGGTGTGAGGTGTATACCCCACTATTTCACCAGAAGCCTGAGAGGATTGAACTGACAGCATCTCAAAGAAGTACAGGATTACATAGAAAATTGCTCAGTATAAAACTGGTTTCCCAAAAATGGCATTCTTTGAAAGCTCAAAGTTTCAAAAGGGCTCTAGATAAACTCATCTCTTACTCCCATCTTTGACTCTGTATCATATTTTGTGTAACTCTTCAGCTGAGCATGATTTTGCACAAGATTTCTCATCTCCATGTCTTTATATGAACATTGCTCTTTCACACAGGATGCTTTGACCTTCAATACAAATGCTGCAGATTTTCCAACGCCTATATAAGATGCCTTCTTTCTTGGGAGCCTCCATCTTTTGAACTTAGATGCTTGCCTCTTTACGCACCTCCCTGGGAGCCAGGTTTGCTCCTGATTTATTGCTATGATGCATAGTG
Organism: Ursus arctos; assembly: GCF_023065955.2. Classification (NCBI taxonomy): domain Eukaryota; kingdom Metazoa; phylum Chordata; class Mammalia; order Carnivora; family Ursidae; genus Ursus; species Ursus arctos. Next base: position 49,261,778 of record NW_026622808.1, on the reverse strand, counting down.
GACACTCAGAACATGGTTATAAAATGAATAGATGAAATGAAAATAGATTAAAACTCCATACTCTATAAGAAACATAGGTCAGAGCTCCTTTTGCCGACATCATCGAACATCACAGACTAGCACCTTGAAGAGCAGCCAGGCCTACTGGAAATCTGCCTGCATGTGGCCCACTAACCTTGTCCCTTTGGACAACTGTGTGTGCCCTTCTACAAACTCTTCCACTTGTTATTAAGGAGGCACAGGTAAAATAGAGAAGTTAAACTGGAATTTTTTTACCCATTGCAAACCTCACATGCATTGAGCAATGTTTTGGCTGTCATGGTTCACCTCAACACGTGCTAGGGAATTCAGAGAAATGCTCTTATCCTAGAGGCAGATGAGGCAATTTTGTAGAAGGAAAATAACACAGGTATAAGAGTCACGAGATCTGGGTTATCATTTCAGATATGTTACTTTGGACAATCACTTAATCTCACCAAGCTCAATTTCTTCATTTGCAAACAAAATTCATCATATTTTCTCTGCCTACTTTGGAGGGCGATTCTGGCAATCAAATAAAATATTTTGCCTGATCACGGTGTAAGAACGATTATATTTTTTCTAAGTAACAAAAACCCATAGCTCTTGTTAAGACAATCTTGACCCCATAACCCCCCCCCCCATAGGGACTGACTAGCCAGGCCATTAGATAACTAGGAATGTGTAGGCAGAGAATATTTAAATGTACTACCAAACATATTTCTTTTAAATATTTTCTCATTTCTTATGGCACCCATGTACTAGCAATACTATGAGATTAAAATTCACAAAGTTTTTTTTTTTTTCTTTTTTAGGGTTTAAATATCTCACAGGTTAATTGAGAGGAAAAACAACTCCATGTTTAATATGGTTACTGCTCTTCAAGGTTCAAGTCAGCACTTAAGACCTCGTCTTGAAAACCTTAATTAAGGGTGAAACCATGCTAATCAGGATAATGGGAATTTATGTATCTAAGAGTACGCATCCTTTGGGGCAGCTCCTCGCTCAGGTGGGAGTGAAGAAAATATATTGGGAGAGCGATAAATATTTACTACCCTATGAAAATATATTTGGAAGATGCTCTCTTCCTCTCTGCTTGGGGCAGATTTAATGCTGTGACAAGGACTCAGAAGGAATTCTCCAGTGTCTGAGATCAATAGATACTTCCCTATCCCTCAGTCTGTTGTGTAATTCTTCCTTTACACACACACACACACACACACACACACACACACCTGTGCAATGCCCTTTGGAACTCAGTTTCCCCTTTAAGCCTGCCTTTATGGCGATACCCTGACATGGAGAGCTTATTAGCTCTCTTTATCATCCTTTTTGATGCCTCTCCCAGGAGAAGGGAATACTACTTTTATTGGTCAGATTCTGGGTACTTCAGGGTAAATTTACTAGTGGATGGAGTCATTGTAAATTAAGAGATTATACATATGGTATTTAGGGAAAGAGTTAAAAGTCTTAAAGTTCAATGTTAAAATAGACCTTGAAAGAACTAAAGCACATTTTATATCTAGAATTCTTCCCCTAATGTCTGTCTCTCATCCACAAAACTAGATTCCCGTGGACAGTCAGACAAAAACATAATGAGTTTCTTTTCTTTCTTGTCCTCCCAGTGAGTATGAGTTTCTTCTTCATTCATACTTTCAGTTCGAGAACCAGTTACAACCCAGTGTAAGCAAGGGTGGAGGTGTGAAAGGTGATTAAAAGTAAGTTTTCCTGCCTAAGGATTTCTATTTCTGTAGTTCTATTGTTGGGTTCTAAGGAGTTTATTCTTGTGTCTTTGAAATATTAAGCGATAAGCTTTCTCGCACCTCTACCTCTCCCCATTCTGTCTCAGGGACATGGGCATTTACGGTCTTTGGGTGAAGGACTTAATGGGAGCAAGTTTGTCACTGGTTACCATTTGGAGTTCATAAAATCCTTGTGACAGCCCATCTCTCTGAGTCAGTCCTGAGTCAGGACTTTGTTTGACTCTCATGACATACGCTATACCACACCAGAAGAACAACTTCCAAGTTTTGCCAATCTAACCGTCTCTTTCTCAGGGACGTTGGCTAGACAGGAGATCGTGGCATATACACACACATTGGACCTAACCGTGGGATGTGGCTCTCACTCTCTCTGCTTTTCTCTCTTCTCTAGCTTCCTTCTACGATAAAGGTGCGCATAGTCCGTGGAGGGACCTTGCTAAAATTCTGATTCCGATTCAGTAATCTGGGGGGGAGGACCGAGATTCTGCATTTCTAACAGGCTCTCCAGGGATACAGATGCTGCTGGTCTGCAGACCACACACAAGGACATCCCTAAGCTTCAGCTCAGCTTGCCAGAGCGTGGTCGGGGTCGGGGAGCAGCACAGATCCACGTAACAGTCACTTGGTGTTTTGCTTTCTCTTCCTTCTCCCCCTTGTCATTGCAACTCCCTTAAACTCTTTTTGCGGAGGGATGACTGGGAAGGTAGGTGGGGTCTCCTGGTGCAAATACTACACTGATAACCTCCAGGATATCACCACTATTCCAGCATTCCACTATTCTGCTGAAAAGCCTCGATTTCGAACTGCAGTCGTGAAATACTTGCAATCTGGAGGATGGTGGTGGGTGGCCAGAAGAATGCCATTGTCACTTTTATCCTTTGGCCTCAATTTATGTTTCAGTTTCTGAAGACATCCAGTCTCCATGGAAGCTGTCATCCATTAGATGGCTGATATTTTTGGAGACTCTCGTGCAGGGGCTAGTAAGAGCTTTTCTAAACGAATGACACCTGAATTAAAATAACATTCACAAACACAGCTTTCAGCATAAATGAAGACTCAGCAAAGCTACAGAGCCACGTTAGCCTGCTCAACGAGGCCGGCAGGCAGGAAGAGAACGATTCCCGTTGGATCACGGATATTAGCAGCCTCTGTAGACTCGCTGTTCCTTGGTATCAGTCATAATACTGAATTCTATTCCTTTATGGGATGGTTCTTCTAGAAACATTACCGAACGTTTGCTTTGTGTCAGGGACCGTGTGAGGTACTGTGGGAGAAACAAAGATAAACGAGGCAAGTGGCTGTCTTCAGAGATCTGCAGGCAGGCTAGTGCTAACACAGTCACAGCATGAGATTGTGAAGGATTTAGCAGACCACGAATGTATTCGTCCGATAGCTATTTATGGGGCCACTACCATGTGCCAGGACATAGGGGTGTGAAGAATGCCTACAGTCTCTCATACAGTGGAGCTTATGAAATGGCCAGTCACACAAATAAATATGTGATGGCAAATTGATAGAAATGTCAGGACAGGTAGATGGGCCTTAAGGAAGAGAAAAAGAGGGAGCTGGTGGAGAGCAGAATCAAGAGACCTACTCTGAGGAACGTGAGCTGCTTTGCTCCTCTCCCCCGAAACTCTGAAGGTTAAGAAGGTGTCTGCTAGGTAAAGAGATAGCAAGACCAGTCCAGGAAGAAAGAAAGGTGTGTTCTGAGGGCCTGAGGCAGAAAACAACGGGTGCATTCCAGAACTAAAGCAGGCCAGTGTGGCCAGAAGGCTGTGAGGGAGAGGAAGGGGGGAGTAAGATGTTGCGCGACCAGTAAGCAGAGGAGGGCCCATCACGGCCCCTTCAGGACCTTTCACGTCGGCCGCATTTTGTCCTCCCCGCGCTGGGACACCTCGTCGTCCAGTCCGCACTGTGGGAAGCTGACTCTGCCTGCAGACAGCAGAGGGGCAAAAGGCAACGCTGAGGGACCGGCGGGAGTCGCCAGCGGGGTCACCTTCATCATCTTCTTCAACAGCTTCAACACTGACTGGGGTACGTGAAGTCACCTTGGCCACAAGTTTGGTCACAAGGTTTCATCTATTCATTTGATAATTATTTGCTAAGTATGTCTTATATGCTGGGCTCTGGGGGAAAAGAAGTTAGTGAAACGGAAAAAAATTCCTAGCATCTCCCCTTCCTCCTCCTTCCCTCTGTTCTTTCTTCTCTCCCTTCCCTCCTTCCCCCCTCCTTCCTTCTTTCCCTCCTTCCTAAAATGTCGATTAAGTGGCTTCCGTGTGCCAGGCCCTCTATAATGAGCTTGTGAATAACTCTTCGCACGGAGGTTTTTTAACTACTTATACCCTTGGGTGGATCAAATCCATTAGTTATTAATATCTACATTGGGATATAATAAGAAGGTACTGCCTATAAATGTTTATCATTACTATTAATTATCATCTATTCCCTTGCTTTCCTCTATATTCTAAGATCAGGCCCTTTGAGGGGGTGTGAATTAGAGAAAAAAATTTAGAGCATGTCCTCCAGTGAAGCGCGTGGGTTTTAGACATGACCTAAAAATACACAGTAAATCTTAAATTATCCTTTTGGGTAAAACCAATGCGCTAGGCACTGGGGGACATGAGTTCCTATTTCCATTCAACTATCTGTGAATTGTAACCTTGGGCAGAATGCTTATTTTTCTCGTGTACAAAATAAAAACGTTGACTTGTATAATCTCCAAGGCCCCACTCAGCTCCAAGTTTCTTCTCTGGAAATCAACATGGGATTTGGAATCAGAAGACCTAATACTTCTGCTCATTAACTTGTGACCTTGGCAAAGTCATCTGATATTCCTGAAGCCAGACTCCTCTTCTGAAATGAAGAGAGAAATGATGCTACTTCGAATTTCGACCCAGCATTTTAACACAGTGCCTGGCACTTAGTAAAAACTAAAAACCTATTTTTCAGTGGATGATGAATACTTTCTACCTTGTAAAAGTTAAATGAAATCAGGCAATCGAAAGAAGTTTGGAAACTATTTGGTACTGTTTCAATAATAGTTCATATACTTATTATGAACTTGACTTATGTATTTTTTAAAAAACTCTTTGCTGTGGTTTGGGCGGAACATGACTCTTTATCCAGTATTATTTGTTAAATTGAAGATACATCTCCAGATTCTTCAGTGCACATTAAAACAGCAGAAAGTAAAGCTGGGAAAAATGAGTAGGTTTGCCATTTAATGAGCTATTAAATTTCCCATCATCAGAAAGCCAGAAACTCAGAGGCAGTCCAAAATAGCAGCTCTGCATAACCAGCCAAATAATAAACTACATTTAAGAGCCAGCAATCCATTCTTAACACTCCTACAAGATAAACTAAACAGGGGGCAAAAAAAAAAAAAAAAAAAAGCCAGCTTTGGCTCAGAGACTTTGCTGTCAGGTAACCTTATTCATCATCTTTAACACTTCCAATTTCCAGGCAACCGTCTCTTAATCTGGGCTTGCGGGTTTCATATGAGAATGACAAGGAGTTTAAAGTGTGAAAAGTTACCTCCGAGCAGAGTGTTTGTCTTAGGCTGGAATTTCTTTGATTTCAACTTGTCGATGCTATTTAAATGTCAGGGTGGTTGTCCCGCACTGGTCCCCACCCCCTCTCCCACCACTCCAGTTTGTCTACTGCTGCTTTCTCATTCTGGAAAGAGTTGTAGGGGGATCAGCTGTAGTTTGGTCTGGCTTTGATGTTCAGAAGCCTTCCCATCTTTCCCATGAATGATTTCTCTCATTGAGACTCGTTTTGAGCTTGAGGTAGAGTTCAATGTTCACCAAAGACTAAGAAAATTCCCTTTGGTATGTGTTGTAAGGAAAACACGTCGCCTCCTTATTTCTGCTCCAGGTCACCCACCTAGAAGGCGGGCCGGTGGGAAGGCTGCAACAAAGCCAAGGCTGAATTAACATTCTGGTTCCAACCCTCACTAGTGATACATTGCACTGGGATGCCTGCTGGTGGCCTCCTTGAGCGAGCTGGGAAGGAGAGAATGCCTTTTACACTCACAGCCATCAGACAGAAGAGCGGGGATTTCCTCAGGGGTAGCATGGGCCGGCTGTCTTACTGGTAAGAACCGCAGCAAAAAGAGCAGCAACACAAATCACAACCCAACTCCCCTTGCGCGGAGTGCCTCCTGCGTGTCAGGCAGCATACCACGTCCGTCCTATATGCGGCTTGTTTGTTCCTCATGAAAACCGTCTGAGATTTTCACATGTGAGAAAATGGAGGCAAAGAGAGATTAAGTGATTTACCCAAATTTACGTAATTTGGGTGACAAAGAGCTGGGATTCCAAGCCAGTTCCGTCGCACAGTCTGCAGCCCAGGGTCTGTACATTTTGTCATGCTATGGAGTGCCAAAGAGGGTCTTAAGGACTTTTGAATGGTGGCCTTTTCTTTCTGGCTCTCCTGATTTCCAGGGTTTATACGGGGGAGATGAAGTTGGCTCAGGGCTAATGGAGTGATTTCTTTCTGCTGAGAGAATGAGAGCGTTGAGTCCCCCTGCCCCCATTTAAAGCTCAAAATAATCTGAATTGTGAGGTGTTGGCAAAAGAGGTGTAAAGGTAAAGGGCATCCTGGTGATGTTCACAAGCTAGGAGCAGAGGCATATAATTCAGGCGCGTATATGCTCGAAGGGGAAACACAAAGCCCAAGAGGGCACGAAAGCAGAGATGAAGTCTATCTAGTTGGGTGGAAGTGATAGACTCCCAAAAGGTTTCATGGAGGAGGTGACTTCTGAGCTGTGCTTTAAAAGAGAGGACGAATGATGGCAGGCAGAAATGGGTATATTCCAAAGTCAAAAAGAGAATTCTTATTAATTGCATCTCAGACAAAAACGTGATTTTATGTAGGAGAAGCTCACACCGTGAAGGCAAGCATCTTCTGGCCAATAAACATGTGGACCCCAGCAGTTTGCTAGAGTGGATATGAGTACACTCAAGTCGAAAGAACATTTACTTGGATAGAAGTCTGCTTTTAATTCTCATTTGGGCACTGAGGTAGGAGGTAACCACTCTGAGACTCAATTCCTTCAGCTGGAAAGCTGTAACAGCCTCTGTTTACCCTCCTCCCAGCTTTTGGAAAGGTTCAAATATGATAAAGTAGATGAAAGGGTTGCAAGTGAAAAAGGGAATTATCATTCCCTTTGGAAGATTTTTCCCCTAGTACATTCTGGATATTTCTGGGGATAGTGGCTTCCATTGGAAAGTTCCTTCAGGTTCCACCGGCTAAACGACTTGCCCACACCATTTAATCATCTAAGTCAAAGCTCACAAGGTGTTTGCATTTCTCAAAGAAATAAATGATCAAAATCCATTTTTGACAAAACTTTCTACATGTCAAAGTAGGTCATAAAGAAACCCATCGCATTTGCACACAAAGCACTTTAATGCGTGCACAGATTACCATCTGTTCTTCCGTCTTCTATTGAAGAATGCCATTTGGATGCCGAAAAAATAGGAAGGATAGGATCTCGGTAAAATGCCCTTTAAATGGAATAAGTATGGCTTTATGAGAATTCACTGCTCTCTCCTTCTGCTGCAGGAGGTAAAAGCGTCGTGTTGTGATGACATCAAGCCACATTGGGCCCCATTTCCAATTTGCCAGATGTTTGCTAGGGACAGTTTATTTTAAGTATCGGTTAATTTTTTTTGATGGCCATTCCAGAGGCTTGAGGATAGGATTTCTAGGTATTGCTCTTCTGTAGGTTGAGATGAAGTTTAAGGCTTAAAGTATCCTTTTAGGGTATCTCCCTTCCTAGCCCCAGCACAGTCCCTGAGAAGGAGCACTGAAGACAGTACAGGGCCATTGGGAGTATGAAAGATAATTATTTTATTTCTTATTTGAAGTTTCTATGGGTTGATTAGGTAAAATGGAAATTATGCTGGAGATGGAGCATTTAATCCACAAACCGAATAATGACCTCCCAGTTTCCCAGCCCCGCCTGCCCCTCACATTCTGGATTCTACTCTATCGTCTTGTCAGATAGGTTAACATTAGGCCGTCTTCATGGGTAAGTGGCATCAGCTCTGAACAAGTAGGGACACTTTATAGTTTCTTCCACATATCTCATTAACTGCTGAAGATTCTCTCATTACGCCAAATGCTGAAATGTTTAAATGTCCTGGTATCTACATAGAGACTTCTCTTTTGTTTCTTCCCTCAGGGCTTCTCAAACTTTGATAGGCATATAATTATGGAAGTATGTACACAGATCATGGACCTGAACTTTGGGGAATTATCTGTAAGCTTTTCAAGGTTATTTTTGATCAAGTCACAATTTCTATCTTAATGCAATGACTCTAATGCTTTGCCTTTCCCCTTGAACCGAACAATGGGTCCATACCATGAATCACTGGGCTACCCAGCACAGAACTTGGAACTTAATGGCAAGCAGAGGAACTGTTAGCACTGTGGTTAAGGAACCCAACAAGTTCAGAAGGAGAATACTGACCACATTCACTGTCTCTGTCAAATAAATAAATAAAATCTTTTTAAAAACAAAACCAAAAACAGGTCACATGATTTGCAATCAGTAATTAACACTACCACAAGGGAAGCAGTCCCCCTACACTATGGAAGGAAGGGCTCGGGAGGTGAAAAGGACCAAATTTCGCTCCGTGAGTTAAATTCTCCTTCAGTCTGCTAAGTAAGCACCCTTTCCCAAGGCAGTGACTTGTTTTTTTCTATTAGATTGTATTTTTGTTGCCAGATCCAGGCTCTGGTGGCTATGATTGATTTCCCCAGAGCTAGCATAAGGCACACCAGTACACATGGAAGAAAGGTACCCCAGTCAAACTGCGGAAAACCCAATCCTTGGTTTCTGTCATCAAATTCCCAGCTCCAAAACACAGCAGTGGTAACCTGAGACAAGTTATTACCCTCTCCCAGCCTCAGTTTCTCTGTTGATAAAACAGATAATAAAGATACCTACTTCATAGGACCATTAAGAAGAAATATGAGACAATGCAGATGAAGTACTTGTTACAATAACTTCTCAGTAAATGCTTTCCTCGCTCCTTATACAAAAACAGCTGTCAGGAAGCACATCCCACAGATGGACAAAGAAGGATGTCTCAGAACATGTTACATTCAGTTCTTCCTGAGATGACTGGAGAAGGAAGAATACTACGATGGCACTTTTAAGAGACATTGTCGGACAAGAGAACAGAAATGGGTATCAGAATACAAGAGCTTTGAGCAGTGTGACTGCTAAACACCAGCAGCTCCTCATTTCTGTGCTGCCTTGTTATCTCATATGCTGGCTTCGTGGTCACTTCGGGAAACATTTGCTGAACATACTGTCAGGGTTTTCACTGGAAGAACAAAGAAGTGTCTGGAAGCACTGTTCATAGGACCTCTCAACCTCATACTTTATTTTGCCCTGCTCTGAGCATTAGGACTTTGGAATGTGTTCATTAGTCTGAATTTGTAAGAAGTATCATTCTGAGAAATCTTTTCATAACTTGCAAACTTGTCTAGAGACAATGACTTAGGACCCGGACAGCTTTCAGGAAATCACAGAGCTTTATTCGACTTGGCAAAATTTTGATCAAACGCTAGGCTGGGAGTTTTGTATACTGACAATATCACAGTCTGTGTGATATTATCCTCGGAGTGGTTATTGCTGTTTGAAATAAAAATCAGGAGTCCAGTGACAATCCTTATTTTAGGGATTCTCGAAAGAATGTCACAGTATTACTAGTGTGCCATGAATCCTTTGCATGTTTGACTTCTCATTTTGATCAATGTGTCCAATTAATTTCTGTTTCAACTGAGGGCACATATTATTATCATTTCTGTCAGATACGAGGTTGTGCTGGGTGAGACTGAGGAAGCCTTGTAGAGTCAAGAAGTGCTGACTTTAGGAAGAGGCTAATCATGATATCAAGTCAGCATGAAGAAAGGGTCTTGGGTTTCTTGGAATATGCAAGAACTCTGCCTTGTAGGATAGTAGGGGAACGTAGTCAGGGAAGTACACTGTTCTTCTAAAATAATCTGCATTGAGCTGAAGGACAATCAACAAAGAGGATAAAACAATGCTTATTTTCGTAAGCACTGTGTAGTATCATCCTGTGGTCATAGAACTGTACTGTAATGATTACAGATTGATTTATTGTTGTTTTCAATCTCTTAAGTTCTTTAATGTGTGGCCAGAATTTCGGTTCTTATAAAGGTAGAGAATTACTAATTTATCACCAGAAAACCATATCGTGTGAATGCCGTAGGGAGAGAAGCTCAATATTTACCCAGTGAATGGAAATCTGGCCTCTAATATTCCAGGTTCTCAGGAGGGTTTTGGAATTTGAGGATGCACAAAAATATCTGAGGAATGGTAATTTTGGAACTTCCTCATATTAAAAAGAGGCAGTGGGGTGTCTGGGTGGCTCAGTCATTGGATGTCTGCCTTCGGCTCGGGTCATGATCCCAGGGTCCTGGGATCAAGCCCCACATAGGGATCCCTGCTCAGTAGGAAGCCTGCTTTTCCCTCTCCCTCTCCTCCTGCTTGTGTTCCCTCTCTTTCTATCTTTCTCTCTGTCAAATAAATGAATAAAATCTAAAAAATAAATAAATAAATAAAGTTAAAGGGAGTGATGATGGGGAATCAAACGCTTTAAAAAGAAAGACAATTATCAGATGATTTCACTCACATGTGGAATTTAAGAAACAAAACAGAGGAGCACAGAGGAAGGGGGAGAAATAAAACAAGACCTAATCAGAGAAGGAGATAAACCATAAGGAAACCATAGGAAACAAACTGAGCGTTGCTGTGTGTGGGGGGGGGGTACAGGAAGGGGGTAACTGGGTGACAGATATTAAGGTGGGCACATGATGTAATGAACACTGCCTGTTATAGGCAACTGATGAATCACTGAACCTACTTCTGAAACTAATAATACATCATATGTTAATTGAATTTTAAAAAGTGCTCTAAAAATAATAAATAATAAAATACAGCTAGTAAAAAAAATTGCTACAAGTAGAACTTTGAAGGAGCAGAACACTAGTGATTGAGCACATACTGGTTGACTACACAAACAAATGAATAAATTAGTCAATGAATAAATAACCTTTACCAGATGTTCTATGTATTATACATGCATATGATCTTATATAAGAAGGCAGGTATTATGATGCCTATTTTGCCTTTAAGGTTTTAATGCAAGAAATTAAATAACTTCCGAGATCAGAGGAGCTAGTAAATGGTAGAGTTGGGATTTGAACTCAGAACTACATTACCAAAAGCTATTCTTTTTTTTTTTTTAAGATTTCATTTATTTATTTATTTAGAGCAGGGGAGGAGGGGTGAGTCAGAGGGAGAGGAAGAGAGAGAATCCCAAGCAGAATCCCAAGCAGAATCCAGTGCTGAGAGCCGAGCCCAATGCAAGGCTCAATTTCATGACCCTGAGATCGTGACCTGAGCTGAAATCAAGAGCTGGATGCTTAACCAACTGAGCCACCCAGGTGCCCCTACGAAAACCTATCCTATCCAGCTATTTTTGTTAAACAAAAAGCTGTAGCTCTATTCACTACAGATCCACCCAAGTTTAATCATATAAAGGTTGAACTTGCTCATACGCTTCTCCTATTAAAATCCTAGGACAGTTCTCCATCACTCAAAGAATAAAACCAAACTCCTGACCTGGACTGAGAAGGTCCCACATCATCTGGCCCCCGCCCACATACGGGCCCTCATCTTTTTTGCACTGGGCTCTTCATGTTGTTCTAATTAGCCAAACTTGTTCCTGCGTCCAGGAGCTTGCCCTTCCTGTCTCATCTGTCTGGAATATTCTTCTCCTAAATTTTTTTAGCTCTCTGCACAAATGCCACCTCTTAGAAAGTCATTCAGTGGTCACCCTGTCTACTTGGATGCTCTATTTCTTGACCTTCCTGTTTAAATCACTATCTGAAATTAGGTGTTTTGTTTACTTATTTATTGTCTCTCATTCCCAGTAGTATTTGAGTTGCAAAGAGCACCTCTGTATTATCAGTGTAGCCCTAGGCCTTAAATTAATGCCTGAAAACAGCAGATATACAATGAATGTTTATTAAGTGAATGCTCGAATTCATTGTCTGAAGCAAAGACTGAGTGCTGCTTGCAATCATGAAAACATTTCCCTTGTTTGGAAGACAGATGATACCTTGTAGGATTAGGGAGGTGAAAAATAATGCGTGGGTAAAATGTCCTCACTTTAAGAAAGCACAAGATTGATCAAGGGGCGTAACCCCCCAGCCTGTAAGAACAAGGCAGCAAAAAGGTGAAGGTGAAACACAGAATTGAAAGGGTTGAAAATTTGTGGTTATAGTCTCACTGGTCAGGTGAAACTTTATGACCTCAAAACGGTGCAGGTAAAAATGAATTTTGGCCAAAGCGAGCTGATGACAAATTTGGCCTCAGGGTCACAAGGCAGACATAATTTTAACAAAAACCACTTTCTGTAGCGAGGGCAGTGTCCTGTTTGTGTGATTCTGGGGTGACGTTGTAAAGGGCTGCAGCAATTTTGACCGGGCCCCGCGCGATAACGAGACTAGCTAAGTCTAAAGCACTGCAGAATTCAGAGTGTGTCGTCTGAGCGTCAATTTGTGAACTCTTAGCTGTAGCAAGTTTAGAAGGTGACAAATCCATTCCCATTCAGCTACCCTTCCCAAGGTTAAGGTATCTCTGAGGCCTGATCGCCAAGACCCAGATGGAGTTTGGAATTTAACAGTTATTGTTTCAGGGTAGAAGCATAATCTAATGAAGTGTGCGGTAATGTCCTGTGGTGAGCACTTGAACGTTAATCTGCTCGGAAGAAGGCAGTGGATCTCATCCGACCTTGTCATCTATATTGAATTTAACACTCCCAGTGAATGCATTTCGAGCAGCCCATGTCAAATGGATGCGATCTATTTCGATTTTCATTCTTCCCCCTAATAGTTTAATACAGCTGAGTAACTCCTGGGGCCTCGGTACAAATCAGCGGTTGCTCCTGCTGCCAGTTCTGGGCTGGTGCGTGACGTAGCTGGAAACTGACCTTCCTGCAACACCTCTCCATTTCCACCACTGATCCCGATTCCGGGGGGTGACCGTGAAACCCAACGGCTGGCTCATTCCCCCCCGAGGGTCTCCTGCAGATGCAGGATGTATGAGAGATGGGAACATCTGGTTTTTTGTGGGGTTTTTTTGTTTGTTTTTTGCTTTGTTTTGCTTTTTTCATAATTATAGCTAAACTTCTTTGAGCAGTAGTTTGAAGCTGTGGGGTAACATTATGCAGTGGCTGTTAGTTTCCATATTTGGTAGAGAACAGTGAGGACGGCATAATTCAACACTGAGCAGTTCCATTTTCCTGCGGGAGCTGGTTACTGCCAAAGGATAAGATGTGGCCTTTATGTTTTCAGGATATTTGCATGGATTCTCCTTCAATAACCCATTATAGTTCCCATCTAAAGAGAAGGAAGAATAACCTTTTTCTACACCCCATCCAAGCAAATCATCGATAATTATTTAACTAACATTATTGTGTAGGCAACTGGAGAACCCAGGTCTCAGGAAAGGGGCTGCTTATGTATGCTCTGGTGAGAATGAGTGTGTTTGTCTAGAAAACGGCATCAGTAACCTTGGGCAAAACTTCCCCTTTGGACTGTAAGGTAATATGATACTTATTCTCTCCGTACAAATCAGATTAAACTAGGTAAATTTTAAACACATCTATCTCTCCTTGATGTAGATTACAGAGTTTTACGCCCTCAGGAAAATAACTACAGTTTACATACAAAGACAACAAAAATGGGTCAAAATATCACCTTAGTCATTTATGAGGAGTCTACTACGTGCTAGATATTACTGCTGAATTTCATAAAATGAAGTCATTGAGAAAATTAAGGCTCAGAGAGGCGAAGGGATGTTGCCAAAGTCCCGCAGCTGGTTAGCGGCAGCCCTAGGATTTGTGACCAAGTTCTGTCTGATTCTGAAGTCCGTGTTTCCCGACCCATCTGCAATCAAGTTTTGAGGTTCTACCAGCAATGGGCTGACTCCCGAAAGAGAGAAGCTCTTTCTGAGGTAGGGGCTCTGACAGATCCTTCTGAGATAGGACTACTATCTGGTGCTTTAGGCACTGAAATACTTTGAGGATTATAGCTGAGCCCCCGATTTCCATGAAGATGGGAATTCATGTCAGTTGCATTCATTAGCTATTCCTAGTGTCTGGCAAGTAGTAGATGCTTAATACGTAATTAGACGCACAAGGGAATGGAAGAAGCAAACAGAGGGCGTGCACAAGAAGAATCTAAAATACTTTCCTAAGTAGAAAGAAGTTAGATTATTGGATCTGGGTAGGACACAGAAGTCAATACCCTTAGTTCCGGCTATCATCTCTGCCTGAATAATTCTACAAATCTTTGTGCATGTGGCTCATTCTTTCCCTTTAGAGCTCTTCTCCAGTGTCATCTCCTCAGAGATGCTTTCCTCAACATTGGGTGGAGTTTACCTCAAATCTAGTCACTTCTTCTCCCCGACCCTGATTTATTTTCTTTGTAGAACTCATGATGGAGGCTGTCTTCATTATTCATTTGTTTATTTGTTTGTTTCCTTGTGTGTTGTCTGCTTTCCACCTTTCCAATGTCAGTTGGCATCATGCTGTTTTCACCACTCTACCCCAGTGCCTAGGCATACAGCAGGTACTTTATAATTATTTCTTGAAAGAATGAAGCCAAATCCTGGAAAATGGGCTCAAATCAGGATCCCAGAGGTCAAGGTCCAAGAGAAGGGTCAAGGTCCAGGAAGCTGTTATTAGTTAACCCAACAGCACATAGCTGATTCCCCAAAACTCTACCTATTCTCCCCTTGGGACCTGGCCTGCTCTCCAGGACATCCTCCCCACAAAGACCGCTTGGACTCAACTATTTCCACCCCTTGGCCTTTCAAATTATTCCTCATTAACTGAACACAGGGGTTCAGTGATAGAACAGATTCCATTCTATGACATCAACATTTCCTGCCCTCATTTCAAAGGGCATAATGGGTCCAACTGGCCCCTGGCTGGAGAGAACTAAGAATCTCTTAGGAGGTACAGTATGTCGTCCCTGTGTCCCTGAACTCCAGGAAGTACTCATTCTCCAGGATCAGCCCATCCAGCATTTCCACCTTCTCTATGACCATTGTTACCATGGGGACCTCTTGGTTTTCTTTTATAAAAATCCTCTCACTTATGCCTCACCATTACCCCCGTTTTATAGAGGAAGAAATGGAGGCTCAGAGAGGTAGGGTAGCCTGGCCCATGGTCACTCAGCTGGAAAGTGATACTGGAGAAATTTGAATACAAGTTAATCTGACTTCAAGGATTGTACTTTTCTATATCAACATGTAAATGAAAAGCTGCATGGCTGCCTGATGCTGACCTTTCCATTTAGCCCCAGTTACAACAGGGGGCTGGAATAGTAGCCTTCAGCCTCCTTCCATCTGTGTCCTATAGAAAGTGTGATTGTATGTTTTTCTCCTTTTTGCTTTAGTTTTAAGCTCCCGAACAGCAGAGGTCATGACCTCTAGCTGGTTTTGAGGCAGGGACAGGTAAAGTAAGGCTTAGACGACTTAAAAGGCCCCATTAATGAGCAGTCAAAGGGTAGTTTGGAAATGTGCCCCAGGGATGATTCATCTAAACAGAATTCAGCATCAGGGGCTGGCTCCTTATGCAGTGGTGCCTTCCCTTCTCACTTCCCCTACCCTTGGTCCAGCCAGACAGATGGCTTCATCTTCCTGCCATCGCTCTGCGTTTCTCACCCTGGGATTCAATAAATGAGTCTAACCGAAGTAAATCTCATGCAGGCTGCGTGGCTGCCTCAGTATTAGGGCAGGAAATGCTGCTGTCCATCATCGTTTGGGCTTTTCCTGAGAAAGCCTGTAGGTCCAGGGAAGTCCATCATTTTCCAAAAGGCACATTCTGTTCCTCAAGGCAAGAAAGGAGATTTGTCTAAACCCAAATTGCCTTCAAAATCATTTTTCCCCCCAGAGGCTGTTGGGCTAGAAGCAAATAGGAACGTGTTAGTCGTGCGTCACTCACACAAGGTGAATTGATAATAATGATCGTCCTTACTGTTATGATTGCCGACATTTATCAAGAGTTTATTAAGTGTCAGTCTGAGCTTTACATTACTGCACTTGATTCTCATATTAATCTTCTGAGGTGGGTATTATGATTATCCTTATTTTCTAGACACTCAGAGATGCTAAAGAATTTTCCCCAAGCCACACAGCTAGAAAGTGGTAGAGGTGGGACTTGAGCCCAGATACTCTACAGCAGTGGTTCTCAGGTGAAGGTGATTGGGACATTTGCCAAGATCAGGAGACACTATTTTAGATTACCTTTTTATTTTACAGTAGTTTTAGGTCTACAGAAAAGATAGGAAGGTAGTAAGGGAGTTTCCATATACCTCACATCCAATTTCTCCTATTAAAAACATCTCTCATGCTAATAATTTATATGGTACATTTATAACAATAACCAATATATCACTATTAAATAAAGTCTATACCTTATTCAGATTTCATGTGCTTTTATCTGATGTCCCTTTCCTGTTTCAAGGCCCATCCAGGATACCACAATATATTTGGTCATCTGACTCCTTGTGCTGCTCCGGGCTGTGACAGTGTCTTGGACGCCCCTTGTTTTGGATGACCTCGACAATTTTGAGGAGTGCTGGTTAGATACTTTGTGGAACACCCCTCCGTTTGGACTAGTCTATGTGTTTCTCATGACTGGAGCAGGTTTATAGGTTTTGGAAGGAAGAGCACAGAAGTAAAGGGTGAATTTCATCACATCGTATCACGGGGTCCATAGTGTCAACATGACTTATCACTGCGGATGGTCACCTCAATCACCTGGCTGAGTACTGCCTGTCAGGTTTCTTCCCTGTAAAGTTACTTCTTAAATCACCCTTCCCATACTGTCATCTTCAGAAGGAAGTCACTACATGCAGCTACACACTTCCTCCTTGGAGACTGGGTACCTACATAATCACTTTAAATTCTTCTGTAGAGGAGACTTTATTATCCCCATTTATTTAATTGTTCAATAATTTATTTATATCAACATCAACTCATGAATTCATATTTTATATTTTGGGTAATAATTCAGTGTCCCTTTATTTCGTTGCTCCGATTGTTCCACCTTTGGCCGTTGAGGGCTCTTTGTTTGCTTACTGTGTCCCTCTGCCATACCCCGTCACTGACTTTGTATGTGTATGTTGTTATAACTTCCCTTTTTTTCTGATACTATGAGAGACACTAGACTCATCTATTCTCTCCCCAGCCACAGAATCAGTCATTTCTCCAGAAACATTTGGGGGGAGGGTTCTACTGGGATCTAGTAAGTAGAAGCCAGGGACACTGCTAAACACATTGCAATACACAGGACAACCTCCACAGCAAAGAATTATCTGGTTGAAAATGGCAGTGGTGTCAAGGCTGAGGAACTCTGGTCTATTTCTAGAAGTAAAAATGTGTTATCTTGACAATTACTGCCTTCTCTTTATCCAAACCTTCCGAGGGAAAATGTAGAAAAGGTGGCGTATCCAATCTGTGGGTGCCATACATTTTTCCAGCTGAAATGAAAACATCAGGCTGATTCAAAGATTCTTTTTTGTATTTGCCCGAATTTTCCCTGCCTTTATGCTTGCCTTGAAGAATGAGATATATTTGACAAAAGGAGGAAGGATTTTTAAAGTAGAGCACATAAAACAGAAGGAGCAATAAATGAAAACATGAATTTAGCATCTGCTGGATTAAAAATAAAAGTTTGTGTCCCTGGAGAAAGCTCTGTTACCTTTCCCTCTTCCCTTCTAGCAAATTCTCCTTAGTAGGAAGAACAAAGATTTCTTTTCTAGCCTCTTCTATAGAAGAATATTTTAAAATTCACCCTGGGAGAAATTATATGGTTGGAAAATATAACACAGGACCTAGTAAGAGGAACAGACACGTAGCTTGGTTTAAGTAGTTATCTCTTGATTTAAGTAGCTAGTTTAGTGTGGGCAACAATTACTGCCTTATGTTTGGTTGTCACCAGTTCCTAACACTTGCTCGTGTCATATTCAGGTTTGTAATTGATTTTCAGATTGTAATCCTGGGCTGATAGGGGTTGCAAGTTCTCTCTTATGCGCACACTTCCTCTCTCTCTTTAGAACAGAGTATTTTGTTTATCTTTTACCATTCCCACTTATAGGACATACAAATTCTTATAAATAAGCCGGTAAAAGAACAATAACATGAATGAAGACAAAGCTGGGTCACTGGGAGAAAGTCAGAGCTTATGAAGCATGCCAGGTCCATCTCTGGGACACCCAAATGTGTCCTTAGCCGATGGAAATGGATTGAGAGAGAACAAATTACCATCTACTGTAGAACATCTTTACCCCTCACCATCACCCCAACACATACAATGAGTCATGATCAAAAGGCAGCTTTGTGCCGGGAAAGGCACTGGACTCAGACACGTTTCTCGCCCTGGCTCCCTCACTGCCCAGCTGGGTGAAGAGCTAGTCATTGAACCTCTTTGAGCCTTCCGGATACTCATTTGTAAAACTGGGCTCGTTTAACTACTTCATAGAGTTGTGAAGATTCAATGAAATAGTGAATATAAAGCACTGTTCAAAATGTTTTTTTCATAAAGCTACATGTTGCAGATGTTCCATAAATTATGCTAATTAGACATACCTCCATATACACATTATACCAATATGGTGATTAGCAGAGGAATAGCTTTCTGAGAAAAAGTGAAGCTCAGACAAATTAGTTCACTGCTACTGATCTCGGTTTCTTCATTTATAAAAGATAGGGTGGGACACAATGATCTTTGAACTTTCCAGAGCTGATAAAATTATAAAATTCTAGGATTCTACTAAGTTAGCATTGAAATAATGAATAGTAGCCATTTATGGCTGATATGCACACATCCATAATTGTTATTGCTATTATTTATCATAGGATGTCCATAGATCTTATTTTCATAGACCCTGAAAAGAACAGATCATTTCCAGTCCAAATTCTCTCTTTCTCCCCCCCACTTTATAATACATCCTTTTCCTTTCCCTAGCCGGGAGACCTGGGGATGCAGATCTGGTAAAGGGCAGAGAAGGCAGACCCCTCTGAAGAGCACTGGTGGAAAAGACTTGGTGAGAGGTTCAGTAAATCTCCACAATGAAGCCAAGGAGAAGAGGGAAGGCTGGACATGTACAGGGTGGGGCGGGGGGAGACCGTGAACAAATGAGATCTCCAAAGTGTTTCAAGCACGTAGAGAGAAGAGGAAAGGGAATATAGTAAATGTTGAAACTTTTGAATTGGACCTCTTGAATTATGTCATGAATTTAGGTAGGGATGGACTTTCCCTTTGAATTTCACACGAGTACATGCAACTGCTTGGTCCACTGTCTTTGTCCATTCAGACCGTTCTAACAAGATACTGCAGATCAGGGTGCTTAGAAAAGCATCCGTTCTTACAGTTCTGGAGGCTAGAAGTTGAAGATCAAGGTGCCAGCATGGTTGCTTTCTCCTGAGATCCCTCTTCCTGGTTCATGGCTGGTGTACTCTTGCTGAATCCTCACATGGCAGAAGGAGAGAGGGGTCTCTGTGGGTCTCTTTTGTAAGAGCACCAATCCCACTCATGAGGGCTTCACTCTCATGACCTAAGCACCTCCCAGAAACCCTGCCTCCTAAGACCATCAAATTTGGGGCTTGAGTTTCAACATAGGAGTTTGGCAGGGATGGGTATAGGGGGACACATGTTCAGACCATTGCATCTACCTTGGCACTTGGACGTCTAGTAAGCGTTTAAACATCACCTGTTCAGAACTGGATTCCTCAACTTTTCCGGAAACCAGCTTTTCTTATCATCTTTCCTATCTCAGTTGGGGGCCATGTGATCCTTTAAATTGCTCAGGACAAAGTCTTAGAGTCCATACTGCTGTAGTCTTTCTCCCACACTAATATCACATGATTAGAAAATTCAGTCAGTGCCACTGTCAAAAACCAATCTGATTATTTCTCACCACCTACACTGCTACCACCTTGTTCAAACCACTATGACCTCTTGCCTAGAATATCAAAATAGCCTCACAGTTGGTCACCCTACATCTGCCCATCACACCAGCTAGAGTGATACAGCAACATGTAATCAGGTCATGGCATGTCACTGCCCCAAATCCTTCAGTAGCTCTCTGTCCCATACAAAATGTGATGGTGATGGTTAATCCTGTGTGTCAACTTGACTGGGCTACAGGGTACCGAGATATCTGGTCAAACATAATTCTGGGTGTTTCTGTGAAGGTATTCGTGGATGGGCTTAATGTTTAAATTGGTAGATTGGGTAAAGCAGATCTCCTTTCCCCAGTGGGGGTGGGCCTCATCTAATCAGTTAAAGGCCAGAATAGACCAAAAGGACTCACCCTCCTCTGAATAGGAGGGAAGACCTCCTGTCCGACTGCCTTCAAATTGGGTGAGGCATCGTGTTTATTCTTGCCTCCAGATTCAAACTAAAATATTTGCTTTCTTTGGGTTTTGAGCTTGCTGGTCTTCAGAGTGGAACTCTACCATCAGCTTTTCTTGGTTTCCAGCTTGGCAATTGTGCATCTCAGTACTTGTCAGCCTCTAGAATCTTATGAGCCAATTCCTTATAATCTCTCCCTGTCCCTCTCCCCCTGCCCACATGCATACACACACACACACACACACACACACACACACACACACACACACCCCTTATTGGTTCTGTTTCCCTGGGGAACCCTAATATACAAACTAAAATCCAAAGTTGTTGCAATGATGTACAAGACCCTACACATTCAGCCATCACTGTACCTGCTCGTTCTTCTAGATTGTGGGCCAGCAGACTATGGCCCGTTGTCTGTGGCAGCCTTCATACAGCAATGGCAGAGCCGAGTTGTGGATGCTGTATGGCCCTCAAAACTGAAATCTTTTCTTATCTTGTCCTTCACAGAAAAAGTTGGCTGACCCTTGCTCTAGTCTTATACTGGCCTCCTTATAGTTCTAAGAAAGGCCCAGTGCTCTCCCACCTCAGGGCCTTTGCACTTCCTGTTCTCTCTGTCTGGACTGCTCTTCTCTCAGACAACTGCTTCTCTCCTCACCCCCTCCACACTTTTGGACAAAAGTCATCATTTCAAAGTGGCCTGGTGCACCCAATCCTCTTTTGTTGTGTTTTCAGCATATCACTTATCATCATCTAACTGGTTACACATTTTATTTGGGGTATCATCTGTCCTTTTCCACTCACTGTAAAATCAATGAGAAGACACTTGTTTTTAGTTTGTCCACTGTTGAATCACTAGTGGCACGAATAGTGGCTGGCATAGAACATATCCGAAAGAAATGGTAAATAAACAAATGGAATCCATCTTAATTTATTCCTGGCCTGTTGAACTGTGCCTCCTGAATAAGATACCATAGACTGACCACATGGGTCACAGATTCAATACGGTTTCACACACTTATTTAGCTTGTGTAAGTGTGGGTCGGCCCCGAATCACATTGAATGAAATAGCAATCTGAACAAAAATGTAATAGAAATAGATTCCATTTCCTTCGAGAACACACACAAAAATGCAAGTGCATGCTTTAGACATTACAAATAATTTCATTTAATCTTTTTTCTGACCCTCTCTTGTACTTAAGAGCATGTGTTGTCCTTTGCTTACTCCCTTGACTCTCTGACTTTCCCGGAAATGACTACTTTTGGTTTTCCTGGTCTTATCATCTTCTCATCCTCTACTGTTTGTCCAGATCATCTCAATTCTAATCTTTTAATTCCATTTAGCAAATACGAGTGGAAAGAATGAAAAAGAGAGATAAACCTCCAGCACAGAGATTGTGCACAAATGTAAGTTATTATGAGGACTAGACATTTGTCTCTTATGATAGAACTCTGGAGAGTCTGCTGGGCAACCTTGCACACTTGCTTCTCTTCATGGAAGCAGATATTCCTGGGCTTACGTGTTGTGGATGCATGGAAGGGTTGTGGGGATCTGGTGATTTTCTCTGAGAACCTTCATGATATTCTTATTTAATCTTTTGGGTACCATTTAAAAACCAACATATTTATGTACCTCTTTCCTGAATGCAGTACCACACCCCCATATCTAGGTAGAGACACAGATACAGATGTTATCAAATAATATATGTGATCTGTATTTACAATCGAGATGATATATAGGATTTCTATCTATATATCTATACCTACCATCTTTTTAGAATTTATATACCTCAAAATATTTTTCAGAGTTTGTGATGAATCAGTATTGGTAGAAAATAAATTCCAGCTTCCCATATGCTTTATTTAGTCTTTGTTGATTCATGTGGTAAGAAACTTGACTCAGACTGGTTTCGGCAAAAAGGAAATTCATTGGCTCACCTAACTAAAATGTGTGTGGGATGATGTAGGCACAGTATGATTCAAGAGCTCAAACTGAGTCAAATAAGCCCCCACCTTCTCCAGAATCCTACTAGGGAGACTACCCCAGTTCTGCGGTAACAAAATCTGTAGATGCCTTCCTCGGATCCTCCTTGGGTCTTATTTCAGACCAGCAGAATCTGACTTCCAAATTCTAGCATCTGTACCACTTTGCTGGACGGTATCCTTCTGTGACTGAAACATCCGCTCTGTGGTGCTCAGGGCAGGCCAGAGGTAACAGGGATGAACACGCCCAAGGAGCAGCCCTCTACCAGTGACCGACAGGGACTGATGTGTACCCCTCTGGTGGACTAATTTGGAGGTTCCTGCTCTCCACTGACTCTGTGTCCCCCAAGATGAAGCTCCAATTCCCCTCCATTGTACCTTGCTTGATAACATCAAACAATATTTCCTGAGATCACTTCTCAAATAAGCCATTTATACTCAAATCTTTATCTCTAGATCTGCTTCTGGGAGATTCCTTCCGGTTGAACATATCATAAACCTTATCCTGATTGGACAGGTTGGGACCACACCCCATCCCTGCATCAGTCACTGTGGCTTGGCAGGTTGGTGTGCTCACTGGTTAGATTTAGATCACATTCTCTACTCCTGGAGCCAGAACCCAGCCAAAGTAAATGCATGTGGACTGAGAGTGGGGTGAGGATGATTCCCAAATGACACCAAGGGAAATAAATCCGAAGTAACCCAGAAAATAAAATCAACAATGACCACTACTACCTCTGTCTGCTATATACAACAGGCAAGTCTATTAGTATGTTCAGGTTTTAGGCGCCAGGCATCATATCTAGTGGCCAGATCAACTTTCTTTGATGCAAATAAGCTAGATTAGAGGTTGGGCCAACTCCAGCTGCTCACAGTTGTATACAGATAAGCTTTTATTGGAACCTAGCTACACTCCTTTACTAACTTGTTGCCTACGGCTGTTTTCATGCTGTAACAGCGAGGTTGAGTAGTTGCAAGAGAGATCTTACGGCTCACAAAGCCTACAACATTTACTATCTGGCCTGCTATGGTCTGAATGTTTGTGTTTCCTCAAAACTCACACGCTGAAATCCTAACTCCCTTATAAAAGAGGCCTCAGAAAGCTCCACAGCCCCTTCTGCCAGATTAGATAAAAGAAGACATCTGCCACCTTCAAGAGAGCCCTCATTCTACCATGCTGGCACACTGATCTCAGATTTCCTGCTTTCAAAACCGTGATAAATAAGCCTCTGTTGTTTACAAGCCACCAGTCTATGGTATTTTGTTCCAACAGCCTAAACTAACGAAGACATGACCTTTGCAGAGAACAATTTGCCGACCCCTGTTGGACTTCAAGATGTTGTCTCTTAGGTTCCAAGATAGCGTGTGAAGAAATATTATTTTCAACCCTTCTTTCTCTTTATCTGTTCTCTCCCAGAGACCTCCATGCGAGGAGGAGTACCTGAACAAATGGTGATTAACTTCCAGATTCAACTTGTCATACTTCCTCACGCAAGAACTTTGTATTAAATCACAAAACCCTCTAGCGAATCTTGACAGTAGCTTGGCGCCCATGGTACTGCTAATGGAATATACTTCATATAAAATGCACCCTGAGCTCTTCTAAACACAGTTGTCACTAGTATGATTAACTCATTGACATTCCCCACATTCAGCCTGAGAGAATGAGTTACTGTAAGGCAAATGTTGGTGGCTTATGAACCTAAAGTGACGATCTCAGGTGTGTAAAAATTAACTCTATTCCTATGAAATCTTTTGATT
Organism: Ursus arctos; assembly: GCF_023065955.2. Classification (NCBI taxonomy): domain Eukaryota; kingdom Metazoa; phylum Chordata; class Mammalia; order Carnivora; family Ursidae; genus Ursus; species Ursus arctos. The sequence goes on along the minus strand of NW_026622808.1, from coordinate 49,237,777 downwards.
TTATGACTCAAGAATCCCCCAGAGAGAAAAATTAACGTAGCCCTTCCTAGGATTGTCTCAGTCCAGTCCAGAGATTTTTATTTGCTACCTTTGGGTTAAAACTCAGACTCATTCAGAAGATCTCACAGAATCATCTTGAGGTTCTCTTCTTCTGCCTAATTCACTCCTGATTTTAAATGTTCCAGGGTTAAGACAATAGTTGCAAGATGCCACTGGGGACACAAGTATAGATTCTGGTCTTATTCTGTCTTCATACTTGGAATTTTTTTGGAGGGGGGGACACATTTTTTAATATCTGCACAACTTGTCTTGCCTGAGTCTTGACTGTGCTATCCTGTATAATGTGGCGCTTTACCCTTCACGGCTTAGGGTCATCGGCTCCGAGCTACTCTGCCCCTTGAGATGATCAAAGTTTTGCTTTAGCTCTGATCCTGAGGCCTTCAGATCATTCTCCATCCTTCACGTTCTTGCCCCCAATTTCATTCAGATTTTTGGGACCAACCTGGGTCATTCGGGTTTCTCCTATAGGTTTGATTGTTATCCTTCATCTTTTCAGGGTCCACAAGAAATAAAGAATTACTCTTTTCTCTCACACCTTGTTTGCAACTCTTTGAGACTACTAATGACTAGAGTTTGAGAATGAATTGGCAGGATGCCAATCCTCTCTAGTCCTAGATCTTCACATTAAAATCAGTTGTGAGGTGGTTTCCTTTCTCCATCACCAGGGTTGGCTCCAGGAAAAAGAGACAGAGTAAATGTCTCCTGCAATGTGTCTTCTCTCTTCTCATCCAAATTCTTTACTCCAACTACACCTTATAATCTGGGGACAGGGAGAAAACATCTTTTCCTGCTCGCTCTTCCTTTTGGAGGCTAAGGATGTTACCTTTGTTCTCAGCTGTGGATTGTCCCCTGAAATTGGTGTTCATCCATTTGGTTGCTAAGACAAATGGTCAGCTGCTACACTGGGAGGTAGGAAGTAGTACTTCAGTTAACACTTCAAAATTTTATTTTGCTACACTGAATAAGAGGTGGTTTTTGGCATCCAAAAAAAGACAAAGGATTATCCTAACTGATAATTAAAGTTAGCATTTCTTGTCTGCAAAGAATAGGCTAGACCTTAAGCAAAACAATTCATAAACCTCATCTAATTCTCAAAAATCCCTATGAAATAGATGTCTCATAATCCTCATTTTTAGGAGGGGATGACTTTTTTAAAATTCAATTTTCTGTGGAATTTATTGAGCTTAATAAAATATGTAAATGTCAACCAGACTTAGAAAATATATTTGTAGCTTAATAAATAGCTAAGATTGATTATTCATAGACAAATACAATGCAGACCAAAACAATCTATCGTGATACAATTTTTGTTTTCCTCCCATCACAGAAATAATTAGCACTTGTTTACAAAGTTAAAATTTTCTTTCTTCTCCAGCTTTAACGAGGTATAATTGACAAAAATTGTATATATTTAAAGTGTACAACTTGATGTTTTGATGTATGTATACATTGTGAAACATTCACCACCTTCTAGGTAATTAACACACCCATCTCTTGGCATTTTCTCTTTTTTTCCTCCCTGCCTCCCTCCTTCTCACTCTCTCTCCCCCTCTCCTTCCCTTCCCTCCCTCCCTTCCTTCCTTCCTTCCTTCCTTCCTTCCTTCCTTCCCTCCTTCCTTCCAGTGAGAGTACATAAGATCCACTCTTTTAGCAAATGGCAAGTATACAATACAGTATTGTTAACTATAGTCACAATGCTGTGTTAGATCTCCAGAATTGACTCATTCTGTATAAATGAAACTTTGTACTCCTAACCAAGGTGTCCTCATTTCCTCTCCCAGTCCCTGGGAAACACCATTCCACTGTTTCTATGAGTGACTATTTTAGATTTCACACATAAGTGAGATCATATAGTATTTGTCTTTCTGTGTCTGGCTTATTTCACTCAGCATGGTGTTTTCTAGGTGCATCCATGTTACAATATCAGAACTACCTCCTTATGCAAGAGTGAATAATGTTCCAGTGTGTGTGTGTATTTCTATATCTCACGTTTTTTATTCATTCATCTAGTGATGAACATTTATTGATATGTTGTTTCCATATCTTAGCTATGAATAATGCTCACATGAACATGGGAATGTATGTTCCTATCTCATTGAGTTACTAATTTCATTTGCTTTGGATGAGGGGGCAGAAAGTTGAGAAAATTAAAAGGGATAATTTAAACAAGATCACATGACCACTAACTATGTGGCGGAGAGAGGGCTTAATCCCAAGTTTCTGGCTTTCTAACAAGTGCCCTTAACTCTTAAATGATACTACCACCCTCGTGATGTTAACAACCCATATTCTTTTTTTTTTTAAATAGAAACATGATTTTGCAAAGAGTCTTTATGGATTCCAGTAAGACTTGGCAAATGACCCGTTCATATGTGAGAAGAACACCTATCAGCACTGATCTATTGTTGGGTTCATATATGTCTGCCCCTAAAACTGTTAGTTCCTTAATGGCAAGAATGTAAGTTACCATCATATCCCTGGGGCCTGGCATTTAGTAGGTAGGTAGCACTCGAGTGCTGCATGACTGAAGAAATCAAGCATCAATAGGAAGAGGTTCTATGAACCGAAGGCATCCTCAACTCTCACAGAATAGTGTTATTTTTGGATATACAAACATTGGATATATACTTTTAGCCATATTCATGTATTTGTTCAAAATGACCATGGATGTCATCATCTTTGAATAGGGATATCAATGATTTCCAAACATTTCACCCTTCATTCATCCACCCAACTTTCAGTAATGCCTGCTGCATACATGATTCTGAGCCATGTTCTGGGGACATAAAATTTGCCCTTGAGAAGCTCTCATTCAACTGGGGGAGCCAGAAAGGCAAAGAACTAATTTCAATGTAATATGATAAGTACAAAATGAGAAGTATGTATAGAAGGCTGTGGGAACCCAAGAAAGGAGTAGCTTCTGGTCCATGGAAATGTTCTTGGAAAAGTTAAAGAGAGTGAATTTCCAGAAAGAGTTGACAAAATATTATAGAAATTAAGAGCACTAGTGTGGTAGTCTTCATAAAGATATCCATTTCTAATCACCAGAACCTGTGACTATGTTTTGTTACATGGCAGGGGGGACTTTGAGGATGTGATAAATTAAGAACTGGGATGGAGAGATTATCCTGGATTATCCTGGCGAACCTAATGTAATAATAAGAGTCTTTTTAAGAAGAAGGCAAAAAGGTAAAAGTTAGAGATGTGAATGAGGAAGCAGAGTCCCCCCAATGAGAGGGGAAGAGAGAGACAGAGAGAAAGAAGGAGGGAGGGAAGGGGAGAGAGGAAAGAGAGAGAGAGACAGACAGACAGAGATAGGGAGACAGAGAGTGATTTCAAGGTACAACACTGTTGGTTTGGAAGATAGAGGAAGGGCCATGAACCAAGGAATGCAGGCAGCCTCTAGAAGCCGGAAATGTCAAGGAAGCAGATTCTATACTAGAACTTCCAGAAGGAATGTAGCCTGCTGACACCTCATTTTTAACCCAGTACAATTCATTTTAAACTTCTGACCTCTAGAACTATACGATAATACATTTGTGTTGGTCTGTTATAGCAGCAATAGAAGACTGATAAAGCTACTTTGGAGTCAGAATGTCCCGATTAGAATTCTCACTCTGCCATTTGCAAGACATGTATCCTTGGATGGGCGTCCCTTTGCCAATGGACAAGTATCCTTGGATGGGTGTCACTTTGCTGGTGGGCATACATCCTTGGAATGGTGTCACTTTGTTGAGCTCCACTTTGTTTCCCATGTTCCCTCCTATGCCTAATAATGGCACAACGTCCTAGGGTGTTGATCGTCACGGTACTGGGCCTGCAACATGCACTGAACAAATACGAGCTACCAAGGTGATCCTTGATTAAAGCCTTGAGACCTCCACAGAAACATTCCAGGCAAAGGGAAGAGAACATGCAAGACATCATCACATCATGAGCAGTTGAGATACAGTGAAAACTTTGTTCTGGCTTCAGTAAAACATGCAGGGTGGGAAAAATCAGATATGAGGCAGGAGTATGAAAGAAAACAGATAGTGAATGCCTTGTATGGTACCTTAGAGAGTTTTAGCTTTATCTGGTTGACTAGGAGTGATCTTTAAGAGAGGGAGGGTCACGATGAGTTTGGGTATTTGGAGAGGTAGCTCTTTTGTTGTAAAATATATATATAAAAATAGAGACTTGTTTAAGGGAAATAATGTAGAGTGCCTTGCCGTCTTACAAATAATGATGATGATTACTGTCATCGTCATCGTCATCATCGTCATCATCATCAAAATGCAAGTATTTTGTGAGTACTTACTTTATGCTAGGCACTACGCTAAATATTTTCCAAAGGTAATCTAATTTAGTGATCCCAACAGCCCTATAACTTAGTACATCATTAACCTCAATATACAGAAGGAACCAAGGAAGTTTAGTTAGAAAGTTAACTGACTTGCCCAAGTTACCCAAGAGGTAAAATGGACAAAGGGGATTCGAGTCCAAGCTACTTAAATGCCAAAGGTTACTCTTTTACCTGCTGGGTAGTTTTTCACTTCTATCACTCTGGGGCCATCTCATAAGTGAAGCCATCTTTTGATGAAATCCTTGGGTCCTTGAAAACCAAATTAGGGCTCCATGAAGGACCCTCACCCTATCTATCCCATCTTATTTTATGTGATCCATACAAGAGCCAGTTGCCAGTATAATAGTTTCTCTATGAGCTTATTCTTCAATCTAGCACTCCTATATGCTAGAGACTGTTTAACAACTGAACATCTTTATGGCTGTGGATTTATGCCCTTCTCTGTGTTCAGCAGAGGAAATAACAACCATTGATGAACCAGGGAAGCACTGCTGATGCTGGTACTCTAGAAATATAGCCAATTAAATTCATTGGGTAGAAATGAACCCTATCATAACTGTTGCTGGTGACAGAGACTGCTGTTTGTCTTGGTAGAGGAAATAAATATAATCAGCTTTTGCTTTCTGAAAGTGCATCAGAGACAGTATCTGCCTCTTGGGGTGCAGAAGATGTTCTGATACCAACTTGGTATCTTTCCTTATGTGAAATGGTTGAGAAGGAGATTGATGGAAGGAGCTCAGGTTATGGGAGTTGTATGAGATGTCCTTTATTAGGGATTGTCAGGGAGAACTTGCCCAACTTCAGTCATATACCCTTAAACACTGACTGCTTCCAAACCCCCAGATAGCAAGATCAAGAAAGGATAGTATGGAATCTGAGGTTGCAAACTTAAGGCCAAAAGAAATTGAAGAGCAACTTCAAAGCCAATGAAAAACACTTACGGTTCCTATGCCAAAATAAGTAATGTAAGTTGAAAAAGTAGAAATGGAAAAAGAAAAAGGAAAAGGAAAAATATGTATTTATGGACTTTCAGACATAGGAAGTTGTAGCTTATTTAGTTTGGGGTTAGCAAACAGGTGACATTTGGTCCATTATATCCCATGCAACCTTGCAGGGAAGGATCTGGAGATTGATCCCTGACCTCAGTTTTCTCCCTCCTTCCAATTCTCTGCTTGTGTTCTCTGTTGGTTGAACAAAAAAGGACAGCCAGGAAATTTGGAAGCCCGTGATGTCAAACATACAGGTCTGCCTGGAGGCAGAGATATGGTGAAAAGTAGATAAAGAAGGGGAAAAGAAGGGGCGCCTGGGTGGCTCAGTCAGTTAAGCATCTGCCTTCAACTCAGCTCGTGATCCTGGGGTTCTGGGATGGAGCCCCGTGTCAGGCTCCCTGCTCAGTGGGGAGTCTGCTCCTCCCTCCTTCCCTCCTTTTACCCCTCCCCACTGCTTGTGTATGCTCTCTTTCTGTCTCTCAAATAAATTTTAAAAAATCTTTAAAAATTTTAAAAAAATAAAAAGAAGGGCAATTGTGAGACATCTACAACACTGTGGGGAAAAGTTAATCTTAGTGTCATAATGAGAAAGGACTCTCAAGTCCCTAGTGTAGTAACAGGGCTAGATGAAGTCATCTAATAACCTGTGTATCACACTAGGACAGATAACTTAGCTCCTTGGTGGCATCGTCTTCTGTTTGTAGAGAATCAGGCAGTGGTCTCTTATTAAAATAAATAATAAGTCTTTCTTCTCTTTTATTAAGCCAGTAGTTCATCCTAATAGATACTTGGTGACAAAGATTTTACTGCTGTGCATGAGCTAGACCCAGATTCAGACACAGCTTTGGGAAAAGCACGCTGAATAAGTTACAAGGCCCACTTGCCTTCATCAGTTGGCAGGTCTGACTCCCATCTCCTCTTCATCCTACCTTCTTGAATATTTCCTCAGCACATTTATACCATACTATTCACTCCTTAGACTAAGCTGTATAGCTGCTTTTGAACATGGGGAACACTCCTCAACCTTATGAGAAGAAATGAAATACTACCACCTAACTCATTAAGCTTGACACTCATGAAAGGTTTACTTTTGTATAGATATGTATACATTCTATACTCCGATAAAAAGTTAAAATTTGCTAGCTTGAAAAAAGGGATGTCTCCACATAAAATTTATGCATCCGTTGTTTTCAAATATTAAAATGTGGTTATTTTAATATAGGTAATCAGAAAGTATGTTTCTGTTAGAACAAAAAAAATGTGGTTTTAGTGGACACATAGATCTTTGTCTTCTCTACGCCACTTTCTTTGGGGGATCACTTCTTTCCACTGTCTTTATGACTTTGGCTCCCTGAGCCTACGGATAATCCTGTAATCCGGTTCTGTCCAATGTACTCCCTTCTTCCGGCTGCAGTGACTGATGTGAGAATGGATACTCAACTCAAGGAGGCCAATAACAGTCTTTCTTGGACATCTCTGCTGGAAATCTGAAGAAGGTGCATCCCCTTTGCTTAGATAATAAATCATCAGAAACCCTGACTATACATGGGGCTCCTGGCTGTCGTCTATCCAATTGCATGACAGGAGAATGAAAATGAGGCCAATGTATTACTGGAAGTGAAACTAGAGATGGAGGAAGAAAGGCAGCCACACATCATCTGAGCCCCTGGAACCTGCTATGCCTAGCATGTCAATATCTTCTATGCTTGACTCCACTCCCAGACTTCACAGCTCGATGAGCCAATATATTCTCTTTTTGCTAGTTTGGGTCATGTTTCTGCCATTTGTTTCATTTGTTTATTTATTTTTAAAAAGATTTTTATTTATTTTTTTGAGAGAGGGAGAACGCACAAGCAGAGGGAGGGACAGAGGGAGAGGGACAAGCAGACTCTGTGCAGAGCACGGACCCCAACATGGGACTAGATCCCAGGACCCTGAGATCATGACCTGAGCCGAAGTCAGACACTTTACCCACCCAGGTGCTCCATGTTTCTGCCACTTGTAACCAAAAGAATTCCATCAATATAATGGTACAAGTAGTGTTGCTATATTTGAAATTATTATTAGGTTTCTTTTCTCCCAAGGCTTCTCCCTTGGGAACAGAAATTAAATAATTATCCCAATATTTTCCAATCTCATTGAGCCTCACATTAAAGGAGAAATGATCTTATATGCATCAGCAAACACTAAGCCCAATTTCCATATCCAAGGATCATTATTGTTTAAAGTGTAGGTAAAGCCCTAACAAAATCATAGAACCTTCTGGATTTTAGATTCTTCCCACACAGTGGTCTTGAGACTCTTGACTTGGAACTTGCCCCTGAGACTACATTTCTGAGAAAGCATTTCAACTCAGTAGAATTCACCTCAACTTACTGGGATTTGTAGGGAGAAAGAGAAAGGCAACACCTCTTCGGTTGGAGAAGCAGAGGAACGCTGGTGTGTGGCCTCCAGCGAGAACTTGCCATAAGCAAGCCCCCAAGAAGAGAAGACTGAGTAACCAGCAGAGCTGTCCCAGCCTGCTGAAAACTGACCCCTGGTATCTGGCCAGGAGCCTAGTGGGACCACAGCTGATTGTTTCCTTAGCTCTGTCCTCATCCTCCCACTTTCTGGGAACTTCCTTGTGCTTTGGCCTACCGACTCTGTTTATATTTCTGTTTTAAAGAAATTACGCATGTTATTACATTCTCTCTTGGAATAGTTGCAAAGACAAACATTGTTTCCTTCCCTCAGTTTGACTGGTTTCACAACAGGGCCGACAACTAACCTTCTAAGGTGACACTTAATGAGAGCACGGACTTGTTCTTAAAATAACTAATAAAACCTTACCTTAAGGGTGTTTAGCCCATATAAGATGTGATCTCAGATGTTAAGATTTACTTTCCAGGCTGACCCTTGCCTTTCCCTGGTCTGAAGATCTGTCCTGTAATGCAGTGTCATCATTTTTGGAATGAGGGGGTTTACCTACTGATCAATGTACTGGAGTCTCCAGACTGGTTTTCCTTTCCTCTGGCTTTCTACAGCGCCCATTTCTTACTACCCCGTCTTAATCAGCTCAGGCCGCTACAACAAATTGTCATAGACGAGGGGGCTTAAACAACAAACATTTATTTTTCACAGTTCTGGAAACTGTGAAGTCTAAGATCAAGGTGCCAGCAGATCTTGTTTTGGGGAAGATCCTCTTCCTAATTTGCAGATGGCTATCTTTTCCTTGAATCTCAGAGGGTGGAGAGCAGAGAGAGAGAAGAGAGAGAGAGAGATCCTGAATCTCGTCCTCATTCTACAAGGACATTAATCCCATCATAAGCCCCTCAACCTCATGATCTCATCTAACACTAATTACCTCCCAAAGACCCTACCACCAAACACCATCACAACTGGGGGTTAAGATTTCAACATATGAATTTGGGAGGACATGAACTTTCACTCCACAACACACCCACACGTCCACCCCCAATTCTGGGCTGCTAACCTATCTCACCTAGCTTGTGATCACAGTCTCCTAGAACTGGTCTAGCTGGTTCTATTTTTGTATTTCTGCCTCTATAATCTGTTTTCAAAGCAGCAATCAGAATTATTTTATTAAAAGCAAATGAGGGCATGTCACTCTTGTGCTCAATACCCTACCATGGCTCCCATCTCACTTAGATTAAAAGCTGCCTCATGACAGCCCACGGGTCCCACATAATACAGGTCTTTCTTACTTTTCTGACCTCATTCCCACTACTCTCTTTCTCATTCACTTTGCTTCTGCCATACCAGCCTTCCTTGGGTTCACCAGGCACGTGCCCACCTCAGGGCCTTTCCACGTGCTGCTTCTTCTGTCCAGAATGCTTCCCTTCAGATATTCTCATGGTTAGCACCCTCATTTCCTAAGGGTCTGTTCTCAAGAGTCACCTTCTCACTGAGGCTGTCTAGAACCACTTGACCTCAATTTCAGGCCCCATTCTCTAGCATTTCATGTTGTCCTTCCTTGTTTCGTATTATTGGTTCTGTTCCTTCTAGTAGAATGCAAGCTCTATGAGACAGGAAGTTTGGTCTGTTTATTTCACTATGCTGAATCCTCAAGGGCTGGTCAAATACCCAACACATGGTACATGCCGAAAAAGATTTGTAAAATAAACAAATGAATGGATGAATATTTAAAATGGAAGCCAGGGACACATGGTTGAGGGCTAAAGTGAGGACACGTGGGGGAGATTTTTCAGACAAGTGTTGCTCCCAATTGGAGAGGGGGCAATGACTATATAGAGGCAGGGAACGTGCAACATGTATGAAATGCTATTAGGAGTTATAAAAAAAAAAAGAAGTTGAGATAAATATACTGACGAAGAACAATCGTCAAGATATACTATTAGAAAAAAGCAAGTTGCAGAGCATTGAAGAAATAAGAATATGCAAAACTACTGGTTTCTATATGTCTATTTGTGTGTTTATGTATGTACAGGCATAGATTCATACCTAGAAAAAAGTTTGAAGTCTATGCCAGCACTCAAACTTTTTTTTTCTGTAAAGGACCAAACTGGAAATATTTTAGGCTTTGCAGGCCCTATAACAGTTGCTGCTGCATATTATTCATGTTTTTACTTTTAAATAACCCTTTCAAAATGTAAAAAGATTCTTAGCTCATGGAATGTACAAAAATAAAATCTAGCCTGTGGGCTTACTGGCTGTTGACTCCTAATCTGGGGCTTGGTTAGTTATGGTGAAGGCAGTGGCCCTGGGAAGAGATTTTAGGTTTTTTTTTTTCCCCCTTTATATGCTCTCTATTGTTTGAATTTTTTTTTCTTCCAGGAATGTATTCCTGAAATGTATGGGCAAAAACTAATGTGTGATAAAATAAATGAATGGGAAAAAGCTTGGTGCATAGTAGGTATTCAAGATTATTTGCTGAATAAATGAATGAATTTTAAATGAATGAATAACTAAATATTCAAATGAATAAATGAATGCATGGGTTCATGTGCTTCCAGCCCTTTTCCTATGTTTTGTGTGGAAGCAAGGAAGTTGCTTGTGAAATCCTAGGGCTAACAGAGCATGCGCTATGTAAGATCACATAAACTACTAATTTTATGTTTTCCATCATTATCAGTTCCATAATATTAGTACAGGAAAACCTGTTAAAAAGTCAATTCTTTGCAATGAAAACCCCTTTGCCTAATGCATTCATCTTTGATTTGTATCAGGTTCTGCTACAATACACCAGAGGAAAGCTTAAAATAATATTTGGTTACTTCACATTTTATTCCAGGCTTAAGTGGGCATTGGGCCACGAATATTTATTCATATTAAACCTACTTGTCTAGGTATGAGCTGCTTTGCAGGCTCAACATATCAAAGAGTTTTTTAGAATAAGCACTTTAAACCTTCTTGGATTTTTGCAAAAATCTGTTGTTCAACGGCCTCTTTGCAAAGAAGCAAAAATGAAACATGCACGTCTGTGTCCTTGTGGAGACAGGAGACTGTCTACTTTTCTTTAAAATGCTGTTTTTATACTAATAATGTAAATTTCATATTGTCCTTGAGATTAGTGTCTAAATTGCTAGCAATTGTTTAAAACACCTCACCGTGCTTTAGTACCTATCCCATGTGGTTTCACAAAATAGCATATTTATCATCATCAACATAAATCTCATTAAAAACACACATTAGGCACCCATCTGTACTGTCTGGGTACCATATCAAAGGATTTGGGGAAAAAGAAAACCAACAGTGTAAGTCTGGGGAGTCCTTTAAAAGTCACTATCAAGATTGATTTTAATCCTGCAAGAATTCCATCTCTTAAATATCTAGATTTCCCCCCAGTGTTATTGAGCTACAATGGACATACAACATTATGTCAGTTTAAAGTGTAGAATGTGAGGATTTGATAATGAACTATCTAGACTGCCCCCCTTTGTTTGTAGGAAGTCTTCACTATTCAGTTGATTTCCTAATTTTATTTTCAAAAAAATATTTGCTGAGGTCCATATTTCACTGTTCTAGGCTGAGTTACCATTGTCATACAAGAGCTTCCTTCAGCTATAACTGATGCTGTCAAATTTACTGCACTGAATGCCATTTAAAATAAATGCTAAAATACAATATTAACTGTCTGTGAGCAAATGTCCTGCTACAATATATGAACTACCTAATATTTTCTTATCGTCCTAAAAAAGCGTGAATTAAATTATAATGAGAAACTAGTGGGTTGTAGTAATTCCAAATGCGGCAAATCTTCACCCGTGCGTAAAAATTTTCAGCGACTGCGAAAAACAGAATGATTCGAGCCTTGAAGCTTTCTCCCAACTACCAAAAAGGACCCAAAACAAACAAGCATAACTAAGCGTTTCATCCTGGAAGCGGCTTATTGAATTAATAAGACAAGTCAATTAATGTAATGCTCTGTTGCTTTGGGATAAAACGTGAAAATGGAAAAATGTGGAGTTGTTTACCATATTAGGATCAAGCAACCAGGAAGGTGCTGAAAAAAATATCCTCCTCTCGCCAAGTCTTAGAGAAGAACTTGACACATGGCTTCTGCTATGGACTGAAACGTGTTCTCCCCAAATCCATCCTGTTAAAGGACTAGCCCCCAGTGTGACTGTATTTGCAGACAGGGCCTATAAGGAGTAATTCAGTGTACATTAAGTCTTAAGAGTTGAGCCATGATCCCATGGCTTTAGCATCCTTATAAGAAGAGACACCAGAGATCTTACTCTCTTTCTTTACCGCATGAGAATACAGTGAGAAGGCGGCCATCTACTAGGTACGAGGTGGGCTCTTGCCAGGAATCGAATTGGTAGTAGCTTGATCTTGGACTTCCAACCTCCAGAACTGTGAGAAAACACACTTCTCTTATTTAAGCCACTCACTCTGTGGTGTTTTGTTATGGCAGCCAAAGCAGAGAAATGCAGTTTCCACAGGTACTCTGTGTAGTGGTCTGGAGAGGAGGCTGTGGTCTTCACCAGCTGGGAGTTCACCACCTGGGTCACTTCTCCTTCCCAAGCACACAGCTGGACTACATTTCCCAGCATCCCTTTCAGGTAGGTGGGGCCATAAACTGGATTTCTGTTGTATTTTATACCACTTCCAGAGCTGTCCCTTAACAACTCTAGAATGGTCCTCTGTGCTTATCCTCTTCCCTCTCTGCTGATTGGAAGCAGAGGCTCAAATGGAATTTTCCATGGGCCCAGAAATGGCAAAGACTCTCAGGTATTTTTAGCCTTGAGTCTATGAGCCTTGGCCTATGGATAAAATTCAAGCAGTCCATGAGTTTGGTTAGAAAAACAGTTTCTCTATTTTCATGAAACTCTGCTTGGTTAGAAAACATTACATCTCTATTTGCACTTAAATTTAGCATTTTCTTCTATTATGAATGTAGGCAAATAACCACAATGGTTGAAGCACTTTCTATAACTTTGTCACCTAGGGAAATCATAGATATTTCATGTCACATCATAGTTGCAGATATTTCAACATATTTTGCATTTAACACTGTTTTAAAATTATGATAGTTATTAAAACTGCTGCTGGATTTTACTATTTAAGGCTTTAATAAAGAGGCACATGTATTACTACATCACGTCAAAGAATATTTTGATTACTGAATTCAATATAATTTTCATTGAATCCTATATATTTTATTTTATATATCTGAAAACTATTATCCTGAAAAAGGGTTGACAGACTTCACCAGACTGCCCAAAGGATCCAGGGCACAAAAAGTTTAAGAATCTCAGTACTCCATGGAAGGAGCCTGTGACATGAAGGGGAAATAAACATTTGTTGGGTTAACTCACTGAGACTTTGAAATTGTTTGTTATATTTGTTAAATCTTTGCAAATAAAAGGGTCTATACCCTCCAAGACATGGGTCAGCAAAGTTTTTCTGTGCAGGGTCAGATAGTAAATATTTTGGGCTCTGTAGGCCATTGTAGTGTAAAAGCTACCACAGACTATATATGAGTGAACAGGCATGAGTAGTTTTCAATAAAACTTTATTTATAGGCCCTGGAATTTGAATTTCTTATCATTTTGAATGTCATTAATATTATTCTTTAAAATTCTTTCAACCATTAAAATATGTAAAAACTATTCTTAGTTCACAGGATATACAAAAGCAGACTAAGTTTGCCACCCCCTGAGCTAGGACACCCATCAGGTGGTACTTCTGCAAGGGCTGGGGAGGGTAACTGTTCAACTTGCTGAATGACTGAATGCAACATTGTATCCCTTATTGGACATATCCCTCAATGGCCATCTGAAGCAATTCTTCATTGTTTACTCTTTGTAAAGCTAAATATCATCTTAATAACCCATATGTCCTTAATGTCAAAATTAATGGTTCCTCAGCCTGGCTATGCCTTAGAATAACAGGGAGAGAATCCAAAAACGAAAAACATCAAGGCCTTCACACCGGACCCATTAAGTCAGAATCTCTGGGTTCTAAGTGTGTGCACTGGCATTCTCACAAATCTCCCAGATGATCTCATGCACAGTAAGGGAGGGAACACTTCTCTGTGCAGTGAAGCTGGAGATGAACGTTACCTGCATTCCACAATGGGGGCTTGAATGAAAATCAAGATTTCTTTCTCCGGGGTCTTGGTCTTCCCTTTGTTTCATTTTTGCTAGGTTGAAAATGGCACATATCATTTTGGCTACATAAATATACAACACCTCCTGTCGTCTAGTACATACCATGTCATCAGAGCAGTGTTGGTGCCAAATACGGTTGAATGGGCACAGCCTTTGCTTGGAGTTTGAAAACTGGTAGTTTAAGGAATGGTTTTGGCCATTTGGTTCTTTTTCATTTTTTCTGACTTTTAACTTTTCATTTTTGTTTCCTCTCAGCCTCTCTGCCTCCATCCCTCTCTCTTTCCCTATTTCCATTCCTCTTCCCTTCTAACATATTTATTGAGAATGTACTATGTACTTGATGGATACTTTCCTGGATCCATGAGATTTGTTTTGGTTTTCCTCTGTATTGCCCTAGGATTTTTCAATTATTTTCCAACCTTTAAAAATAGGGAGATTTCACCGGATTATTAGGGAAGATTGAGACACTGGACATTTCCACATGGCGACAGTCAGGTATGGCTGAGTACCAGGGTCCCTTTACATTGGTGGGGTGGGAGGAGGGGCCAGTTCCTTCTGGCTGAACTATAATCTCGCCACTTCCACACATCTTGTACACATATATGTTTCTCATGTAACTGAAAGTTTTCACCCTTTAGACATTTGATCTGTGATCTCCTACTGGAGACACTGTTTTAGAAAAATATTCCATAATCTACACCTTTCATCTCATACCTGCCACTCAGTGTTAAATTCTCACATGAAAACAAACTATTCTGTCCTCATCTATATCAGAAGTCTGCAACCTATGGGTCACACACCAAATCTAGCCTGTTTCTTACTCTTGTATATAATTTTGTAAATAAATTTTATCAGAATACAGCCCTGTCCATTTGTTTATGTATTGTCTATGCTTTCTTTCAAGTGGTGATGGCAGAGCTCAGTAGGTGCCTACAAAGTCTAAAACAATTACTGTTTGACCTTCTAGAGAAAAAAAGTTTGCTAACCCATGATTTAGCTAGTTGGTGTAAGAAACTTATGTATCTATACATTTGCTAAAACCAGACTGATTTCATTTTTAGCTTTTCATTTAGAGGTTTCATATTCTTGTGGCATCTACTTACTTCCACATACCCCACTAAGCAACCCGGAGGGCCCTGCTTATCTATGAGAACCTAGCAATTTGAGTAACACAGAACAAACATGGAGAGATGTTACTAGAATCCATGGTTGTTCTTTCACTGAGAAACTTTGCCTTCAAATTAATTTGAGTCACAGTCACTTGTTTTTCAGTCAACTGTTGAAAGAGTCATTAAGAAAATTTATTTCATCTTATTATCTAGGAGAACAAAATCATTGCCTGATGTTTCAGTAAATTCCCATTTACGCCCAACCTGTGATGGAGGAAAACACTACTGGTTGGGTATCATTAGACCATTTTAAACACTATGATTGCAGCTAATTTACTTGACACATGTTTAACATTCTGTGCTTATGTTAGGTCTCCAGTCAGCAGGAAAATGATGCAGTTTACTGGTTTACTGGCTGAGAGCACAATGCTTGATAGTAGCAAGATACCTATCACGGGGCTTCATCTTTCCCAGGAAAAGCTAGTCCAACCTGAAATTCTTTTTTCTTTTTCTTTCTTTCTTTCTTTTTTTTTTTTTTTTGAGCTTCCTCTTTTAACTTCAGCTTCTCTCTACCCCTGCTTGACCAAGAAGGACTTGTTAAAATAAGATCTGTTCTCTCCAAATTCTTATGCGGCAATACTTTCTCAATCTTCCTCCATCCTGGAAAATGGACTTTCTGATGAACCTCATGGACTGTGATTTTCACCAAGAGCAAATATAACATGCTATCATCCACCATGTTGGCCCATAGTATGAAAGTGTTCTGTGGAAAAGAGTAACTGTTGGTTTAATCACATATTTGTGTCTTCAAGTATCTTAGAAGAGGTCTAAGACTGTTCTCAAGAGTGTGATGTGAATAATCCTAGCAAAGATAATATGGTTAGCTTTATTAAGATACGTGTTAAGAGCCCTGAAATCAGAAGATCTGCTATCTCATCATAGCTCTACCATCAAGAATCCCTGGTGACCTTAGCAGAGTTGCCTCATTTATCTGGGCTGTGTGTCCTCTACTATTCAACAAGGTTACCACCAGGTGCTGTCTGAGAACCCACACCCAACATTACTATGACTGTGGATGAGTCCAAAAGAGAGAAAGAGTGTAGCACTTTGTAAAGCACTCTACAAAGGGAAGGCGCTCTTAATCTGCTGCTCAGGAAGCCCTTGGAATTCCTACTGAACTTCCTTTCTGGTTTGCCTTAAAAGTCCCGAAAAGACATCAGTAAGTTTCAAATATCAGAAGAGGGGGCAATTTGAGCTTCGGTAAGGATAATGCATGCAAAGAATTAAAACACATCAAATACGTTGACTTCCACAAAATCATTATGATACCAAAAAATGCACTGGTCACTTTGGAGGATGCTGGCAAAACATCTCAATAGCTTGAAAGCTGACAAAGAGAATCAACCATTTATCATGCCTCTTATGAAATATGTACCTCTAGATAATAATGAGGAAAAACTCCTTCAAGACAAGTAGTCCACCCATTTCATTACTGGATTATTTGTTTTTTGGGTGTTGAGTTTGATAAGTTCTTTACAGATCTTGGATATCAGCCCTTTATCAGATATGTCATTTGCAAATATCTTCTCCCAATCCATAGGTTGCCTTTTAGTTTTGCTGTTTCCTTTGTTGTGTGGAAGCTTTTTATCTTGATGAAGTCCCAATAGTTCAGTTTTGCTTTTGTTTCCCTTGCGTTTAGAGACCTGTATTGCAAGAGGTTGATGCAGCTGAGGTCAAAGAGGTTACTGCCTGTGTTCTTTTCTAGGACTTTGATAGATTCCTGTCTCACATTGAGGTCTTTCATCCATTTTGAGTTTATCTTTGTGTATGGTGTAAGAGAATGGTCCAGACTCAACACCCAAAAAACAAATAATCCAGCCAAGACATGGGTGGAAGGCATGAACAGACGTTTCTCCAAAGAAGACATATAAATGTCCAACAGACACATGAAAAAATGTTTCACATCACTTGTCATCAGGGAAATACAAATCAAAACCACAAGGACATACCCACTTACACCAGTTAGAATGGCTAAAATTAACAAGATAGGAAACAGCAAATATTGGCGAGGATGTGGAGAAAGGGGAACCCTCTTACACTGTTTGTGTGAATACAAGTTGGTACAGCTACTCTGGAAAAAGGTATGGAGGTTCCTCAAAAATCTAAAAATAGAGCTACCATGCAACCCAGAAATTGCACTACTGGGTATTTACCCCAATGATACAGATGTAGTGATCCAAAGGGACACCTTCACCCCAATGTTCACAGCAGCAATGTCCACAATAGCCAAACTATGAAAAGATCCAAGATGTCCTTCAATGGATGAATGGATAAAGAAGATACAGTTCATATATACAATGTAATATTACTCAGCCATCAGAAAGGATAAATACCTACCATGTACATGATGTGGTTGGAACTGGAGGGTATTATGCTAAGTGCAATAAGTCAATTTGAAAAAGACAATTATCATATGGTTTCACTCATATGTGGAATGTAAGAAATAGCACAGAGGATGATAGGGGAAGGGAGGGAAAACTGAATGGGAAGAAATCAGAGAGGGAGACAAACCAGGAGAGATTCTGAACTCTAGGAAACAAACTGAGGGTTGCTGGAGGGGAGGTGGGTGGGGGAATGGGATAATTGGGTGATGGGCATTAAGGAGGGCACATGATGTGATGAACACTGGGTGTTATATGCTACTGATGAATCACTGAACACTATGTCTGAAACTAATGCTGTACTATATGTTGGTTAATTGAATTCAAATTTAAAAAAAAAGACTCTCAATGAAAAAAAATTTAACTTGCAAAAAAAAAAAAAGACAAGTATTCCAGTTAATAAAGAAGGAATGACAGAATTAAAAATATCACTATTTGCAACTGTTAAGAAATTAATGAATGAGTAGTGCTCATCAATGACTGGTAATCAATCATTAATGATCAATGACACCACAAAAAGAGGCAACCAGACATTATATGCCTCCTGATGAAGGTAGACAACTTTGCTGAAGAAGTCCTACCTGAACAAAGAAAGAATAAAAAAATACAATATGAATCTGATCCAGCCTCTTGATCTAATTACTTACAGGAAATTCAAGGGACATGATCATTTTAAACAATACTATGGAGATGTAATCCACAAAGTGAAGACTTTGGGGGAAATACTATAGGACAGGGGCAATCCACTGTTTCAAATTTTTTTTGAGGAATATAAAAGAAAAGCAAGACAGAAGGGAAAACTGTAAGACTGAGGAAAGATATCAGTCTGTTGTTATTTATGGAACTCACATTCATATTTGGATCTTGACTCAAGCAATTTTCTGAAAAATTATAAGACAGGAGAGCACAGGCAGCACTGATTTTGCATTTGGTGATACTAATAATTCAGTGTTAATTGTTTATTAGTTTTGATAATCATATCATGATTATGTTTTTTAAAAGATGCCTTATCTTTTACGGTCTGATATATTTACAGATGAGATGACATGAGTTGCTTCAAAATAACCTGGGTGGGGAGCGTTGGTGGGCATGTGGCTAAAAAAAAAAGATGGACTATGTAGTAGTATGTGTTCAAGCTAGGTTATGGGTAAACAAGTTTTCATCATACTATTCTATCTACTTCTGTTTATGCTTGAACTTTTCTATAATCCAAACTTAGAAAAAAACCAATTGCTCCAGTATACAACAAGTAATGGACCTCCACATCCTCATTCCTGTTCAAGGACTGGGGCCTTAGAGCTGGTGGTTCTCAGAGCAGAGAGACTAGGGGGAGGGCCTCAAAGACTCACTTTTCTATCAAATGCTTAAATTAGGTTTTGAGTTGCCAACTCCGAAACCCAGAGAACTTTAAAGCCCCCTCTGTAAAATCCATGTCTTACATTTATACACATCTCAAATATCACTGAAATCTGTTAAATATCTCAGAAGTTATACAACCAACATAATGGCCATTGTTTCCTTGCTAATTGGGAGGCGATCTCCAATAGACTTTTGGCCAAATCTATTTTACATCCTAAAATTTGTGTGGAACCGAAAAGACCCCGAATCGCCAAGGAAATGTTGAAAAAGAAAAACAAGACTGGGGTCATCACGTTACCTGATTTCAAGCTATACCTCAAAGTTGTGATAACCAAGACACTGGTACTGGCACAAAAACAGACACATAGACCAATGGAACAGAATAGAGAACCCAGAAATGGACCCTGGGCTCTATGGTCAACTAATCTTCGACAAAGCAGGAAAAAATATCCAGAGGAAAAAAGACAGTCTCTTCGATAAATGGTGCTAGGAAAATTGGACAGCTATATACAAAAGAGTGAAACTTGACCATTCTCTCACACCATACACAAAGATAAACTCCAAATGGATGAAAGACCTCAAAGTGAGACAGGAATCCATCAACATCATAGAGGAGAATATAGGCTGTAACCTCTTTGACATCGACCACAGCAACTTCTTTCATGACACATCTCCAAAGGCAAGAGAAACAAAAGAAAAAATGAACTTGTGGGACTTCATCAAGAGAAAAAGCTTCTGCACAGCAAAGGAAACAGTCAACAAAACAAAGAGGCAACCCATAGAATGGGAAAAGATATTTGCAAATGACACTATAGATAAAAGACTGGTATCCAAGATCTGTAAAGAACTTCTCACATTCAATACACTTGAAACAAATAATCAAATCAAAAAATGGGCAGAAGATATGAACAGACACTTTTTCAATGAAGACATACAAATGGCTAACAGACAGATGAAAAAATGTTCAATATCATTAGCCATCAGGGAAATTCAAATCAAAATGATATTGAGATACCACCTTATGTCAGAATGGCAAAAATTGACAAGGCAGGAAGCAACAAATGTTGGAGAGGATGTGGTGAAAGGGGAACCCTCTTACACTGTTGGTGGGAATGCAAGTTGGTATAGCCACTTTAGAAAACAGTGTGGAGGTCCCTTAAAAAGTTAAAAAGAGAGCTACCCTATGACCCAGCAATTGCTCTACTGGGTATTTACCCCAAAGATACAGATGTAGTGAAGAGAAGGGCCATATGCACCCCAATGTTCATAGCAGCATTAGCTAAATTGTGGAAGGAGCTGAGATGTCCTTCAACAGACTAATGGATTAAGAAGATGTGGTCCATGTATGCAATGGAATATTACTTAGCCATCAGAAAGAACAATTACCCAACATTTGCAGCAACATGGATGGGACTGGAGGAGATTATGCTGAGTGAAATAAGTCAAGCAGAGAAAGAGAATTATCATATGGTTTCACTCATTTATAGGACATAAGGAATTGCAGGGAGATCAGTAGGAGAAGGAGGGGAAGAATGAATGGGGGGGGTAAATAGAAGGGGGAATGAACCATGAGCTACTATGGACTCTGGGAAACAAATTGAGGGCTTCAGCGGGGAGGGGATGGGACTAGGCCAGTGATGGGTATTAAGGAGGGCATGTATTGCATTGAACACTGGGTGTTATACACAAACAATGAATCATGGAACACTACATCAAAAACTAAGGATGTACTGTATGGTGACTAACATAACATAATAAAAAATTAAAAAACAAACAATCAATTTTGCTTCTTAGATACAACCTTGAATAAATGTGAACATAAAGCTAGATTTCACTTTATTCAAAGAGAAAATTAATTTCATGTTCAGATTAAAATATTTGACAAAAAGTTTTTATTTCCATGTGTAGAATTTGTGGAGTTTATGCTAGGAGGCCAAATGGAATGATCCTAAAAAATACAAGCTATATCTCTAATCCTACTCTGGGATTAAAAATTGTCTTTGGCATTTAGGACATTTTTGATTAAAATGCCTCCATTTCTCCTCTCTTTGAGACTACGGTCAATGCGTAAGCTGAATAATTATCTCATCAAAATCCCAGCCCATAAGAGGGAATGGTTCATGGGAGCCTGCAGGAAGCACGCTCACAGCGATATCAGCCTGTGACCAGCAGGCTGGGATATTATTTTTGAGAAAGTCTGGGTTGAATTGCTCACCTTTTCTACGTTAGTCTGGGGGCATATTTTATTTTGAAAAAGACTGTAAATGAAAATAAAGTATTTTGAGAATTTTGGACTCTCCTCAAAACCGTTAGAGACATCCTTGTGGTACCAAAACTCGGTTTAGGAATCACGGACTTAGATTCCGGTTTTATGCCTTCAGCACTTGGAAGTGGCCAGCTCAAGACAGAAAAACTAGAAAGATTCTTGGCTGCTTTTTGTGATGCCAGCAGTCCACGTGCTGCGTCACCCCTGCCAGCAGTCAGCTCCTCAGTTGGACATCTGAAGCCCTTCCCATGGCTCGAGGCTCTCCTAACTGCTGTGTTAAATGCAGAAAAACAAGCAAGAATAAAAAAATCTTTCAGAAACATGAAAAAAATCCTAACTGGCTTGGAAGCTTTGTTGTTTTTTTGCTTTTCACCCTCTACCTCAAAGCACGACAGAACTATACAGTTGTTAAGGTCCTTCTAAGAAACCTGTCGTTACTGAATCTTAAGAGATGCTGCAAATTCTGAGAAATTTCACACGTTCAAATAATTTGTATTTAGGAAAAAAAATCCAAACGGAAACCTGCAAACATTTCCCGGGGCACTGGATAGGAGTATATTTTGCACTGCTGTCTTAAAAGGTGGGGGGAATAGGAGGGAGAGGCAGGTGAAAGGACCAACAAAAGCAGCTTGAACAGGCCTCTGAAGTGGTCTCTGAGTGGCGGTAAGTGCTGGCTGTCAGATGGAAATCCAGCAAAGCGTGGTGCCAAGTATTTACACGTCTTAATTATTTTTGCATGCGTTTATGGCTGTCGTTCTCAACAAGAGCAATCCCTCACCCTCACGGGCCACGTGGAAATTTGTGCAGTGATTTCTTGATGGCTATAGGGGTCGTGGGCTGCTACTCCTACGTGGTGAGCAGGGACAGACGCTAGATGCCTGAAATGCATGAGATCTTTCTGCTCAAGGCAGAATTATTGTCTCAAAGAATTATTAATGTCGCAGTGAACATTAGTGTAAGCGAAAAATCCGTTTTAAATGATCTGAGCCAGGAAGTGAATTCAGACACAAAAAGAGAAATTTTTGTATGCTTTCAAAAACCTGAGGCCTAATTAATATTCCATAAAATTCACCCTTTTAAAGATTTTTAAAAAAATTTATTTATTTATTTTGAGAGAGAGAGAGCACACATGAGTTGGGGAGAGGGGCAGACGGAGAGGGAGAAGCAGGTCTCCACTGAGCAGGGAGCCCAGTTCGGGGCTCGATCCCAGGACTCCAGGCTCATGACCTGAGTCAAAGGCAAGATGCTTAACTGACTGAGCCACCCAGGTGCCCCCAAATTCATCCTTTTAAAGCTGTGAACGAGTCTATGGTTTTTAGTATATTCAAAAGGTTGTATATCGAGATTGCAGTCTACACTTATGGTGAACAGAGCATAATGTTTAGAGATGCTGAATCACTATGTTGTACACCTGAAACTAATGTAACATTGTATGTCCACCATAGAAATAAATAAATAAATAAATAAATAAATAAATAAATAAATAAATGGAAAGGAAAGGAACAAGAAAAGAGAAAGGTTGTGCATCGACACTATCTAGTTTCAGACAATTTTCATCAGCCCCAAACAACCAACTGGCAGTCACTCTCCCCTCCCCCTTCCCTCCAGCCCCTGGAAACCAACGAACCTCCTTTCTGTCTCTAGAGATGTGTCTATTCCGGACATTTCATATAAATAGAATCATAGGATACCTGACCTTTGGTGTCTGGTTTCTTTGACTTAGCACAATATTTTCAAAATTCACCCATGTTGGCGCATGTATCCGCACTGCTTTCCTTTTTACGGCTCAGTGATATTCTGTTGTCGGGATGAGCCGCATTTTGTTTTATCCATTCATCAAGTGACAGACATCTGTGCAGGCGTGATTTTGATATACACTAAAATCACTCAGGAGTGTAACTAACATGTACATGGGGAAAGACTGTCCTGGTTTGTTCTGAACTTGATCAAGAATTAGTCACCATTTTGGAAAAATCATATTAGCAATAGGAACATGGATTGTGGATTTGAGTCAGCAATAAACCCATTTGTTTCATTTTTTATTTACGGATGTTGCATTGTTGGCTTTATGTAAATACACCTTTTCTGTTACTTCATCTGTATTTTAAAATATTTGTACACACACCCTATGCTTAGTCTGTAATTTAAAATATAATACGTTGACAGTATCTGAATAAATTTTACTTCTCTTAAATCAGATTTAGTCGTCATATGTGTGTTCAAATCTTTAAGTATTTCATTACGTCTTCTAACATTATGTGCTAGAGCACTGTCAGATTAAAATAAAGATTATTTTATTATAAGTCAATTTTCTTGCAGTTCTCTTTTATATTATACTTGTGAATTTTTCAGAATTACATGTATAGGGAAGTCATATTATCCTTGAATTTCATTTCAGGAGGCTTAGATGATGTCCAGAGGGGGCATTGGATCTTGCAGGGTTGACAATCACCGTATCAGGGCAGGATTATAAAGAGATGATTTTGTAGGGTAAAGTCTCGCTGGCTCAGGCCTCACATTTCTTTGATGGCATCTGCATGCAGGCAGCATTGTTCAGCACTTTGGGGTATTTGGGACTTTTTGATGTTGGACTCTAGGTAAGTGCACCACAGTGAAAAACTAATTAACAATGGACGTGGCACCTCTGAGTTAGCACTGATCATTCCCATTTAACAATTTTCTCCCAAAACAAAACTTCCTCCCAGAGCAAAGGAATATCTGATGGTCTTTTATTTAGATATTCCTGGAAAGAGTGCTGAGATCATAAGCAGCACGTTAAAACAGGAAAGTGAAATAGAGTTGAGATTTTTGTCCAGATGAATTTTCATTTATTGAATATCCCACTACTCATATGTGTTATTGCCTCTAAAACTCTCATTTGTAATGAGATGATAACTATAATCTACCAAACCATTGTAAATGTAGTGGAGACATCCCTGGCTAAAATATTGAGTGACTTGCTCAGTTTCACATCTTTGAACCAATTACTGCCTTCAATCATTTTGGTTTTGGCGGATTTGTTTTTCATCTGCATCCCGCTATCAAATTGCTGACTAGTTCATCCTTGCAGTTGAGGTTATACCTGACTGAACTTTTGGCCCAGCTCCCTAACAAAGGATTGCTCATTTCTTAGAAAAATCCTCTGACTCCAAATCATTTCCATCATCACCTCATCATTGCTGTAACTGGCTGGTTAGTGATGGAGCGGATTTGTTTGCTAACTGGCTTGCTTTGAATAAACTGATGCCTCTGAAACTGAGAAGGAGGACCTATTTTTGCTGGTAAGCATTACTTCGGGCGCAGTTATGGGACATCTGTACATCTGAACCAAGCAATCTGGATAC
Source organism: Ursus arctos (assembly GCF_023065955.2). Classification (NCBI taxonomy): domain Eukaryota; kingdom Metazoa; phylum Chordata; class Mammalia; order Carnivora; family Ursidae; genus Ursus; species Ursus arctos. The sequence goes on along the minus strand of NW_026622808.1, from coordinate 49,213,288 downwards.
AGGCAGTGTGAGTTGCTCTTGAGAGCTTAAGAATTTCTTGTATCATAAGAATCTGAATATAACCAATGATCTCTAATTCTATTTCCACTCTATCGATAAGAAAGCAGATTCAGATTGTCCCAAATTCTGAGAAGTACAAGATTGTTCAGGCATAAATCCTCCTACAGAACTCCCAAGAGTTCTTGTCTGTTTGAACACCCTTCACAACAAGCAAATCACTACCTACTGTGAAAAATCTAATGGGTAAATTGTTCTTATTTTAACTGAAATATATTTCGTTATATGGCCACACAGTCTGGGGCGCCTGGGTGGCTCAGTCGGTTAAGTGTCTGACTTTGACTCAGGTCATGATCTCAGGGTCCTCGGATGGGCAAGGAGTCCAATTGTCCTTTTCCCTCTGCCCCTTGCACCAACTCGTGCATACTCTCTCACTCTCTTTCTCAAATAAATAAATAAATAAATAAATAAATAAATAAATAAGATCTTAAAAAAAAAATCCCATGCACTCTTTAGAAACTAATTTAATCCCTTTTCTAAATGACAGAACTTCCAATATTTAAATACAGCTTTTCATTCTTGATCTGCCTATTCTTTCTGACAAATCTAAACAGCACGTCCTTCAACTGTTTCTAACCATTAAAACTGCTTTCCTCCACCTGCATATTTGATGGAACTAGATTTAAACATCCTACATCCTCAGTGACCATTTCGACTGTGGATCATCTGCAATATTGGCCTGCATGCTATGTCAATACCCTCCTTCATGTGGCTAATAATAAAACAAAGCACAGGACACAGCCAGGACAGAACTCACTTTTCTGCTACTAGGCATATTTCTCCAGGATATATCATTCCATGAATTAGAAACATTTGAATATGGCTATTCATTGTGGTTATGAGCCCACGTGAACTTTTGCTATCATCCAGCCTTTTCCATAACAGACGAGGGGTCAGAAAACTTTATAAAGGGCCCAGCAGTGAATATTTTAGGCTTTCTGAGCCGTAAGATCTCTGCTGCGGCAACTATTCAACTGCTGTGGTAGCGCAAGTGCCGCTATAGCCAATATGTAAACGTGGCTGTGTTACAATAAAACTTTATTTATAAAAACAGACAGTGGGACAGAGTTACTGTAAGGGCCATAGTTTGCCAATTCTTGGCCAAGAACTCATACCTTGCTAAAGTCTGGACATACTATGTTCATCAATGTCTTGAAATCCTTCAGACTAGTTAAAGAAAACAGGCCAATGAAAAAGGTGTCTGGCATGACTTTTTTCCTGGTGAACACAAGTTGGTTCCTGGTGATCACTGCTTGCCTAATTATTCACAGAAATCCCTTAAATCATCGATTGCAGAATCTTACCCTGGGCTGACCTCAGGGTCACCGGTCTGTACTTTTTAGAATTCACTTCTTCTTTTAACAATTGTAGCTATAATTAACCAATACTAGACTAGGTGCCTCTCCCAGACACCTCAAAATTCCCTGTCACTAGTGTGGTCATTTTTTGATAGTTTGGTGATCTGAAAGTTTTGTGATTTCTCTCACAGAGGTGGCGATATGCTGGAGCTGGCCCTCACTGGCTGTGGGAGTCAATAGCGCCCATCTCTTCCCTACTTCACGTTGATAGCTTGAAATCAGCCGTGGTGGGAGTATTTACACTAAAGAAATCAATAAATGGCACAAAGCAGAGCTATCCCCCTCCCCTGATCACTGCACACTGGGTACTTGAACCCCTGAGGAGAGCTAGATGCTGTCTTACAAATCTCTTCTATCTTGAGTTGCTTTCTTTCTGAACAATATTCTTTTCAGATGTTTTGGGTGGAAGATAATTTTTATTAACGTAGGAAAAAGAAAAGAGAAACAAAATAGTTGCTTGAGAAAAACCTGAATTCTCTATCACTTATACATTCCTGGCTTTAGGCAGATTTGTCCTACTTGCTTTGAACATAGCTACAAGATGCTTTTTAGGATGACCTTACTATTTCTGGAAGTCAATTTTAGTCCTTAATTCATTTAGCCTTCGTAATGATATTCTTAGAGGTCTCTGTCATTCTTATACCGCCTTTCCTGATTATGTGACTTTCCTAGATCTTTCACTTATCCCCTTTAAATTTCCACACTGGCACTTTAGGCCATCATTTTCTCCTATTGGGATGATTTGGTGTTGTCTGCACAGAGTATCATTTCTGAGAACCGCTTCAAGAAGTGTTAATGATTCTCTAAATGAGGACTAGAGATTAAGGTTCTTTGCTGCATTTTCTAGAATGCCATACTTATTTTACCATTTGGTGAAAGAAAATACTAGGATTAGAGACAAATTTGAAATTTTCTCATTAATAATTCAGTTTAAACTTTGCTCATTGACAATGAGGTAGGTCAAATCAGAAGGGACCAAAAGCTTTCTCATTTTGACTTACTCTTATGAGATGTGGCCGAGCCTTACTCTTGGCTTATCAAGATGGCCTTGGATAACTAAGCCTATGAAATGGAATCTATGGATGTAGTTGAGACCTGAATGTAAGCTCTCAATTTCTCCATAAAAGGAAAAGCAGAATTCACTGATCTCTGCCCAGGTTGTGACAAGAAAGTGTTCCATCTATGTTTACCAAATAGTTGAAAAACCTCCTTACCGGTCCCTTCAGTACCACTTGTGTGCCCTTCCCATTGTTTTCCTTTTTGGAATAGAGTGGTCATCTTAACATTGCCTTAGGTGGGTCTCTCCACAGAAGGCCCTGAGACAGGGATTTCAACGGAAGCAGTTTATTTGAGAGATGAATCTAGGCAGTGCTGGGAAGGAAATGAGAACATGAGACAGGAATGAAGGAAACCCAATAAAATGTGTGTTTATGAGCAGGTTTTGGGCAGCTGGGCCTCGGTCCTACTTGGCATCTCTCAGAGACTGTGCTGTCCAGTAGGGTAGTCACTAGCCACATGTTGCTGTCTATTAAATTAATAAAATTAGATAAAAATAAAAATCATTTTCTATGTCACAGGTGACACATTTCAAGTGCTCAATAGCCACAGGTGGCTAGTGGCTACCATATTGGACAGCTCAGATAAAGAATATTTTCACACTATAGAAAGTTCTACTCGACAATCATGATAGAGAACACGCCTCAGAGTTGTCCCACATGGGAATGAGGAAGCTAGGAAATTTGTTCATCAAGTTTCATCTGCCAGTGGTTGATGGTTGCCCTCCTAAATCCTTGAAACATCTGGTCTGCCCTGTATGTGTATAGGACAAGGAGAGGATTCGGATTGATACCAATAGTGTCTGGTGTAGTTATAAAGTAGATTGTGTCACTCTTTGGCTAAAAACCTTTTTTCATCTCTTCCTGCCACAATTGAGATAAAACTCAAACTCTTTGTGTGGCCCCATGATCTGACTCTAAGTTTACTTCCCCAAACTCATGCCACTTTGCTCTAACTACTCTGCTTTGACAGCAAACTGAAAGAGACTTTCTCTCAGTCTTGCAAACACATAGAAGTCCTCCTTGGCTAAGGCCTTGGCATATACTAATCTGTCCACCTGCAACACTCACCCTGCTCACCCTCGCTCCCCGCTTGGCTCTCTGTATGGCTGTTTCCTGCTACCCTCTAGTTCTCAGACTAAATTTCACCTCCTCCAAGAGACACTCCCTGCTTATGCTTCCTCAAGCTCGTGTTTCCATCCCATTATTTACTTTCGTGGCTCCTTTTGCATTTCTTTATCATGATTTATGATTACTTGTTCACTGTCTTTTGTCTGTTTCCCCTAGATTAATGTAAAATCTGAAATTATCTCCAGTACCTAGTACTGTCCCTAACATGTACTAACTACTCAATGGGTACTTGGTAACTGAATGAATGAGTGAATGAATGAATGAATGAATGTAAGCAGTCTCTACCAGTGCGGTAGCTATAAGAGTGGATAATGAAAGGTCATGCTTCTGCCATAACAAGGGTCATGTAGGAATCTGCTAGGACAATAGCCTGAATGACAAGAGGCTGGATGTGGGAACAAAGTAGCCAGGTAATGACATGATGTGTAGTTGCTGAAAATTGTCTTACACAGCAGATGACTCGGGTCATCAGCAGTTCAAGTTCTGGATGAACATTCTGGACACCAGCAAGGTGCCTTCTCTAACATGCAATTATTTGCTTGTGCCAATGCCAATGCTTGAATGTAAGTTATATTGACATTTTCCAGTGGCTTAAAAACATTAGCAGTGGTAATGGCAAACGGCAAATCCTACAAAGTTGAGCAAGATCAGTCTAGTCCTTGAGCTTTCTACGAAGAGAATATGAAATCGTATCTTGGCTGTTAGTTACCTAGGCTTCTTTTTGTTTGTTTGCCTTGAGCGGGGCTAGCGTTGGCACAGGGAGCACCTAGGCGACACGTAATCGTAGGAATCTGAGAGGAAGACCACAACCACCACAGCTTACCTGCTGCTTTCCATTTATAAAACCTTTCCATTTTCTCTATTTTCCTCATCCTCCCCTAACCTTTAAAATTTGGGCACAATCTCCATTTTATAGACATGAAAACTCAGAGGGTACAGGCTTTTCTAGGTTATAAGTGGAGAACAAGGACTTGAATCTTTGGGGGAGCTTTTCTTTTCTTTTTTTTTAAAAATTTTTTTTATTATATTATGTTAGTCACCATACAGTACATCCCTGGTTTCTGATGTAAAGTTCGATGATTCATTAGTTGCGTATAACACCCAGTGCACCATGCAATACGTGCCCTCCTTACTACCCATCACCGACCTATCCCATTCCCCCCCCGAAGCCCTCAGTTTGTTTCTCAGAGTCCATAGTCTTTCATGCTTCATTCCCCCTTCTGATTACCCCCCCTTTCTTTATCCCTTTCTTATCCTACCGATCTTCCTAGTTCTTATGTTTGGGGGAGCTTTTCTGGCTTACAATCTTGGGGCTCTTTTCAATGGATGGAGTGCTTTATCAGCCTGAAATATGAAAGAGAGAAGAAATGTCTCATTGGGGAAGTGAATGGTGGGGAGTAGAGGGGTGAAAAACCTTTAGGGTTTATCAGTCTGGAGGAGGATCCAGATGAGGGGACAAAGAAACCAAGAATCTGCATGTGTGGGTGTGGAACATGGAAGCAGAGGGAAGAGGCCATTCTGATCTGGCAGCCAGTTTGTAACATTCTTTATCCTAAATGTACAAGCTTCTCGTATCTATTAGCACCAACTGGTGGGTTCTCCTGACTTGATACTGCCTCCTTCCAGTCCCTAAATTTTGCTTCCACATCACCTTGTGACCCCTAGGTTGGAATCTACAGAAGTTCAATCAATTAATTCCACTCTAGTCAGTGGTTGACCCCTTTTTGCAACCGTGGCATGTCCCCAATCAAGGACAGTTGAGATCTGTTGCTGCACCCACAGTATTCTCAGTGGAAAAGTAAGACAGTCTGCAGGTTAAGTGCAATGAACTTCAAACGAGCTCTAACTCCACTGCTTTTTCTACCACCAGAGGATGAGCACAAGGATGCAAATCTATGAGAATAATGTAACTTTAGGTCAGACTTGTAAACTGGTATTTCATGGATGGAAATACCCTTTTCTTTTAATGCAAATACAATGGGTTATAAATATCCAAAATTTGGAGAATTCATACAAGCCTCTGTGTTTCTGGATTTTCCCCAAATAACAACAACAACAACAGATAAAACAGAACTGGGCCACACTGGCTCCCTAATGCTGCAAGGCCACAGTAGTCTGGGACCCAATGTTGGCTGATGGAACCCTGTCGCGTCAGGTTTCCAGCCTCATCACTGGGTGCCTAGGCTTTAACAGGTGACCCTGGTTAACTAACTACTATTACCTGGCTAGCACCTATAGGCACATATGCCTCTTAGGCCTTGTTTGACAACCACCCTTGAGCCAATTATAATTCCTTTTCAGATGCATTTGCAGACTTTATTAATAGTAAGAAGCCACTTCCAGCCCACTCCGGAATGTATGGCCATGCATCCATGTACCGTGGCTAAATGCTTGACAACCACTATCTTTTTTATTTTTAAGATTTTATTTATGTATTTGATAGAGAGAGAGAGAGAGAGCATACAAGCAGGGGGAAGCAGGGAGGGAGGCGTAGAGGAAGAGGGAGAAGCAGGCTCTCCGCTGGAAGCCCGATATGGGACTCGATCGCAGGATCCTGGAATCATGACCTGAGCTGAAGGCAGATGTTTCACCAAATGAGCCACCCAGGCTCCCGAAAACCACTGTCTTAAGGCAAGTCTGGCCTCACATTTTCCTCGGCACGTACACGTGAGTCTACTCTTGGGTTGGTTACAGCTTCTCTGAACAGGTAGGAATTAGGGCTGGATGTACACTGCCTCGTCTATAAACACAGTCAGTTATGGCTGGGGTCCTGACTTTCATGTTCGATGATTGGTTGTTATTATTTTTTAAAATAATGCAACTAGCTGCCAAAACAAAAAAATGAGAGCTTAACGCTTGGTAAAAAGTGAAGCAAAATAAATAATGAATAAATAAATAAATGAGAGCCACTCGCAGACCAATGATGTGAGAGCATGCCACAACATCTTTACAAGGAAAAAAAACAACCTGTCTACGCAAGCTAAAAGTTTGAAATCTTTAATGGGAAATATGTGCATGTGTGTGTGCACGTGCATGCATGCAATTAATGGTTTTCTTTTTAATTTATTTTGAAGTGTGAACATGATTCTATTTTATCACTTTGTACGATGACCGTGGGCACAAGGCCATCCGATTCTATCGCTGCTGTCTCTAGTCCTGAGTCCTCGCTTTTCTTAGTACGCCTTATATCTTGTTTTCTTATATTTACATGCTAGATGGATGTGGCTTGAGCCCTAGAATTTACTGGACACTAAATCTTTTATTTGGAAAGCAGACAGCTCACCAAAAGGGAAATGGTATACTTCTTTTGTCAAGCAAACCTTAATAGATTTTTGAAATGGAAGTGTCAAGCTTAATTAAAAGAAAAACTCATATTATGACCTGCCATTTAACCTTCTAGGATGGAGTGCATATCCTACGTAGGTGAGGAATGTGTGGATCTCCTCACGTAAGCAATTTTTATACCCTTTATAACTTACATCAGTGACAATGGCAAGGTGGCATTATATACTGCACTATATAAAATCACTATATTGCTTTGGGAAAGTTACACTGGATTTGATCAGAAAATGATGTTGAATTGTGTGTTGGTGAAAACATTCTTCATCATTCGATAACGGAAAAAAGCCTTGTAGTAAAACTTCTCAGTGTGCTTGCCAAATCCATTAATAGATAAATCTAATCACACACACAAAAAAGTCAACAAATAAGCTTTACCTAACTCAAAAATCTGTCTTATGAAATGAGCCATATTTTCCTTTTTACCGAGAGTTGGGTTCTGGATGAAACTTTCCATTTGCTCTAATTACATTAGAACATTATTTATCACACCTGATGTACAAGCCCAAAAATCATTATTAGTCATACCACACCGAGCTCTTTATTACCAGCAATACATGATAAAAGTTTTGAAACAACAGCTGTAGGCACAGGGTAGCTACCGAATCCCCCTAACTGGGGTGGGTCCAATTTAAATACAACTTGAGGGTTCACACGTTTGTATAAGGGCCTTGATGAATCCAAATTGAATTTGATGACATTTACAAATGTTTGCACTGTTTTACTGGATGGTTGCCTGATTCTGATGTGGTCTTTCCCCCCCTTCTCTCTTCTTCTAGGTCTTTCCAAGGGAGGTTATTTCATGAAGTGACCACTAGGAAATGAACTGACAGACCTGGGCCTCTAGACTAACTCTTTCATTGACTTATAGGCTCTGGTTACAGAATAGGAGAAGCTGTGAACTCCACATATTGTACATTGTAAAAAGGGTCTGTATGCGTGAGGCCATAGAAAAGAGAATATTCTTTTTTCTTCTTATTGGGTTTTCACTCAGGACCAATGCTTTTAAAAGGGTATTCCAGGAAACATTCATCTCCTAGAAAAGGCCACGTGATCAGAGAATTTGGGGGCAATAATAATGTTTGCAGAGTTTGTAATGGCAAACATCTCATATTAATCTTATTTAAGAATGTTAGGAGATTTTATATAAAAATCCCGATTTCTGGTGCTACTGAAAAAATTGAAGATGTGACAAGGCAGTCAATATATCCTCACACAGAAATAATTTCTTGTAGTTTCTCATTAGGCAGGGATGTACCGTCCATTAGTCAAGTAACCATCTTATATGTCTGGATTCTGGAAGCTCTATACTTGGCAACCTATGCTTTAGTCTTTCTTGAAGACATACATCACTTTCTGTTTATTATAGGCTCTAAAAATTTCCTCAGTAAATATTTCTGTTTTATTTTATTTAAGAACTTTTCCCCAATATATTTGAGTATGGAGATTTTTTTCCTCCTCATTTTGGGAAGTACCGTTCCAGATAATTCTTTGCATTCGTGATTTCAGGTTTTACTCTCCAGTTTACAAGTGAAAGTCAGTTGTTAATATATTAGTTGGTACATGAATATGGACCATAAATTCAAGGGATTCCGATTTGGTTGTATGAACTTTATGCTATCTTCTGGCAAATATTTGTGAAAGTATTCGGAAAGCCTGGATTTTGCAATTAGGATTCCATTTCCATTTCTAGATGCTTTTATAGGCATTCAAGATACAGAATCAACCTATCTGATTAGAGTATTTACATATTCAATCAGACTTCAAGCTATATTGGTAGACATGAAGGAACCTCTGGATTTTACCTGAGGTTTAACTTTAAAAATCCACACTAGGGGACCACTTGTGCTGGTGATCTAATAAAAGGCCCTAACAACATGTATTCTAAAGAGAAGGTTTGGGAAAAAACAGATATACTTGCAATATGATAGGTTAAATAACAGGAATGTATAGTACTATTATGCTATCCCAGGTAGATAATACATAGATATTTTCTTTCTATAATCATCATCTGAGTAAAAGAGAAGATGGACAAAAATTTCTTTTTTTGGGAAGTGAGCCCCAGATGTATCATTCAAGTGACCAGTACAAAAACCCAATAATGGGATTTGACATTTCAACTTGTGGGCCAAGAACACAGCAGTTATAGTAATGAATTTATGATTTTCAAAATACTGGGATTAGAAATATCGGCTGTGATGGCAGCAAAGACCTCACGGAAAAAATTCTGGCTGACGACAAGTCTCTAAGCAGGGTGTTCTCTGGATTTGGCTAAAGCTGACTCAGGACAAAAACATGGCGAATAAAGAGGACAAGTAGGGTTAGAAAGAAGTTATTTACCACTTTAATAGGGCTGTCCAGCATTTGGTCACATAGATCATTCTGAAACCTAATTGCTTTAATGGTCTTCCTGTCTCACCAGAAGAGATCTGAATACTCTTGGAAAAAGCAAATCAAACACAGAAAGAGGTGCCATGATAAGACTTGTTGCTACAGCACTATGTACTTAATGATGCCAGACTTTGGATTTAATCGGAGGACATTGCTGCAGTCTAGGACAGCTATACAAAGCCTTAAGACGTTGTATTTACAGAACTTATTAATACACGGATCTGTATTCTACCATAATTTTGCCAGAGTCTTAATAGCATGGTGGAGTAGCTCCCTCAAGAATCCTCATTGTCTTATCTGTGGAAAAGCTAGTAGTTCTAAAAATACTTTCCTGGAAGAGGTTAGAATGGTTATTATATATCAATTGAATATAAAGTATGGTTATGTAAGCCAAGCTTGCATGCTAATATTGCACAGGGTAGAAAGCAATAAAACAGGACGATGTGCTTCCTTGGGCCATCTGGTAGAAACAGAAGGAAGCTCTCGATTCAGTATTGTTATGATGCCTCAGATTCCAGGAGTCCACCTGTAGCTGGCCTTCCAGTGTGAGTGCCATGTTGAAATTTCAAAAGGGCACATGTCTTCTTCCTTGCCAATAAAAAAAGAAGTCGCAACAAAACAAAACAGAACATCCAAACTCAAAAGAGGTACACCAGCCGCCTCAAACTGTGGTATTGTTCATTTCTTGAAGAGAATATATAATATTTCAAAATATTATATATATACATATATTTAAAATGGTACAAAGTAACTATAGATCCAAATTAGAAGATAGTTGATCGTTCTTCGTAATCCCAAAAATTTTCATTGAGAAAACCCTTTTTTTAAACCCACTTTCCATGGTGTTGCCAAAAGCGCGGGGTCTTCTCACTATAGGATACTTCGTAAGACACAGTAAAAGCACTGTGATTATCTGGTAACCAGTCAAAGTGCAAATAAGAAATCCATTTGGCTTGTAATGCGTAGGATGTTTTAAATTCTTAAAACGTATTTTCCGCAGAGGTGGTTTTCCTTTGCTACTATAACAAATGCTTCCATTAGGTTCTTGGGTGAATCTGAAACCAAAGAAAGAAAGAAATTTCAGGGAGAAGAGAACAAAATGAAGGCGTAAAGAAAGGTGAATAGGCAGAAAATGAGGACATCTTGAATTTATGGTATGTTGCTTCTTTCAAGTGCTCTGAAGCCAAAAATGTTAATCTAGAGCCGTAGTTCTCAAATGGTGATCAAAAAGCACACTGACAGGCCATCGTATTTTTATCAATTCATTACATTTGTTTTGCCACAGCTGAGGAGCTAGACTCTGGGAGCAATGAATAACCATGACTGGCTTCATTGGCACGTGTCCTATCCAGTTGCACAGAGCCCCGTGCTGAATAGGGCCCTGCACTTCATTTCATGACCTGCTATTGCAGTCTTGAAATTATTACCAATTTTTGAACAAGAGGCCTGTGTTTTCATTTTTGCACTGGGTCCTTCAGATTATATAGTTAGTCCTGTGTCTGTTTGATGAGAATTTGAACTGAGTAGGTCATTCCACAGCCTTGTCAAGTTGGCCTGCTGTAACATGTGGAGGGGTGACATAAGTCACTGCCAAGGTTAGAACACATTTTCTCGGGAACATAGGAGACCCTTGCAGGATGAGGCCCTCTTCCTCTCAATGACACAGTACTCAAGGGCAACCACGAGCATACTCCTACCACTATTGGTGCCATTTAATATATTTGAATATGGTCCCAAAGACTCTATGTTCAAAAGGATGCATGCACAGAGAGCCCCCGGTTTGGGGCGGAAATGATGATTCTAAGAGTTGAAGGTTCTACTTTAGAGTTCTAGGACATACGCATTTTTCTTCATCATCTCTTAGTTCTTTATAGTCTTAGGAATTGAGTATTCTGAGTCCAGGGGTGGAGTCCATGAAAAGCTTTCAGGGTTGGGTGGGAACAGTAATAAAAGTTTGCTTTGAAAATTTGGTTGTGCCTGGGGCAGCACGTATGAGAAATCTTCACACATTTATTTTTTTATCCTCTCCATATGAATAACAGTTTCTTCCAAATTTTGGTTTCCTACATTCCAGTAGTGTTTATCACCTCCTGTTTCCACTGTCTTCTTCTTCATCAAAAGGAGGGGGAGAGTGACATGTACAAAACCAAACTGGAATTGCCTTTCTTTATGTCTATCGACCACGCCCACCCCCAACCTTAGGCCCTATCCTCCACCGAAGAACAGGAGATCAGTCATATCTACCATCCCATCCCCAAAACCTTAATTCACTAACTTTAGATAGAAGAGGATTAAATATATTTATTGGTTAAAGAAATGAATGAGTTCACTCTAACCCAGGGGCAATTGTGACAGCATAAATTGATTTATTTCTCCTTCCTGCAATTTCCAAATCCATCCCCCTGCACCCCCCACCTCCACCCCTCCTTCCTACCCTTCTCTCTTAAAGGTTAGTTCATGCAAAATGGTCTGGACCGCAGGATCATAAAGGCTTTTGTAACACGTCAGACCCGGTGGAATTTTGAGTGACACAGCTGAGATATGCCAAAGCCGGTACTTGACCCTTCTGTAATATGAAACGCATTGGCCGATGAGAATGGATGGAGATGTGCAAGGTCAGAGTCACCATTGGGAGGACGGGCCCAGGAGGGTGTGGACAAATGACTGCAATGGATTTGTGTAAAACATCAGTTTGACAAGATAACGGTTGTGGTTAGGTGTGCAGTCTGAGGTCTGCTAAGTCCGCCTTTTAGGGAAGGGAACTTGACTCTACACTGCGTAAATCTAACTGTTGATTTTCTCATTAGTCTGAAAGACACTAACATACTGAGTTGAAGGAAATCCAAAGTTGCTTGATACGTCCCCAGGTGTGATACCAGTTTATGTTCTATTTTAACCTGCCGATTTTTCCTTCCAAGTGACTTTGGTTTTCTCCTCATTTTATTCCCTTCCTCCTTATGTTCCCCAAACAATGAATATTCAGTTTTTACATGTGAATTATTACAGCATTGTCAAGCAACTTATTTTTTCCAGGGAGAAATCTATCTTTCTAAATTAAGGCATCATTCCTGAGTACACAGAGTATACATTTCTTCCTGAATGCACTGGATATAGCATCCCCAACTTTCTTTTTTAAAAATACATAATATGCCATATCATTTTATATATATTAAATATAAGACAATATTTGTTATAGGGAGTTAGCTCACCTGATTACGGAGATTAGCAAATCCAGAATCTACAGAGCCAATTTTCCAATTACGTCACCAACTTTCAAAAGTATGTTTTTGATATATAAGTTTAAAGAAAAGAAATAAACCCATAGGTTTCTACAACCATAGGAAAAGATCTCTTGTCGCTATCTGGATTGGTGTGTCTTGCCGCAGACTACCAACAAAGCAATTTAATGAAACAACTGAAGCTGTGGTTAAGTGGGAATAGGGTTAAAATTTAGCCTTGAGACTTCACCCAGATGTAACAGACTTCTCCCCGGGAGGGTTTCTGTCACCAGCTTTATTGTACCCCCTGCTGGATTTTGGAAAACTTCTCAGGGGTGACTATTTTCTCTCTGTAAAATGACATTCAAGAAGCTTTCTCTTTGCCTAAGGTTTATTCTCTCCAATCTCCCAAAAGGGAAGCCTGTGCCCTTCCCTCTGTAGGTTATATTATCACCTAGAACAAATTAATTTTCCCAATGTTTTCCTTCAGACTGTAGCCTATTACCCCAGCTAGTTCCCGTTCTGTGGTGTCTGGTCCTTTAAATGAAACAGTGAATTTCTACTCTCCATCCTCCTTAAAAAATGAGCATTATGAACTTTTGAATTAGATCACATTTTGAAATATCTTTTATCTACAATTCACAGACTGCTGAGAATTTTGACTTGGGATGATTATTTGGGAAGTAACTCATAATAGCAAGGTTTTTAAAAAACCTATATAAGGAAAAATGACATCTCAGGTCTCTATCTTGCAAATCTTTTCATATTGGAGTTACTTTAAAAAATTAACAGTATGAAGGAAATTCTTAATTGCCATTAACAACCTGGGCATGTTTCTTCTGTTTTTTTGGCTTTTTTTTGTTTTGTTTTGTTTTTGCTTTTATGTTTTTGTTTTTTCTTTTTTCTGAGAATACTCTCTTTGAATCATTATTACACATAAAACCAAAGAGGTGATTTTCTTTTTCTTCCTACTTTAAGAACTTGAATTTTTTTATCCTAAATATTACCTCTTAGATAAGTTAACAGAGCAATAAAAACATATGACTCATAATTAAAGCAAATCTGTCTATTATACTGTTTTAAAAGTTAAACTGCCACAGACAATATTTGAAGTACGTAGGCATATTTATACTCTGACAGGGAAAAACACATAGGGTATACTAGAAAAATTAATATAAAATCTATTTTGGAACATATCATCTAAGGACTGGCATTGGCATGCCATTTATACAGAATGGAAAGTTCCTTTATGTATCAACTGGACTTAACTGTGCCTTTGTATTTAAAAGCATGTATTTCACTGTGAATTTCTTTGTAAGGAAGTGGGGAGAAAATTAAGTCAGTAGTAGCGTCTGAGTCCTCTCAAGGTGTAAAAAAGTACAGCTTTTCCTAGTGTTTCCTTTTTCCTTCTCTAAAGACAGAGTGGAGATTTATTAGTTGAGTGATGTGTTGCTCACATGACTGGAGAGCAATCTCTTATTTTCTCACTTGAAATGGATACACACATTAGAACAGGGACATCCTGTGCTTTCAAACCAACCACATGGGCGATTTATTTCTCTTGTACACTCAACGATCTTGGTCGCATTCAGCCCACTCAGGACAGCAGCAAACACAGTGCGCTCTAGTCTATTACTATGATCAGACCTGCACTGTACTTCTGGAAGAACAGAAAATGTCTAGGAGGTATTTACAATATGTTTTAAAATACACTCTACAGAGGCCAAATCAAAGAAAGTTACACAGTCATAAAAAGTAGCATTAATATTTCTGTGCTTTATTTATATTCTGTCTTCCAAAGAGTCTCCTAGTTGCTACCCTTGGAATTTCATATACTTAAATCCTGAAATAATTTGATTTGTATTATTGTTCTTTACTGAGTTTCAGGTCTAGAGGAACCATGAGAGCAGGGCTTATGTTCAATAAAGGGAGATCAGTTATCATTTGGAAGAGGAAATGGAGGTTTGGCAGGAAATATATCAGCAACCTGCTTGAAATCATACCGGCCATGACTCAGAGTAGCTGAAAACCGACTTTTGAGGGCATTTTCAGATTGTTTGCTAGAATTAGTTTCAGGCAAAATGTAACCAAAGGGAAACCTGAAATTCACTCTCCATCAGTTAATGAAGATGGTTTCTGGAGGTAAATGTCATGAACTGGGTTCATTTTTGAATAAGCTCTCCTGAGGGGGTTTCTTTGAATTGAAATACGACAATCCATGCTGAGCATCTCAGGTGCATGAAAATGCATGCTAACGGGTTGGGGTGCTCAGGAATCTCTCCTGGCCGTGAGCCAAGGAGGTATAGCCGTTTACTGCTTATTGTGGTCAATACAGGCAACTAAATTTGATACGCAAAGAGTCTCTACTTATTTTATATATAAAAATATGTTTTATAAGGTATTATGTTTTCTGCATCACAAGGCTGCAAGTATCAGTTTTATTTCTTGAAAAGATAATGCTGAAAAGAAAGATCAACTTAAGCCTCATTATACAGGGGTGGGAATCAGAGATGCCCTTTTAAATTTGAGTCACCCTCTTGGAAGTCTACAAGTTCAACATCTTGGGATTTGTAAATGGTGGAGCTTGTTTTCAACAATACCCAATGCATTAAAATACACACACACGTTGCATGATACAGATGTGTGTAACCCTACTTGTTGTTAAAATAGTAACATAGTTCTGTAGTACATTTGAATAAATACTGTCTTAAGTGCTCTGAGCAACCCCCTCCATCCTGTCCCCTTTAGGACACCCACACTTTCCTATGATCTAGTTTCTACAGGGTCGATGGCTGGCCTAGTGGGGCCTCTCCAACCTGCCATTATAACCCCAATTCTGATGGGTTGGATGGCTTCACTATGCAGGTTGTTACATATTTTGAAGATAACTCCTTATTTTACCATAGAAGCCAAGGAATGATAATTCACATCACAAAAACCTCTCATTTCTTTAAAAGATCATCAGATAATTCTTTGAAAGACCTATAGAAAATGGCTGTACTTAAATGCAGTCGTTTTCAGCAAGCCATCTGGACGAATTGGGCAAGACTCTTATTTTATAATCTCTGTTGAGCACCATAGTTATTGGCTGAATTCTTTGAATAATTACTGTTCCTCTTCCCTTTGGCTAGGGCAACCCAGCCTTA
The DNA here is from genome assembly GCF_023065955.2 of Ursus arctos. Classification (NCBI taxonomy): domain Eukaryota; kingdom Metazoa; phylum Chordata; class Mammalia; order Carnivora; family Ursidae; genus Ursus; species Ursus arctos. The sequence continues at coordinate 49,197,593 of NW_026622808.1, read as the reverse complement.
TTTATGAGCCAGTCACAGAAACACTGAACTGCTCAGTATGGAAAAGTCAAGTTCAATCTCTAACTTCTTGTTGATGGATGGACACCGATATGAATGGTTAAGAATGTTTTCTGTCAGGGAAAAGGCCTTCTTGTCTCCTGTTCAAAGCTTCTCTGGGGACTGTTTGTAGAACACAAAGGCAAACAGTACAGTTGGTAACATGCATGAGACATTTGATAGAAATAAACTTACTCTTGTGGTCTTAATTTTATTGCCTGTAGCGCACATCCATCCGGAATTATCAGGTAGTGTCTTACATTCTTCTCCCTCTAGACAAGGCTCCATCTCACACCACCATTTCCCAATCACTATGGAAGCTGCATGAAAAAAGGAAACAAGTGTGTTTGCATTCATCCAAACAACTTGGGCCCGGGTTCTGTGACCCTCTAGAAGTGTCAATTTTCTTGCAAGCACGTTAGTTTCTCTTTACGCTTCAATGACTGGCTAAGAATTCTCTCTGAAGAAGAGTAATATTTTCATGTATCAGTCTTACATTGCAAATATAATTTTATGCTGACTGGTTTGATCAAGCAACGTTTTGTCAAGAATCTCCTCAGACGATGAAGGGTGAAAACATATGGATTGGGGAGGCATACATTTTGGAGGAAACTTTGTTAGTTTTCACAAACCAAGGACCTGTACTATTTCTTTTCAGGGAAGGGGACAAAAGTGTTAACTACTCTTCAGAATGACAGAGCTATTCCTTCAGAAAGGCCAGTTTATCCACCCCGCATTAGGGTTTATCCCACAGGCTAATGCCTTTGAGAAAAAAAACAAAAATGACTGAAAGTATAAAAGAAAACCTGTAAAATAAAAACTAAGAGTAATAATAAATAAAAGTATTTGTTTACAATCAAAGGTATATTTGATGTGAGCTGAGTTTCCTTTTGACGTTTGGTATGATGTGGATGGAACTTTCAAAAGTTAAGCCTCTGATAAAAAAAAGTCCCGCTTTTCAGGGTGAAATCAAAGATGACCACAATAGGAAGCTGGCAGTGAATTTAGTAGATGTATTTATAGAACAGATTTGTTTTTGTTTTTGTTTTGATAATAGGATTTTATAAAATAGTGACTGGATACACTCCACACAAATCCAGAAGCTCCACATCTTCCTTAATGCCTTAATGATTGAAGGATTATTTCTGCCATCCAAAATGCTCAAAATGTCTGCCAGTGTCTCTTTCCGGCACTTTCCGATTGGCTGTTTGCACACTGGACTGAGACCCTAGTTCGGTAGATACTCACCCCTCAGCCTCTTATCCCCCAAAAAAGAAGAGTCCCCACCATGATGCTTCCTCCTCACAATGACAAAGAGGTCAGAGGACATCTGTTAACCTCACAGAGGGTTCGTATTAAAACAGAATGGAGTCACACTTCCCCCTCCCCAAAGTGAAGGAGGAGCACGTTGAAATTCTCCACCCATCCGTCATGAGGCGTTCTGTGGAGGGATTACATTGCCAATTTAGAAGCAGAATGGTTTAAACATCCGGCCATCTGCCTGCATTCAAGTTTTCCTCTTTCTGTGCTTCCCTGACTTCAGATTTTCCCACCTTTGGAATCTAGTGTATGGATTGCAAATTTTGATGTTACATGCAAAATCATGTCTACTCTATTATCCAGTCAATTTAAGGAATTTTCCAAGGGTAATTTTGCCTCTGTTTGATTCATACCTTATGTGCAGACGAGACTAAATGACATAAAATGCATCCCCATTGGAATATAGCATGCAAGTATAGCAAGTAAAATCTCGTAAATAGGCTATCCGTGTGTAAGACAATGTGATATTTTGCTAAAACATGGAGTAGTAACAGAAGACACAAATGCTCCACAGGGTATAAAATGATTATGAGAGTTAAGGTTTTTTTTTTTTTTTTTCTTTTCTCTTTTCTTTTTTAAGATTATTTATTTATCTGAGAGAGCAGGGAGAGAGGGAGAGAGAGAGGGAGAGCACAAGTGCACAAGTGTAAGTGGGGGAGGGGCAGAGGGAGAGAATCTCAAGCCCACCCTGCTGAGCATGGAGCCTGATGTGGGGCTTGATCTCACAACCCATGAGACCATGACCTGAGCCACAGCCAAGAGTCAGACACTTCACTGACTGAGCCATCCAGGTGCCCCAGAAGTGTTCTTCTTTTCAATAGCAGGGCTGCGTATGAGGATGCGGAATAGGGCTGGATTCCAGTCATAGGTAAAAGAGACCTTATTTATGTGAATTAATAGGTGACAGTAGTAAATAAGAGACGTGTGTGTTTTGGCAGCAAGAAAAACACATGTAGTGGTGAAAGGGGACAAAAAGAAATTGCAAGGCTTCCGGTGATATAGATAAAAGTCCGGGTTTGGCCGTGTTTATTGAGAGCCCACAGTCTGGAACTTCCTTTCGGCCAGCACTCAGTCAGCAACAGGCTGGTGACATTTGCCACGCTTGTCCCCTGAAATCCCACCTAATATCTCACTATGGCTGCCCTGAATTGACACCGAGAATGGAAATGCTGTGATCTTAGCTCTGAGGGGAAACTGCCTTTCCTGACAGTCTCCCATTTAGCGGTTGTGCCTTTTTTCCCACAGAGGGACACAAATGACGAACAACTGCCAGTAAGGTCAGCTCGAGCGTCTTTACTTCCTTCGAAAGGACGCTGTGCCCTCTTCCTCTGGCTGCTCTCTGCCCTCTCAGAGCTGACCCACTTTGCTGCAAGCCAACAAAGCAGTTTCTCTTTCTCTTAAGTGTTAATATCTTCTAAATGAAAATGCAGACAATAGGAAAAAGAAGGCATCTCCAAACCCACAGATCACCTTTAGTTCCAGGTAGTAAAGGTCCACTGGCTCACAGGGAAAAACGAAAGGCTTTCTAAGAATAAAAACGTCCCCAGACACACCTATAATCTCTAAAATTCGTATTACCCTTGCTTCTCCTAAATAGAGCTTGATGCTTTGATGTTACTCTCTGGTTTATTAGAATCTACTTCATTCTCCTGGTGTTGCTTTTCTAAAGATGCTATTAGACTGATTTTGCTTCTGATTCATGCATTACACAGTCATTTTAATGTATGTCACTTCATGTCCTAGGTCAAACTACAGTGTTTTTTCCTAATTTTTTTCCATATACTCATATTTCCTGCAGTAACTTTAAGAAAATTCAGAGAGGATTTATAAATTGCTCCCTCTTCGTCCATCCTGGAAGCTACCTAAAACCTTCAGATTATTGAAAGAGGAATGATTGATTAAACACAGTATGCTAATATGAATGTTACTTAACTGTTTTTATAATTTTTCCGATGGCGACATTTATAATAAGAAGAATGTAAACACAAGTAATTCTAAATATCTTGAATTATAATGGTCAGTGCAGTAATAAAAATGACAACTGACATCTTTGATGGCCTCTTCTGTGTTTCTGTGTTAGGTACTTTAAACGTATTAATCTTCACAGCAACCCTAAAGGTGGGTATTATTTTGAACCTATTGTATGGATGAAAAAACTGAAGGCCAGAGGGGTTAAATAACTTTGCCATGCTTAACAGGAAGGAAGTGTAGGTATTAACACTAAAACGCAGGCCTGCTTAATGATAAAATCTATTTTTGCATCATAATAGTGCAGACGTATTCTAGTTTGTGTTCAGGATTCACAGAACTCTTCAAAAGCATTTACTGACTGCTGAGTGAATGAATGGATTCTCTCTGGTGTATGATTATCGAAAATAAATTTCACACAAACAAAACACTTGAGGAAAACATAAAACATTTAGTTTCTTATAAAATTAAGTTAACATAAAAAAACTATTTTGGGTAAGAGCCAGTTTATATCACTCTTGTTTCTTGAAGACTGAGCTACGTGTTGCTTGATTTTACTACTTCTAGTGTTTTAGTAGAAAGTCCCAGTAGTGAACAATTTTTGCAGCCACAAGAAATCTGTGAGGTAGAGGACTTTTTATCCCCTAGAAGAACTGAGTTAGTTAAACATCAGCTACAAAAACCAACTCTTTCTTATCTCTGGTGATTATGAAAGAGGCTCCCTTTTAACCCCGGGGTTCTGGAATTTGCTCTACGAATGTGCCATATTCAGGAAAATATCTGATCTTCAACTTTTTTAAGAACGTTCATCTTTCCTTGAGAGATTCTTAAAATCACTAAAGCTACTTTAATCATGAGTTTTGATTTGGCCCTTATACCAGGTCATGTTGCTACAGAGCAAAAGAGAGACTGTCAAAGGAGAATCAATCCATCTTTCAGTGATAAAAATTAAATAGACCAGAAGTTCTTTTTTTTGTTGTTATTATTGTTCACTTTGAGGCATTTTCCCATGTAAAGAGAACAAAGTACTGATAAACAACGGACTTAATAAATACAGCAAATATGCATTATTTTGTTGAAGAGTTGCAGTCCCTGTTTATCATTTCATTAGACAATATTTGGGTCTCAACTCAGTAAATGTTCTTTGAGTACTTTCTGGAGTCAAAGGACTACCTGATTTAGTGAGATGGACAAATTAAAGAACATGACATAGTCTCTGCCCTGAGAGCTTACAGTTTAGCTCAGAGTTTCTCAATATGGGCACAACTGGCATTTTGGCATGAATTACTCTAAGGGGTTATAAATGAGCAAAGTGCTCCCTTGGCAGTAAGTACGTTATTGTGCTGGAAGAGGAGGCTCGCACTGGGGAATGGGAAGAGAAAATAGATTGTGGAAGTTCTTGAAAGCATGAAGCTCAGGCTTTTTTCCCTCCGCCTTAAAGGAATGGTAAGTCACAGAATATTCCAGATTCTGTATGCAAAGGGAAGACACGATTAATGGGGTGGTTGGGAAAGAAGGATTTGTCAGCGATGCACGAGATGGTAGAAGGAAGAAGCAAGCAGCTGAACTCTTACGTAAGCATGGCTGTATTCACACAGAAGGGATAGGTCTTGATTTCGTTGCCTACTGCAGAATTGTGAAGAAGGGCAGAGCTGAAAGCGATGTTAGGAACAACTGAGGAAACCATATGGCCAATAACTCAACTATATCAACTATAACCCTAACTACAATGGACTGGAATTATTAGCTCATATACCTGCCTATTCACCAGGCAACATGCTTCTGGAGTGCAGGGATCCTACTGCATTTATCTTTGAACGGCACAGAGTAACTCAAGACAGGTTTAGAATTTATGAATGAGTGAAAAAAAAAAAAGAAATAGAGGGGAAAAAATCTTGCTTATATCAAAGGACTGGGAGAATTTCATGAGAAAGTGCGTTCAAAGCACTTAGCAGAGTGTCTGGCATTCAATAGATGTTCAATAAATATTAGCTATTATTATCATCGGCGTCATCATTTTTCTTACTCTAAAGAATAAAATCACTCCAAAACAGAAAAGGCAATTCTTCGCAAAGTGAGAGAGTGAACCATTGTGCTTCAATATTATGCCAAACTCTCAGCTTGCTTCTATGACTTATGAGAGTTTGAGCATAAATTAAATGGCCGAACATGTGATTTCATTCATGTTCCCAGAAGTAGTTATAAGTACATCAATCAAGACAAATTTTCAGGCTCATATTTGTGCAACCTGTCATGCAGTTTAGGCAACGGCTGGAACTCCATGAGAGGACTGGGACAGCTCTCCTGCCTTCCTTGAGGCAGGTTGCTGGAACAGCTCTTCCAATGCTCTTCTTCGAAGGGCCTGTCTGTGTTATTGTCTTTATCAAAGTAAACAGAAAGCTAAAGGCATCGAATACTGTGGCCTGCAATCTTTCCAAACTCCCTCTTTCCTGTGAGCCCACATTTAAGGATAGGATCCAGGGTGGAGAAGCATTATGTAATGGTTAAGCTCTAAACTCTTGAATATAGAACAGAGAAACCTGGATTTGAATCTTAAACCCACTACTCACTGGTAGTATGGCTTTGGAAAGTTGCTTAGGTCAAGTCTAAAATTCTTTTTTTTTTTTTAAAGATTTTATTTATTTATTTGACAGATAGAGACAGCCAGCGAGAGAGGGAACACAAGCAGGGGGAGTGGGAGAGGAAGAAGCAGGCTCATAGCGGAGGAGCCTGATGTGGGGCTTGATCCCAGATCGCCGGGATCACGCCTTGAGCCGAAGGCAGACGCTTAACCACTGTGCCACCCAGGCTCCCCAAGTCTAAAATTCTTGAGTTATAACTGCAGTTAATAGAAATCAAACTGGTTATAGTAAATTTTAGATGAGATCAACATCTTAGTGTCATACATAATAAACTTTATACTCAACGTGTGGCAGTTATTCTGTTATTTGTCCGTGTGTCCTCTCTCCAGCTATGTATGCATCCATCCAATTATCTGTGTAGAGAGTTAATGCCTTATCTTTAATGCAAGCTTATACTAATTGTGGGATGCATATATTCAGTTTTTGCTAATTAGACCATATTTATTTGTAGGGTCTACAATATATTTCAGAGACATAAATGGTATTATTGATGTGATTAATTAGTATTGCTTTCTTTTTACAAATTCTATTCCAGTGCTTTTCAAACCGGGGCAATTTTATCTTCCTTCAAGGTATTTGAAGACAAAAGTTATCTTTTATCTGTTCAAAAGTTATTCATTAACTGCTGTTAATGACATAAATAAATATAAAACAGACACAGTTCCTACCCTAAAGTGGCTTATAATCTATTGTGGGAGATATGCACTAATTGTAATGATGTGATAATACATACGGACAAATTACGTAAAGGATACTGGGGAAACAAATGAGTGGATCTGCCTTGGATTGTCAGAGTGATGGCAGTAAGAAGAGCCCTCATTAAACATAGGGGTGCTTATATCTTTTCAAACTAGTCTTTTCATTTTCTTTAGGTAAATACCCAGTAGTGGGGTTACTGAATCATATGATATTTCTATTTTTAATTTTTTTGAGGAATCTCCATACTCTTTTCCACAGTGGCTGCACCAATTTACATTCCCACCAAAAATGCATGATGGTTCACTTTTCTCCACATTCTTACCAACACTTGTTATTTCTTGTGTGTATGTGTGTGTGTGTGTGTGTGTGTGTGATTTTTTAAACCATTCTGACGGCGGGTGTGCAGTGATATCTCATTGTGGTTTTGATGTGCATTTCCCTGATGATGAGTGATGTTGAGCATCTTTTCATGTGTCTGTTGGCCATCTGTATGTCTTTTTTGGAAAAATGTCTATTCAGGTCCTCTGCCCATTTTTAAATTGGATTGTTTGTTTTCCTGGTGTTGAGTTGTATACGTTTTAAATATATTTTGGACATTAATCTTTTATCAGATTTTCACTTGCAAATATCTTCTCTCATTTAGTAGCTGGCCTTTTTGTTTTGCTGGCGGCATCATCACTTGCAATAGCCAAGATATGGAAGCAACAGAAGTGTCCGTCAATAGATGAATGAATAAAGAAGATGTGGTATGCACATGTGCACACACACACACGCACACACACACGCACTGGAATATTACACAGCCACAAAAGAGTAAGATCTTGACATGTGCAACAACATACATGGACCTAGAGGGTATTACGCTAAGTGAAAGAAGTCAGACTAAGAAAGATAAATACCATATGATTTTACTCATGTGTGACATCTAAAAAACAAAACAACTGAATAAAAAAAGAACAACAAAAAAGACAGAATCAGACCTATACCTACAGAAAAACTGATGGTTGCCAGATGGAAGGGAGGTGGGAATGGGCAAAATGGGTGAAGGGGAGTGGGAGATACAGGCTAACAGTTACGGAATCAGTGTTCTGGGAATAAAAGACAAGGCATAGGGAATACAGTCAATGATAGCAATGTAAGATGACGAATGGCAGCTACACTCGTGGTGAGTATAACATGAAGTGTACAGAAGTTGAATCGCTATGCTGTACACTTAAGACTAATGTAACATTGTGAGTCAACTACACTCAAAAAATAAAAGTCTTCATTGCAGAGGTAATTTTATAACTGAGTAATCAACAAAATTGTTTCCATAGTGAAGCAAATAAGTATACGTATTATGAGGCAGAAGTCTAACTTCACATGAAATTTAAGATAAAACACAAGACATAAATCTTTCACTTGTCTGCTGTTCCAAGCTGTCTTATCAGAATGCAGGGGTATAGTTTCTACCGCTTTGAAAAAAGCTGTCTGCTCTGGTGACAGGGAATATTCAGAGACTTTTTATCAACTCAAGGGAGTGCTCCTAACTCCTGACAATACTAATATTCTTCTTTGAGCGCTCTACACCAAGGCTGGAGTCCCTGGCTTATCGTAAACTTTCAATACATGATAACTCTGTCCTTGTGCCCACTTATAAATTAAACACTGCATGTTAGTCTTGCTTTCACTAAATCAGTGGTTTTATTTTAGAATTAAATTCAACTGTATTTTTTCATTTGTTTGTATACATCATTTTAAATATATGTTTAAGAAGAAACACAAAGAATCATGATTATTAAATAAATTTTCTATTGAACATTCCTGTATTCTCAAATTTAACATTCTGTGATTAAAACATTTAAGAGCAACCCCAAAGTTTATTGTAGCATGTGATTTGTAATTTTTTGAGACCCATGCATTCTGATGTTCTTGTTTTTGCCAACCATAGAAACCTTTGTTTTTCCCCCTTAATTTTAAAAGTAACATATATTCTTTTCTAAAATTCAAAGCATACAGATAATTAGCAAAAGGAAAGTAAACATAATCACATTAAGCAGAAGCAGACCGCTACATTTGGCTATGGATTTTCCAGACTTTTTCTCTGATTATTCTTGACACAGCATCCAGAGTGATCTTTTGAAATGCAAATCAGTTCATATCATTCCCCTGCTTAAAACTCTCCACGGGTGCCCGCACACGGACTAAATTCTATACGCCTTATTCTAGCCTTCAAAGATCCAGATTCCCTGCCTCCTCCCAGGTGTCCTGCATGTTTTTCTACCTGCCCCACCTCCACCCGCCACTCTGGGTCCATCTCTCTACTCGTCTAGCTCTTCTGCAAACATGTAAATCTCTCTTCTGGTCTGGCTCACCATGCTCATTCCAGAATTGACATCAGCTGAGCCTCAATTCAACTGTTTTGCTTTGTTTTGTTCTAGAGTGGCCTCTCTTGATAATTTATCAAAAATAATCCATACCCACCTGACCTTGACACTTTCCCCTTATAGCCTGCTTTGATTTTCCTCATAGTATGTGCTACTTCCTGAATTCACACAACATTTTCAGTTTATGTGGATATTTGTCCTTTCCGCCCATTTGGCTGTAAGTTCCATGAGGGTGTGGACTTTACATTCCCAAGTGGCTAGAAGGGTGCTGTCATATAGCACCTCATCAATACATGTATTTTTAAACGGTTGAAAAAATGTATACAGCAACATATACAATTTTTTTAAATAAAAGTAAGATCATTCCACCCATACCGTCTATTATCCTTTAAAATCTAACCATGGAATCATAAATATTTTTCCATGTCTCTAAATAAATGAAATGTATCATTATTTTAAGGCCTACGTCACATCTCTTATTAAGGTGCACCTTATTTAACCAATCCCTTAGTGTTGGAAATTTGTCTTCTTTGTGGCTGGTTGCCTGTTATTAGTAAGAATGCTTATATTAACACCCTTGCACATATACCGTTGCAAATGTATTTAATTATTTCCCCAGGGTAAATTCCAAAAAGTGGTATTTCTGAGTCAAAAGGTAAAAAAAAAAAAAAAAAAAAAGTTTAGCATTTGTGATATATAAACTGTCAAGAAATTGTACTAACACTGGGGCGCCTGGGTGGCACAGCGGTTAAGCGTCTGCCTTCGGCTCAGGGCGTGATCCCGGCGTTATGGGATCGAGCCCCACATCAGGCTCCTCCGCTATGAGCCTGCTTCTTCCTCTCCCACTCCCCCTGCTTGTGTTCCCTCTCTCGCTGGCTGTCTCTATCTCTGTTGAATAAATAAATAAAATCTTTAAAAAAAAAAAATTGTACTAACACTATTTCTCACCAGAATACCCATTTCTCTGCACAGCTTCAAAAATACTGGCTAGCATTCTTAATGATTTCAGGGAAGCATGGATTTTGTTTGTCTTTGGGGGGTACAGAAACGTGTTCTTAGCCAGCTAGGGAACCCAGCCCACTCTCCGTCTTCACATTCCATGCTGACTCTCTATGGGGTAGACCTAACATAGTAAAACAACAACAGTGACAGCAAAACCTCAATTTCTTTGTGAATAATTCCTCCTTGAGGAAATCTAACCAAGAGGGCTGTAACACCTGAGGAGAGAATCATGAGGTCAAACAGAGTGAAGGCTCTAAGCCAAAACAAAAACAAGGACCAAAAGAATATTACATTCCTTAGTGTAAATTGATATTTCTTGGAAGTCCCTGCTGAATGGATGTACTTATTTCACACATACACCATAGGTTTAGCAAACTCAGCATTGAGAATCTTGCTATTTCAGAATAAAACATGCATTTGTGTTTGTCCCTTTGAAACTTCTATTTGGTCCATTTACATCCATGGTAACAGAATGGGGAGGGGGGCTGTTACCTGGATGTGGGTATAGAGAACTCCAAAATCTCTATATTTTAAATCGAAGGGAAAATCAGATTAAAAAAAGATATTTATAAGCAACTTTTTGAATAAAGATTTATTTATTTATTTATTTAGAGAGAGAGTGGGGTGGGAGGGGTGGGAGGGACAGAAGGAGAGGGAGAGGGAGTCTCGAGCAGACTCTGTGCTGAGCACAGAGCCCGATGTGGGGCTCAGTCTCACAACCCTGAGATCACGACCTGAGTGGAAAACAAAAGTTGGACGTTCGACCTACTACGCCACCCAGGCGCCCCTTATAAACAACATTTAAGCCACATGCATATGTATATATCTTTTGAGTGCTAGCTCTCTGTGTTCTTACAACTTAGGAATGGCTCACTGGAGGAATATATTTGTAAACAACTCTTTTCCCAATTTGAAAAAGTACTTTGTGAGGTTGTTATTAAATTCTATAATATAGTTTTTGCTAAAATTGCTACAGATTTACCATAATCAAATAATGTCAGTTAAGTACATTTTCTTCTTTTCATATGTAAAGTAATCACTTACTGTTATTGATACATTAAAATATCACTTTTGGTTGATTCTACTTTGCAACTACTCCCAAATATTAAATTATTCCCAGAAAATTCTTGGCATCAAGCTCCTTTGCAAAACTAGGGCTTGAAATCTTGGCAGTAATGGGAAAGTTGTACACTGATTGTAAGATCTTTCATTTTAATCTTGTTCCCACTAGAGAAGATGGATATAAATAAAATTTAAATAGAAAACACATTTCAGATGCCAACAGTGAAAGAGACTTTGTCAGCCTAATGAAAAGGTATCAATTTTCTCTACTTTATTCAATAAATTGTGAGTCATTTTCTAAATGGATTAGATTAAAGGAAAGTTCAAACTCCCAGTGAGATGCTCTTGGCACTGATGGAGACTTTAGACAGGAGAGAAAGAACAGGGCACATAAAACCTCTTAGGCCTCTTCAGATCTATAAAATTGATAGCAAGTAGGAGAGAGGTGTCTCTAACCCTGAACTCACCTATTGCCTGAGAAGCCAAATCCTGGGGAATTGAACAAGACACACTGTTTCTCTTATTTTATTAGGATGTCATGGTGGCTGAGTAAATTACAACTGAGAGCATGGAAATCTTGGGAGGGGTGAGTCCTGGATGAAAAGCCTGTGGCTTTCAATGCTTTATATGCCTGTCTCATAGATGTATGATAAAAAAAGAGAACATTATGTTATAATGCGATTATGCTCACACAGCCTCTGTGGGAGACTTTGATACCTTCAGGTTTATTATAATTAATTTAACTTCAGAAAACATAACCTAACTTTCATGTGAGGACGAAATGTGTAAACCTTGATCATGGAACACTCTTGGATCTAATCTGATTCATGTATTTGAAATGGCAAAATAATTTGATAACTGGTTATTTTTGTAATTTGGAAGAACGGCCCCAAACCTCTTTAGCGTATACGTTCTTTTGCCAGATCCTTGAGAAGTGGAAAATAACGCAATCAACTGTTTTATTTTCCACTAGAGAACACCACACAACTAGCATGGCTATTTTTGTGGAAATGCCTGAATGGTTTGGAAGAGTTTACTTTTCCTTATCAGAAAATATTTATAGACTATCTGCTCTATGCTTAGCACCACTTACTATAGGCAGTCTGAGTTACACAAAAGCATGCCAGAGTTTTCACATGAGTTTTAAAGTAGAAGAGGAAATACGAAATGTTATAAGGTCCTCATTTCTAAATATTTACTTTCAGTAATATCAAACACTTAGAAGCTGTGTCCAAGATGGCAGCATAGGAAGACCCTGAGCTCACCTCGTCCCATGGGTACACCAAATCTGTACCTAAATATAGAGCAATTAGGAACAGTTTCCGCACAACAAACGATAGGGGGACCGCATAAAGAAGGGTAGGGTAGACGGATAAGTGGTAATGATGGGAATGCCGCCCCAGTGTGATGATCTGCAGCAGGAAAGGTTATCACTGACAGGCCGGTGCACCAACTTGCCTATCCTGGGACACAGGGAAAACCAAAACAAAATAGTACCTTAAAGGCAAACTAGACTATAAGTGAAGGGAATCCATTTACTAACCTTAGATTGCTAAAAAGTGGGAACTGCTAAAACTCTTTCAGGAGGGGGAGGCACTAGCAAGCTCCATTTCCTACATTTCCCCCCTGCCTTGATAGCAGGGGTCTTGGCACCCTAGCCAGCCTTCTAGGGCAACCCATGCGCCCAGCTCACCCTAGCAGCAGCCATTCCACCAAGGTGGCACTGATGTGGTGAGTCCCAGGAATCCCCTGACCCACCCCTGTTCTGGCTCCAAATGTCCCACCAAAGTGGCTCTGTTGTAACATGCCCCAGGACCCTGTGCATGCCCGCAACAACTGAGGCTCTCTCAGCAGTGTGGCCCTGGTGTGGTGCACCTTGGGACTTCCCTGGCCCACACCAGCTCCAGCTCCAGCAGGTCTATCAAAGCCGCCAGCACATGCAGTCTACATAGGGGATGTTCCCACACAAGGCGATTCCCTCCAGACAGGGAGAGGTAGTGGTTCCGCCTAATTCATAGGAACAAATACAACAAGCCAAACAAGACGATGAGACAGAGAAGTATGTTTCCAATGAAAGAACAAGACAGAACTCCAGAAGAAAACCATAATGAAACAGAGCTAAATAATTTACCTGCTAGACAGCGCGAAGTGATAGTCACAAAGATGCTCACTGAACTCTCCAAAGAAGGGGCACAGCGAGAACTTCAACACGGTGTTAAAAAGTATGACAGAGCCAGTCAGATTTGAAGAATACAATAACCGAAATAAAAAATACACTAGGGAGAATCAATAGCAGATTAGGTGACACAGAAAAGTAGATCAGCAATCTGGAAAACAGGGCAATGAAAATCATCCCACCAGAAGAGCGAAAAGAAAAAAGTTTTAAAAAATGGAGTTAGTTTAAGAAACATCTGGGAAAACAACAGGGGTATTAACATCCACTTTATAGGGCCCCCAAAGGAAAACAGAAAGGGGACAGAAACCTTATTTGAAGAAATAATGGCTGAAATTTTTCTATCCTGGGAAAGGAAACAGAGATCTAGCTTCAAGAAGTACAGAGTTCCAAACAAGAAAACCCAAAGAGATCCACATCAAGACACATTATAATAAAAACGACGGAAGTTAAAGAGAAAGAATCTTAGAGACAACAAGAGTAAAACAAATAGTCACATACAAGGGAAAGCCCATAAGACTATCAGCTGACTTTTCAGCAGAAATTTGCAGGCCAGAAGAGACTGGCATTGAACATTTAGTGCTGAAAGGGAAAAACTTAGAACTGAGAATATTACCTGGCAAAGAATACTACCATGGTCATGGATGGGAAGAATTAATATAGCTAAGAGGTCCACACCGAACAAAGCATTCTACAGATTTAATGCTATCCCCATCAAAATACCAGAGGCATTTTTCACAAAGACTCTTAAACTTTGTGTGGAACCACAAAAAGTCCAGAATAGCCAAAGTCATCTTGAGAAAGAAAAACACAGCTGGAGGCATCATGCACCCGGATTTCAAACTATACTACAAAGTGATCGTAGTCAACACAGCATGGTACTAGCATGCAAACAGGTGCACAGGTCAGTAGAATAGAATAGAGAACCCATACATAAACTCACAAATATATGGTCAATTGATCTATGACAAATGAGGCGAGGATACACAATGGAGAAAAGGCAGTGTCTTCAACAAATGGTGTTGAGAAAACTGGAAAGCTACATGAAAAAGAATGAAACTGGACCCCCATCTTATACCATACATGAAAATAATTCAAAAGGGTTTCAAGCCTTGAATGTAAGACCTAAAACCATAAAACTTATGGAAGATAACAGGCAGTAAATCCTTTGACAGGATTCTGAGCAAATAATTTTTTGGATCAGTCTCCTCAGGCAAGGACAACACAAGCTAAAATAAACAAATGGGATTACATTGGACTAAAAAGCTCTTGCATGGTAAGGAAAACCATCAACAAAACAAAAAGGTAACCTACTGAATGGGAGAAGATATTTGCAAGTTATACATCTTAGTAGGGGTTAATATCCATAATACATAAAGAATGTACAAAACCTAATATCAAAAAAAAAAAAATCCACAAAAACCCAATTGAAAAATGGGCAGAGGGCTTCCAAAGAAGACTACAGATAGCCAACAGGCACATGAAAGGATGCCCAACATCATTAATCATCAGGGAAATGCAAATCAAAACCATAGTGAGATATCACCTTATGCCAGTAAGAATGGCTAGTTTCAGAAGACAAGAAATAACAAGTATTGGTGAGGATCTGGAGAAAAAGTCCCCTAATGTACTGTTGGTGGGAATGTAAATTGGTGCAGCCATTATGGAAAACAGTATGGAGATTCCTCAAAAAATTAAAAATTAGAACTACCATACGATTCTGCAATTCTACTTCTGGGGGTTTATCCAAAAAGAAAAAAAGAAAACACCAGTTTGAACAGAGATATGCACCTGTATGTTCATTGCAGCAGTTAACAAGAACGAAGGCGTAAAAGCAACTTAAATGTCCATTGATAGATAAATGAATAAAGACGTGGTAAATATACTATGGAATATTACTTAGTCATAAAAAGGAATGAAGTCTTGCCATTGACAATTACATGGGTGGACATAGAGGCTACTATGCTAGGGGAAATATGTCAGATAGAGAAAGGAATACTGTATGCTTTCACTTATATCTAACATCTAAAAAACAGAATAAGCCGACCAACAACACAGAACAGAAACAGACTCCTAGAAATAGGAAACACATTGCTCGTCAAGGGGAGTGGGGGGGGGGGGAGGTGCAAAATGGGTAAAGGGAATGAAATGGTATAAACTTCTAGTTATAGAATAAATAAGTCATAGGGATGCAATGTACAGCATAGGAAATATAGTCAGTAATATTGTCACAACTCTGTACGGTGACAGATGGTCACTAGACTTAATTACGGGAATCATTTTATAATGTAAGAATATCAAATCACTATGATGTATCTGAATCCAATAAGGTGTTGTATGTCAATTATATCGTGATAAAAAAAAAATCAGACACTTTGTTTGAAACAACCAGAAGAAGCTTTTAGAAACTGCCAACATACTGGGAAAAGAAAACTCACAATACTGGTCCTTCACAATTTGTTTTGTTCATGTGAATGATAGCATCAGGAAAGCTGGAAAATCAAAGGGAACCAGTAATACAAATACAACAATGTTTCAGGTGCAGTGATGTGCAAAAAGTTCAGAATTAAAGTTGTACCGCCTTGAGCCACACATCCCCTCCTCCTCTGACCTGAAAAGCTGTAGGGTGAGCTAAGCTGGGAGTAGGACGGAATGCGAACCCAAAGTTCAATCTGAAGGCTGAGAGTCTGAAACAGAGGTGGGGATGGTTGTATTGGTTGTGGTGGTTTGAAAATCCCAATGTAATAGCAATCGTGATTTAGTAATGCTGACTCATTTGTAATTTTCGTATTAATCATCTCTTTATGTCAGGTGATGCTAATATCTACTTTTCTGGTTGTAGAAAGGGCCAAAGAATCTTCTCTCTTCGTGCAGTCCTTTGCGACATGTTGTCACCTCTCCTCCCGTCAAGGGCAGGGTAGGGAGGGTGAGGGTGGAGTGGGGGGCTGGGTGTAATAGGGGATGGGGATTAAGGAGGGCACTTGTGATGTATGGGATTGTTGAATCACTACGACATCATGCACAGGAAAATAATGTAACGTTGTATGTTAACTAACTGGAATTTGAATAAAAACTTTTTAAAAAAAGAAGGGGAGGCTATTTCCCCAGCCCTTCTTTTCTTTTTAATTTAAATTCATTTAATTAACGTATAGTGTATTATTAGTTTCAGAGATAGAGTTTAGTCATTCATCAGTTGCATACAACACCCAGTGCTCACTACATCAAGTGCCCTCCTTAATGCCCATCACCCAGTAACCCCCCCCCCCCACCTCTCTTCCAGCAATCCTCAGTTTGTTTCCATAGTTAAGAGTCTCTTAAGCTTTTTCCCCAGGCCTTCTATCTGGGTTTGGTCATTTGATTTGTTTGACCAATTAGAGATGAGCCAACATGACAAAAGAAGAGGCTTGAAAGTGCTTGTGCTTGGGGCTTGCTGCTCTTTGGAACCCCCTGCTGACCATAATGGAAGGTCACATGGAGTAGAGAGTTACTATTCCACCTGAGGCCTTCCTGGATTAATTAACCTGCTAACCATCAGACATACGACTGAGGTCATCCTTGACTCTAGCTCCACAAGGTCACTGCTGACGGGTCTTCAATCCTCCCACTTCCTGTCTTGAATTCTTACATGACAGTTGCAACTTCAGTGGCTATCATACCAGGAAAACTACTGTAATGCTGGTACTTATGTCATCAATGACCCAATATCACCAACCAGTGCCTCTGGATTTCTTGTTATACAAGAAAAATTAATGCATTATTATTCAAGCTACTCCAATTGGGCATCTATTACTTGCTACCTAACACAATCCTAAGTAACACTGAAGGTTTTCAATAAATATTTTTGGACTGAATGAATGAATGAATGAATGAATGAATCTGGTAGTTTCTTTGTACCAAAGCCAGATCATTGCCATTTCTATTGACATAGTACTAGATATTCACAACAGCTGAATGATTTCTTTTGGGGGGGCATTAAAATTCAGAAATTTGATTGACCTATAGACAATCCTGAGAGTGGCTTTCTGTCCTCATTATGTGTCTCCCTATTTTGCATGTACAATCACATCATCCTTCACAACGCACCAGATGCTGAAGATAGAGAGTTGGCATAGCTCTATGTAAATTAGGCACTTTCCCAGAGCACTTCAGTGTCAGTGGCAATGTGGAGTTTTCTTAATTACAATCCAGATACGCTCACAATGGAGTAATACTAACTATTATGGTCTAGAGAAGCTACATTCAATTTTACTAAACTATTAAGATTCATTTAGCTGTCTCTGCTACGATTTGGGCAAGAAGAAGAGAGCATTTAGAAATTGCTCTCATGGTGAAGTTTTTTCTGAAGCTGGCTATAGCACAAGAAAGAAACTGGGAGAGGGCTGAAAATCAGCCATCAAAAAAGGGGAAAAATAGCACTGAAAGAAACTTCTAATATTTATTTATTTGTTGGTTTAAAATAATTTTCTGTCTTACCTGCAACAAACTGAAATCTCTCTCTACCTAAGTCTGAGCCATGGGGACAGAGCCTGAAAATATTTTTGAATTGATATGATTTGGGGAGAAGACAGGTCTAAAGAAAATTTTTTATTTTATGCTCTGAGTTTTTTAAAGTTGGCTCTAGTCCAAGTGCCAAGCTCGAAAGCCATTTTCATTTCACTTTCTGAGATGACAACTTTTCTCAAAGAAGAAACGATCACCAGTGCAACATGGCTTCACATGAAATTCTGAGTAAAGGCATTCTGCTTCGTATCATAAAATTGTGT
Organism: Ursus arctos; assembly: GCF_023065955.2. Classification (NCBI taxonomy): domain Eukaryota; kingdom Metazoa; phylum Chordata; class Mammalia; order Carnivora; family Ursidae; genus Ursus; species Ursus arctos. The sequence goes on along the minus strand of NW_026622808.1, from coordinate 49,179,562 downwards.
TAGGTTGTAAGAGCCTCTTTTTACGGGAATAATATACCAAAACTACTTCCTTTCAATTATGATTCTTATTATGCAAACTTTCTTGAATAATGTTCTTCTTATATTCAGAAAGTTAAAGTATATAGAGTATGTAAATCCATAATACACCCATATCCTCATATAAATTAATTCTGAGATGCATCACGCTACAGAATGTAGTTGATACGAAACTGTAAGGTGATTAGCAACCCCTTCCTAGAATGTAATTAAAACCAAGAAGCTAAACAGCTTGAAAAATATAGACACATGTGTCAACTCATACTATTTGGTACTTGAAGACAAATTACTGATATTCAAAAATTAAATTAAAAAAATTAAATGTAGTCTTATTTATACTCATTGCTAAAACTGTCGTCCTGTAAAGACCCAAGAGGCAGGCTTCATGGACAAATGAAAATTAATCTGAAACCAGTATTGTTCTTGTCTGTTATTTTGGCCTCTCCAGCAATAATTTCATTTCCCTCCTAAATTTACCAATTGAGTTTACCTTTGGGGAAACAAACTTCTTTCATTCTTTCACTTCATGTGGTCATGGGACCTAGCCCTAACCTCTTAGCATATACCCCCCCGTACCTCAGTGACTGGCTCACTGTGAATGAAACTACCCAATGAATCAGTAGTGAGACTTTGGCTCTGAAAGAAGGTCTTTTTTGTCATGAGGTTATTAAACTGTTAAGTCATAAATCCAAAGTGTTCAGGACCCCCACATGAAATGGTTCTCTTTGAGAAAAAAGACAACACCCAGGAAATCACAGCCAAGAGATGGTGACCAAGAGCCAAAGTCTTGAGCACGGCTTGATGGTCTGAGTCCAGATACGCCCAAGTTGCTACTTGGACTTTTCAGTAGGAAGCCACTGAACTTCTTGTTTTGCTCAAGTCAGTTTGACTGGTGTCTTTGTAACTGACAAATGGCATGAACCAGATTAATGTTAATTCGTACACGGTTTTGATGCAAATGGTGGTAATAATGTGAGTTTTACTGAAAAGCTTATCATCTGAAATAAAGTAACAACAATCTATTACACATACCCACGTAGACTTATACCCATTATGCAAATTTCCTGCGTAGCAAATTATTAAAGTGTAGTTGTTAAAAGTGAAATTTTTGGAATCTGATTCCCTTGCTGTAAATCCTGACGCTACTGTATGATCTTGGGAAAAGCCTGAACTTCTTTCTGCCTCAGTTTTTTAATCTCTAAGATGGAGATAATAATAGGACTTAGATTAAATGATTGTAGAACTGAAGAGATGAATACACATAAAACCCAAGATCAGTGCCTGATACAAACTTTAACTTTTAATTATTATTATACAGGAAAGCATCAGTTGACCTCATCCAGATGTAATTCTATTAAACATGAATGTACTGCATTTCTGTACTATGCTGGGGCTAAGGACAAACTGAATTAATTTTGGTCTATACCCTAAGCCTTAGGAGCTCTCAGTTTAATAAAATATAGTTTAATCAATCAACGTGGTCAATGCAGTGATAAAGTACATAGTACTTTGAAATCATAACACCTATATTGTCAGCCAGGCAATGAGCTCATTGAATTGTATTGATTCTATAATTTAATCCTTGTAACAATTCTGGGATGTGAGCAACATTATTAGCCCGTTTTAGGGAGAAGGAAATCAAAGCAAAAGAACGTTACATAACTTGTCCATGCTTACACAGCTCGTAAGAGGCAGAAGGGTGAATTAGCCAAAGCAGCTTTCTTCAGGGCTGCTTAGAGGTCAGAAAAGTGATGTCAGAGGTAAGGGCTAAAGGATGAAGAGTAATTTGCAAAGTAAGCAAAATGGAGATGCGTGATCTCAGTGGAGGTCGCACTGTGCACAACTGAGAAGTGTGAGCCAGATGCTGTATTCCCAGAACTATTGGTGGCTCAGCATTTCTGGAGGACAAGTGCGTGTTTGTGGGTGAGTGAGGGCAGGTGAGGCTGGGTGTATTTTAGGTATTGTGAAATTTGATCACAGTTTCTTAATTAACTGAGCTTTACAAAAATGCAATTGATGTGGCAAATCAAAGATGCCACGAGGATAATGGAAACAATAGCTTTTGATCCCGCACAAGCTCTCTCAACTCAGGTGATGCTATTTCTCTATCAGATGGATTTCCCCTCCTGGGCCACGGTTCTGCATTTGGAAAGTGCAATTTAGTAGATGGTTCTGGGGATGAATTAATTCCTTTGACAGAAGCAAGCAGTCTGGCCTCACTGAATATTTCCTTCTGTCCAGATCCCTGTTGGAGGGAGCCTGGAGGATGCTTGCTCAGCATTCATATCTCTCCTCTGATTGCAGGCCACTTGACTACAGGCTTGCAGAGCGTTCCCTGAACCCAGGCTGCAAGAACAACTGGGGATTCTTGGTTTATAAACAAGGAGGCAGGGCAAAAGTAACTGGATGAGGCCACGACCCAACTAAGGAGCTTCACTGAGTTTTAAGCCACAGGGTATCCCTTCTAGGAATAACTTCCTTTACTTAAACCAACATCAAAAATGAACATTACTTCCTTGTTATAAATGAAAAACTGGTATTTGTTGTAAGGTCTAAACCAAACCAAACCAAACAAGGTTACTGAATCTAGTTACATACTGTCGTCCTAAGGTGAAGTCTTCGGTTTGTTTAAAAAAATTGATGATGAGTAAATTTTAGAGAGGTGTTAAAGACATGATAGTACCAAACGGAGATCTTCTCTTTCAAGGTGGCAGACAAATAATAAACACAATAAAGCAATCTCTCTCTCTCTCTTGTTCTGGCTCTCTTGATCTTCTTTTCTTGTCTCATATAATAGCAGGAGGTAGCAAGAACTAGTTCTATCCTTAGATGTCACACAATATCCTGATTGCTTTCGAGCTAAGACCACTTTTGAGATCAAATCCAAGAACTAGATACTTTAATTGAAGAGATAAATAAGTGAAACTGTAAAATATGAAAAAAGATGCAACCTAAGTAGCTTCAGATTTTCAGCTGGTGTTCATACTAAAAAAATGTATAAACCAAGGCTAACATTTCTTAAAGGACAGTTCAGTTTCAGCTGCGTCTTCATGATGAAAAGCATCAGACTGAGAAGTCATCGGTCTGGTATTTTAAGACACATTTAATCACTGGATTTGGAAGACAGTTTCCAGTACCTGAATGTCGAGAAAAAATATTATGCAATCAAGTTTTATCAGTGATGACCAATAAAAGAAAAAAAAGTAAATTCGGTCCTAAATTTCATTATTAAGATGGGTTGAAAAACCTCCAACATACCTTAAAAGACCAATGGCCTTGAATGCTTAGGATTGTGAGAGAAATGAATTTTGAAGATAAAACAGGAAAAAGATGCATGGGGGCACTCTCTGAGATGAACAGAGACCAAACTGTATCTGCTTGTATTGATCAAAGTGAACGATGTGGATTGGATTTGGCGAACTGATGGCCAGAGCAACCTGTAAACGATGCTTGGTCTCTGCACATTTGAAACTCTGTAGGTTACTACATTCCGCCCTACTCTCAAATGGGGTGTTAGTTTCAAGAGGAGCTCATGGCTACAGTTTAAGAGGTTTCATCAGGGAACAAAAAGAAGGGGATAATTTTTGAACAAACCTCAAGTATTTTATATAGAGAACTTCACTAATGCTCATAGCAACCCTGGGATGTATTATTAATCCACATTTTATAGATCAGGAAGGTTCAGATTTTAAGTAATTAGCCCAAGCTAATTAATGGCTGAGTTAGGATACAACTCAAGCTTCTATGAGCCTAATGTTCTTTTTTATGTTTTTTTTTTAATTTTGGCATTTTTTTTTTAATTCCACAATGCCGTTGGAATCACAGATCTGGTGATGCTAACATCATTTTGTAACATAGCTTGCTCTTTCTATGTACCTAGCATCTGCTTCCTTGTCTTTTGGCAATAATACCCTATTTTTCTTTTGGAGAACTACTCTTCTCAAAATGTCAATCAGATGCTTTGGATGGCGCTGACTCCAACCTTTGGAACAAAGAATGCATATGACCAGGGTTGTCCAATCAGATCCATATCTATGTAGATTAGTGATTGCTGCAAAAAATTAGTTGCTCGTCTTGTTGAAAAGTAAACTATCATTTTCCTTCTGTTGAAGGTTGGACCTAGTGACTTGCATGAGCAACAAAACAGCAGAAGTGGTGTTCTAGGATTTCATAATGTAGGTCATAAAAAGCCTTGTAGCTTCTACCCATGCTTCTTGGAATCCTCTCTCTGGGAATGCTGAGCCATCTTGTTAGAAAATCAACTACCCTGAGAGTACCCTGTGAAAAAGGGTGCAGATAGTACATTGGTAATGCCAGCTAAGTCCATCCTTCCAGCCATCCGCATTAACCCTGGGCAAATGAGCCATTTTTGACTTTCCAGACAGCCCAACCCAGTCACCAAATGAATACCATGGAACGACCTCTGGTAATGTCATGTGAGACAGAAGAATCACTCTGTGGACACTTAGACAAATTACTAAGAAAATAGTAACATGTAATAAAATGATTATTGCTTTAAGCCACTTAGTTTGGGGTTATTATGCAGCAATTAAAAATGAGAACAATCTCTTTGGCCACAATGATTGGTTTGGAGATGAGCTTGTGACCTGAGTCAACCAATGACATTCATTATAGGAGTTTTGATAATGCAATTGGGAAAAAGATGCTCTCTTTTCATTCTTAGGTGGTGATCAGGTAAGATACAAAACTGGAGGTTTTGGTATCTTTTTACTATTGGAACAGTTATTTGAGACTGAGGTCAGCAGAGAAGAGACTAACAGGAGAATGGAGTGAGGCGTAGTGATATCTGAAAACAATCATAGCATTAGATTTTTATTTCCTGGCAAAATGAACTCCTTGTTTAAATTAGATGAATTTTTTCTCACCAACAAGAAAAGCTATACTAAGGGGAGAAAGGTGAAACGAGAAGGAAAAGTTTGCAAACAATGAAATGAAGTATCTCTATGCATGTATATTTGTATGTGTGTGCATATTTTCTTAAGATTTTATTTTTATTTATTTGAGAGAGTGAGAGAGAGAGCAAGCAAGAAAGAACATGAGGTGGGGGAGAGGCAGATGGAGAGGGAGAAGCAGATTCTCCACTGAGCAGGGAGCCTGACATGGGGCTCGATCCCAGGACCCTGAGATCATGACCTGAGCTGAAGGCAGGTGCTTAACTGACGAGCCACCCAGATGCCCCAAAGTGTGTATATTTTAAGTGAATATCAAAGTCACTGTTTAATGGTGGAGTCACACTAAAAGAAGGATGAAGGGACGCAAACTAAAGGCACATCTAAAAATATTTTGCTAGATCCATGGAGGAAGATCCCAATTCAAATGCCATTTTGATCTTTCTAATTGAACTTCTAAACAATAACAAAATTTCAGATGCATAGGACTCTGAGATCACGACCGGAGCAGAAACCAAGAGCTGGATGCTCAACTGACTGAGTCACCCAAGTGCCCCAATACAAGTATCGATTTTTAAAAAAATACATTTTCTTAAGCTGGCTGCTCATTATTTTTCATTGGTTGGTAGAATAATCTCTACTCTTAAAAGTTAATGAATGATGCTTTCTAAAGTGTAAGGTTTTTGGAAGTGCCTCAGTTCTATATTGTGGGAAATCATCTAAGTCCACTAAATAATGGGAGAAACAGAATGAAGTTTTTAAACAAATTGGTAGTCCTATTTATTGGGGTGATGCTCTGAAGTGGCTGAGAACTTTAAATGGGGAGTCAGTGAGGCCGAGTTTTTTGTAGCCTTGATTAAATTATGTCACTTCTATACACCTTGGTGCCCTCTTTCATCAAATAAGGATAATCATAGTTCCCTCTTGGTAGCATTGTTGGGATGATTATGTATTAAACAGTTAATATAGAAGGAAATTAGAAGAGGACATGCCATCTCTAAGGGCAATATGTGTTATTAATGATGATGGTGATGGCCACCATCATCACTTACATTACTTAGAACCATTCCTTGTATATGATAAGTGCTTAATTAAATATTAGAAATCATTTATATATTTATTATTGTCTACTGTAATTCTACAATGATATATTTGCTTAATTTGAATAAGTAAACTATATTGAGAGTTATAGTAAAGGCAAATAATTCCAACAAATTATCTATGGTGACTAAGACTACCAGGAATAGGTTAAAAGATTGTTAAGTCTGGTGAATATTCAACTGATTTTAATAGTATTCTTTTAAAATTTGAAACTATGTATTTCTTTTTACTAAATAATCCTTGATATCTACTTTCTTAGAGTAAGTAAAGGATTCTTCAGAATCATTTTATGGCATGAAAACTCATGTAATTTATCCAGTTGGCACCCTATTTCCTCTATTCAGTTAGCTCAGGTTTTACTGTGTTGATATAAGAACAATGGTTACCCTTTCCAGTATATTTCTACTCGAGTTCTAGAAGGAACAAGTTATTTCAACTTGTCTGCCAGTAGAAATATGTGATTAACAACCTACAGAAGCTACAAAGATAATTACGTTAATAACATTTATGGCAACTGCATTTGCTAATAGTATTATTTTCACATTTGTTTTCATACCTATTACTTCATGTTTAAATTCATCATAGCAAGAGGCTGAGCCTTATTTCCATATTTATTGCTACCCAGATATTTATACTATATGTTTATTTAAAAACAGCAATGGGTGTAATCTTGAGTGTGCAATGCAAATGAAATATGATTACCACAGATGAGGGGTTTTTTTTTCCCCCTTTGAGAAAATAGCTAACACAGTGGAGAGATGTATCTGCATTTGAGTCTTCTTAATATATGCTCTGGAAAATCAATACAATAGATAGCTGACCTTCTTATTCTTCTGAATAAGCAAGTCCACACTGAAATCAAAAGGTATAAAATCTTAAGTATCCTAACAAGCTGATTTACATCAGGGAGCAAAGTTGTAACTTATATTTACCTGATAGGCAAAGAAGAGTAATAACTTGCCTATTACTTCCCTTTACTTTTTTGTAGAACCCGATAAATCTGTCACTTTCCTGCATTTTTAGTTTTGTTTTATTCATGTTTTTCTCTCTTTATGCAAAAGAACATTGAGCTGGGAGTCAGAATTCCCTAGTGGACGTCTGCGCTCTGTCGGTAAAGAACTGTGTCACTTTGTTTGACTCGCTCAACTTTTGTGAATCCCCATTTCTTTACCCTAAGAAGTACATGGACTCTAAATTTTAAACGTAATATAAAATTTGATAATATCTTACAGACAGGTAGGAGCATAGATGGCTGAGGGCATTTGCCCTGAGACGTGTAACTGGAAAATGTGATGTTGGACCAGTCAACCAGGTGTGGCTCTCTGGGTTAACAAGGAAGCAGGCTCTTCTTCAGGAGACAAGAGGGTTAAAACGTGCTTCCTGTAGCTCAAGGTGGTAAGACTGGGTGTCAGTTTTCACTTTGGAATCCTTGAGTGGAAGGGAAAATATCAAAGGGGGCTATTATGTGTGTATCTGCGTATACGTGTATGTGTTGGGGTGAGGTGGGGTAGGTGATCCCTTGATCACCTGGTAGTCTACTAGTACTCAGCAAAGTGCTAAGCCCTGGGGATGCAGGGGTGGCCAAAGCACCGTTCATTCTCTTCCCTTGTTGCTCAGAATGCAGTAGAGGTGACAAGTTAATGGGTAATTATGCTTTAGTGTAGTAAGTCCTACCGTAGAGGAAGCAGTGGATACGAAGGCAGCACAGGTGAGGGACACCAGACTCAGCCTGGATAATTAAGGAAGAATTGTGTTAGAAGACAGTGATGCAAAACAGGGAAGGAAAGAACACTGGAGGCAGACAGATCAAATTTTGCAAATGCCTGAACATGAGCGGAAACATGAAATAACAAGATGGGGACAGATGATTAAAAATCTTATAAGGCTGGATAATGGCATTGGACTTTATCCTAAGATAATGGGGACTCAAAGTTCCATATAATATGGGTCTCTCCCCATTAAGTCCAGAAAGGACATAAGTCAGTTACAATAGTCTTCTGGAGCGAGGTGCCCTGGTAAAATGGTCTAGTTCTCTTCAGCCTCATTTTATTCTTCCTTCAAAGTCTTATTTCCCTCTGGTTTATCTTCCATTGTCTGCCTCCTTGGCAGTGTTCATATTCTGGGAACCTTCCTTTACTTTTCCTTGTGTAGTTGTCTGTCATTCTCTGAAAAGGATTGAACCAATAAATTGCTTTCATGTGGTAATGGCTGAAAATGACTAGATGTGCTATACTTTCAAGGGGCTTTGGGTTTTAAAAACAATTAGGATTATAACAGTGATTTTTTTTTTAAGTCTCCCATTTTTCATGATCTCTATTAGTCTTTGCACACAAGCATAACTAAATTTTGCAGGATTTAAATTGAAATTCTGTTAATTCTTTGAATCTTTTTTTGTTCATATAAAACTGAGAATGTATTCATTTTGTCTTGATAATGGCTTAACTTTGTGGAAGAGAGGAAATGTGGAATTTAAGAGACAGGGCTGCCAGATACATCTGTGTAAGATCATGAAGGAAATCTGGCCAGTGGCCTTCAGTTAAATGTACAAGTGTCTTTCTCTCTACTTTTGTAAAGGGTAGAATGAACATGAAATGAACTCTAGCAAGGCCACATATATTGACAACACTTGATTAACTTGTGTTCTTTCTTTTCGCACCAGATCATACAACACAGACTCCCCAGATTCCTTTGGTAATTTGTTTGTGACAGTTAAACATAAGAGTATATGAGTCACTTTGCACTGTGCCTAACACATACCAGATGTTCAATAAATAGTAGTTCTTTTTTGTATGTAGAGATTTATAGGGATACATCAATACCTAGAGGCCTATATGGCAGTGATTCAGAGGTCAGACAGAGTGGGGTTTGATTCTTGGCCCCACTGCTAATGCTCAGATGCACCCACCATGCTCCTGCCTTCCAGCCTCTGCTCTTGCTCTTTCTGCTGCTTCTCATCTCCTATCGCATGACTTTGCTTGGCCAACTCCAACATCACCTAGTGCTTGCTCAATTCTGACTTGCTCTGTGAGTTCTATTTGTTGTTATTACTTACCTCCCTGTCCCCCAGGACTGTGGATCTGATATCACCTATCCTGTTTTTTCATGAACATATAATTTCCTAATTTAGCATATTATTGTTTTTCTTTCTTTCTTTCCTCCCTCCCTCCTTCCCTCTCTCCCTTCTCCTTCCTTCCTTCCTTCCTTCCTTCCTTCCTTCCTTCCTTCCTTCCTTCCTCCCTCCCTCCCTCCCTCCTTCCCTTCCTCCCTCCCTTCTCCTTCCTTCCTTCCTTCCTTCCTTCCTTCCTTCCTTCCTTCCTTCCTTCCTTCCTCCCTCCCTCCCTCCCTCCCTCCTTCCCTCCCTCCCTTCTCCTTCCTTCCTTCCTTCCTTCCTTCCTTCCTTCCTTCCTTCCTTCCTCCCTCCCTCCCTCCCTCCCTCCCTCCTTCCCTTCCCTTCCCTTCCCTTCCCTTCCCTTCCCTTCCCTTCCCTTCCCTTCCCTTCCTTTCCCTTCCCTTCCCTCCCGTTTGTCTCTCTAATTCCCACCACTGGAATGCAGGCTTTGCAAAGGCAGAGATCTTTTTCTGTTTCATTCATGTATGCATCTCAGGTGTTTAGGACTGTTCCTGGCACAAAGGAACAAAAGTATTCTTGGTAGAATAGTTCTGTCACAAGTCATGTGGTCACTGGGCCAGATGCTTGACCTTTTGAAGCATCTAGAAAGTGAGGCTAATGACAATACCTACCACCTAGGGTTGCTATGAAGATTAACTGAGAAAATGAAGAGGCCGACACCCAGTGAAAGCTCAAGAAATGCTAACAAAAGATACAAAGGTAAACCCAAGATGTCTTTCTGGACAATTGGGATTTTTCCATGTTGTTATGTACTGAATGTTGGTGTACCTCCAGATTTATACATGAGAGCCCTGACCCCCGATGTGGCTGTATTTGAAGTAAGTAAGGCTAACTGAGGTCATAAGGATGCGTCCCTGATATGAGAGGATTAATATCCTTATAAGTGACACCAGGGGCACTGGGGTGGCTCAGTTGGTTGAGTGTCTGACTCTTGATTTTGGCGGAGGTTATGATCTCAGGGTTCTGGGATCCAGCCCTGCATCAAGCCCCATGTCAGGCTCCATGCTCAGCACGGAGTGTGCTTAGGATTCTCTCTCTCTCCCTGCCCCCTGCCCCATTAAATAAATCAATCTTAAAAAAAAAAAAAGTGACACCAGAGAGCTCACTCTCTGCCCCACCCTCCATTTCCATGTGCACACACCAAAAAAAAAAAAAAGACCATGTGAGGACATAATGAGAAGTGAACCATCCACAAGCCAAGAAGAGAGACTTTACCAGAAATATGAACCTTCATCTTGAACTTGCAGCCTGTAGAACAGTGACAAATTTTGTTGTTGTTGTTGTTGAAGCTGCCCAGTCTGAGTATTTTGCCATTTTACATACGGAGAAATAGGTTCAGGGAATTCAGAGGTTCATGTAAGTCACACCGTGAGATATGCTAAGAATCTGGGTATTTGATCTTCAGGTATTTTTTACCACATCCAGTGCTTCTGGACAGTGAATCTACTCTTACAGTAGATAAGCCCCATAGTCACTTAGTAGGACAGATACATTTCTTCGTATGGATACTATATTTCTCAGCATAGCTCAGCTGAGTAAGTATAGTTAGGAGATACACCGAAGGGCAGAAGAGCTGAAGAATTCTAGCTGCTAATTTTACTAGTTAGAACGGAACTGTTAGCTCTGATCTGACTACCTAGATTATAATTTGCAAAGCATACTGACATATCTCATTTTTTCAATATACATAATATTTCAACAAAACCTTCTTTCTACTTTATCTCAGTAGGGTCAGTAGCAGGTATTTCTTCTGCCATCACATCATTGTTCTTCATCAGTCTATGGTTGCTATTTGCTTTTGAGCAGATCATCTCATCTTTAGTTCATTTTCAGGGCCCCAGGTGGCTCTATGATCAGGTAAGTTAGGTGGCTATCCAGACCAATGAGGGTCAACAGGCTTTAACTCAAGTTTCAATCCAGTCATTGGTAGTGGCTGCCTAGGGTGCAATGTTTAAGATTCTAAAGCAAGGTCGAGACTTGAGGAGAAAGAGTGCTCTGATCGATTATTAGTGTCTCCCATGGGTGACAGAATGGCAGCATGAGAGCTATATATTTGTTATGTACGGGCTACAACTTTAAATATCCAAGACGCTTCCTGGAACACAGGCTTGGCATGTGGCCATAATAAATACCCTTCCAGCCCAGAAAAAACAATGTAGGATACTTTAGTGCCATAGGAATACATGCTTCTGATTCATTTGCAAGGTGGCTGCTTTGGAGAATGACCCAAATGAAATGAATGGGTATATTTCAATCATTCCAAAGTGAAAGACATTTTTAGGAGTATTTCATCTATCAATTCACTGAAATGGTCACCATTAGGTATTAAATTAGAGCAACCTGAAAAATTAACTTCCATGACAAACATTTCAAATTTTAAAACATTTTGTCAATGCAAGGACAGTTATTTCACCCTGAATTAACAGGTGTTAATGAACCAAGCAGACCACAACGAAACACAGAACAATGGAGCTCAATATTGCCCTGATTATGCCTGCCTAAGGTTTACACCAGCTCTCAGATACTGGAAACTACCCTGGAGTATAAATCGATAAGGCATAGGGCACCTAGGTGGCTCAGTTGGTTAAGTGTCTGTCTTTGGCTCAAGTCATGATCTCGGTGTCCTAGGATTGAGCCCCAAGTCGGGCTCCCTGCTCAGTGGGGAGTCTGCTTCTCCCTCTTCCTCTGCCCCTCCCCCCATACTAATGCCCTCCCTCTCTCTAATAAATAAAATCTTAAAAAAATAAATTGATAAGTCATATTTGCTATATGTATGGTATGTGGGAGACTCACCCTAAGGTGGCTTCTAATTATTTATGTCCTTTTGCAATATTTTCTGCTTGTATGCAAGCAGGACCTGTAAATTGGTTTTAAAAAAGTAGAATATAGCAAAAGGGATGGGGCTCCCATGATTATGTTTCATTATACAAGTCTCTATCTTGATAGACCAGAGAGAGATTCTCTTACTGGCCTTGAAGAAGCAAGCCATCACGTGCGAATGCCTATGGAGAGGACCATGTAATAGGGAATTATAAGCAGCTTCTAGGATCTAAGGGTGGCTTCCATCTGGCGTCCAAAAAGAAGCTAGGTCTCTCCATCAGACAGCTGCAAGGAAATACATTTTGCCAACTGCCTGAATAAGCTTGAAACTGGTTACTTCACTAGTTGAGCCTCCAGATGAGGACACAGACAGCTGACTTTGATTCTGCAAGATTCTGGGAGACAGTAAACAGAAGACCCAGCTAAGCGATGCTTGAATGCCTGACATACAAAAGCTCCAAGTTAATACATGTGTGTTAGTTGCTAGATTTGTAATTTGTTATGCAGAAATAGAAAAACAATACAAAGTGGTGGAGGATTTATAATGAAGACCTTACACTTGAGTAGTACGATTATAAGGTTATTAATGTGATTATGAAATTATACCCAAATGTCATGAGTGTGAGAAAACCTGTTAAAAGACAAAAGCAGATGTAGGAGGAATACAGCTTGCATCCACATGACTATACCCTGGACCATGATTCCAAACTTGCTGTGTTTGTTAAACACTTTTAAACACAGTGGTTAAACACTTGAAAGGATTAAATTGTTTCTGCCTCTGCGGTTACCTCCTTACCACAGGGACACTCTCCAAAACCTTGTCGCTGTTTGAGTAGAAGCGTTTGTTGCCCTGACTTTGCTCTTTTATGTACATAGGAGGTAGCTCTCCCATGTTTCAGTAAACACATTTGGCCTTTGGTGTCTGGCTTAACACAAAGAATGCCACCCTTCTTATTTTTACTTGCAGCAAGATGTACTCTGTTCTTACCATTCCACATCATCTACAGATTTCACAATCTGACAGCCTTTTCTCATAACCTTTGCTTTTGAGTAGATCACCTCCATTTCAGCAGGAATTTATATTTATTTCTTGACCATATTTAGATTCTTTGAAGGGACTGTGGTAGAGCTGTGTACCACAGCACAAGGTTGAAACTACTGTCCTTCGGCTTTGCTACCGTTGGAGAGATTTTATGGTCATTGGTATTTTTATTAATGCAGATGAGGAACATTTTAAAGCTCATTACCTCAAATGTTAAGAGGCTGGGTGGTAAATTTGTAGCAAAGGGATAAGAAAAGGATTGATAACCACAATGTAGATTTGATAGAGGATTTCCTTTTTCTTTTAAAGAGTTGGAGTCAGATGTGAGGACACTTGATACGTGGTGACATGGCAGGGACAGCTACAGAGCTTTTGTGATTGTGCTCCTGTATGGCTCAGGTGCAGCTGATCAAGTCAGCTCCAAGACCCAGTGGCAGAAACTGCAAGAGCAACATGGCTGTCATTCATGGATCCTAGTGACAGTCGTATTAAAAGGCTCCAGGAACACAACCGAGTCAAAGGAGGTCCCTCACAGGGCTGTGGCAGACAAGTCTATAATGCCAGCTCTGAGAACAGTTTGTGCTTAGAGCAACGCAGGTGAGGATGGCAGCGAAGGAGTTCTACTGGTTATCAAAACAAAGGCCTACCAAGCAATTTTCCCCTGGCTCAACCTGACGAGCTGGGCAAGAGAAGCTTGGTTGTACAGGAAAGATCCTTACAGAAAAATGCCTATGGTAGACTAAGGAAATTTACAGACTCCACGGCTGGAAAGATCTATTCTTTTCTTTTTATTTAGCTGTACACAAATGAGACTCACATGTGGTTATTTATCTTTTCCTTGTTCCTTCATCTCAAGTTTATACTTTAAATATATAGCCCTTTATAAAAAACCGGCCAAGAATGCACTAAAAATGAGTTTTCTATACAGTGTATTAAATTTTCTTCTGTGACTACCAAGTTTATCCAGATGATATGATGACGATGGTATAACGATGATGATGATGATTACCATGGCCATGGATCATCCTCACCACCAACTATTTAATCAGTCTGTCAGCAGCGAGCGCTTAGTTCAAACACAAAAACGAATCCATCAGTGCTGTTTCATTGGCTTCCTTTCCAAAATATGTGTTATCAGAAAATGAGGCCTCGTTCTGGGGAAATGCACACATACTTGCTTTTTGCCAGAAAGGCCTTTCTATCAGGAATGATTCTTGGAATAATTTTTAAAAAAATTATCAAGCCAAAATTCACAAAACTAAATCACACCATCTTAGCCATTTTAAAGAGTAAACTTCAGCGGATTTTAGTGCATTCACAACGTATAACTATCACCACTATCCTGGTTCCAGAACATTGTCATGATCCTAAAAGGAAATCTTGTGGCCACTAAGCATCACTCCCCATTCCCTTCTCTCCACAGCCCCTGGCAACCACAGGGATGCTTCCTGTTTCTAAGGCCTTGCCTATTCTGGACATTTCATACACATGGATAATATAATATGTGGCCTTTTATATCTGGCTCCTTCCTCTAGTATAATGTTTTCAAAGTTCATCTGTCTATGTTGTAGCATGGATTAGTACTTTATTCCTTTTTCAATGGCTGAATAATATTCTGCTGTGTGGATATATCACATTTTGTTTACCTATTCATCCATTGAAAGACATTTGCATACCTCTTGACTAATATGAATATTACTACTATTAACATTCATGTAAGACTTTGGGTTTGAATATAAATCTTCAATTCTTTTGGGTCTTGGAATGATTTTAAGGCTTGATTTTGAGTCTTTTGCTCTGGTCAAGACTGATTCTAATAGCACCATAGCTTCCTGTATGTTCTATTTCTGGCAGCTCTGAGAAGGTGCTGTTTGATTTGCAAGGATGAAGGTAAACGAGGCAAATGTAAGCACAAGTAGCAAAGTCAGGGAGGGAGAAGCATGCAGGCAAAGGAAACTGGGTCCTCTCTGATGTAAATATAATTTTCCATCATCTGCCATATATTGGTAGTGGTAGAGATTGTATCTACTTGCCTATGATTAGTCTGATGGTCTATGTTCATCTGTGTTTCCAGGAAAATGTTCAGTTTCTATCCAGTTACTCAATGGTTAGCAATCCATCGATTGTCTGAAATGATTAGGACTGATTATCACAAATCAGGATATTTGGGCACTGTAGGCCAGGTTCCATTAACAAGTATTTTGTGTTTGATGACAGTCTTTGTTTCTATGTATTTTAAAGCACAAGAAGACCCAAATTCATTTTTCCTAGCAGACAATAAAGAAAGTAATTATCATCATAATCTGTAAGACGGAATTAATGACAGGTTTGCTGTAAGGATTAAGTAACTTAACACATTTAAATTGCTTAGAACATTGCCCTTAACGTGAGTCAACTATCATCATCATTATTATTACTCATTCAATACACATCAACAAAAATGTTATTTAAAAAAAATCAAACCATGCCATCCACCTGCTTACTACCTTTCAATATCTTTCCACTTTACTATTCAGTAGAGAATTTGCATGTACTAAGACCCTGCCTGAATAATTTAGGCTCTAACTTTCCAAAGGTTTTTGGACTATTTTTATTCTTGCTTACTCCATGTCAACCACACTTCCTTTCCTAGAACAGATCAAGACTTCCCTGCTGCAGAGACTTGGCACCTGCTTTTCCCTTAGCTGGGAATATTTGTACATTATATTTTTGTCAGCTAGGTGCTCCTCTTTTGTGGAACTTTGCTTCAGTTCCACTTTCTCACGGATGTCTTCCTTGCCAAAAGAGATTCCCCATTTTTGATCTCTATTTCCACTCCTTGTGATTAGGTCAAATGATAGCCTAATTAAAACCTGCAGTTATTTTATTTAGTTACCCACTGACTACAGTTTTGTTCCTTCTTGCAAGTCATTTGAAGAAGCCGATCTCTAGCACAGTGTTTAGATATTCATGGTATATATTTACTAAATATTTTCTAAGTAAGTATAAATCTCTAAATAGTTTTCATTTCCACTTCTGGAAATTAGAGTTTACCAGGTATTTTATAAGTATGGTCATTTTATACACTGTCACGGTAGGTATCATCAATTCCTGCATTATAACACCATTTTAAAATTATTTATTTATTCCTTTGCATATTTTATTCCTCTTCATTCCTCAAAAGATTTGAGATGACAAATTCTATCCAGTCTTGGTAATGGCCTGACTTCACCTAAGGCATGTTCTGACTTTGCATTCATTTTATTTTATTTATTTAAAAAAATTTTTAAAGATTTTATTTATTTATGTGAGAGAGACAGAGCTAGCGAGAGAAAGCACAAGCAGAGAGGAGAGGGAGAAGCAGGGATTCTGATATGGGGCTTGATCCCAGGACAAGCAGGGGGAATGGCAGGCAGAGGGAGAAGCAGGCTCCCCACTGAGCAGGGAGCCCAATGCTGGATTTCATCCCAGAACCCTGGGATCATGAGCTGAGCTGAAGGCAGATGCTTAACTGACTGAGCAACCCAGGTGCCCCTACTTTTTTAAATTTTATATTTAAATTCAGTTAGCCAACATATAGTACATCATTAGTTTTAGATGTAGTGTTCAATAATTCATCAACTGCGTATAACACCCAGTGCTCATCACGCCATGTGTCCTCCTTAAGTGCATTCATTTTATATAGGAAATAAATTTTAAGTAGAATCAAGGAAAGAGGAAATGAAAAGTGGAAAGATCTAAATTCTGCACTTGAAAGGTCCTTAGCTTCTAAGAATAATTTTCGCTTTCTTTTGGTAACTGAATTTCAATTTCCTTTGGAGAATCATCCCACTCCTACTGTCCATGTATGTGCTTCATGAGTTGAGCATGTTACTTTTTCTTCTCCAATCATAAACCATGGTCTTCTGGTCTCAGCGATTGCTTAATGTAGGAACTGGCAAACTTTATTCTGTAGAGGGCCAGGTAGTAAATATTTTGGCTTGTAGGCGACAGTCTCTGTCCAACTACTGAACTCTGTTTTTATATGATAAAAGCAGCCTAGACAATATATAAACAAATGGGCATGGCTATGTTCCAATAAAACTTTACTAACAACTGGGAGAGGAAAAGACTTGGTATGTGGGTTGTAGTTGCCTGACCCCTAGCGTATAGCACTGCTCCTTCAAAGTGTGATTGTTATGGTTCTGCAACAAGGTAAGTATAGAAATTAAGAGTAAGTGTTTAGAAAAATTTATACCAGCTTGACAGAGTAATCTTATGTCTGTGAAATATAATAATAATTTGGGCTTGTATCCTGTAAGTCTATTTTTTTTGCTTTCATTTTTATGTTAATTCATTTTTAATTGTATTTCACAAAGTTATTGGGCCATGACAGATTGGATTAAAAAAAAAAAGACAATTAAAAAGTCCTTCATAATGGAAAGCTTGAGAAGCCCTGGCTTAGGACACAACAAGACTTAAGCCAAACTCATCAGCCCAAACCAAGCTGATCTCAAGCCTTGTATGAAGAGACTCATTTCCTCCTTGGCACTCGAACCCCAAAAAAATGTGAGGGTGGGGATGTCCAGGGCCATCTCAAAGAGCGTAGGAAGAAAGGCAACACATTGGAAGACACAACCAAGAGGCAGATAGAAATCGAGCACTAGGGGCACCTGGGTGGCACAGCGGTTAAGCGTCTGCCTTCAGCTCAGGGCGTGATCCTGGCGATCTGGGATCGAGCCCCACATCAGGCTCTTCTGCTATGAGCCTGCTTCTTCCTCTCCCACTCCCCCTGCTTGTGTTCCCTCTCTCGCTGGCTGTCTCTATCTCTGTCGAATAAATAAATAAAATCTTTAAAAAAAAAAAGAAATCGAGCACTAAGCCATCATTTGAGACTATACCTTGATGAAGCCTGAAGTTTACTTGTCACTGTGTCCTTGTGTTTTTCTGTTCCCCAGCTAGTAGGTTTTACCATGGGACTTTACTTGTATGTGAACTAAAAAATCCCTTCTCCTTTGAAGAAAAAAAAAGCCCGTTAAAACTAGGCTTTCTGTCACTTGTCACCAAAAGAATCCTGACAAATATAAATTTTCTAACCTTTCACTTCAATTAACTAACTGGGACATAATCGCCTCCCTTATTCATCTATTCATTTCCCTGACTATGAAAATAATGGGGTTTTACCAAATACTCCCTTAGTTCTATTAGAACTTTAAAATGTATTACTACGCTTACATTTTTTATGGTAAATTAAAGGTATTTATGTTCTAAATTTAAAATGTACATTCAAGAATTTAGTTGTGTGTATTCTAAGAAAAAAGAACTCCCAAACAAACAAAAAACAAAAGTAGCATCCTTCCTGAGAAGTCAAGTTTCAGTTAAGTCATGTCATTGCCAAAGCACATTTAAAATCAACTGAATGCTTCAATAAACATTTGGTTTTTTTTTTGAATTAACATATAAAGAGTTTTCATGGAAAATACTGCCCCAGATAATTGTTATTCCTATCAGTCTGGCCCTGACAAATAAAATGAATTGCTTAGTATACATAAAAATTCTGCATGGATCTCAAAAGGTATTTTAATACCCAGGCTGCTTTATGAGTGTTGAGAGATAATGTATCTCTTTGATAATTTCTATAGTTACATTTTAATGACAGGTTGACTATTTTGACTTCTATCAGGATAAAGGGAAAAGTCTGTTGCAAAAGTAGAAGAGGAAAAATTTACTTCTAGGCTCCAGCCAATACATGTCAAAAATCCCGTTTGCTGGAGACAGGCTTTCAAGGCTCTATTTCCCGGTAAGTGTTAAAAAAATATCTCTTATACTCATGAAAGTCCCTGAAGACCGTTTCAAAGTCAATCACCCTGGCAGCCGATCCTCCAGACATAGGCACTACTTCAAATGTTTCCTTCTACATGGTGGCCACTGAAATAGTTTTTTCTCCCAAAAAAGAGCCACCGAGAAACTTCTGGAGGCATTTTTATGATCCAAAATAGGCTTTTTAAAATCTTCTACTTGAATCAGCTTTTGAAAGAAAACAATCTTTGCATCCTCAAGCTGTCTTGCATTTCCAGTGACATCTTGGGCTGTTAATGACCACATTTTCAATCAGGGGTCACCTTGGCCTTGTTTTCTTAAAATAATAAATTCTGCTATAGAGAGATGCAGTGATTTGGACCCATCTAGCCACAATGTGCTTTTCTAATTTGGTATTTGCATTTTTCACAGATGCAGCACTGTTCTTTGCCCATTTATCCTTGTGATTTATAACCCAACACTTGCAGATTATAAGCATCTATAAGACTGGGGACATTCACTAATTTGTCTTTGAATCCCAGTGTCTGGTTCAATACATATGTGTGGAATGGATGATAATCATGTGGGCATAATCATGCGTGGACCACTCCATGAGATAGAGAATGTTATTACCCATACCATAGAGATGAAGAAACTGTGTCACAGAAGGAGTAAATATTCTCTACACTTACAAAGATAATAAGGGCAAGATCAGGACACGCATCAACCTAGTCTTAACATTCAGAGTGCATGCAATTGACCATTGTGCTTGACGACATCTCTTAGTTATCTATTGCTTAAAATTTAGTAGCTGAAAACAGCGATATTAAATCTCAGTTTTGCGGGTTGAATGGGCTCAGATATGAGGTTCTTCCTTGAGATCTTTCATGAAATTGCAATCAGTTGTCATTTGGGGTCTTTAGCCATCTATAGGTTTGACTGGTTTGGATATCCAAGATGGTGTACTTGCGGGACCAACAACCGACACTGCTGATGGCTAGGAGCTTTCTGAGACTGGTGCCTGGAGGAGCACTCCATGAGGCTTGGGCATTTCATAGCCCTAAAGCTGAATTTTGATAGTATCATCCCAGCAGGACATTCTGTGATACCAGAGGAAGTTGCAAAACTTCATGTGATCTGGCAGTTCAGAACCTGACTTCTGTCACATTGTATCAGTTAAGCAAACACTAAGAATATCCAGGGTTAAAGGGGAAAGGAATCAAACTCGGTCACTCAGCATGGAGAGAAGCAAATACACACCCAGAGAAGAAATTGATGAAGGCCACCACTCTATCTACCTTAACATGCTATCTTTTCCCTTAATTTATTCATACCTGCTACCCTTTAACCCTGAACATGCAGACTAAGAAGCTAGGCCTTGCTATATATATTCCTTCCAATTCTCATAGGAGAACAACTTCAGGCGTCTCTTAGACAAAACACAGACACAGTGATATCTGATTTAAGAAGATCTGCTGTTTGGCTTTTTTTTTTTTTTTTCCTTGAGGAAAAGCAGGTTCGCTATCATTCTATTTCAAGAGGCAAGTGGGAAAATCCTACAGAACAAACAGGAACACTTCAAAGGATGCCTCTTAAATCACTCTCCATAGAGATCACTTTTCCCTTTAAGCCTGTGAGGGAAGTTTGGAGTTGGCTAACTTACTTTGATGTAAATTCCTTCCTCGGTTTCCTTTCTTTCTTGATCCACTTGGGAGCCAGGGGAGCATGTATCTTTCTGTACCCTCACAATCAGCCCTGAGTTGCTTTAGATATTTGTCCTCAGGCTATGCCTGTAGCAGTGTAGACTGTGGATGGGATTGAAACTGAGTTCCCTAATCCAAAATGATGGAGAATGATAGTTGGTAAATTAGTTGAAAAATTCAGTTAAAACAATAAATGACCAAAAAAGCCCCAATAATAAATTGACAAGTTGATACATACACCTTACATTCATTTCAGTGTAACTTAAAATGGCTAAATGTATATTTATTTGCCAATTAAAAAATTTAAGGCCAAGGACTTTTCTTAAGAGTCAGAGTCCATATTTTGAGGTTCCAAGTAGCCACCCTTGGATAAACTATATTTATTTTGCATCATCTTTGATGCCACGTTTTGTATTATTTAAAGTGAGGACTTAAGGCAGAGCCCAGAATACTTCCCAAGAATACTTTTTAACCTGCAAAAGGGCAATAATGCTTCTTACTCACTTAAACTTTTTAAAGCATTTAAGTCTTTTCTTTTCCATCTTATATTTCATTAGTTTATATAATATTTAATTAAGTTATGCATTTCAATAGCAAATACAATATGCATGAACAAGTTTGGAAACACTGAATCTTGCTAAGCATACAACTCAATTAGTGAGAACACAAGTATTCAAATGAACCAGGAAATGGCCTACCGGCCAGCGAAAACTCTCACTGCACTGTTGGCCTCTACTGGGATTTTTCCAGAGAGAATAGAGAGTATGAGTTCACCCGGTGTGCTGGCTAGAGGTCAGTTAAGGGGGTTTCTGCTGTGTTCCTTTGTTTTTCACACTGGCTATCACTTAACCCCACTGAAAACCACATTGTCCACAGTCCAGAGGAGAATCGACATGATCTTTTTGGAAAGTCGTATGGAATCCAAGCCCAGTTTAAATAAAATTTATCATTTTTAAAGCAAGTTCTATGTGCCAGGCGCTGTTTAAAGTGCTTCACGTGCTTTATCTAATTTTATCCTCACGGTGACCCATGAGGTAAAGGATCAATTAGGAATGTCCTTAAAGCACGAGTGTAGTTGCAACAGGGACTTAAAAAGTTCAGACTTCTTGTAGGAAAAATGACTGGAATGGTATTAGCCCAAGGTTTGCGTCCTATCATTAGGAATTCATTCATTGGGAGTAACTTCCATTTTCAAGATCATTGTGTAATCCAAGATGACCATTGGTGCCTTCACATTTCTGGCAGCAAATGGTGGAAAGGAGAAAAGTTCTCTAGGAGACTTTTCTAAGATCTAGAACTTACTTTGTAAAGGCAACACTTGCCTATGAGGGAGGTTGGGATATATATTTTTTAGCTGTGCAATTTGATACTCAGCATAAAATGTGAGTTCTTCCATGAATGAAAAAAAGAATAGATACTCAGCATCAACTAGCAGACCAGGACCCAGGTAGTTCTTCCTACTGTCTCTGTTTCATAGAGGAAGGAACTGAGAATTATCAAGGTCAAGGTCTTGATCACCAAGGTAGTAAGTGACAGGTCTGAAATTTATACCAGATGTGGTGTTAGAGTTAACCCTTAGCACCAACCCTGAAAGGTTTATATCAGTCCTAATTTTCAGGAAACTCAAGCTTAGAGTGGCTAAATCTACAAGTAATTACATGGCAAGTAAAATCAGAGACAGAAATAGAATCCTGGTTCATCAGATTCCCAAGTGAGAGCTTTCAACCATGACACCATACTTGACTTTATCAGGTGCTTTAGGGAAGAGTCAACATAAATTTCAGTACTGTCTCATCGCTCTGTGCATGACGTCCCTAGAGAATGTTGCTCAGTTTAGGAAAATATCTTGCATTTACAATATGCAATTAGCAATATGGTTCATTATCCTTAAATCTGTTTTCAAACTTTCCAATCACTCAGTATCCAAATTTGCCAAATTTGATCATAGAAAATACCTGATGTATTTGTCAAAAAAATAAATAAACAAATGAATTCCCAGTTCTTCTCCCTAGAAATTATATTGAGTGGATCTGGGATAAAACCAAGAAATCTATGTTCAAACACTACCCCAGCTCATCCCAATGAGCAGGCTAATGTGGAAACTACACCTTTTACGTGTTGAATCAAGGGGCTTTTTTTTTTTTTTTAAAGGCTGAGTTCACACAGAGCTTGAAGGTGGAAATGCATTCTCCCAATAGTGTTTTTTTTTTTTTAAGGCTTTTCTTCTAACAACAACAAAAAATCAAAATGTTGCCTTTCCTTTCTGATCTTCTGTGTTTTCTACAAAATAAATATGGAGACAATCCCTACCAAACTATGGGTCAAATTCCAAAGTCACTTATCTTGAAACATCACGATTAAAAAGTCCTCTATGAAAAAAAGTCAAGAATGAAAGTCCACAGTGAAACAACAGAGAACTTGAACAAACACTCTTTTCTGATTCATTCACTGGTTTCTTCTTTCATTCATGGAGAGATCAGATGAACTCAAGGAGAAAGGAGGCTATTCGGACTATCAGAGAAGCAACTCACTCAGAACTTCTCTGTGTAGTCTGGCTTCCCCGGGCTTTGCAGCCTTAACTTTCATAAAAGAAAGTCTCAGTGACATAGAAACCTGCACTGAGTATTCTGGAAAAGGCTTGATGCAGAAAAGGCCACTGAAATAGAATAAGGCCAGAAAGAGAGAATGGTTCTTAATTTATCAGGGCTCAATCACAGGAGGAAAGGGAGTTTTTACAAAGCCTTTAGCTTTTTTCTGGAACAACACCATTATAACTGGGGACTCACATGGACCAGTGTCTATGGGTGCAAAATATATCATTTGTATGTGTGTGTGTGCGTGTTTCAGTTTTTTGTCTAGTGTTCATAGTATATTAGCACAGATGTGCTTGTATACAGACTAAATAAATAAGTATACATGAGAGGGTATGCTCTCAATTTTTTTTAATTTAAAAAAATCTTTTTCTTTCTTTCTTTCTTTCTTTCTTTCTTTCTTCCTTCCTTCCTTCCTTCCTTCCTTCCTTCCTTCCTTCCTCTTTCCCTTCTTCCTTCCTCCCTTCCTTTCCTTTCTTTCCTTCATTCCTTCCCTCCCTCCCTCCCTCTCTCTTTCTTTCTTTCCTAATGAGGTAGGTAATGAACACAGTTTGATGTAGAACAATGCTTTATCTTTAGTGAGCCTTATAATCACCTGGAAGTCTTGCTAAAACGCGGATTCCTGGGACCCACATACAGAGATTCTGATTTGGTAGGTCTGGGAGGGGGCCCAATAAATTGCATTTTTAACAATTTCTCAGGTGTTGCTGATGGAACTCATTCATAACACCTTGAATAGCACTATTCTAGAGCAGTGGTTATCATACTTATTGGTCTCAGAATCCTTTTATACTCTTAAAAGTTGAGAATACCAAATAATTTTATCTGTTGGTATCTATTGATACTTACAGAATTAGAAATTAAACTGAGAAATGAAAAAAATTATTAACCCATTTAAACCTAACAATAAAAAACTTCACATTAACATAAATAGCGTATTCTAATGGAAAATAACTATATTTTGCAACACAGAATAATTTGTAAGAAAAGTCACTTATTTTACAGTTTGTAAATCTCTTTAATGTCTGGCTTAATAGAAGAAAGTTGGAACTTCCTATCTGCTTCTGTTTTCAATTTCTTGCTATATGTTTTTTGCTTGAAGTATATGAAGAAAATCTGGCCTCCCATTGGTATGTGGTAGAAAAGGGAGGATATTATATTATACGATAATATAGAATCATAAGAGCCTTTTAAGGTAATCGTGGCTACTTTTATTTCAGAAGTAGTCCTTTCTTAAAGTTTAACAGTAATGTAGCTCTGAAACCATATCAATGAACTTCTCATGATCAGTTACAGAAGAATTCATTAATCTATTCTTCACTTTGAATGATCTTATTTCCATGCAAGATTTTGTAATATCATGAATTGTTCACTGGAAAATATTGGTTCACTGAGTTAAACAGACTTTCCTGATGTTGACATATGTCATTATACTATATAAAATAAATCGTATTTGTTAGGATAACTCCCAATCATTTCAGAAAGCCTTTAAGTACTGGGGATCTATCAAGGTAAAGTTTTCTAAATTTTAATGTTTTACTTGAAAGCTTAAGTTTTATCACGGGTAACAAATATTATCAATTGCTTTACCTGGAAGTCACAGGCTCACTTTTTTTTTTTTTTTTGAGAGAATGTGTGTCAAATACCAGTTCTGAATAAACATAGTTTATCAACTTTTTGTTTAAATAAAAATGATGTTCCCTAAAAACGGTGGCTAGTTCAGCCTGCCATTTGATCGATTACATAAGCCCTTCTCCAACAGGAGAGGATTTTACATGAGTTTACCATTTCATCACATGGACTATTAAAAAAGATGTATGCTCAAAGGTTTAGATTAAATAAATGAAAAATTTTTACTGCTGTATTAGTGACGTTCTTAGGTAAAACTGACATTGTTTATGTTACTCTGAGTATGTGGCAGTGAATAAAATAATAGTCACTGGTATCCTTTTGGTGAAACTGTCTTAATTCGTGCTAAGGCAACAACAGTTTTACCCATCACGGCCTTTGCACCATTAATGCACATGTTAACATAATGGGAAAAAATGCTTAATTATTATTGTGAAAATAGTTTTGAACATGCAGCCTCCCTAAAAGGTGTGTTAGGTACCATCAGGAGTCTATGGATTATGCTTTGAAAACCACTGTACTAGGGAATAATAGTTAGCATTAAAAACTGAACTTGCTTACAGATATAAATATACATATACATACATATATATATATATTTGGCTATCAGTGTTTAAAAATAAATTGAATTAGCTATAACCATTTAATAATTAGGAGATTTCATATCAAAATCTGGGTTCCAGATTCTTCCTGATGGATCAGAGATCTGATAGGCAACAGATCCTTGATCCTTCATGGTAATAAGGAGCGTTGGATACCCATTTTCATGAGGCTGGCCCCACCCTAGTGCCATGGTCTCCACCCAGCTTATTCCATTCATTCTATTTACCCTCCTAGGTACAAAGCAATTTAAGTCTGTAAATCCTTATATTATGATAAAATGGTGAAAAGAAAAGATTTTGGAACTGGATATGTGAGAGTCAAAAATCTCCATTTTTCTGCCCAGTAGTTATGTGACTTGTGAAATTAGCTCAATCTTTCTTACTCTCAGTTTCCTTGCCTTCCAAAGGGGGATAATAATATGGAAGTTGTGAGACTTACCTGACATTATGACAGTAAGGGATCATGTCCTGAGTCTACTAAATTCCTAAGTGCACAATACATGTTAGTTCTGTTGGCAATGTCGATTGGAGCAGAGCCATGTTCTCACTTAATCTTCGCAGTGACCCAATAAGATACGTGATCCCATTTTAGAGATGGAGAAAATGAGGCAAAGAAAGGCGATCAATAAATAGCCACAGCTCTGGTGCCACCACCAATAACAGTGAGGCAACAAATGGCACGTACTGAGCACTTCCCATATTGCTGGTATTGCGCCAATTATCTCATATGTACTATCTCAGTGAATATTTTTTATCGAACTATAATTGACAGGGACGTTATGTAAGTTTAAAGTGTACCGCATGCTGATTTGATACATTCAGGTATTGTACTCTGGCTTGTACCACCATAGGGTAGCTGATACCTCCATCACAGCACTTACGTCATTATTTTTATTCTTTATTGTTTGTGATGAGAAATCTCTTGGCAGCTTTCAAATATACACTCCAGTATTATTACCCATAATCACAATGTGGTGCATTAGATCCTCAGAACTTATTTATCTTCTAACTTCAAGTTTGTACCCAATGACCAACATCTTCCTAATTCCTCTACCTTCTAGCCCCAGGTAACTGCCTTTCTATTCTTTGTTTCTACGAGTTCAGCTTTTTTTAAGATTCCACGTATAAGTGAAATCATACAGTATTTGTCTTCCTCTAAGTTATCTCATTGAGTATAACACCCTCGACGGCAAATGACAGGATTTCCTTCTTTCTCGTGACTGAATAATATTCTGATTTAAGAAATGGGCAGAGGAACTAAATAGACATTTCTCCAAGGAAGACATACAAATGGCCAACAGGCACATGAAAAGATGCTCACTATCACTCATCATCAGGGAAATGAAAATCTAAATCACAACGAGATACTTTACACCTGTTAGAACGGCTACTATCAAAAAGACTAGAAATACTAACAGTTGGTGAGGATGTAGAGAAAAGGGAACCCCTGTGCACTGTTGGTGGTGTGGAGCTCAAATTGGTACAGTGACTATGGGAAACAGTGTGAAGATTCCTAAAAAAAATAAAAATAAAACTACCATATAAACCGGCAATTCCACTTCTGGGAATATATCCAAAGGAAATGAAAAGAGGCTATTAAAAAGATACCTGCCCTTTTCTGTTCATTGCAGCAATAACCAAGATATGGAAACAGCCAAAATGTCCATGAATGAATGAATGAATAAAGAACATCTGATTTAATCTTTACAAAACACTTTGATGGAGGCATTTTATTGCCATTACGCAGATAGAAAAAACGAGGCCCAGGGAATTCAAGGAATTTGCTCAAAAGCAATTGTAGTTCCTGGATTTGGAGCTGGATGGGGCTCTAAAGTTTTGTTTTTTTTTTAAGATTTTATTTATTTATTTGACAGAGATAGAGACAGCCAGCGAGAGAGGGAACACAAGCAGGGGGAGTGGGAGAGGAAGAAGCAGGCTCCCAGCAGAGGAGCCTGATGTGGGGCTCGATCCCAGGACCCTGGGATCAGGCCCTGAGCCGAAGGCAGACGCTTAACGACTGAGCCACCCAGGTGCCCCAGGGGGCTCTAAAGTTTTTATCCTTAAAAGCCCCAAATCCTGACTTTCATCTAGAATCCTGGCATGGGCTGAAATAGGCTCCTATGTATCTCTACCGGTCAATGATGATCAGTGGGTGGGGGGCTTCCACAAAGAGGAGATCTGTGCTACTGACTCAGGCTTATGAATGTGAAATCACATTCTTTCCCCTGTGGAAATTCCCCAACACACACCAATGAAAAGAAAACGCAGAAACATCCACAAGATGCTAAATGTTTCAATAAGATTAATTTATCATATATCACATTACCTTTTTTGGTAGGGAGAACAGTCTGACACAGACAGAAGTTTCCACATTGAGAGTGATGAATGTATACTTCCACGTTCACAAACATGCCACAATTTGTGAATCACATAACAAAGCATAATTAACTGGCTGTGAAAAATTAAAACTGCAAACACGGGGTTTTTTTCTTTTGTCAAACCTAGAGGTTTCAAACAATGAAAGAAGTTCATATTGTGGTTAAAAAAAATATTGCTGGTTTCTGACTGTAATTAGAACCAAGTGAACTTCGCTGTAGAGTACCACCCAGTTTCCCCAAACCTTTCCTGACACTATAATATTTTGAACTTAGGTCACATTTCTGAGCAATTGACATTCTCTCTTATTTGCAATTAAATTCTGAAGTTTTCAAACACTCTCCGACCCCTCATAACATTTTCATCTTTTCCTAAGTTTAAGAATGACCTTGCTTGGGTTAATTGATCCCAAAGGGCTATAATTTCTTGTATTTTATTTCATTTTGTCCTTGGCTTATTGTCAAAATTTACTGGAAATAAAGCATCACAATAAACTCACACTTCGTGTTAAATGGTTTCAAAATTTAGCACAACCCAGAGGGAGAGGCCAGATTGCCTCTGAAAAGCAGCGTCAACTCTGGTTATGACGATGAGATGCCAAGCAGACAGATGAGAAATAGGTAACTCAGTTGTCCACATGCCCAGATATCAAGACATCTGGGTAATTAACATAACAATTGCCTTTTAATTAGGATTATTGCTATGCTGACAACATCAAACAAAGGTTCAGGTCACCGATCTGAGAGGTCACCATTGTTGAATGCTTCTCTATGTTGCCACATCGTGCGTAAATACAATGCATCATTTCTGACTCTAACCACCCTACTAAAAGGATGTGTTGTTAAATTCATTGTATGGATGAGAAAACTGAGACCTGGAAAGATTAAGAAACTTTTTGCAAATTGCTGATCTAGTGAATGGCAAGACTGAGATTTGAACTCATGTCTGTTTGATTTCAAAGCTCTGGATTTGTTTATGGTGAAGGCATGGTGTAGATTAGGGACTGCAAATGGAAATGCTCCCAGGGGTGCGCAAAGGGCCTGAATTTGTGAACAATGTCATGTTTCAGACCACAGGGAGTGGTCAGACTCACAATGAACTGGAGATTGCATGCCCTGCCTGATAGCTTGTAAATCTAAAATTCGGAAAAGGAGTATGCAGGCAAAACGGAACAATCACCCAGTCTTCCCAATAACTTAGTTTACTGCTCTAGTGTGGACAAAACAACTCCCCCAAATACTGTTTGTTTTTTTTTTAAATTTAGCAACTAGTTGTTAGGCAGCTGAAATCTGTTTGAATAACTTAGCGATGAAGGAAGGGCTTCCATGTTACCAAATTTGATGAGATGATAGGTTAAACTTTTTTAAGCAATGCCTGGAGTGACGTCAGTGATTTCAAGCTCTCCTCTTGAATCTTTACACTAGCATTTTACTGTAGCAAAAGGATCATTTCAGTATGAAGATTTCCTAAAAATTGTACCTACCCAGTGGTGAGCTACCCTTGGGCAAGTGACCAGGGAGGGGGACTGCATCACCTGAATAAATAACCGAGCATTTGAATTTAGTTGACTTGATAGAAAATTCTTTATTAGGTAGACACAAAACCTGTTACAATAACTATAATTTACTTATATTTATTAGAGTGTCAAGAAAAGGAGAAGAATGAAAATGTCTCAGATGTTCCCCGGTAAATATGTCCAGTATAGGTTGGGTTTCAACATTGTACCAAGAGTGGCTCAGTAATTTTCCATCAGGTGCACCAGCCTTAACTAAACCTGGACTTTGTCGGGGGCTGGGGAGGAATGGATTGACTCTTCCCAATTCTCTAGGGAAGCCAGTGGCAAAGTAGAAAAACATTCAGATTTATTTAGGCCACTGTTCTGCGTGTCGTGTGGTTTGGGGTAGGGCAGCTTAATTCAAACAAGTGGTTATTTCGAAAACAACTGGCTGGAATCAATTAAACATCTGGTAAAGCCAGCTGGCGAGTCGACAGCTTTTACCCTTCTCCCCCATCTGGCTTGCGCGTGATAAAGTGTTGGCACTGACTACCAGAGAGATTTTGTAGCCTGTAGCTGTGGAAATCGTTAAGAAGAGAAAAGACAGTCATTTGTTCTGGGTGGATTAGAAGCCCTAAAGGCTTGAGGGCTGGGGACTGCAAGCAATGAGCCCTTTCACGGTGTCTTTGCCTGTGTAGATACCGCCGGCCACGTCTTTGAAATTCCAATAATCCCTCTACCTTTGCAAGAGCAGGAGCCGCCATGGAAGGTAATCAAGAGATGGGTTAACATGGCCCTGGTTATGATTCTTGCCTTGAAATTAAACCCCAGCAAGCAAATTGTTTCCTTTCCCCTCCCCCCCCCCCAGAAGATTTTAAATCCAATTTATGTGAGGTTTCTATTTAAATGGAAAATACTGTAGCATCTCATGCAAAGTGAAATCAATCTCTTCAGAAATAGGAGGAGGAGAAGGGAGAAGGACAGAATGTGGGCCAAGCATATGTAGATTAAAACTTGCTTTTTTAAAGATTTTGAAATATGAGAAACTATCTCTGCCTATAAGATTAATGATGGATCCTTGGGACAGAACCACTCTGTTTAACTGCTTTCCTGGATGCCTAATAGGCATCTCGAACTTAATATATCTAAACCCAATTTCTCATTCTGCTTCTGCCTTGCTTAGTTCTCTCCGAGGTTTGTTCACTCAGAAAATGGAACCAACAACCTTGTTGTTTATGCCCACCCATAGGAATCCTCTTGAATTGTCTCTTTGCATCACTTCTCACATCCAGCTCATTTGATCTTATCTCCACAACACATTCCAAATTACTCTTTCTGCTACTCTTACCCTGCACCCGCCCCTTTTATCTAGACCACTGCTACAGCCCCTTAGCTTGTCCCGGGACTTCCATCCTTAACTCGGGAGGATCCATTCCCTACAGAGCAAAGTGAGCTCTACAACAAGGTCCAACATGGTAGTCACAAGACATAAGTGGCTCTTAAACCCTGGGAACGTGACTACTTGCGATTGTGATACACTCTAAGTGCGAAATATGCTCTACATTTCAGAGATTTATTTATTTATTTTAATTTTTATTTATTTTTTTAAAGATTTTATTTATTTATTTAACACAGATAGAGACAGCCAGCGAGAGAGGGAACACAAGCAGGGGGAGTGGGAGAGGAAGAAGCAGGCTCATAGCGGAGGAGCCCGATGCGGGGTTCGATCCCACAACGCCGGGATCACGCCCTGTGCCGAAGGCAGACACTTAACCGCTGTGCCACCCAGGCGCCCCTACATTTCAGAGATTTAATACAAAGAAAAAAGAATGTGAAACATCCCATTACTACTCTTTATATTGATTACATTTTAAAATTATAATATCCTGATGCATTTGGATTAAAGAAAGAGTACCACAGAAGTTAATTTCACCTGTTCTGTTCTACCTTTTTTTGCTGTAGCTACTAGAAAATTTAAAATCACATGTGTGATTCACATATTTCTATCGGACAGTACTATTATTAAATATCAGATTGTGGTCCTTTAAAATCCTTTAATGACTTCCCGTGACATAAAATCCAAGCTTTGTACCATGATCTATAAAGCCCTACGTGGCCTGCCCTCTGACCTCTTTCTGGGCTCCTCTATAAACTTCAGGTTCCAATCACACTGATCTTTTGGGTGGTTTTAAATTATCTGAAAGACATTCTCCCCTTAAAGTCTGCTCCTGCTGTTCCTTCTTCTTGGAAGGCTTCTCTCCTGGGCATTCACTTGTCTCCGCCCCAAAGAACCTTTTTTTCGGAGAGGTATTTTCCAAACCATTATCTCTGAAATTATCTAGTTGGTCATTTGTTTCTGTTTTCTTTCCCTACCCCACTGCAACTCACCTCCACTGGGACAAAAAACAGGGCGGTGTATGTCCTAGATATAGCTTTACCTACAGAGATTACAAACAGAGCCTGTGGTGTGGCAAGTGCTCAGCAAATATTCATTGAATAGATCAATGGACAATTCTTGAATGCGTTTTGTACCCATGAAGCATTACATAGATCAGGTGTTGGTAAACCAAGGCCAACAGGCCAACCCTACCCCCATGCCTCCACATGTCTCCCATTTTGGAGAGCCCACATACATAGCCATGTTCATTTGCTTACGAATTGTTTTTTGGCTGCTTCCGTGCTACAAATGAGGAGTTGAATATTTTTGACAGAGACCATAGGTAGCCTCTTGGCCCACAGAGCTGAAAATATTTACTATCTGGTCCTTCATAGAAAAAGTATGTCAACCTCTTATACATTTTTTAAAAAGTTATGCAAGATCCCTTATGAGTTGGGCTTTGTCTGTCTCACTAGTATCTTCTCAAGTCACTTCCTCTGTCCCGTCCTATGGTGCAGCCAAGCCAGACGACATGCTGAGGACGGCTTGCACCATTGTCCCTCAGGGGTACACTTTTGTACTTGTTCCCTTGGCTAGAAATACCTTTCTTCCCTACCTCTGGCAAAACCCTGTATTGGTTGCAAGAGGCAACAGAAATGACGGCATCTAATTTAAGAAAGAAGCTGAATTCAGTGATTCCATTAATTAAATAATCCAGAATAGGATTAACTTCAGTCACTGCCAGACCCAAGGGTTTAAATGATGTCCACAGGTTCTGGTTTCTTTGTCTCCATTCTTTGGCTCTTCTCTGTTTTGGCTCCAGTTGCAGGCAGATTTTCCACTTAGATTCAAGATGGCTTCCAAGAGCTCCCCAAACTGTAAGGTTCCAGAGGTCCCAGGGAGACGGTTACTGAATTGGTTCCAGTTGAACCATATGTTCATGCCTGAACCTATCACCCTGGCCAAATAATGTGTTGTTTTAACTGGCTCACAACCAGGATAATTGTCAGTCTGCTGAATGAGGTCTGCAGACAGTTCTACCAGAAGGTAGAAAGTAGGGAAGGTGATCTTCTAAAGAAAATTAGGACCTTGTAACCAGGAGAATCAAGAAATGAAAACTGTATGCCCTCTCTCGCTGGCTGTCTCTCTCTCTCTGTTAAATAAATAAATAAAATCTTAAAAAAAAAAAAAAAAAGAAATGAAAACTGTATGATAAAAATCATGGATGTCTGCTGCCCAGTCCTTTAAGTCTGGGTGAAAATGCCAACATCTTCTTTTGGGAGTCTTCACTGATTCTTTCACCACTGTTCCAGCTGAGTCCTATACCCATTCTGATCTTCCATGATCCTGGGCTTTCTTCTACATCAGCAGTGCTCACACCACATAGTAATAAGTGGTTAACTGGCCTTTCTCCTGGGAGGCTTCCAGCTTCTTGAAACAGGACTTTGCTCTTTTGTATCCCCAGGGTCCAAACACAGTGCCTGGTATACAGGAGGAGCCCAATCCATGCTGAACAAATGTTTATGAATATGTGCTTTATCCACTGTTTTCTTGAGTAAGGCATAGGTGAACAAAGGTGGATTTTAGGCTGATTAGTTGGATAGTGACTTGTAGGGTAAATTTGGAAACATTGCAGCTAGAAGACCCTTACTGTGTTCCAGAGTGAAAATGAAGAGGGATGACAGGAGGGGTGGAACCAATGCAGTAGAGAACTAGAAATTCTCTCTCTCTGACTCACTAGAAAGTCTCTCTCTCTGAATCCCTCATCTGGAAACAAATTTCTAAATTATTAATCCAAAGCCTAGACCGATTTAAAAAGCTACTGTTTATTGGTACCTGCTTGCATACTAAACACTGTGCTATCTACTTTATAGAAATTAACAAATTGAAGCCTCTCAATACCCCTTAAGGTAAGTGATATTCTATTTTCAGAGCTAAAGAAAGACTTTCAGCAATGTTAAGCAAGCTGTCCAAGTTATGCAGTAAGTTAGGGTAGAATCCAGATCTGAATAAACACCTACCTCTAAAGGTTGCATTACTGATAGGGTCAAAAGGGATATGCAAAGTGACCTGATTCTTCTAAAACTCTTTTATGTCCCCAAATGAGTGACTTTGGGATTGTGGGTTTGTATTAGTTTTAATAATTTGAGCAAGCCATCAGTTGTTTATAGTAATATTCTTCAGAAAATGAATACATTAAAACACCCAGTGTTTATAAACTCCCAAAGTTCTACAGTTATGGTAAGGTTTCAGAAGATTTCCCTGACAGCACCCAGTAAAGTCAGAATTCAGGTAATGCTCAGGAGTCGAATAAAGAGCTCGTGGCTTTGTTGTTACAGGGTCTGAGAGTGAATATCAGATCGAGTAATCAAAGAGATACTAGAATTCAGTCATTTAGGTTCAAAAGGTAGTTGTTGATAAGGTGGCCAAGCAAATGAGGTATTCTTATAATAATATGCCCTCATTATTTGCCAAGAGAAGCAATAGCTACTGATCATTAATTGGATTTCTGGCACTTCTTGCTCGCAAAAGCTCCCGATCTAAAAGGAGGGAATGAGATACTTAGAGTCTTGAGGGTTTGGAAGTTTCATAGAACATATGAGCTGGAAGGGATATTTCAGATCATTTAAGTCAATGGTTCTGAAACTTCAGTACACTTCAGAATGACCTGGAGGATTTTGTCAAAACAGGTTAGTGGGCCCTACCTTCAGAGTTTCTGACTCAGTTGGTCCTGAGAAGAACTTGAGAATTTAGATTTCTCAAAACTTTCCAGGTGATGCTGATGCTGCTGGTATCCAAACCACAATTTGTAAGCCACGTATCTTATTTCAATATAATTTTGAGATAATCTAAGACCAGAGAAGTGAATGACCTGTTTCACACCAGGTTAGCTAATGTCACAGCTGAAAATGGGGCAAATAATAATTTGTCAGCTCCTCTTTAAAGTGGAGATGTGTGTCTATGTGTTTGTGTATGTGTGTGAATGTTAACGCGTACATGTATGGATGCATATGTTGTTTGTCATTGTTGTTGTTCTTATTGGCCTACAAAGCATCCTTTATTCCTTCTTCTGGTCATCACAATGCCTCCCCTGCTCTTAATTTCTATATTTGGATGGTTTTTATCATGCCTCCCTGCAGAAACAAACATGTGAAAAGAGCCTAGAAATATTTTCAGAATTTATGTTACCCCTCTGATTGAGCATGTAGATTTTCCAGAATCTATCCTACAAATCTGGTCTCATGTTAAACAAAGATATAAAATATGGATATTTATTCCAGCATTGTATTAATGGGGAAAAAACAGCAAAGAATCAAAAGGTCCATTAAGAAGACAATGTTCAGCTGAATTATGGTATATGCCCGTATTGGCATCTTATGTAGCCATTTCCAAAAACAAGAGAAATGTACTGACGCTGATTTCTGAAAGTCTTGCAGAACTCTCACTGAAGACATTGAAAAAGAAGTGAGAGAAAGATATACCATAGTACTGAGATCAACTATTTCTATAGAGAATAGAAATATATGTATTCATATCAATATACACCAACACGTAAGTGTATATGTGTATAGAGAGCTACCATTTTTAGCATATAGCAATATATATCCTTAAATATAATTATATACATATATATACATTTTTATGTCACATATTAATGCATATGTGATTGCTATGAGGTAATACATATTTATCTCAAATTTTATTTTCTTTTTAGAATTTTCTTTTTCTCTTAGAATGTAGAACTACAGAGCTTGGTATTTGCACACATGATGCTTTTATGCATTTCCCAGGAAAACATTCACTCATTTAAATAATACTTTAACGTACAGTTGTACGTTAGAGCTCAGGCTGTCCTTACGTAAATGAAAAAAAATGTGCTGGTTTCTTCAAAGTGGAACAGAAGTTGAGTGCCATTTGAAATAATGTCTTAGAATTGATAGGTTCAATCTGCATAAACTTATATTTATTCATCATTTCTCATAGCTTATAAACTACCATGGCACAGATATGATTCTAGAATTTGAGGGGAGAATGATTATTTCAGCTGTTAGCTTCTTATGGGAGGTGAATAAATATTCATTGAAAAAGAGTTTCATGTTTCTGAGACTATAAGTCTTACTGAAAATAATTTTTGTCTTTTTTCTTACTTCTCTTTCAGGCCATAGAAGTCCCTAAATGTTTTCTCAAATGGATTGCTGAAAGGCTTGCAGATCTCATTTAGGACGAACCCATTGACTTTTTTGCTAAGGAGCATGAGCAGACCGCTTCATATGCACAGATGTCCTAAGCACGAGGCAAGCATGGCTGAGAATTCTCCTCAATTCTCCTGTCAGCTTGCCACACCATGTTCTGATTTCTTAAACGAATAAAGCAGCAAAGGGAGAAGTACCTGATAAGACAACAGATGCCGCTGCTATCACCTGTGAGAATTCAAGAGTCACAGGAGCTCTGTCTGCTCATACTTCCAAGGACCAACCTCAGTCTTGATCCCCAAGAGTCCTCCTATCTCTGAAATTCTGTGATTTAAAAACTGCCCCCCTTTTCTGGTGAATAAAACACAAGATCCAAGTGTCTTGTGAATAGATGAATGACCCTCAAGCCATTAGTAGAACTGTTTCCACGTTACTGATGGTCCCTACCCCCCATTTTAAACTCAAATTCTAAAACTCAAATTAAAATGAAATGAGATATATCAACAATAGAATTTAATACTCCCCCACCCCGCCAAACTTGATAATACCAAGTGTCAGCAAATATGTAGAACAGTTTGAACTCTCACACACTGTCGGTAAGAGTATAAGTTGGTAGAACGTCTTTGGAAAATTGTCTGATGGTATCTTCTAAAGCTGAAAATATGTATGTTCTTTTACTCAGAAATTCTACTCTAAGGTTTATAACCAACACAGATAATCACATATGCTTGCCAAAAGAGGTGTATAAGAATGTCTATAAATGTACTATTTGAAATACTCCCAAACTGGAAGCTACTTAAATACACATCAAAAGGAGAATAAATCAATAAAATGTGGTGTGTTCATTCTGTGAAATATTGTACAATGAGAAAGAAGAAACAATTACTGTACACAATGACATGGATGAATCTCACCCACAAATTAAGTTTAAAAAACAGATATAAAAGAGTAAACAGTATATAATTTCCTTGGGAAAAAGTTTAAATTTTTTCATACATTCAAAAAAAAGTTAAAACTTATACATAGTGTTAGAAGTCAGGATAGTTAATATCTGTGAGGGAAAGTAGAAGGTAAAAGGAAACACAAGAAGACTTCTGGTTTGCTGATAATATTCTGTTCCTTCATCACGTGCTAGATACATGGGTATGTTCACTTAGTACAAATTCCAGCAGCTTTTCAGTAGGTATGTTATATAATGATAAAGACAACAACAACAAAAATAATAGCTATTGTGATAGAACTTGCTTACTTCATTGTATCACCAATATTGAAAATTTTATTTTTTAAAGATTTATTTATTTATTTGAGAGAGAGAGAGAGAGCACAGAGGCAGAGTAAAAGGGAGAAGCAGACTCCCCGCTGAGCAGAGAGCCCGACACAGGGCTTGATCCCAGAACCCTGAGATCATGACCTGAGCCAAAGGCAGACGCTTAACTGACTGAGTCACCCAGGTGTCCCTATATTGACATTTTTAATAGCTATAACATTGGTGTAACTTTTTTCAGGTTACTGTGTTTTATATCTCCTTTTTAAAATATTTGGTCATGGAAAAAATGCCCATGACCTTGAAAAGACAGATATTAGAAAATAATCCACTTGAGCTTAATTTAGGTGAGGTCCTAGGTCATACCATATATTGTAGCCTCAACAGGTGTCTAACTGAGAAACCACCCTAACCCAATCTAGAAAAAATGCTATTTACTGGGTTTCCTTAATCATGTGAAAATATTCATTCCTACTCCATACTTTCAAATATGCAGTGAATGGAGAAGAGGTGTCAATTTTAAATGGCCAAACCAGAATTCTTCAGATTGTATGTCACCTCGAATTCTTCAGTGCCCAGTACCTGTATTTTTAAAGACTAGCTGAGTTCCATGCTTCTCTTTTGTAGCCTTTGTGCCAGAAAAGACGGGTTCCAGGCACTTCGTCACTGTATCAAATGGCTGCTAGTTTCTGAAGACCGTGGTTATCTCGGACCTAACAGCTGAAGGTCAAGCCCTTTGAAATGAGAAGCCAACATTTAAAAAGTGGCTCTACAGGTTGGGGACAGAACCTTCTCACATCTGACCTTGAGCAAGATAGATTTTCGATTTCAACATTGATGGTAAACTCAAAGGAACAGAGCTTCTTTGATAAGGAAGTAGGACCTTAGCTAATCGGTTCAGCAGATCTCATCTCAGCTGTGCGAGACTCTGCACATTTCTAATATTCAAGAGGAAAAACACAGTCACAGTGAAGAAACACAGCTACACTAATGTGATAAGCAAGAACTTTACCCCAGGAGTCAAAGTTATCTTTGCCACTTTCTTGCTTCTCCTTCTTGTATTATTTTTTCCCACTCTGCTAAAGACCATATCCTAGTGATGACTTACTTGGGTCCCTTTGTCTTAATCTCTTCTATGCACTAATGTGATAAGCAAGAACTTTACCCCAGGAGTCAAAGTTATCTTTGCCACTTTCTTGCTTCTCCTTCTTATATTATTTTTTCCCACTCTGCTAAAGACCATATCCTAGTGATGACTTACTTGGGTCCCTTTGTCTTAATCTCTTCTATGCCTTTCTATGTATGACCTCTGTCTAAATTTTCTTTCTGTGGAAAAGTAGCAGAAATGATTGGGAATATAGTTAGGGAAGTAATCTCCAGGGATTTCTGAAGCTAAGATGCCAAACCCACAATGTATCTATGTAAATTTGGTTCTCTTGACAACCATGCTCTCTGAAAGCTGCATTTAACTGATCACTAGAGACCAAGGGCTGCCCAGGGAATCCACACCTTACTGAGCTTGGTTCTGGTGCCTTCCACCAAACAAGTTCTAAAGCTTCTGGGTGTAAATTCTGACAGCTGGGTAGCTCTGGCTTGCTCCTGTGGATGGTATGGCTAACTCACCATAGTTTTGAGTAATGGGGCATAGATGTGGAAATCAACCCTAAGGCAAACCCTCAGATTCTCAAATGGATGAGTAGACAGTGCTTCATTCCTATTATAATCCCTCTTTCCAGGCCCTTCAAAGAAGTGAAGCAGCCTGAAACATGATGAAAATACAGGTTCCAGACCTGTGGACTTAGATCTGGAGGAATTTTAGCAACCTTGGTTTAGTCCCTTAATCTCTCTCCCCTTTGTTTTGCTATTATCTATGGGAACAATAACATCTTCCTGATAGCATTCTGATATTAGAAAACACCTATGTAATGTGCCTAGGAAATGGTTTGGCATTGACATTGTAGTCAAGACTTAAAATAGTAGCTTAGCATTTTATTTATTTAGGTGCAAATGCACCATGTCTTACTAAGTTGTAAGTTAATCCACTTTGCCCGTGGTGACCTTCTCCGTGAAGCCTTTCTTCATTCAACAAAAATAGAAATAATCTCACATCTTCCATGTTTCAGGTGCTCTTATGCACTGGTGATTTAAAGCAGAACAAATTAGAAAAGGTTATAGCCCTTGCAGAGATTACATACTAATGGAGAGGAGATAAAGAATAAATAAGCACACAAGTAAATGTAGGGATTACAGATTGTGGTAAACTTAAGGAAGGTAAACAACAACAATAACAAACTAGCTAGAGTCACTGGGGTCGGGGAAGGAGTATGCTAACTTAAAAGTCCAGAGGTCTCTCGAGGCTTTTCTGTGCTTGTAGGAAATTGGAAGTCAGTGACCAAATCTTAGACTAACGTTTCCTTTTCTGGGGGCTACTTGCTTGCCTAGCCTCACACAGCAGACAGACTTCAGACATGAGGGTCCTTATCTCAAGTAATCATTCTACCTTTGGTCAATTCTAGCCGAGAAGGAGGCAAACCAAATAGGTACGTCTGTTGCTACCTGGTGGCAAGTTTCATGATGGAAACAATGTCACCCACGAATAAGACCACTAGATCTTTAGTGTCCGGTGATAAATGCTAAACGCAAAAATAGATGGGAGAGTTAAGGAAAAAAATCCATTTAGCAATTTATACATCTAGAGATGACAGAAAATTCATTTTCTATGTGTCCTGGATTGTCTGTCATGGACTCACAATCATTACAATCATCACTGTCGTCGTCATCATCATTGTCTTTGGCACGATCACCATCATTAATCCTCACTGTCCCCTCCTACATTCCCTCGCTGTCATGGGGAAGGAGGTGAGAATTAGAATCCTATTCCCCTTATGTTTTCTGGTTAGATACAGTCAATAAGAGGCATTTGAGTGAGTTTTGGAAGGTAACTGAGATAATGGACAGTGGCTTACTTTATCATTTGTGGGATCTTCTGAAAATCAAAAATATCGGTCTTGAAAGCAGCTGGACTCATTGGTTCTGACTTGTATGCAATTACTTCAAGATTTCCTGAATGTGGTCTCCTAACCATTTCTTTACTTCTCCTACTTAGTCCTCTTAGCCATTGTTTAAGCCTGTAGCTCCTGTATTAAAAGTTGAGAATAGCTTCAAAATCTTATTAAAATATCTAGTGGCTTCTATTTTTTTCTGTTGAAAGCTTGACTGATACACCATTCCTCATTTTTTATGTTGTGTTCCACACAAGAAACTGATTTTATTAGTCAAAGTAATTCATTTGATTAAGTGGGCACTTAGCTTAAAAGTAGCTATCATTCACTGGGGACTTAGGATGTCCCAGACATTGAGCTAATTGATTTATACGCATTTTATTATTTCTAAATTGAGATAATTGTAGATGCACATGCAGTTGTAAAAAATAATATAGAGAGATCCCATTACCTGCTTTCCTCTGATGGTAACATTTTGCCAAACTATGGTACACTATCACAGCTGGGATATGGCTATTGATAAAATCTACTGATCCTATTCAGATTTTCCTTGTTGAACTTGTATTTGTGTGTGTGTGTGTTTAGTCCTAAACAATTTCAACACATATTACAGGCTCAAGTGTTCACCCCCACAGTCAAGGTACTGAACAGTTAGTTCCATTACCACAAGGACTTTATATGTAGTTTTAAAGTTCAATCCCATAGGTGCCATGATTATCTGTAGGTGATGTTATTATCTCTACTTTCCAGGTAAGAAAACTGAAGTGTAGACAGTGTAAGTCAATGGTCCAAGGTTATGCAACTAAAAAGTATCAGAAGCAGAATTTGAGTCCAAGTTATTTAACATCTGGCCCAGTAGAAAAGTGGGATTGCCCTTGGAAGACAGCCAGTGAAGTTGCCAGCGTCTGACTCAACTTCTTTCTGACTTTTCAAAGGAGATAACAGGAGAACCAGTCTTGAAAGCTGGCAGGAAATGATAGATGAATTATGGCCTTCCATCGTTAACGTGCCTCCTTTCCATTTAAAGAGTAATTAAGTCCCCGGGATGTTTCTTTCAAATTTCTTCTTCCAACATCTAATAAAACTAAAACAAAACAAAATCCTCTAAATGCATTCTTCTCTCCAACTTTTTAAGCCTTTCCCAGCTCTGACCTAAACACGTGATTGGAAAAGAACTTCAGTTTGAGCCACTGTGCACATTGCTCATCTCTTCTCCTTCTCCTTCCTCTTCTTCTTTTCCCCCTGTGACTTTCCAGTGGATCAACCACTTTGACAAGAAATAATTTGACACTGAGGAATTCATTTTGCATTAAAAATGATAGAGCTATTGATGAGTTGGCAGTTTGTAAAGTCATGCAGGCAGCAAGCATATGTCTTTCTTAGAAACCAGATTTGAAGATAATAGAAAAGTGCTAATGTGAGCTCCACGCTGGATGTAGCTAACCAGTGAAGAAGCCCCATAAATCTCAACGCTATTGCCTGCTCTCCACTATTGATGGTAATAGGGGTCTAGGAGAGCACAAATACTGTAATTGAAATCCACTGATAATCTAAAAACTTCATTTTATCCAATAGTTTCAGTGCCCTCCTGGGCCAAACCCTTGACAGGAATGGATAGCAAGTGGTCACGGTGACTGATTTGAGCTTCATCTCCTTCTTCCTGTCTTGGCATAAGCTAGCGGCAGAGGTGCTCAGCCTTGAAAATGCAAAATGCAGGAAGCAAAGCCTGTCATTGAGACACTGGGGGTGGAATTGGCTCATGTCTCATAAATACAAAGAACCCCAGTTTAGAATTATGAAAATATCTCCGGAGAGTTTTTTGCACATAATCACAGAGGCACAAGGTAGGATTAAAGAAAAATATGTCTGTCATACAGAGTGAAACTTCTAGGCCATTTCTAGATCACTGTCTCCTGGATTAGTTACCATGAATCAATAATTTTTATATTTCCTTTAACTAAGGTGTGAATAACACCATGATACTATGTTTCTTTCATTTTGCATTAAAAGCTAAAACTTGTTAAATACAAGTCTTCAAATATTTTATAATTTTTGAAACCCTGTCTTAACACTTCTTGGCTTATTTATGTATCAGGGTCGTCAAAAAGTGGAAATGTCCTGTGGCACCGGAAGAAAATTTAAAAGAATTTAAGAGGCACTGGATAATCCCTTCCTGACATCGCAGTAAGGTATATCGTTATCCTTACTTTTCAAAGACAGAGACTACTTATTAAATATTTACTATGTTGTATACAAGATTTATGAACCTCTCTAGATTTTGGACTATTTACCCACTCAGAAGTATGTTCTTAGTATGACTGTTCAGTGGTTAGTAAGCTAGTGAAACTAGTGAAATCAAGGACTGTGAGGGTCCAGGAGACCTTGAAAAATATAAATATAGTTTGTTCAACCGCATTCATCATTAGGATAAACAGTTTAACCTTTGTAATGGAGCACAGAGAACAAGAAAGACGCAAGTTATCACACCTCAACGAGATACAGTGTTTCAAGGATGTGGTCTTTAGCATGTTACCCACCCTCCCTTGCCATTTGAAAAGTAGAAATGGTAATATTTACATTTTGGGGCTGTTATAATTGAAGAGAATATACATATGTCAGTCAAGATTCCTAGGTTACACCATGAAAACAATATCCAAATCTCAGCGGCTTAAAACAAAGGTTTATTTTCCCACGTACGCATCCCCAGCAGGTTGGCCAGTGTGTCTGCCTCATGTCATTGTCGCTTATAGTGTGGGAATTAGACCAACAGAGCAGTCACTCTGTGGAACACTGCCAGCTACTGTGAAAGAGGAGAGACTCTGTGTAGTTTTGTATCAGTGGATAATGCTTTGCTGAGAAGTGAAACATGTCACTTCGCTCATGCCTTTCCCAATATCTAGAGTCCCAGGAAGTGCAGAAATCTACCATGTGAGTGGACATGGAGCAAAAAGTGGAATATTTGGCAGCCTGTTCAAATGTAGAGCCTGACACACTCAGTAAATGGTAGCTATTACCACAGCAATACACGATGAGATCCGTTCTCAATACACTAACAATTGCTGCTCTTTGGATACAGCTGTCTGTGACAGCGAGACTGCCTGAGCCCCCCCCCCATATGTTACCTTCTTCTTCCTTTGGCACTTGGTTCTCCACGTTTTGACTGGACTCATAGCTTCTTAAGCCAAAAGAGATTTTCCAGCCTCCTTTGCAGCTAGGAGTGTTCATGTGACTAAGGGCAATGCAACGTTGCTGAAAATGGTTGTCCTTAAAAGGGAAAGCCTTATCCCTCTCTCTTTACTCTTTTCTGCTTGTTGGTAAATGGACTGAGTAGTGGACCTGGAGCAGGTACTTGTCCTACAAGGTCACTTTGGAACTGAGTTCACCAATGGTAACAGAATGAGATTAAAGACCCGTTCTAGTCCTGGAATATCTACATCTAGACTGAGAAACAGGCTGCTACACTGTTTAAATCATTGCTATTTTGCGCTTTACTCCTCACTTTACTGTCAATTATGAAGAAGTGGGCTGGGCTTAGCAAATTTATACACAAGTGTATCAAGTAATAGAACACCCATCAAAAGTGGTTTAAGCATAAAAGACAACTAGAAGTGTCTAGATGTGGATGGTTCCACAGTTCTGATGCTCTATAGACTTTCTGATCTACGATCTCCCCCATGTTAGATTTGGTCTCTGTAGAGTGATAAGGCTGCTGGTGTGATGCTAGTTATTCCTAATCGCACTTAAGGCATAAAGAGGCAGGGGCCTCCCATTATCTCAATATTTATCCGGGAAGCAATGTTGTTTATAGAAGTTTAAGAAGTTGTCTGCTCCTCTCCCTTCCCACCCCACCCCACCAAGAATCTTCTCCATAATCTAGAATAAAACCACATGCCCTCCTTTAAACCAATCATTAACAAAGGGTTCTGGGATTCCTACGTATGGCTTAGGACATCATGACTCATCTCCTGGGA
Source organism: Ursus arctos (assembly GCF_023065955.2). Classification (NCBI taxonomy): domain Eukaryota; kingdom Metazoa; phylum Chordata; class Mammalia; order Carnivora; family Ursidae; genus Ursus; species Ursus arctos. Next base: position 49,135,563 of record NW_026622808.1, on the reverse strand, counting down.
CTGGGGAATTTACTGCCCTTCCCTGAGCAGACTGCTGCTCCAAGTCAGGAATCTACGGGTGAAGAAAGAAGGGGGAGCAAGGTCTGCCTGAGCAGTCAGAGAGTCTGTCCAGTTTCTCCTTTACTTTTATGCTTAGCAAGTCACATAGCTCCATGTTTATTTCAAATATACAGAACTACAACCTGAGGGGATAGAGAGAAAAGATACCTCAGCACTGCTCTACCTTTCACCCATCCCCCCAGCTTCAACCCAACTTATTCTCAAGCAGCAGGTGCTGGCTACATTGTTTTTTAAAACAAATAATATGTTACTGCCCTTGCTTAAAACCCACTGAAAACTTATCACTGCGTGGGTGAAAACATCCACACCTCTGACCGCGTCCTACAAGGTCCAGGGTTGTGTGACCTTGGCTTCCCTCAGTCTAACATCTCATGTCACTCTCTCTTTTCACTGTTCCGTCAGAAGAGACTTTGGAGTATTCTTCAAATGTTATAAACTCAGTCCCACCATGGAGATTATGAAGCCCCTGTCATGGCTCCCTATAAGACTTTACCTGACAGGCCCCTTCCTTTTCATTCAGGTCTCACTTCAAATGTACTTCCCCTGAGGGAACTTTCTCTGGCCAGCCAGTGGAAAGAAGCTCCCTCCACTTCAACTCTCTGTACCTTTACCTGCTTTGGTTTCTTCTTGGTATTTTCACTATCAGAAACTATCTCATTTACACATTTATGTGTTTTTCATCCTCATTTACTGTTTTACTCCCACTATACTGCAAGGTGAATGAGAGCCAGGTTGTTATACGTTTTCTTTGCCTACAGAGCTCCAGCAAATAGACTGGTACCTGGTACATGGTAGGTGTTCAACAAACAGACAAAAAGCTGGGTGATGGTGGTGGTATTTGAGATCATCCCTACCTGGTTACCAGAAATGGCATGAAATCGAGTTTCCTTTGCCTCCCAAAGTGAAATGACATCCTACCTCCTCAAAGGTGTACTGACTCAAATCTGTGAAAGGTCAGGTGAAGCACAGTTGTTATTCATGAAATGAAGTGGAGAGCATAAGCCTGTCCCCTCACTTAATAAATAGCACTGTTTTAATCCATGTAGCCCACTGAATCTGTCTTAAACCTGGTATAAATAGAGTAACAGTAAGTATCTTATTCATGAGGACTCTTCCAGAGGCTATGAAATTGCCTGTTAAGCTGTGGTCCATAATTCAGCAGAAACGGCTCAAGGAAAATAAAACTAAATGTCAATCCCCCCCAAAAAAACGTCACGAGATTTTAACTTGACCCAATACAGTATCCAGCATCCACTGGCAGAGGTTGTTCTTGGGCGTGAGGACATGCTTAACACTGTGGTTTGAGGTGTTCTTCTCTGTGTCAATCCAGAACACAGGACACAGATTCGATGTTGGGATGGAAAGAGAGTTTACAAGTGACCAATATAAAGAAAATAAGCAAGACTATTCAGCAGACAGGGGTACTTGGGGGGAGATCCAGGGAAAAAGCCAAACTGAGTATACAACTAAAATTCGCATTTGCTTGTCAAGAAAAAGGGCTAATCAGAGAACTAACCAAAATGAAACCTTTTGATAAAAATCTTGTTAAGTGACTGCATTTGAAATGCAAGTTGTTTGTGTTAACTCCAAGATGAAACTGGTGTTTTCATTACGCTCCAGGAAATAGATGCTTGCTGAATAACTCCTTTAACTTTTTTCTGACATCTATTGATTATGTGCATAGAAATTAAGAGAAGAAGCCAATTAAGTTTAAAATTTAATGGTGTTCTGATGCTGTTAATTTACTGGCTGACTCAATCAATGTGTCACCCCGGATGGGAATCTATGCCCTCCTCCCATGTGCTAGAAAACTCTTTGATGCCCTTTCAGCTAAAATTATAGTAATCACAAGAAACCAAAGAACTTAGAAGCAGGTACCATACAAAGAAGCAAGAGCGTGACAACAGTTGCTTACAACAGCTTAGTCCGTATTTTTACAGAGGCTGCTGAAATTGAAAATAACAATCCTTTCGAATTGTTCTGTTTATCTTAGTGCTTGCCAATTTGGGGACTCATGAAATGGTATATAAGCCACGCCCATAACAAAAGGTAAATTTTTCTCTACCAATAAGAGCTTCTGTGTGTGTGTGTGCGTGTGTGTGTGTGTCTGTGAGAGAGAGAGAGAGAGAGAGAGAGAGGGAATTTAATTTGCTCATAAGGGGATGAAAAGAAGTCATGATTTAGTGTCATGATTTAATCTGAAAAAAAAATGCATGGTTACTCTCAAAGGAGATCATTCCATTTATCATAAGATATTAGCATATTGGGTAAGCCCAAATCTTAAACAGTCACTCTAAGACAATGGACTTTCCTTGTGATACAATTTAAGACAAATAACTAGAATATCTAACTTTCCACAAGATGTATCAGTGATCTTTTATCTATTAGATTAACCTCACTATGATTTCCTTTTAAATTATATTTTATTAAAATTGCTTTTGTATATATGTATATGTATTCATGAATACTTCAAAATACAGGAAAATATAAGGAATGAAACAAAAATCTTCTCTTTTCCTAAGCTCCTTTTTATCTACTATTGTAATGAGAATTTTCCCGAAGACTTCAAAAGTGTACCTTTAACAGCTAAAATATATTCTATCTTACCAACGCCTCACAACCACTAACTTTCTTCTACATGGTATGATTTACCACTTTTGTTTTCATGGTTCCTCATGGCAACCCAGAAAACAGCTCTTGGGGGCATTATTTATTTCTCCAAGGTATTAACCCATTATGCATTACAACCAAAACTGCCCCCAGAATTCTCTGTCATGGGAGGAGTAACGAGAAAACCAGCAGAGAAGGATGCTTCTACTGTCCTGTCCTGAGTCCCAGGACAACACTGCTAAGATTACCCGTGATTCCAGTGGAAGAAAGGCAAATGGGACCACAAGAGCAACTGTCTTCTGCTTGAGAGTAGATGAACATAATACATGAGCTAGGTTTTCATTCTGAATTTCTCAATGACATGATGATGATATGTTGTGGTAAGCTTGTGCTCTAACACTAGAGTTTCCACAACACCCACAGAGACCATTGTTACAGAAGGGGCATAGAAATAAAGTGAGGGAGGTGTGAGGATCAAGGCTTCAATCCCTCTTCAAGCTGGCACTCCTACCCAGATTCAGAACTCAGTGAGAATAGCTAGGGAAGCTGAGAGCAGATTAGACGCTTCTAGGAAAAAACAGTTGGGTCATATAGCCCGTTCCAACTAACTAAAAATCCGTACACGGCTTATGCATATATAGATATGCATAATGAGTGTGGACCCCTTCAGGATACTCTGGCCAGGTTATTTGTATTCTTTTTGTTCCCTATCGTGGGCTCTGAGAACAGATCTTTTTATGTATTACATCTTGGGGTTTGAAGAAAGATTTCACTTTAAGGTATCTTCCTCATTTTAAATATACTTTTAAAAAAATTTTCTAAGTTTTTAGTATAGTGGTGCTCAGTGTGTGGTCCCCAGACCCGTAGCATCAGCATCACCTGGGAACTTGTTAGAATTTCTCAGGCCCCAGCCCCCCTCTATAGAGTCAGAAACTCTAGCAGTGGGATTCAGCAACCTGTGTGGTAGCAAGCCACACGAAGTCCTGCCTCTCCTTTCCCTGCCATCTGTGCGGGTGTGTATTCTTTCTCTGTGATTGTGGGCCCCACTCCTGGGAAGGGGGCAAGGGATGCTTTGATCCTGGAATGTAGAGAAGAGAAAGATACCCTCATAGAGATCTTGCCTCTGAATGCAGGCTCTAAAAATATAGCTCAACTTCTTTTACTGAATGGTTATGTTCCTGCTGGCATCTACCTTGTACCTTTTTATGCTAAAAGTCTGTCTCTTCCCTGGATCTGAGTAACGGTATTGAAAAATAAAAATCCTTTATTTGTGGAGGAATCAGACCCCAACAGGTGAGTGGCGAGGGGAAAAAGAAAATCATCCTTCTATTGATTTCTTTCATGATGTAAGAAGGGATAAACTTGATTTATCAGATGGGCTCGGGTGGGGCAGGATGAGCTAAAATTTCCTTCCAAATTTGGAATTCTGAGATTTGAATTCTGAGATTTGGATTCTTTATTTTTTCCCTTTTTCATTTTAACTAATACCACCTTAATCACTTTCCAGTTAAATTTTTACTGTACAAAGAAGAAACATTAAAAAAACCAAACAAACTTCATTTCCTCTTTTCTTCTGATACTGAGAAAAGTTATTTTTTTAAACCAACTTGGACACTGGGGGGAAGGCCCTAAAGTCATCATTTCAGAGATGATGGAGGAGTTGCTCTTTTCTCCAACCACAATAAAGGGCTGCAAGTGCGTTCCTGTACCACAAAACAGGGATTAAGTGTTGTACGAATGTGAACAAACTAATATTGATAACACAGCTCGATTTTAGAGATAATGATTGCAGCATAGCCTCACTATGTTTCCCAGAGCTTCAGGAATCTTGGATTACACGTGAGAAGTTTACCTTTATTTATCATTTTCTTTTATTTCACTGGGGATGATATTACTTCATGGACATTTGACTGGGGCATCTTAAAATGAAAGTCTTATATGGGCAAATAGGGAATTAGGGAAAAAGCAGCAATGAGATTTCTTTGTATTGATCTTATCACTCATTTCAAAGATGAGATAATACCTTCTATCAACTGCGAACACTTTCATTTAGCTCCCATAAAACTAGTATTAGTTCCATTTATTTTGTCCTCAGAACCAGGATTTAGTTATATTTACTCAATTTTTAGAACTTGTATTTTGCCAAAATGAACATTCAAGTCTGAATCATTGTTTACTTCTCCTAGTGCATTCAAAGAAGGAGAGAACAAAAAACCATGTTTGAAATTAGTCCCTGCTTTAAACATTTTATTTCTAAGACACAGATTCTGAACTCAAGATCAAAGTATAAAAATATGAATTTTTTAACAGTTTCAAGTATCCTTCATATTCTATTTTTTAAATTATGATAATATTTTTTTATTATATTATGTTAGTCACCATACAGTACATCCCTGGTTTCCGGTGTAAAGTTCCATGATTCATTAGTTGCGTATAACACCCAGTGCACCATGCAATACGTGCCCTCCTTACTACCCATCACCGGCCTATCCCAGTCCCCCACCCCTCTCCCCTCTGAAGCCCTCAGTTTGTTTTTCAGACTAAACCTGTCTCTTATTTTTCTTTTTAGATGTTGCGGAAGCCTATTGTCCTCAAGATTAGGAACTTCTTACTTGTAGTGGGTCCCCACTTTGGAGCAAGATGCTCATTCTCCCAGCTCCTGAACCGGCTGATGGTTCGCTAGGAACTGCCCTCAGCTGAAGAGAGCCTCCTTGCCCCAAGTCATGTGCCCTTCCAGGGGTCGCCCTGCATTCAATAATGTGGGGAGAGAAAGTCCTGCTTCCTTGCCTAAGGGAGAAAATCCTGAAGAGCTATCATGATGGGATGGCTGGAGACTGTGCTGGGACTGGATCACAGCTCAACTCCTTCCTGTCATCCCTGCTACTTTGAGCCACCCCTCCCACAGGTACAGACGAGGAGGCCATTACTCTGCATACCTTCTGCAGGCAAATCTGTCTTAGAATCTGTATTCCAGGGAACTTATCTAAGATATCACTAAATATAACATGACTTACCCTTTCCTATAGGAGCAGTGATACACTCCAAAGATATCTACTCCAGCCATATAAGATTCTCCCCCAAGCAACTCAAAGTGACCTACATATGGAGTGTCTGCACAGGAGATATCTGGGAATGGCACAGTGGTCGCTGCCATCATGTGTTCTCTTCCCAGTTGAGAACCTACAGAGCCTCTTAGGAAGGCTGGGGTGAATGATAAACTTAGAGTTAAAACCCTAGTTTTAACTAGTATTGTCCTAGTATTGAACTGAGTTGATGTCTTTGGATGGACCACTTAACTTTCCTGAACCCTCTTGGGAATGATCAAACAGTGAACAAGCTACCTCATTAAAAACCAAAATGTAACCTTGGATTATTGAATATCCCCCTACTCTTTCTTACAATAAAACCAGAAATTAAAATATTTTATGGATTCACTGCCTTACCCAAGAGTGATACGGTCAGTTATTTCAAAGCATGATTCACGGGAAAACTTCATCAGAATGACCCAGGAGACTTGCTAAAAATGCAGATTTTTGGATCCCCACCCCCATCTACTGAATCACAGTCTCTGGGGTGGCGTTAGACAGAGAGCATTTTAAGTAGACATTCTTGGTAACTGTTATGCAACCTGAAGGGTTGCAGGATAGGGGTGGGTGTGGGGGCTCAGGGAAGAAAAAAAAAAAAGAGTCTGAACCCACAGCCATTATGGATTAGCAACAAGAGCCACAAAGAATTGCCACTGAGAGCTCAGGTGAGGATGGATGAAATGGTTTTACATCAGGTCCAAACAGCCCAAGACTTCCAGGACTTCTGAGAAGCTTAGGAACGGGCCTGAAGGTAATGGACTCCTCTACCAATCCAGAGACAGGGCTGTATCAAATCGGATACAGCGAGGGAATGCAGTCATAGGCTGCCAAGTTCACAGTCCTGGCGCAAGGCTGCTTGAAACATCTGACACTGAGCTCTAACGGTGGAGAGGAAGAACGTGAGGACCAACTAGGGGATGACAGATGGGGGAAATAAGGAGGGACCCAGGGTTTCCACTAGGGGTACGTAGATTCCAGTTCAGTAGAAGCAACAGAGTAGATGAAACACACAAAGGTTTAAAGACAGAGAACATTTAAGAGATGAAATACATATGGTGACCCTATTTCTTATAAAGAAAATGCTGGAAGCCTGGAAAGGCTGCCACAATTCTTTTGCACTTGGGTCAAATATGGTAGAGTTCATATTTGAAGTTGCAGAGCGCTCACACTCATTTAACAACACAATTGCAGGCACTGTTGTTATAAACTTACAAGTTGCCCTGGGTGCCCCATTGATAACAAACACCTGTTAACCTGCTTCTACTTCCAGAGACTGTGCAAAGAATTAATTTTTCATCTCAGTCCTTCTCCTTAAGCTTTATTTACTCAGATGTGCCCACAAGTTAAGTTCAGATTTCCAGTAGAGTGCCAAGGTGAGAAACCCCAGAAGTTGCTTCATCTTTATCAATAAAGAATAAGCATGGAGAAGATTATAGGGAATGTGAATGCCTCTCCTGCAATGAAAGACTTGTATCTAATTGTCATTTAAATCATGGGGCTGATGAATAACACCCCAGGAATAATGAGTATTCAGCTTGACAAATAGTTCCTTAAAAATTATCTAACACAATTTTGGCATATTGCTGTTTGTCAAATTATTCCGATGCCAGATGCTTATACAAAATCTGTTGCCCATTGCCAAATGGCCTAGCTGCACATTTTCTCATTAGATAGCATTGATATTCTGTGCAGAGGATGTATCAAAATATAATTGAAGACAAAGAGATTTGTATTTGTGTTCAGCACGGACAATGCCTGTTGCCACTCCATATCTCCACTCACCTGCTGGTTCAGCCTACTTCTCATCCTCTTCTTTGGGGCATCCGGAATGCACCAGCCACTGAGGACAGGACTATAGCTTGCATTTTTATCAGAACGGGGGTGAAAAGTGGCTTGAAGAAGAGTTGCATTTATAACGTGCACTATTTCTGTCATTTTTGAAACATGCCGTATTTTCTGATTGGAGACATTTTCACATCCTAATATAGGACCTGTCACTCCCCAGCACAAATTACATGAGGGTGAGAGGAGTCTGCAATGGCTCTCTTGTCAAGACAGAGGGTTTTGGGCCCCACCTCTGACCCACTCAAACCCCATCATTCTTAAAAAGAATTCAAAAATCTTGAGCGGGTAACTCTCAAGGTTAGCGAGCACTTATGCCTCTAGAGATTAATCCGGTTTTTCAATCTTAGTGAAATAAAGCAATGCCATCGCAGTGAGGGGGAAAAAATGAGTATCTGGCTACACGTAGTGTTTCAAATGAATTCATATTATCATTCAAAGAGGAGAGGAGCTGAACCTGTGATTGACAACTACAGTATGCAACATTTACAATTCCCTCTTCAGGGATATTCAGAATCGATTGAAAAAGAATGCAGTGTTTAGGAACTACTCAGGGGTACTTTCAGTAAAATGCTGTAAATAATGATTGTTCAAAGCTTGCTAGACACTTGGTAAATGTCAGAAACACATTAAATATGTTAAATGGGCATGTTCAGTATGTAGAAAACAAAGCAAGTGATTTTTCAATCAATGTCACACATGCCCAGGACCGTCTCCCTGATGGAAGACAAGAACTTCGTCTTGGGGCGCACCACTCCCAAGTCTTCATTTTGGTACAGGGTATTATAAACTCACAAGGCTTGTCAGCACACAAGGTGGGGCATTATCTGGAGAGTACAATCTATGCTTTGGAGCTGAGTACAAGTTCAGTGTTCACTGTGCCTTCCGTGGCTGAGTAAGTGGCTGATAGCAGGAGCTACATTCCCATGAAAAGTGGGGTATAAAAGAGAGTATTTGGCTCCTTGAAGGTAAATTCCTATTCTCTGACCACTCCCCGTTGTCCTTTGGGCTTTCTCAGGCTCTTCCCTCCACCATCCACACTCTTCACCATCATCAAGGCACTCACACACTTGGTCCTTTTATCTTCTCCCAGCCCATCATCCCCTGCCCTGGCTGCTCCTTTCTGGGTGATCATCTGAACCACTTTCTCATAAGGCATCTGGATTCCTTCACGGTTGCATGCCCCCATCACACGTGTCCGGAATAACTTTGATGCAGGCACAACACCAAACTCATGTTCTCCCAGTACAATGGCTGGTCTCTAACCTCAATCAGGCTGTCAGACCTGCCCTTTAATCCTTTTATTTGTTACCAGCCAGCTATCTGCCCCATGGTCACCGACTGTCCCAAACCTCTCTCCTCCAGCTTGCACAACTCTCAGCAAATGGCTGTGACCTCTCCTCAGAGAGCAAGCCTAATTCGTCACTGTGGTCTTTCTCAACTTTCCATCCTGTGTCTTTATTCATTTTTACGTCTGTATACAACTGCACCTCTATTTTTCCCATCTTAGCGGTTGAATTTTACTTCTTTTTTTTTTTGGTGGTCAACCCTTCTATTTTCTTTGGAAAAGAGTCTATTCAGGCCTTCTGCCTGTTTTTTAATCAGATTGGTTTTTGGTGTTGAGTTGTATAAGTTCTTCCTATATTTGGATATTAACCCCTTATCAGATATATCATTTGCAAGTATCTTCTCCCATCCAGTAGGTTGCCTATTTGTTTTGTTGATGGTTTTCTTCTCCATGCAAAAGCTTTTTATTTTGATGTAGTCCCAATAGTTTATTTTTGTTTTCGTTTTCCTTGCCTTAGGAGACATATCTACAAAAATGTTAGAATGTATAGCCATTGTGGAAAACCGTATGGGGCTTCCTCAGAAAATTAAAATTAGAAATACCATATGATCCAATAATTCTGCTACTGCAGAATTTACCCAAAGAAAATGAAAACACTAATTCAAAAAATATATGCACCCCTATGTTTATTGCAACATTATTTATAATAGTCAAGATATGGAAGCAACCTAAATGCCCATGAATAGATGATTGGAAAAGAAAGATGTGGCGTGTATATATGTGTATGTGTGTGTCTACATATGTATAGAAATATTTCTTATATATTCACATATACATTTCATAAATATATATATGTACATGTATACACATAAACACATGCATATACATATGTACTATATATACATACACACATATATACATATACGCACACATACACACAATGGAATATTGTGCAACGATAAAAAAGGATGAGATTGTGTCATTTGTGACAACATGGATGGACCTAGAGGGTATTATGAAGTAAAATAAGGCAGACTGAAAAAGACAAATACCATATGATTTCACTCATATGTGCAATCTAAAAAAAAAAACAAAACCCAATGAATAAACAAAAAGCAGAATCACATAAATACAGAGAACAAACTGATATTTGCCAGAGGGAAGGGATATGGGGGGGATGAGCAAAATGGGTTAAAGGGAGTGGGAGATACAGGCTTCCAGTAACGGAATGAATAAGTCATGGGAATAAAAGCCACAGCATAAAGAACATATAGTCAATGATATTGTCATAGCATCGTATGGTAACAGATGGCAGCTACACTTGGGGTGAAAATAAGTAATGTGTAAACTTACTTATGAAATCACTATGTTGTACACCTGAAACTAATGCAACATCGTCAACTATGCTCAAAAAACAAACTAACAAAACAGAGTCAACCTCTCTGCGCTTAGCACATTATTAGGAGTCAATAAGTATGTGTCAAATTTACAGATAGAGAAAATGACAGGAATATGAATTCACGGATAGGGTCACAATAGCCTTTATTTTCTTTGTGATGCAGGAGTGCCTTCAACACCATCTCTTTCTCCCGCTTTTGAGACATGACTGGACCAGTCATGTACCTTCTTCTGTATTCCTACAAGTTTCTCAAATCCCTTTAAATCTTATTAACATGCTTGAGTTTTTACCATTCTAGGTGCCAATTTCCCTTCTCCACTCACATTCAACATTTCTCATGCATTCATTTAACAAATGTTTCTTAAGAGCTTATATGAACCTAACACACTGTGGTTCAAAGAGGTATCTAGGCTCACAATGTTTCTTCAATGCTCATTCACTGCATGAGTGGGGTGATCAGATATCATCTCAATAGAGAGGGTATTTCTTTTTTGCCAGGATGTTGGGACAATAGGCATAAACTGGGTCACTCTATTTATACCCATTGTGGTGTGAAAAAAGAGCCTAATAGTAATAAAATCAAGGTCCTGGACTCTGGAGCTAGACTGCCTGAGTTTGAAACTTGGGCTCTATCTCTTCCTTACAGTGTTACCTTGTGAAAATTGTGTAACTTCTCTGTCCTTCATTTTCCTCACTATAACATGGGGAAAACCACGGTACCTCATAGGGTTATTGTTTTAAATGAGTTAAAATGAAAGCACTTAGGACTCTGCCTGGAATTTAGTAAGTACTATGTAATTGTTTTTGTTATCTGATATTGTCCTGACACCTTCACTGGTTTTGCTTTCACTACGATGGACAATGAACCCTGAATTTCCAAAATGAATGAGCCATTCTCTCTTCACTTCTTATTGCATTTGACACTTCTTAAAAATCTATGCCTTTGGGGTGCCTGGGTGGTTCAGTTGGTTCAATGTCTGACTCTTTTTTTTTTTTTTAAAGATTTTTTATTTATTTATTTGACAGAGATAGAGACAGCCAGCGAGAGAGGGAACACAAGCAGGGGGAGTGGGAGAGGAAGAAGCAGGCTCATAGTGGAGGAGCCTGACGTGGGGCTCGATCCAGTAACGCCGGGATCACGCCCTGAGCCGAAGGCAGATGCTTAACTGCTGTACCACCCAGGCTCCCCACTGTGCCACCCAGGCGCCCCCAATGTCTGACTCTTGATTTTGGCTCAGGTCACGATCTCAGGGTTGTGAGATTGAGCCCCATATTTGGGTCTGCGCTGGGTATGGAGTCTGCTTAAGATCCTCTCTCCCTCTCCTTCTGCAACCCCCCTCTAAAAAAAAAAAAATGTATTCCTTTGGCCTCCATAATACCCTCATGTCTGGAGTCTTTTTATTCTTGTCTGACTGTGTTTTGTCTTTTTTTTCCCCCCCAGGTCGATATTGTGGGATCTATTCCTTAAATGTACTGTTCCCTTGGCATCTGCCCATGAGCCATTCCTGAACCTCAGGCTCTCGCTGAGTGATGGAATTTACTCTCATGGCTTCACCTACCAACCATCTGCTGTTCACTAGTTAAATCCAAACTTTTCACCCAGATCTCTCTGCTGATTTCATGCTCGCATATCCAACTTTCTGCTCAACATTGCTACTGTGTGTCCCAACTTTACCTCCAACTCAACATGTTCCAAATTGATCTCATCTTCACCCTACATCTGCCTTTTTCTTTTTTATTCCCTTAGTTGATGGAACCGCGACCAGCCTCCATATACAAATAGAAACCAAAGAAATCATTCTTTCCTTCTCTTAGCCTCCAAGCCAATAATCATGAACCCTGTGATTCCATCACTTATGGATTGTGTGAATCCACCCTCCCCCACTGCACGCCCCTCCCCCCAAGCTCAGCACCATAGTTTTAACTCTCACTCTTAGCCTGCCTTGCCTGGATCATAGCAACCTCCCAACTGTTCTCCCTGCTTCCAGTTTGCTCCATGAAATTCATCTCCCAGGAGTCCATCAGTCCATGCTCTCTCTGGCAAGAGGGGCTGCAAACTCAAACGTCAAGCTTGGGCAGGTATTATGACTGAGGGGAAGCATGCTAGAATAAGAAAGAAAATATTGTCTCTCTCATTTTCCTTAAAACATGTGGTCCTCTTGGTCTTTCACTTTTTCACTTTGAACAGAGACATGAGTACAGAGAAATACTTCTTTAGGAAACATGCTATATGCCTGATGATAAATGGCCTCAGTTATTTGGGCTCAGTGTTGGTAAGGAAACAAAGAGTGGTGGAACCAAGACCACCTGGAGAACCCCTGTCCAGTCTAAATGAGACAGTCACTAGTCAGCTATGGCCAATAGACGCCATGCACAATATGAACTCAGAGATCCTGCGTCTCTTCATTTTTCGGAGGGAGGGTCATCTCCTGATTTTTAAATATAGGAAGAATTTTGAAAATTCAATATACTGGCCAAACAAATATGTTGGCTAGATTTTTCCAGAAGGTCATGGATTTGCAATCTCACTCTAAAACATAGATTAGATCATGTAAATCACTAACTCAGAAGACATTAGGGTCTCCCATCCCCTACAAAATACCGTCCAAGAGCCATAGCACAGCAGGTAAGAATGTCCATGCTCTGGTCCCTCCTATTCCCTCTTACCTCTCCAAAAGTTCTCTCCTCTCTAGTACTTCATGCTCTGGAGATGGTCAAATGAGTCTCATTTCCTGCATTCATAGGCTTATATTTTATTCTGTCCTACCTCTTATGCTGCCCCCTTTAGGTGTACCATCATACCTCATTCTATTCAACTTAGGTATTCAAACCTTAAGTCTTGGTCATCACCTCCTGCAATGGTAGGGTCTTCTCTGGCTCTTCTCCCTGCACCTCACTCACGCTGCACTTCCCTCACTGTTTTGTGAAGCTGTGTCTGTCTTTCCCATAGTAGATTCCAACTGTCTTGAGGGAAGGTGATTGTTCCATTCATATTCATATCTTAGCAGCAGGAGCCCTATCTTAGTGTGGACACACGGGAGGCAGTCAATAAAAGATGTTTGTTTGTTTTTTTTCCCCAGTATGAGTGAAAGCTGAGTAACAGGCAACTCAAATTCTTATACTACCTAATCAAGATATCTTAGAATTTGCTAATAAAGGGCTTTACACCTTACAGAGCCATTTCCAATTATGTTACTATTTTTTCTTTCCATCTTTTGTATGACGGAGGTTTATTCCCATTGTACAGTGAGAAAAGGAAACTCAGAGAGGTTGGGAGACTTATTCAGGTTATATAGTTATAAAGAAGTTATTAAATTCTACTTCTTCTGCCTCTCACATCCAGTTTTCCTTTTACAACATCAGAACTACTCTTAATGCAGTTCCAAGTTTCAGTGTATGGAAATAAGAGGGTCCGTGACCTTCAACAGAACAAAAATCACATCCTTACTATCATTAACCTTTAACTGAAATTTAGCATCTCTTTCAATTACAGAAGAAGGTAACAAACCACACAAGAATTAGAAAGACCTGTGACTTTGTCACAAATGGAAACCATCAAGATTTTCATATCACAGCACAGTTATTGCAGATTATTTGAAATATTGTTTATGTTCTTCATTATTTCAAACTATAGCTGCTATTAGCCTCACGGATGGATCTTGTTATTTACTGCATTAATAAAGGAGCATGTCTATTACTCTCTCACAAATTTACTTCTAAAAATATTTTAACAAGTGGATTTCAGGATATTTGACTTTCTTAGTTATCTCATGTGTTTTGTTTTATGCATTTAAAACATTATTCTGAGAAGGGGGTCTGTGGATCTTACAAGACTGTTAAGGTCTCCATGGCACAAAGCAGATTAAGAAGCTCTGAGACTATCTTCCTATGTTGTCCCTCAGTAGGAGAGTACCTCAGGGACACAAAGTCTGTCATACATACCCCTGCTCTCTCTAGCAGAAATGATCACACCATTGACAGACTCTGGCAGGCTTCTTGGGCTCATAGCCTGGCTCTGCTACTTAATAATACTGAATACGAATTAGGTAAATCATTAACCTTGATGCTTTTGTTCCTCCATGTGTACCAATTTTATAGGATTGTTGTAGGAGTAACCAAGTTAATATATTTAAAATGTTCAGTTCTGTATCTAGCAAGTCATGCAATATGTGCTGATGCTTCTGATTACTATTTATAATTGTCTTTCCTTCTACAGCAGAACCCAGTCTCAAAATTCTTCTCAATATAGCACTGCAGTAACCACTAACAATTAATTGGAGGTGACTCAAGAGGTGGAAATTATTTGTTAGCCATGGAATTATTCAGTTTATGGGCCTGGGCCTGCCTCCCCAGGTTTTTGAGTTATACTCCCCTATGAAAACACACACTTTTAAACACTTCAACAATCAGCTACATTTTTCTACATATTGACTGTATCTTTGGAATGAACTCTTTTGGCTTACCCATGATGAAACCAGAAACTAGAGAATTTGGGAGCCACGGGAACCTGTTGCAAGGGTATTTTCTGTAGAGTAGATAAGAGACTCACTAGGGGAATAGGTGAGACCAGAGTAAATGATGCTTAGAGATGAATGTAGTTATCACACTCAGAAAATTTATGGAAGGGAATTTACAGTGGGCAGAGTGGAGTAGCCAACAGTTTGGATGTTAGTCCACGGTTCAATCCTGGCTATGGCATTCTGTAGTAGGGTAAACTTGAGAAAGTCCTTTTAGCCCTTGAAAGCTCAGTTTTTCATCTACAGAATAGAATAACGCTACCATGAATATCATGAGGCTGCCATGATGTGTCTTGGAGCTGATAAGCATCCATATAAGAACACTACATGGCATAGTTAGGGAGACTTGACAAATGTGAGTTTCTTTTTTTTTTTCTAAGCTGTCACCCCAATACAGGATGTCACCCCAATACAATATAAATCCTTTTAAAATTTCTTATCCAAATGGCTACAAATGACCAAATACCACCCAAGAGAATCTTACAGCTTACTCTTTACAGTTGAATAAACTAAAAAATGCAACAGATAGATAATTGATGGCTCTAAGTAAAGCACAGTGATCAGATCCAAGGAGTCAGCACAATGACACAGATCTGCCCTTCTGACTACTCCACTGACGACCTCGTCAAGTAGCGACAGCATTGAGATGATGTGCTTCTGTCCCATGGACACCTTGTTTCGTTACTCATGCCTCAGGTCCAGATGAGCAGGTCTAATTAAATGGACATGGCAGTGAACCATTCATTACACTCATTGAGCCCCTTTGTCATCTCAAAAGATTAAGCTTCCACTGTGTCTTTTCTAAGAGTGAAGAGTTTAAGATGAAAGTTGACTTTGTGATTCTTTTTAGATGTAAGTCTTCTATCCATCTGGCAGAAATTGGGTATTGAAGTGTGTAATTCAATTCCTTTTAATTTTCGCTCTTTAATGACAGGCATATATAAATGATTTGTCTTTACAATTGACTGTGCTGTTGGTGAGCACAGAGGTAATCCCTAATTCCAAGGCAATAAAGAGATTTTATATGAGGTAGAGACGGAAGGGAAGGGGCCAGGTCTCTTCCCATTCTCTTACACACTCACTCCCTATTCTTTAGCCAGGGGTCAGCAAATTCTTGTGCCAAGGATCAGATATTAAATATTTTTGGCTTTGCAGGCCATATGGTCTCTCTTACAACTATTCATCTCTTCCATTGTAGTGTGAAAGCAGCCACAGACAATGAATAAACAAGTGATCGTGGCTGTGTTCCAGTAAAACTTTATTTACAAAAGCAGATGGTAGGTCAGACCGAAGATGCAAGATGGAGTTTGCCGAACGCTGCTTTAGGGTAGTGGTTTTCCGAGTGAGACCTCAAGAGCAAGAACAGCAACATCACTTGACGAGATTTTAGAAATGCACATTCCTGAGCCTAGATGTACAGAATCGGAAATCTTGAAGATGAGGTCCCAAAATCTGTCTTTTAAGAAGCCCTCTAGGTAATTCTGATGCATGAGAACCACTGCTTTAGCCTCAGGGACCATATGTCTGATCCAGATAGAATTCCCTCCCACCCAGTTAACAGCTAGAACTCATTTCAAAAAATTTCATGCTGAATGCTAATTTTAATGTCTGGAACTGCATCAGTATTTATATATTTGTTCACTATAAATTATCCGTGGAGAATTTCTCTGAGAAAATTAGTTTGCCCATACTTCATTGCATAGATCATTTGTTCATTTGCTGACTGATTAAAACAATAATCTTGTAAAGCAGATAATCCTTCAGTGCTAAATTCTACAAAGGTGCACAGCCAACCACCACACAAATTGGGATCAACTTATGCACTGTTTGGTGCAGTCAGAAGACTTTCTTCCAACTGGACTGAAGTGGTTGCTATCACTTTACCAAAATGCAAAATCTGAAATGGTGGAAATAGACAATGTACTATACATAATCTGCTAAGCAGGTATCTTGGTAAATCAGCACGTTTTCCAGTAAAGGAAATAAAATGCTCAAAATGAAAGTATGTTAAGTATGAAATGCCTTGAAGATGCAAATACCAGCATGTCCACGTCTTGTCTAATTACCACTGGATTATGACAAAAACTAAACAAAGATAGTAACTATAATTATCAAGATAACTTTTCACACACATTTTAAATTACTGGGAAGTTATTGGTAAAATTAGATGAATTTATCATTCAATAACCTTGTGAATATTTTATAGATAACAAAATGGTGTTGCTCAAAAGTAGTAGAGTAAAGCTGGAGATTATGAGGATTGCAAATGGTAAAGGTGGGCACTGAACACAAATTCATCTTAAAGAAGAGCTAGCAGCAGCAACATCAATTTACATTTCACACCCATAGCAGAGTGTTCATATTCCTACAAATATTCTTAGGGAGATACAGCTCAATGGTCAGCTCTTCATTGAAGAGTTGTATCTTTCCATGGCATAACATCATGACAGAAAGCCCAAACAAGGACCGTATTTCCCAGATTCCCTTCATTTAAAAGGGGTCACGTGACCGCCCCTGGTGGAAATAATGCATGTCATCCAAGGCTGAGAGAGCAAAGAGCTAAAACAGACTTGAGTGGTGCCTGGGTGGCTCAGTCGGTTAAACATCTGACTCTTCATTTCGGCTCAGGTCATGATCTCAGGGTCACAAGATCAAGCCCTGTGTGGAGCTCCCTGCTCAGCATAGAGTCTGCTTAAAACTCTCTCTCCTTCTGCCCCCCCAAACACACACTCACATACTCTCTCCCTTTCTCTGAAAGAAAGAAAGAAAGAAAGAAAGAAAGAAAGAAAGAAAGAAAGAAAAGAAAAGAAAAGAAAAGAAAAGAAAAGAAAAGAAAAGAAAGAAGGAGGAAGGAAGGAAGGAAGGAAGGAAGGAAGGAAGGAAGGTAGGTAGGTTGGTTAGCTTGATAATTGTTTCCAAGAAATAACACTGGAAATGATTACTGGTAGGTAGAGGTTATGAAGGAAAATAGGTTAGTAGCTTTCTGAGTGTTTGAAAGAACTATGTTGCACTAACAAGAAGCTCAGATTAAAAAAAAAAAAGTATTTAGCCATCTGAGCTTGAAACAACACTTGGGTTCCCAAATTACTATGAATAAGTGTATGCTATGAATGCTGTAGAGCCTCCAAGAGGACACACTGCCTGGCACTCCACTCAGATGAGGCCATGGGGGGTGATGGACGAGGAAAACCTGCCATGGGGCACAGCAGGGCCATGGAGGGACTTGGACCGGGGTCTTTTCCATACAATGCCTGTAGGGCAGGATTTCAGTTTGTTAGGAAATGGTGACTGCTCTTTCCTACCCTGAAAGGGAGTTTTTCATTGTTTCTATCCCTGCTTCAACACCTATTAATTTGGGATGGGTGGCATGTTGTGGTTTCTAGGAGTCAAGACAATGAGGAGTCTCATCCAGACTTGACAAGACTACTAACGACCTGGAGACTCTGGACCTTGGGCTAACTCTTCTGATGAAGGGAAGGGCATGTTCCGTGTATGGCAAGATACTTGGTGGCTGGAGATAAGTATTGAGGAGACACTTAGCTGCCTTCCAGAGCTCCATGTTCTTTCATGAAGGAAAGATGTCACCAAGAAGAGGCTGCTTTGCCTTGCTAGAAACTCTATTTTCCAGTTTCCTTACAACAAAGGGGGGCCACTCACCAATACAATGTGAGTAGAAGTGATGTGACCATTTCTGGGCCAAGGGGATAAGAAGTAGGTGGGCCTTCTCTACTGTCTCTCACTTGATGTAGATGCTCCCGGTAGCCATACATGATAGAGCTACAAGGAGGAAGACAGCCTGCCATTCGGGTATCCATGAATCAGTTTTCGTGTGGTAAGAAGTAAACTTCTGTCATGCTAAGCCATTGAATCAAGCAGTTGGAGTGACACAGGAGTATAACATCCAATTTCTGCCCCTCCATTCTTATGAGGTGCCTGGTGGAGGGTAGCAGTCTTGAGAAAAGTTGGCTTGTGGGATAGTTAATCTGTTCTCTTCCCTAAGGACTCGAATCTATTTCTGGTTTCAGTCAGACTAGCCAAGTACTGACGCCTGAACCGGGTCGTTGTGCATTACACAACCACTAAACTACTTTTATTGAACTGTGGGAGGCCATCAGCCCACACTAAGGAATGTTGGCAAAGCATCCCATGAATTTGGGGATAGATAGTACAGATCCTCCCATCCTTTCTTCTTCCATTCACTCACGAACTCTGTATTAGCAGCCACTATGTGTCACAGACTCTATTAGGGTGGGGGGGGTGCTGTAATATTATTTTGTACAGTATCCTCTTTATTCAAACCTGGAGATGCTTCTCTTCGCTACTGTGCCAGAAATAGCTGCTCCTCTCCTAACCAAACTGTCTGGATAAAGCTGGGAACTTCCTCAATCTTGTAACCAATCTTGTTTCCCTCTTTGCATTGCCTACAAGGCTTAGAAGGCTTAAGGCCAATTTGTAACCCACTGCTGGCATATTTATAGTCCCTCTGACCTTCTCTCGATGTGTTCACTTCCCTCTTGGCCTCCTCTCAAGTCTCCTACGCTTGCTTTCCCTGGATCCTGACTTCCTTCATGTGGACGTTACATTTTCTCTTTCCCTGCTGTGTTGGCTGCATCCCTGTACATTACCTCTCATCTTTTTCAGAACATTCATAAATGAAAAATGAAAAGAACAGAAAGCACTTTCAGCACCATTTAGAGGTTCCTAATAAAGTGGGCTGAATCTGGATAACAGACGTGGAGTTGGCTCTATCTGGGAATGAGAGCCAAGGTGTCACAGAGATGAGCATCTGTCTCCCTGAGCACCAGGGATTATTAATACCCAGTAATTCGCTGTTCATTTTCGAAGCTCTATGCTGATTTAATCTCGGCTTTTCACAGAGACATCTGTTGGTTCCACATTTGCGTTAAACTCATTGTGTTAAACATCAGAACCCAAGTTTTGGAATGGACTCTGAGCCACCCTTTAATTTATTCTGTTTTGTACGATATACACCTGCTTGCCTCACATTTGGGGAGCACGTTATTAGATGATCAATTAATGAACACTTGCTCAAATGTGAACATTAGCCTGGAACTCAAGAAAGCAATTTGGCCCCAACTTGCCTCTCTAAATGCTTTTTCCTATTACTCCCCGAGGCACCAGCCAAACTAATTGGTGTCCTTGAAACATGCCTTGTGATTTCTGTCTCTCTATCCTTGTTTCTCCTATTAACTACATCGGGGTTAAGAACAGTAGTTCATATTCATCGAGCTCTTACCTGCCAGGTGTTTGTAGATCACCTTACTTGTTAAGTCATTTAGTCCTTGCGCTGATCCTATCAGGTAGATACCATTATTTTTCCATTTTACAGATATGGAAACTGAAGGCAGAGGAGTAAGAGCTTTATTCCTTCCATGTTGACGTTTTGTCTATGTTGGATATATAAGCCACCTTTAATGCATTATGGAAAGTTCACGAATGAAAAGTTAAAAGAGCAAAAATAATTCTGTTTCCAAAAAGACCTGGAATTCCAACTCACACCACCTTATTCCACAGCCCATGTTTTTGGCCACTACACCTTTGGTTCTTGAACCTGGTTACAATTTAATATCCCTTGTGGAGCTTTAAGAAAATACAAATGCCCAGCAACCCCCGCCCCAGCCCAATTAAATACAAATGCCTAGGGGTGTGGTCAAGACATTGGTATTTTTAAGAATATATAGGTGATTCTAAGGTACAGCTAAGTAGCAATGCGTAATATTCTTCAATCTTCCTAGAATGGGTTGTCTCTTTCTTCCATGGTTAAAACATCAATAATCCCAGTCCTTATCACTTCTTCTCCTTTAGTGGAGCCAACTCTCCCCTTGCCATAGTAATCGTGGAGCCTTACCAAAAGTTTTCTTGAAGAACCTTGGAATCCCATCCTCGACCTTCTGAAGATGCACAAGGCAGGGCTTTCCAGTCCTTGGTCTAATTAAATGCTAGGATTTCTCTGCAAGTCACTTTGTCCTGTGTAATCTCCACTCTGAAATTCACCAGCAGAGACTTGATGCACCTTTGCTGAGTGAGCTTTGAGCCAAAGATCAGAATTGATGTGCAGCCTTTCTGGCATTCCTTTCTTGGGTTTATTCTATCAGTTAGAAATACGGGCCCAGGCACAATCAAGAGCAGTTCTAGTAGAAACCATTTCTTTAATTCCTTTGCTAGCTAATGATAGACTCTGAGATCCCTCTAACCGCATCATGTGCGGGCACGAAATCCTTTAGAGCCCGACTCCATCCGTTTTGGACAGAATGCCACCACTTTAGCATGGCTGCTAGGGTGCTGCATGAGCTCACTTCAGTGACCACTCTGGTCTCACTTCTTTCCACACCTAATCTATGTTCTTCTCTCCCCAGGCACGCCTAACTGCTGTCAGATCCTTGGATTCATCAGACCCCTTCTTGACTCCAGACTTCTGCCTGTGCAGTTCTTTCTGCCTTAAACATTCTTTCACATAATCTTACCTAGATGCTTGGGGTCTCAGGGTGAATGTCACTTCTGCTGGGAAATTATCCAGAGCCTTCCCCACCATGGGTTAAGACACTCATCTCTGTTCTCAGAGTACGCTGAGCCAATCCCCATCACAGCACAAATCACACAATTTTGAAATCACCCCTTTATTGTTGTCTCCCCTGGATCTCAGTCTTTAAAGCAGGGTCCATGTCCTATCACTTACTCTCTCTCTGATGCTTAAGATCAGAGAGGATGAGTCAGTATGTATGGAATAGGCCTTCTGATTTGGGCATTTTCTTGGCCCATATTATGTATCATTTTTGGTTTACACAGGAGGTAGTATGAAGCCCTTTTCCCTTGAATTCTACAGATCCTGCAAGATGAAATCATCAAAAATGACAGGTTGAAGAAAAATGGTGTTAAATCTAAAAGATACACTAAAATTCTATATGTCAGTCAGTCAGCCAGCAGGCTGCAAGGCCATTTGTAGAGTTTACCTGTCTGAATAATCATTGAGTACACAAAATAATTCTACCTTTGATCAAAAGTCCTGTGTAAACTTCATCCTTACATATGTTTTGTCTCCATTGGAACACAGGAAGGGCCAGGGATGGAATATATTTCTGCTTGAGGTCTTTTTGTTTGTCTTAAAATGGAATAAAAAGTTCTCACCATATAAACATAAGGGAAGGGGTAAGTAATGTCAAGCTCTTTAACGTACTTTAAAAACAATCATTTTAAGTGCAGAATCTGATGAATTTCTATGGATAAATTGTGGAGAATATTTACACTGTCTTCTAACAAGTGCTGCTGATAGTAAGTGCGTAGCTAGAAGAAGCTGCATTTATATGGGAAGCACAGAAGCAAGGAATAGGCTAACCTTCCACAGAACACCATCCTTTAATTGATGCAAAAGCTAACTTAGTGCAAAGCATCCCAAGTTACGACAGCACACAACACCAGCAATATAATATGAACACAACATACAAACTCAAGTTTATTTATTTTGGGTTGAGTAGATATTTGAAAGAGTTAGCTGTCAATTTAGTTTTGTTGGTAGTGATTATCCCTATCATGAAGTTAAAAACCACCTGAATTTGATTGCCCCCAGCAAGTACAAGGATTCATCTTTCCTCTGCTCTCATCATGGCGAAAAATCAAAGGAGTACAACACTTCAGTTGAATTTGTAGAATATGGAGGCCAAAAGAATGTCCAAACCACACATACTCAAGCATAAGTCTGAAAATCACTGTGTTGGCTTTATTTCAACTCCATATTAACAGGAGAAAGCCCCACAGATAGTCCACCAGAGTTGGGGGGATCTTTATTCTCTACAAATCTTCTCTGCTCTTAGAACTAATATTTATTGGGAATAACTGTGTTAAGTGGTGAGCATGCCCTTCCTCAATCCATCCTCGTGATCACACCATGAAGTTGTCTCAGTGTAATGCCTGTTTTCAGGAATGTGGAAACTGAGGATTAGAATCATAGGAGAGACACAAATCTGTCTTACCCCACTACCTGGGTGCAAAAGTCACACATTATTTGAGCACCTACTCCAGGCATTGTGCTGGGGACTGTAGTAGAGGCTGAACGAGACCTTCATGCAGCATCCGTTGTATAGCCGTGAAGATAATATTGACATGCAACTTACAGTGGGACTTATGTTACAAAAGGTGAAGAATAAACCACACCGGTGGCATGCAACAGGAGGAATTACATTAGTTACGGAAGGCCATGTATGATAGAGCCTTCAGGCAATAAGAAAGAAGACCTTTCAATAATCAAGGCAAAGGATGACCATGGCCTGAGCCTGGTTGTTAGAAGTGGGAATGGAAAAAAGGGAAAAGACTGGAGAGATCTTTAGGCAGTAGAATCAAGGAAGTCTAGTAGAGTGGATGTGGGCCATGAGGAAGTGAGAAAAAGCAAACATGTTTCCCAAGAGGCTGGCTTGAATAAGGAGTAGATGCAAGCCTTAATTCTTACAGGCTGTTATAATAAAACACCATAGATGGGGTAACTTACAACCAGAAATTCATTTCTCACTGTTTCAGAACCTGGAAGTCCAAGATCGGGGTGCCGCATTGGTCATGTTCGGGTGAAGGTCCTTTTCCAGGTTGCAGATGGTCAACTTGTATCCTTACATGGTATAAGGA
The DNA here is from genome assembly GCF_023065955.2 of Ursus arctos. NCBI lineage: Eukaryota > Metazoa > Chordata > Mammalia > Carnivora > Ursidae > Ursus > Ursus arctos. The sequence goes on along the minus strand of NW_026622808.1, from coordinate 49,112,130 downwards.
ATTGGGGGTCTCTCTGGGGCCTCTTTCATAAGGACACTAATCTTACTGTGAAGGCTCCACCCTCATGACCTAATTATCTCCCCAAAGTCCTACCTCCTAATACCATTGCCTTGGGGCTTATAATTTCAACGTATGAACTTTGGGGGGACGTAAACATTCAGTCCATTGCCATGCAGGTGTGGGGATCATGCTTGCATCACTAGGCCGATAGAAACATGTGCTCCATTTTGAGCATATTGAATTGGGGTGTCTCTGAGAAATGCGAATGGCGATGTCTAGTAATTGCCTGAACAAAGGGCCTGGAGTTTGGAAGAATGGATTAGGTTAGATAGCAACTATCTAAGTTTCCGAAACCACAAGAGTGAATGAATGAAGTCACCTAGACAGAGTGTCTATAGGGAGAAGAGAATGCTGAGAAAAAAACAAAGTGAAGGCTAAGTCAATCTACACCTAATGAACCTTGTCTTTGACGGAATGCACCCTCCCTGCTCCTTTCTGAAACTGATCATGTCTATTGAGATCTTTTATCTCAGAGATGCTTATATGTACCAACAGGCACTTGGAAAATGATGTTTTCTCCTACTTGGACTGGGATTGGAAGAGGATGTCCTCAATATCTTCCCTTCTGAATGGAAAACAACCACCACATTCAGCTGGCCTCCTCTCTTCATGCTCCTCTGGAGACAGGCTTCTGTGTCATTATCTGACCAGCTTTTGTTTCTGTGCACACATTTTTAGAAGCTCAAAAGCCTTGTTTCATGGTTGGAGGTGATCAAATGAGGAAGAGGTATATAACTATTGGTATTTCAATCAAAACTGCAGTTCTGACTCAGGGTTTCTCAAAATCTAGATGCACACTCATTAGTGAAACTATAAATTTAATATTATGTTCTTAAAATAATCATGAGCTTATTAAGGCTAATATAATTGAGGACTCACGAAATGCCTGGAGATTGTATTACAGATTTGTGGTTTCTATGAATTATCTCATTTGATATTCTCATCAGATCTTTGACATTGCACTTTTTTTCCATCCCTGTTTAACAGATGAGGAAACTGCAGATCCAGGAGAATAACAAGCTGAAGGAAAGCTGACTCATCAGGGGCAAAACTAGGGTTGAAATCCACACTGGTATGGGTGCCAATTGCCACAATTCTGTCTTGCCACAGAAATGCTTCATCTGTCTGTTTGGGAACTAATGTAGTCTTAACATCTTATTTGGGTGCTGTTATCAGACTGTCCAAGATTAAATCCTGGCTCTACTGTCTGGAAGCTGTGTGACATTTGGCAAACCCCTTCTTGCTCTGAGCCTCGATTTCCTTGTTGGCAAAATGGGGACAATAGTAACAGTACCCATTTCATATTGTGAGATGTGATGTGAAAATGTTAGCGTTCTCAGGGGGGTGTCTGACACATAGTGCTCAACCACCTTCAATTTGTGTAGTTATTAGTATAATTTTCCTACAAGGGCCGTTAAGTACAGTAAAGAATTTTTATAGTGTATGTGTGGCTTTATTACATTGTTTCTCAAAAGCATGTGCTTGAATAGCTTGAAGGGAGCAGAACTGGGTAATGTGAGAAACAATAGTTTCTCCACAATCTTCTTCTTCACCCAATAGACTCATTAATGCCTGATACCCATTTAAAGTTTACACACTGTCCCAGATTTTAGGAACAGGGTGGTCAGGCATCCTTTGGTACAGGTATTTTAGAGACTTTTTTTTTTTTCCTGACTACATAGAATACAGCATTACCAATTCATAAGGAAATGGAGTCAAAGAAGATACAAGTTAGTCAGGAAGAAAATAAACTGACACGAGCCTGTAGTTAGCTACCATGTTTAAATATATCCCTAATTATAAACCCTTTGCCCTAACGCCTCTCCTGGTATAAAGAAACTACTAGTTAAAATGCTATCTAATGCCAGACAATAGAATGGAAAAGCAGCGACTGAAAATTTCTATCAGAAGCTTTTGTTTGCTTGATTTGGGGGTGGTTATGAGAATTCTTTCAGCAGCATGAGAGGTTGGGAACAGAGAGAGGGTGAGACATTCAGGTGACAGCAGCACTGTGGATTACAGCGTGGGAGGAAGGCGGCAATATCAAAAAGGCAATTTGATTTGCCTTGCTTTGCCATTGTTTGAAGTGTGAGTATCGAGGTTTTGCAACATGATGTCAGACGTATACAGAAGGAGGTTTTTATCTCAGTAGAGGGCTCTCAATGCCATCTCCTCATGCACAAAATTCCAGGTTGCCTTTACCATCCAATTTCCCACAACAGACACCACATTGCTGCCTTCTCTAAGAATTTGATTAGCACATTTCAGTTTTAAGAATTATTTTAGGATAACATATAAACGTGATGAATCACTATGTTGTACACCTGAAACTAATGTAACATTGTGTGTCAACTATATTCAAATTAAACAAAAAAGAACTGTATTAGGAACGGGAGAGGCACAGCTCAATTATAACATTACTGTTTGGCTCCGCCTATCTTTTCTGCCTCCTCTCGCATATGATCTTACTGTTCTTTGGGTTTCAGCCACAATGGCTTTCTCTGAAGTTCCTGATCAAAACCCAAGGCTTTTGCCCATGCTGGCTCTCTGCCTGGAAAGCTCTTCACCCAGCTAGCTTGAGTCATACCTCCCATCTCCAAATTCCTGTCACTTTTTCACAGAAGTCTCGGCTTTCTGGCCTCCTTTGGATTCTTTGTGAGAACACCCTCTCCAAGGACTGAGTTCTTTTCCTTCTGAACATGCAGTTTCTGCTTGGAACATGTTTATGTATGATTAGACTGAGGTTGTTTCCCTGCTGGATTGTAGGCAAGGGCTGTGTTCATCATGATGTGACCAAGCATTTGGCATAATTCCTAGGATGCAGTCGATGTGCTGAAAATAGTTGTTGAGTGAATGGGCGAGTCTCTCTAAGAGAAGATGGCAAGTCCACAGAAGCATAGAGTGCAATACGGTAAGTTATGGTAAACGGTGCACAGGAGACTTCAGGGATGCGGAGGAGCGCATCTGTTAGTTTTGAGTGTGGCAGTTTGAGGGAGGACCCATGGAGCTGGTAGTTCAAGCTGGGTAACAAAGTCAGCATTGGGCAATGCAGGGTATGGGTGTTGAGCGCACATTAATCAGGGTCAATAGAAGAGTCTCGATTATGGCATTTCATTAGGGAACGGTGCGGAATTGAAGGATGTGAGATGCAGGGTATATGAAGGATAATAGTGTGTGCTGGAGGGGATGCTTCAGTGAAATCGGAGCATGCCTGAATGGTGGTGTCGTTCTCCAAGGAAGGGAATGCAGAAGTGAGCAGATACTCTGAACCTTTGCTCCCCATGCTTCTCAGGCGATCTTCTACCTGTCATTTCTAGCAGCTCCTCATTTGGGGTCCCGGATCTCCTGCCGCCATGTCTTGGAAGAAATGAGTTAACTTCTTTAAGGCATCCAGTTCCTCCTCAATAAACTGGGGATAAGAATAGTAACCATCTTACAAGGCTGCTGTTGTAAGAGTTACATAAAGTATTACAGACATATTTCAGAAATGTTGCAGGTGCAATTCCAGACCACCACAATAAAGCAGTATCGCAATAAGGCAGGTCAAATAATGTTTTTGGTTTCCCAGTGCATATAAAAGTTATGTTTATATTATACTGTAGTCTATTAAGTGTGCAATAGCATTATGTCTAAAAAACAATGCACATGCCTTAATTTAAAAATGCTTTATGGCTAAAAAATGCTACGCATCATGGGAGTTTTCAGGGAGTTGTAATCTTGCTGCTGGTAGAGGGTCTTGGCTCCCTGTTGGTGGCTGCTGACTGATCAGGGTGGTGGTTGCTGAAGGTTAGGGTGGTGGTGGCAATTTCTCGAAGTAAGATGACAAGAAATTTGCTGCATTGATGGACTCTTCCTTTCACGAGTGATTTCACCCACAGTAGAACTTCTTTCAAAATTAGAGTCAATTCTCTCAAACCCTGCCTCTAAGTTGATGTAATACTCGAAATTCTTTTTGTCATGTCAACAGTCTTCATAGCATTTTCACGAGAAGTAGATTTCACCTCAAGAAGCCCCCCCGCCTTTTTTTTTGTTCCTCCATAAGAAGAAACTCCTCATCTTGTTCAAGTGTTCTCATGAGATTTTAGCAATTCAGTCCCACCGTCAGGCTCCACTTCTAATTCTAGATTTCCAGTTATTTCTACCACATTTGCAATTCCTACCTTCACTGACAACTTGAACCCCACCAAGTCTTTCATGAGGGTTGGAATCAACTTCTTCCAAACTCCCATTATGGTGGTATGCTGACCTCCTCCCATGAATCACAAATGTTCTTAATGGCATTTAAAGTGGTAAATCATTTCCAGAAGGTTCTCAATTTACTTTGCCCAGATCTATCAGAGAAATCACTATCTATGGCAGCCATAGCCATATGTTTCTTAAATAAGATTGGAAAGTCAAAATTACTCCTTGACCCATGGGCTGCAGAATGGATGTTTGTGTTAGCAGGTACAGACCCAACATTAATCTCACTCTACACTGCCGTCAGAGTGCGGACCATCAGGTGCCTTACAGTGAGCAGTATTTTGGGAAAAAAATCTTTTATTACAGCAGTAGGTCTCAACAGTGAGCTTAAAATATTCAATAATATGTGGCAAACAGATGTGCTGACATTCAAGCATTGTTGTTCCATTTCTAGAACAAAGAGAGAGTAGATTTAACATAATTTTTAAAAGTTTTTAAATTTTAATTCCAGTATAGTTAACATACAGTGTTATATTAATTTCAGATATACAATATAGTGACTCAACAATTCTATACATTACTCAGCGCTCATTCTGTTAAGTGTACTCTTAATCCCCTTCACCTATTTCACTCATCCCCTCACCTACCTCCCTTCTGGTAACCATCAGTTTGTTCTCTGTAGTTAAGAGTTCATTTCTTGGTTTCTCTCTCTCTCTTTTGTTCCCGCCTTTGTTTTGTTTCTTAAATTTCACATATGAGTGAAATCAAATGGTACTTGTCTTTCTCTGACTTATTTCACTTAATATTAACCTCGAGCTCTATTCATGTCATTATAAATGGCAAGATTTTATTCTTTTTAATGGTGGAATAACATTCCATTATAAATATAAACTCATTTTCTTTATCCATTCATCAATTGATGGACACTTGGGCTGCTTCCATTATTTGACTATTGTAAATAATGCTGCCATAAACATAGGACTGCATATATGTTTTCGAATCACTGTTTTGGTATTTTGATTTGGGCAAATACCCAGTTGTGGAATTATAGATCACTGGGAGACTGAGCATAATTGTTAAGGGCCCTAGGATTTTTGAAATGGTAAATGAGCACTGGCTTCAACGTAAAGTCACCAGCTGCATTAGCCCCTAACCAGACCATCAGCCTGTCCTTTGAAGCATTAAAAGCAGGTATCGAGTTCTCCTCTCAAGCTATGGTAGTCCTAGATAGCATCTTCTTCTTCTTCTTTTTTTTTTTTTTTGAAGATTTTATTTATTTATTCGACAGAGATAGAGACAGCCAGCGAGAGAAGGAACACAAGCAGGGGGAGTGGGAGAGGAAGAAGCAGGCTCCCAGCGGAGGAGCCTGATGTGGGGCTCGATCCCATAATGCCGGGATCACGCCCTGAGCAGAAGGCAGACACTCAACCGCTGTGCCACCCAGGCGCCCCCTAGATAGCATTTTCTTTTAACAGAAGGCTGTTTGAGCTACATTGAAAATCTGCTGTTTAACGTAGCCACCTTCGTTAGTGATCTTTGCCAGATCTTCTGGAGAACTTGCTGCAGCTCTACATCAGCACGTGCTGCTTCACTTTGCATTTTTATGTTATGGAGACGGCTTCTTTCATTAAACTGCATGAACCAACCTCTGATAGCTTCTAATTTTTCTTCTGTAGCTTCCCCACCTCTCTCAGCCTTCCTAGAATTGAAGCGTTATGGCCTTGCTCTGGATTAGACTTAGACTTAAGCGAATGTTGTGGCTGGTTTGATCTTCTATCCAGACTGCTCAAACTCTCTCCATATCAGCAATAAGGCTGTCCCCCTTTCTTATCGTTCATGGGTTTGCTGGAGTAGCACTTTTAATTTCCTTCAAGCACTTTTCCTTTGCATTCACAACTTGGCTAAGTATTTCATTCAAGAGGTCTAGCTTTCTGCCTATCTTGGCTTTTGACCCATCTTCCTCACTAAGCTTAATCATTTCTAGCTCTTGAGTTTAAGTGAGAGATGTGTGACTCTTCCTTTCGCTTGAACACTTAGAGGTCATTGGACGGTTATTAATTAGTCTAATTTCAATATTGTTGTGTTTCGGGGTATAAGGAGGTCCAAGAAAAGGGAGAGATTTGGGGGAGCAGAGTAGGTCTGTGGAGCAGTCAGAACACATACATTGCACTCTGAAGAGTGTTGATGAGAACAGGTACCCAGCATGAAGCAAAACTGGTGTATAGGCACCAAAGGAGATGATGAATGATAACTTCTGAGTAGGCACATACAGGCCATTCTAAATTTAAAGAAATGAGACCTTACTCTGAATGAATGGCTGGTTAACCATTCAATCATTTTACCACCCTAAGTAATATTAGCTGGGATGGAATGCAAGTCCATTGAATTTACTACTGAATTCTTTAAATGATGCAATAATGAGGGACACCTGCCTGGATCAGTCGGTAGAGCATGTAACTCTCAATCTCGGGGTCACGAGTTCAAGGCCCACAGTGGGTGTAGAGATGACTTAAGAAACAAAATTAAAATAAATAAATGATGCAAAATAAAAGTACAAAATGATATCAAGGATTAAAGTGAAATAGGTAGGTTGGGGAAGGTGAGCATGTCCCACCAATGTCCTAGCTCAGTTAGAAACCTAGTCTTATGTAGTTGGTACATGAAATTTCCTTTCTATGTCCCCTCCACCCATGAGGGAACCCAGGTCTCTCCTCTCACTTCCTAGAATTCATAAGCATCCTGGCGGTCACCTCTGCAGCATGGAAGCCTAAGGAGGCCTTAGGACACTGGTGATTATGACTTCTGTTGGACAACACCTAGCTACGGTTTGTGGATGGTCTTCCTGGCAAGACAACCAAAAGGATATGAAGAGAGTGTGTTGAGCTATCATGCACAGTGCTCTCTTGGCTGGTGGTTGGCTAGGTGAGTCTACAGGGGGTGACACATGTCTCTGGTGGTAGTGGCAGATAGCCTTTGCTCCAGTGGACCACATTTTTCTTACCCAGTGTTCCATACTTTCTCCCTCCCTAAGCTGACTCATCATATTACTTTGGGGACAGGAATAAATGAACCCTTCCATGTCTTGGAAGGCTTTTGAACTTAAACACCAAATATTTGGGCCTCTATTCTCTGGTTAGTGGGTGATTCATGTTCTGTTGTTTGGGTTGGGGGTAGGCCCTCAAAACTCCCAGTAGCTTGGGTGGATTGAGAAATACATCATTAATTTTTCAAAATATTATTCATCTGCATAAATTCCTACACAAGCTTCAGAAGGAGACATAAGTTTTACCATATCCTTAGATGAAGTTATCAGAACCTTCCACAAAGAGAGGTACTGATATCCTCAGCAGCTTCCAGTGCTATTGCAGAAGGACAGGGCCATAGATTTTCCTAGAAGTGTGAAATAATTCACAAGGCTTGCTCGTTATTCATATGGACAGTGCATTAATAACACAGGACCCTGAAATCTTGCCTTATCTAGGCTGAAGCCCAGCGAAAGGGATGAGGAGCTGACTCTTTAGATTTAGAACATTTTTTCCCCTTTCCAAAAAAAAAATAAGAATTGATTAAAAGTGCTCTCATATCAGACAAGAACAGGTATTTGAAAACACCTAAGCTTTTTGGAAATAGTGGAAACCAATGGCTTTGGACCTACTTTCGGGAAATTTCCTTAGTGAATTGAGAATTCTGTATAACCAAGTACATCCCAACTAGAAAGATGACAACAATCTGGGGTGTGTTGTACCATGATTACACACACACACACACACACACACACACACACACACGACATACATACCACTACGAATATCTGTGTAGAGAATTTTGTACCTCACAGATGGCTACATTAATTGACATTAAAATGGGACTTACTATATTTATGTCCAAGTACATGCACTAACCATACTTTCACATAGGGTTTTGCCACGGAAGTGAGGTCAGTTAGAAAATTTCTTAGATGATAATACCCAGATGCATGAACCTGATCCTATTGAAGAAATGGAGGGCATTATGTATACAAGAATCATTCCTAAATAAAGTCACTGTGCACAGCAATAATGCATGTAATTTGTATTACGTTCCCCAAACATCCAGTCTCATTATAAAATTTCCTATTTATCTTCTTCTCTTTTGGTGAACCAAATAAAGAAAAGTGGCTAACTAATTGAGTTTGTAAGCTGTTTATCACCGAGTATGATTTATATGTAATTTTTCTCTCCTGCCTTCTTAATACTGGGTATTACAAACTTTTTATCTCTGCCTATTTGATTGATGAAACATTACATTTCAGTGTTTAATTTACCGTTCTTCAACCGAGTGATGTTGAACGTTTTTTTTCCCCATGTTTACCAGCCATTTTCTTATGCAAAAAACAAAAAAATACAGGCTCAGGCCATTTTTTAAATTATATAACACCGTTCTGATCGATCGGGTTGCATGTGTGTGTATCCTGTGTGTGCATGGATATTTTCCAGAAGGACGCACACAAATCTGGTGACAGTGATCGCTTCTGCAATGAAGATGTGAGAGAATCAGGGGGAAAGGGGAGGATAAGAATTACTCTTTATTTCCCTTTCTTGCTGTTTTTTGTGTATGTACATTTCTATTTATGCCAGGTTATATATATATAAAAGTAATTTTTTTCCCAGAACATTAATTTTTTAATCTAACTTGAGAATAGTAGGGAAATGACTCTGAGCCAGGAGGCATGGACTCCTCAATCTTTAGGGATCAGGCAGGTCACATGAATGGGCTAGAGCCAGATGTGTCATAGAAAGGGACAAGGCCTGTATATACTGGAGTATTCCATCCAAAGGCACATAGTCCATTTTTTTCACTACTCTGCCAAGGAATAGGCCTATTAAGGAATAGGTCTGAAGGTACTTTCTGCCAGTGGGCAACTGTTGCTTTAAACTTAAAAAAATAAATGACATCCACTCTTAGTTTCAGAAGTATAGGAATATCTGAAGACTGAATTCCTGTTCTCTTTATTATGCAAAGGAACAAACATAGAGACAGAGCCTTTATTAGACAGTACGCAAAGCTTTGTCAGTTCTTCCCATTCCTTCTGCTAATGCAGACTTGGATCCCTCACATACCTGGTGGGATTAGGTGCCAAGGAAGGGAGCAAAAGAAAATTTGTATCTAATTCAGAAATTATGCCTGAATGTGCCACAATCTTACTTGTGATGCTCTAGGAGACCCTCTTCAATAACAATAGAATCTCTCTTCCGAAATGCCCCCTGAGGAAGTCAACGGAGCTCACCATCCCGTCTATTAAACAAGCTAGAGTTTGCCTTGAAAGAACAAGGGAGACATCGAACAGAGACGGTAATGAAGTGACCCTGCTGCTGTGTCGTGCATCCCTGATCCGCCACAGCAATTCATTATCTTGGTATTTCATTGTGTGTGGACAAGTAACAAATGGTGGAACCAAAATAGGTCATCTTCCCTGTCCTCTAAAATGTCTAATATTTGTGAATAAAAATAAGGGCCTAAGTGTTTTTATACAGTGTTTGCTCTGGAAGGTCCCTAGATGATTTCCAAACTGCAGTTGAGCCTGACATGTCACGGAGATATTATAAATCACATTACTACCAAAACCCCCTGTGCAATGTTTGGTTAGCCAGTCTTAAGAAAAAACACTGAGCTATTGGCATAGGAATTATCAGTCAGTCTCAAAAGACCTCAAGTGCATTCCTGGAAACAAAAACAAAGACATAGTCCATATAGTTATACCAGCATGGCCCAAAGTCCATTTAATGGAACCTTGGGTCTATAGGGTACAAGTAAGGGTTACAGAGAAAAAGGTTCTTTAGTCAAAGAAGCCTGGGATATAATAGGTCCATGTTCAACAAGTTTCTTGTCTGCAGAACTTCTCAGAGCCTTTAATATGCAATCATATATTGGAAGGCTAAGAAGGGGCTATTATATGCAGTATTTCTCATATATTTCATACTATTCTATAGAAAACTATTGCTGAATTTCAGATTTGCCTCAGTTCTCAGACTCTTTTCTCCACCATGGCTATCTCTAGGGAATATGATGGTATGTGGGCAAGAAAATTTTATCATGTATTTTCCAAAGGAGCAATTTCCAGAAGCAATTTGTATAGATATTCGGGTTCTGGAATCTCATATACTGCAACTTGAAAAAAAAATCCCAAGTCTCAATCTACCAAGAAAATCTTATTTTGTTAAAATTAGTTATAAACTGTGAAAGTGAATACAAACAATTGTTTGGAAAAAAAATAAATGAAGCCATTATATAGATAGATACCTTTAATATACCTTTTAAGCATTCATTGTCTCATCTCTCTTTGATCGCTCTTTTTCTCTGAACTGCCTCTCCTTGTTTCTCTTTGTATATCCTGTCTCACTGTCTGTCTTCTTCCTTGTAAGTCTGTTTTTCTGGGTCTGAGTCTCTGTGTATCTTGCTTGCTTACCTTATAGGCTATGTATGATGAGTCAAGAACAAAACATCCTCTTATATGGTGGGGTTTCGTCTTCACAGAAATAGGCCGGAGAATGAGGATTTTTTCATTATATTACCTGTACACTAATCCTAGTGACAAACAAAAAATGTGGGATTTCCATAGTTGTGAACATTAAGAAGTTCTGTGATGTAAAGTAGTCACTTTTGGCTGGTGTCCAGTATAAAAAAGACAGGAACACCAGGTAATGTTTGAAGCAATCCATCAGAGAAATGATGAGAATTTACACTGAATGAAAAGGAAAGGCCTATGAACTTATCACGTAGACTTTTCTTAATTAGAGTGATGCTCAAATCCCAAAGAACTTCTCTACCAACCAGTACTTATAAGGATGCTTTTCACATATTTGTCTAAGTCACAAATAGACATAAATTGCATGATAATAAAATCCTAAATAGAGAAACCGGCATGAGAATTTCTCCATAAAACAGTCATTTTATCCCCCCCCATGCCTTCAACAATGACGCTTCAGTCATTCTATATAATGGAAACCATTATGCTTCTAATTACTCCATGTCCATGACCTCAGAAAGGGCAATTAATCAGTCCTCTCTAACACAGAAAGGGAAGGGGCAGGTATGGCTTGCGAGACCGGATGTTTCTCAAAATATGCACACAGTTGGACTTTCTCCACCTTCTCACCCAGGGATTTTGTTATCTTACACGAAAGGCTTTGGAATAGAATGTGTATTTTTGCTACATCCTCGTCTGCCCCCGCTTGGTAAATAGGACCCTGGAGTCAGATAGCCCAGACTGGACTTTTGGCTTTGCCACTACTGGCTGCGTGATTTTGAGCAAGTCACAAAATTCCTATGCGGCAATTTTCTGACTGGCAAAATGGAATAATAGGAGATGCTTTTGGGAGTTAGGATTAGAATTAAATGAATGTACAGGCTTGCAGGACCTCAAAGAGGGGTATGGGGTGAGCCTTCAAGAACATTTTGGCCATCATTTTATCAAAGATAGTAAGGAAGGAGCCCTCCTTCTGGATTAGAGAATAATGAACAAAACACCAGACGCTGTGACTCCGTGCGATGAGTTAGTATCTGGTCAGAATAGTGCTGGGCACATATGCAACGGTATAGCGCTTTTCAAAATAGTTATAACTACCTATCACAAAATTTATGCTGTTGCGTGCTCCTTTTGGTATTTTCACTTATTAGACAATGAAAGATCATTTTTATTTTATTTTATTTTTTTTAAAGATTTTATTTATTTATTCGACAGAGAGAGACAGCCAGCGAGAGAGGGAATGCAAGCAGGGGGAGTGGGAGAGGAAGAAGCAGGCTCATAGCGGAAGAGCCTGATGTGGGACTCGATCCCGTAACACCGGAATCACGCCCTGAGCCGAAGGCAGACGATTAACCGCTGTGCCACCCAGGCGTCCCTGAAAGATCATTTTTAAACTCAAAGCCCACTCTTTAAAAATTTCTCCCAATATCCTGGTGTTCTACTTTGGGATAAGTTGCTAAGATTACACTGCAAAATTTTTGTCCCATTGTAAGTCATCTGGTCTCTGATTTTGAATCTTAAAATAATAGAATATATGCTTATTCTAAAATCATAGCTGTTTCTCCAATTTTGAAAACACTGTGGAAGGCAAGTGACCTGTAATTTCAGAGGCAAGTAAATAACAGCAATTGGAACACTGACATGGGAGATGCGCTATGTACAACAGGATAAAGTCAGGACAAATATGGTGTATGGATCGTCAACTGCTGTCATGGAGAGAAGCTGGTTTCTATCCATTTTTAGGCTTAGAAAGGGAAATGCACGAAACACTATAAATGTGTCCAAGTAGAGGAAATAGTTAGATAAATGGAAGTGTATCCACCCCTGAAACCCTACGTAGCTATTAACAATGTTTTTGAAGAATATGTTTTAAATTGTGGAATGTGTGCCACATGGTAAATGAAAAAAAGCTGTCGATAAAACAGTACTATGACATTTCAGTTCAATAAAATACCTACCATGTGAGTTTCTTTTTAATGATGGATTAAGCCTAAATGGACATGTACATGTTTTCTTACAAAGTAATGATAATCTCTGAGCAATGATATCATGTGTGACTTTAATGTATGTATTATTTCTGTAGTTTTCAAAATTCCTATAAGAAACATGCATTCCTGAAGATGACTCACCAGTGTTAGTGATATCCATGATAATTAGTTAGAAGCAGTTCCAGGAAAAGATGGTAGTTAAAATACCACTGTGTTCAATTAAAATGCAACAAAACTTTGTAAAACAGTGTGCCTTTCTAAGCATTACCCACACTTACGAGTAACATAGGAAAGAGACACCAACATTAGCGAGTATTTAATGGGAACCAGACATGACGCAAAACACACTGTACACATGACTTCCTTAATCCTCACTACAAGTTGGAATAATTATCATCTCCATTTCACAGCCAAGGAACAAATTAAAAAGCATATGTGACTTGCCCAAGGTAATTCTATTAGGAACTGGTATAGATGAGTTCCACTCATGTCTGTCTAATTGCACAGTTCGTGATCTTAATAACTACACTGGAATTATTAATTTATATCTATGCTTCATTTTTCATTCACATGTGGGGCTTTGGGCCATAAAAACAATTTTGATCACAGCAACACGGAGATTTTCTCATGCATGCCAGTGGATTCAAGGATTTTAGAAGAGTTGGGGCGCCTGGGTGGCACAGCGGTTAAGCGTCTGCCTTCGGCTCAGGGTGTGATCCCGGCGTTATGGGATCGAGCCCCACGTCAGGCTCCTCCGCTATGAGGCTGCTTCTTCCTCTCCCACTCCCCCTGCTTGTGTTCCCTCTCTCACTGGCTGTCTCTATCTCTGTCAAATAAATAAATAAAATCTTTAAAAAAAAAAAAAGGATTTTAGAAGAGTAGAATGCTCTAGAAACTGTACACCATCAGGTTGACACTATAGAATACCCTGTAATTTACTGACTTTTGCTTGGAAGAGACTAACAGCCCTCTTGCCTGAACCTACCACACTGAAGGATTCACAGTTTCCAAAGTCAAACAAACTTGTTCTGAGAGAATATTCCCACTATGTGGTTTAACTTCCAATAGAAACTTGGGGCCAGCTGCCATTTTCCCCTCTGCCAGAATAAACAATGTATTATTGCTCTTTGTGTTTTACGTCCAAATCCTGAAGGCAATGCTATTTCTAGATCATTAGAGATAAAAATGAACTGGAAACAAAATGGAGATTCATAATTAACAGACTCGAGGCTTTCTTTGGCAGACAACTTGCGAAACTATCATGGCTTTATAATGTTTGTTGGCTTCAAGGGCCAAGAGCTTCCTCCTGCAAGTGAGCGAAGTGGCAGTTCTAGCCTAACTATTTGTGTTTCCTGCACTGGAGGTGCCTTACCATGTCGACTGTGATCTGGAACAAATGAATAACCAGAGAGCAAGTTTTCGGCCTCAGCTCCACCGGCATGTGGGGCTGGGTAATACTTTGCTGTGGGGGCTATCCTGGGCATTAGGGTGTTTCGTAGGGTTCCTGGCCTTTACCCACCAGATGTGAATAGTATTCCCCTAATTGCAAGAGATGTCTAGACCAAAAATGCTCCAGATAGTGCCAAATGACCCCTGACAATGCACTAAGGGAGAATTTACTGACCATAGGATATTCCCAAACTTGGCTTTTTCACATCCTTTAGAAAAATAAGCTTGACCATACCATGGTACACAATGGGCAGCTGTACAGGCCCCATGTACAGCTCTCTGGCTGTGGTTGATTGGGCAAAGTTTAACGTGTGACTCAAGCTGAGCAGTCATATTTGGTCTTTTTGGAGAATACATTTAAAACACAGGAAGCAAGTCACATATGTTTGGGCTGTATTGTGATGCCATATGAGATCGGAGTTGGCACCATGGAAATGAAAGCTTCACACCAGACCCTGAGTTATAGGGATTCAAAAGCTAAAATCTTGGTTCAGTCTCATTATTCGTGTATAGAAATGCAACTGATTTCTGAGCATTGATTTTGTATCCTGCCACATTACTGAATTGCTCTATAACTTCTAATAGTTTGGGAGTGGATTCTTTTGGGTTTTCCATATAGAGTATCATGTCATCTGCGAAGAGAGACAGTTTGACTTCTTCTTTGACGATTTGGATACCTTTTATCCCTTTTTGTTGTCTGATTGCTGTTGCAAGGACTTCTAGTACTATGTTGAATAATAGTGGCGAGAGTGGGCATCCTTGTCGTGTTCCTGATCTTAAGGGAAAGGCTTCCAGCTTTTCCCCATTGAGAATGATATTTGCATCCCATTTACAATAGCACCAAAAACCATACGTTACTTTGGAATTAACTTAACCAGAGACGTAAAGGATCTATATTCTAGAAACTATAAATCACTCTTGAAAGACATTGAGGAAGACACAAAAAGATGGAAAAATATTCCATGCTCATGGATCGGAAGAATTAACATAGTTAAAATGTCCATGCTACCCAGAGCAATCTACGCTTTCAATGCTATCCCAATCAAAATACCAAGGACATTTTTCAAAGAACTGGAACAAATAGTCCTTAAATTTGTATGGAACCAGAAAAGGCCCCGAATCGCCAAGGAACTGTTGAAAAGGAAAAACAAAGCTGGGGGCATCACAATGCCGGATTTCGAGCTGTACTACAAAGCTGTGATCACAAAGACAGCATGGTACCGACACAAAACAGACACATAGACCAATGGAACAGAAGAGAACCCAGAAATGGACCCTTGGCTCTTTGGGCAACTAATCTTTGATAAAACAGGAAAAAACATCCAGTGGAAAAAAGACAATCTCTTCAATAAATGGTGCTGGGAAAATTGGACAGCTACATGCAAAAGAATGAAACTTGACCACTATCTCACACCATACACAAAGATAAACTCCAAATGGACAAAAGACCTCGATGTGAGACAGGAATCCATCAAAATCCTAGAGGAGAACATAGGCAGCAACCTCTACGACATCGGCCAAAGCAACCTTTTTCATGACACATCACCAAAGGCAAGAGAAACAAAAGATAAAATGAACTTGTGGGACTTCATCAAGAGAAAAAGCTTCTGCACAGCCAAGGAAACAGTCACAAAAACTAAGAGGCAGCCCACGGAATGGGAGAAGATATTTGCAAATGATGCTACAGATAAAAGACTGGTATCCAAGATCTACAAAGAACTTCTCAAACTCAATATGTGAGAAACAAATAAACAAATCATAAAATGGGCAGAAGATATGAACAGACACTTTTCCAAAGATGACTTACAAATGGCTAACAGACACATGAAAAAATGTTCAAAATCATTAGCCATCAGGGAAATTCAAATCAAAACCACACTAAGATACCACCTTTCGCCAGTTAGAATGGCAAAAATGGACAAGGCAAGAAACAACAATTGCTGGAGAGGATGTGGAGAAAGGGGACCCCTCCTACGTTGTTGGTGGGAATGCAAGTTGGTACAGCCACTCTGGAAAACAGTGTGGAGATCCCTTAAAAAGTTAAAAATTGAGCTACCCTATGACCCAGCCATTGCACTACTGGGTATTTACCCCAAAGGTACAGACGTAGTGAAGAGAAGGGCCATATGTACCCCAATGTTCATAGCAGCATTGTCCACAATAGCTAAATCGTGGAAGGAACCGAGATGCCCTTCAACAGATGACTGGATTAAGAAGTTGTGGTCCATATATACAATGGAATATTACTCAGCTATCAGAAAGAATGAATTCTCAACATTTGCTGCAACATGGACGGCACTGGAGGAGATAATGCTAAGTGAAATAAGTCAAGCAGGGAAAGACAACTATCATATGATTTCTCTCATCTATGGAACATAAGAACTAGGAAGATGGGTAGGGGAAGAAAGGGATAAAGAAAGGGGGGGTAATCAGAAGGGGGAATGAAGCATGAGAGACTATGGACTATGAGAAACAAACTGAGGGTTTCAGAGGAGAGGGGGGTGGGGGAATGGGATAGACTGGTGATGGGTAGTAAGGAGGGCACGTATTGCATGGTGCACTGGGTGTTATACGCAACTAATGAATCATCGAACTTTACATCAGAAACCAGGGATGTACTGTATGGTGACTAACAATATAATAAAAAAACATTAAAAAAAAAAAGCTAAAATCTTGGAAAAGGGAACCAGTCTGCACAGAGGAGAATGAGGGCAATAGAGATCAGAAGTACTGTGTCCCATGAACAAAGAAAGCAAGATGGCTGATGCTGAAAGAATTTGTGAATTCCATGAGGTTTCTGGTAACTAGACTCCCAGGATTCTATTTTCTTAAAAAAAATAACTTTACTTGGTCAGGCTTTAGTGTGTTTCTCTTTCTAATCTACCATACTTCATAATGGAAATATACAACACAAGCCAATCTAGAAGGTGTCCTGCTCCATCTGTTTCTAGAGGTAGAATGATGGATCCTGAGCCAAGAGATTCAGGTTCTATTTGCTACTGTGTGACCCTGAGCAAGCGACTCACTTGAGTCCTGATTTTCTCACTGAAAATCAGAGTCTTGATTTTCTTACTGAAGAATTTGAATCTCACCTTATACCTGGCTCTAAAATTATGAAAGATAATGACGGGGAGAGATACTTGTGGTCCTTCTGAACCGTGGACTCACTATTAACACATATAAAGTTGTTTTAAAGATGGTGGTCAAGACTTGGTATTACAGTCAGTTAGTCTGGGCCTAAGAGTCAGTCAAGCTACAGCTTGTCAACCATGTCATCCATGGGACCAATGGAACGTTACATAACCCTTCTGAGCCTCAGTTTCTTCATGTTTAAAATGGAAGGAAAGGCGTATCTGCTGCAATGATCCCTGTCTTCCGGCCTTCAAGTCCTTATAGGTCACTCCCACACTGACTGGTGATGATTGAAATAACCAACAGGTTGTTGTGGAAACAGTGAAGTATGACTTCTGAGGCTAGATTATAAAAAAGAAGGTCACTGTGGCTTCTATATTGTTCTCGTGGATTATTCACTCTGGGTGAAGCCAGCTGCCACCCTGCGAGGACACTGAGCTCCTACGGAGTGGTCCACACAGCAAGGAATTGAGTCCACCTGCCCACAGCCATGTGAGCGAGCCATCTTGAAACTGTCCTCCAGCACCAGTCAAGCCTTTAGATCTTGACTGCAACTGCGTGAGAGACCCAGAGCCAAACACAGTCAGCTAAGTGGAATTCCTGACCCACAGGAGCTATGAGAGAATGGCTGCTGTTTCAAGCTGCTGCGTTGTTGGGGGTCATTTGTGACACAGCAATAGGTAACTGTTCTAGGATTGTTGGGAGGAGTAAATAAAACAATGTGTGAGAAGGGTTTAGGACAGTGCTTGGCGCATGGCGAACATCCAGAGCACCTCTATTTGTTTATGAATGTATGTGAGGCACCCAGAGCAGAGTCCGGCACAGAGTAAATGCTCACCAAATACGCACTGAATAAATGTTAGGTCTTTAGTACCACTGACGCCATCATCATTATATAAAACCTCAATCCAAAATCACTTCCCCAATGAGCTGGACCCTCCAATTTCTTGAGAAATTATTTTACCTTAATCTTCTCTCAAAAACATTAAAATAAGCTATGTGAACGTCACACAACCAGAGAAACAAGAATTCTAACTATGCTGAAGACTGGCATCTGTACAACCTTCCAGGGCTTTGGACGCACCTTGTTCATTATGCCGGACCATGCGTAGGTGAAACAAAGAACATATGTATATTACAGGCAGTGAGCGCCTAGATAAACACCTAAAGAGAGATGTAAAAGCAGCTACTTACCATCGACACAGGAAGGTCTGTTTCTTGTCGTGCCAGCCACTTTTCCAGGTAGACAGGAACACTTGACTGTTTGCGACCGCTCCTCGATGCGATTCTTATTACAACATCTGTGCGCGGCGATCACTTCACATGTCCCTCCTTCTGGCAAGAGAGAAAGAACAGGGACATTGATTAGAAATAATTCAGTGGCCATGAACGCCTGTGGGGGCACGTGTGGAGGGGTAGGGGAAAGTGAGAGAAAATATAGAAATAGTTTCTATGAGACATGATCAGTGTGGGACTCTCTCCCATCCACTCTCTATAACACCTATCTACACGTGTCTACAAGACTATAGGCTAGGTATGCACAGCCCTGGAGAAGACAGGTATTACAGCACTATACTTCAAATGCAACAAAGAGCCCCAGTGAATAGCCCTCAAGGGGCGATGATTCTAGGCTGTATATACGGAGAAGCAGTGAAGCAAAGCATGCCTAGAGCCAACACAAAATAGTCTACCTGATTTAAGTGCGTTATATTTTGGGAGCTCACTCCTGTGTGGTCTTTCCATTTACACTTCTCTGAGCTCCCTTCCCTAATGACAAGCAACTGACACGCCGGTCATACAGAACTTGCAGCAGCAGGAAGACTGCCCAGAAATTAGCTCTCCCTCCCACTGCCTGCCCACTCTCTGGGGGGCTGAGTGAAAAACCTGGTTGGGGAGTCATTCCCAAATCCAGATCTCATCCAAAAATGATAGGAGGAATTGGTGGAAGAAAATAGGTATGTGCTTTAAATGGCATCTCAAATTACAGAGCTAGGCATCTGGCTTCATTTAATTATTACAGGTCAGCCATGCGTTCAACATTTATGGGCAACCTAATGTATGTCATTCTCCACTAGGTTCTTAATAGGTGCACGGCTGGTCTGTCTGAATGTTGGTGAGCATTCAGGTGGCTCTTGCCAGCCTGTAGGACAGTTCTTCAGGGGCACAAAAGATACTCCAAGTGACCGGAAACCAGAAATTAACTTTCTCAATATCAAGTTTTATGTTCAGGAAGAATGTATTTTATTTGACAAGAATGGACCCAGCACATTTAGGATTCAGTTGGCATAAATCCAGCAAGCATTTGTCAAGAAACCGCTATATACAAGTCACTGTGTTATAAATTGTCAGGGACATGTGTTCAGCCCATACATGGCGGGCCCTTAGGAAATACTGGATAAAAAAGAGAGGAGGGAAGGAAGAGAGGAGACAGGAAAGACTTAAGACCCAGCCTCATCCTATCCTGAGAATCCACAATATAAAACAGTGATTCTCAGAGTGGGTGGAGTAGTGGGGGATGGGCTGATTTTGCTATTCACCTACCCACTAGTGATATTTGGAGAAGTCTGGAGACATTTTTATTTTTTTTATTTTTTTATTTTATTTTATTTTTTTTATTTTTATTTTTTTTATTTTTTTTTTTTTAAGATTTTATTTATTTATGTGACAGAGAGACAGCCAGTGAGAGAGGGAACACAGCAGGGGGAGTGGGAGAGGAAGAAGCAGGCTCATAGCGGAGGAGCCTGATGTGGGACTCGATCCCGGAACGCCAGGATCACGCCCTGAGCTGAAGGCAGACGCTTTAACGACTGCGCTACCCAGGCGCCCCGAAAGACTTTAAACTATTTTATTTTTTTAAAAGATTTTATTTATTTATTCGACAGAGATAGAGACAGCCAGCGAGAGAGGGAACACAAGCAGGGGGAGTGGGAGAGGAAGAAGCAGGCTCACAGTGGAGGAGCCTGATGTGGGGCTCGATCCCTGAACGCCGGGATCACGCCCTGAGCCGAAGGCAGACGCTTAATGACTGCGCCACCCAGGCGCCCCTGGAGACATTTTTAATTGTCATTACTGGTGGAGGGTAGGTGCTACTGGCATCTAGCAGCTTCTGAAGGCCATGGACGCTGCTAAACATCCCACTGGGCACAGGGAAGATCCCACAACAAAGAAGTATCTTTTTTTTTTTTTTAAGATTTTATTTATTTATTTGACAGAGAGACAGAGAGACAGCCAGCGAGAGAGGGAACACAAGCAGGGGGAGTGGGAAAGGAAGAAGCAGTCTCCCAGCAGAGGAGCCTGATGCAGGACTCGATCCCAGAACGCTGGGATCACGCCCTGAGCCGAAGGCAGACACTTAACGACTGAGCCACCCAGGTGTCCCATCTGAGCCACACAGGCATCCCAACAAAGAAGTATCTTGTCCAGAATGTCATCAGTGCCCAGGTTGAGACATCCTGGTTTAATAGGAAAGAAACACAAGAATCTCTGCTTCAAGGCAGACTAATTCTGCCTCCCTTCAATGGGAAGGGAGAGTTTGGGCTTTCCAGCCAGCTTCTTCTAGTCTGAATTTCAGCTCTGCTGCTTACTGAGTGCTTCAGTTTCCTTGTCTGTAAAGTGGGAATAATATTAACACCTGTCTCACAGGGTTGCATGAGTATAAACCAACATAACACATGTATAGGGGTTAGCACTGAGCCTGATACATGCTAGAGAGTCCATATGTGCTCCCTATGATAATATCTGGTCATGATGATATATTTCCTTGGGAATGTCACCCTTCTCTCTGCCTAAGTAACTGGGCAAATACAGCTTTTCCTAGAATACTCCCTCCTACTCCCCATCCTTCCACCCACCACCCACAAGTCAAACGCACTCACTAACCAGTCTTTGAACTCAACGCAAAGGTCATCTGAGAACATCTCACTTCTACCAATGTTCGTTCTCTTGGCACTTTACACATTTCCTCACACAAGCGTATCCACAAGTCTGTGACCACAGGCATATTGAAAGCTTGGGCAGGGTCAAGGTCAGCCTTATTATCAACCACTGCTGGGGGTACACTACAATTGTTGGTGGAATGAATGAAGAAATAAGTGCATTGACTTAAAATTAACACCACAAAACAAGTACCAAGTACTTGTTTATGTCCGATCTGCGGACATAGATCGAAAGGGAGACCCATTTGTTTCTGAAGAATTCAAAAGGCTTCTAAAATTGGGAGTTGAAAGACAACTTCAACAGGCCATGATGAAGAAAAGCATTTCACTAATGTGAAAGGTTGGGGCATTTTTTTAAATACAACCTTTTAATTAATTATAGAATAGTCTTAGACTTATAGGCAATTTGTGAGGATAGTACTGCGAGTTCCTGTATGTCACACCCTATAATTTCCTACTTTTATTCCTCTAATATTAACATCTTACGTGAGTAGGCTAGGTTTGTTACAATTAATGAACCAACACTGCTGCATTAATTAAAGTCCATGCTATATTCAGATTTCCTTATTTGTACCTACTGTCTTTTTTTCTGTTCCAGGATACCATCCAGGATGCCACATCACATTTAGTTACTTTATCTCCTTAGGCTTCTCTTGGCTATGATAGTTTCTCAGACATTCCTTCCTTTTCGATGACCTTGACAGTTTTGAGAAGTGTTGCTCGGGTTATTTTGTAAACTGTCCCTCAGGTGGGATTTATCTGATGCTTTTCTTACGATTAGACTGAGGTTATGTGTTTCTGGAGGAAGACCACAGAGGAAAAGTGCCATTCTCATCATATCATATCAAAGGTACACACTATCAACATGACTTACCACTACTGGAGCTGACCTTGATCACTTGGCTAAGGTAGTGCTCGTCAGAGTCCCCCACTGTAACATCACTCTCCTCCCTGCCTTTCACACTGTCCTCTTTGGAAGGATGTCACTATGTGCAGTCCACACTTAGGGAGTAGAGAGTTATGCTGTCTCTCTGAGGTTCCAGTATCGACTAAAAGTACTGGGATTTCGTCTGCATGACAGATATGTCTCCTCCCTCCCATCTACTTACTTGCTCAATCATTTATGTCAGTGTGGACTCACAGATGTTTATTTTACACACTGGGTTATAATTCAATACTACATTATTTTGTTGCTCAGAATGGTCCTGCCCTGGCTGCTGTGAGCTCCTTCGGTTGGTTTCTGCGTCCTGTCTCCTTGTCCTGCCCCCTACCCTGACCTTTTTTGAGCACTTCTTTACTTTATGACACTACAGGGTGCCTCAGGCTGATCTTGTATGTGTCCTACCCCAGTCCTAGAACCAGATTTCTCTAAGGAGTTGGTCAGGGCATTTAAAAGAAGATGTTAGAGGAGATGGACCTAAGGACCTGGTATAGAATGAAATTGGAGAAAACCTCCCTCTCCAGAAAGAGTACTTGGTGTGATTCTGTTTCAGTGAGGCACTAATGGGGATTTTGAAGCCAAGAACTGATAGGATCTAGATACTGTTCAAGAGTGACCCCCCTGGCTGCCGTGTTAGGGAGGAATTAGAGAAGTGCAAGGTGGCAAAGCAGAAGAAACAAAGGCCAACGCAAAATTCTGAGCAGAAAGTAAGGGGGCTTAAACTTGGAACATGGGAAGAATGTCACACTGTTGCCACATGTCCTTCACTGGGATGAGAGTTAATGAAACAATAGGGCTAATCACACATTACACTCCTCAACCCAGACACCTGCAATCAGGTTGCTTTAACTTGTAATCGTCAACTCTGAGTACCCTTAGTCAATTCAGTAATTGCTGGTTCTATACTTCATGAAAATACCACCAATTTTAATGTTACTACTTGGCTTTAATACAAGACTGAAGCAATATTTATGAGTGAAAATGGCACAAGCTATAGAAAAGCTTCTAGGATATACCTTGAATCTCATTTGATTTTCAGTGAAGTCAATGACAGACATGCCAAATCATCCAAATTACCACCCTGAGTTAAACAATGTGAACAATGAGGCGGCCCCTGGGGGCCCAAAGCCAGTCTCGTCAAGCACTCTTGTCGATGAGCCAAAGGAACAGTTCCGGGTCGGCTCAGTGCTCCTGACATTTACTGAACTCCAATCGGATGTGCGCACTGTGCTTGGCACTTCGCCTACGTTATTTACAAACCTCCTGGTGACTGTAAAAGCTTTTGTCTCCTCTTTACAGATGAAAAGCTGAGACTCAGAGAGAGGTTGAATAACATTCCCCAAATTACACAAGTGTGAAGTGGTCTGCGGGACTCCAAAATTTCGCCTTTGTGCATCTTGTCACGAGCCGTCATTCTTTGTTGATGAAGAGCTTCCAAAAGGAAGTCAACGCTGTGCTTACAAAGTTTATCAAGGTTAAATATCCAACTCACTCTTCTTCCCCCAAATATATTCTGACCCCATTAGCTACCACTCTTCCCTCCATCGCTCTGCTCTATGGACACTGGTCTTCTTGTAGGCTATTGCCTGAACATGGCAGGCGTGGTCCCTCTCAAGGTTACTCTAAAACCAGGTAGGTGTTTCCCTAAATAAGAGGCTCATCTGGTCTTCTTGACAAGTTGAACTATGCCCCACCTGGGACACAGCAAATCTATGGCTCCCTCCCTCACTCTCTCCATATCTTTGCCCAAACGTCATTTATTTTTCAGAGTCTCACTTGACTACCCTATTTAAATCATAATTCTCTAGAAAGCATTCATGATCTCCCCTTATTTTGCTCCATGTCCTTACCTGTGTCACCTCCAGAAAATCTGTAATATTCAATTACTGTATGTAATTTATTTCTTATCCTATTGTCTCTATGTTCCTCCTCCCAATATAACCTCCTCAAGGATAGGGACTCCTGTTGTTTAGTTACTAAACATTGTCCGGCAGAGTTTAACAAGTGTTTAACAAGAGTTTAACAAGTGACACAGCTACATAACTAGTGGTGATAACTACAGTTTATACAGGAATTAACCACTTGACTACTTATTATGTTCCTGACACCATGATAGATACATTATAAACCTTTAATTCATTTTATGGTTACTAAAACCCAATGAGGTTATGATTACCCCCATCTTACAGGGGAGGCAACTGAGATGAAGAGCAGCTAAGAAACTAGCCCATGTTTTAACTACCCAGACACCTATTTCCTGGCAGCATGTGGACCACAGCCCAGATCCTCTGATTTCCTTTGCAGTGCACTTTCCCCAGTCCCACCCAGGCCTGGCATACATGCTGACATTTCTCTGAAAAGAGAAGGAGAACTCAGTGACTGGAAAGTGACAAGTGCTCCATTTTCATTAAAACCTTGTGTATAAAGTCAGTGACCCCAGACCATGTCTTCTTTGGGCTCACGGATGATGGATTTGCACACAGGAAGCCAGAGAGGTGTTGCTGTAAATAACAAGCTCATCTGGTCTTGACAGGTTCAACTACAGCTTCATCTTATACCAGCTGCTTGGGTATGCCAATGTGGAATATGCAATCAGGTCCTGGAGCCCATAGGACCCTAAAATTTAGAAAGTCTGATTAGACCTGTCATAGCCAAATCTCCTGAATCCAATGGTTTATATTTGTGACTGACCTAGCCATAGTCAACCAGAGAAAGTTAATCTTTCAATCTAGCCAGACCATGAAACTGTGGTCCACTGACTTGTGTTGGTGAAATAAAAATATTAGACAGTTGACAGGAAATGGCTCAGTTCTTTTATAACCATAGGGAAAGACTTTTTCAAGACCCTCTGGAACTGTAATCTTACTTACCTATTGTGTTCGTTAGCTGGCTGCTTGAAAAAGGGGACTGGAAACTAAAACATCTGCCAGCTTCGTCCCTGATGTGTAAGGTTTGTCATAACCCTTTCCGGAAACTAGAAAATTGTTCCTTTAAATCTGTTTTATCTGCATTTTAAAGATTACCTAGTGAACTGTCCTTTCAAACCTAACTGCCAAGGTTATTGCAAAATCATAATGATAATATTTGTCATGTAAATGTCTCTCAGACTTTGCTTTGGTGCCAACGCCAATCCATTCCTAAATTTCATCTCAATCCAAGTCGAAATGATTTCAAGATGAGCTATGGCCTCTCAAAGCAGTTATTTAAGTGCTCAGAAAATTGAGCTTCCCTTTTTTGCTTATGGATTATCTGGAAAATGGCTTCTTTTCTGGATTTCACCCAACATCTGTAGCTCCAGCAAACACAACGGAGAGGTAACCTATTAGCTAATGACAAAGAATGTGGCATAAAGAACAAACAAGTATAAAGGTTGTTTGTACTATTCAAATTTTCCAGATTATTGCTCGTATCATCACTTGACTTTGTCTATGGGAAACCTCTAAGATAAAATATAAGAAATTAGCCTCATACCCTAAATCGCATTTTATAAGGGATCCCATCGTTCTTTTATATTAGAAGGTAAATGCAGCAATTACCCAGCTAACACAGGTCAGTTGAAAGATGTTAGATACGTTAGATGAACATCAATTTCTGTTCCCCCTCTACCACAGATTTTCTAAGTGGTGGCCTTGCTTCTCACTCCCTTTGTCCATGTTCACCCAAGTGGCAATGGCCAAGTTCCCTGCAGGGAAGCTCCATGGGGCAGCTCTCCACTTTCCTTTCTGCTTTTTCTCTTGTGTTTGTCAGTCCTCTGAGTACATTATCAAAACCTATTTTTAACAGGAAGAGAAAGTTTCTAATATCCAAAAAAGGGGGAAAAAAAGACAGCATTCCAAGATTATTTCTGGCAGCAGCAGCGCTCTCTGAGCTGGAGAAGTTAAAAAAATGCCAAGCCCAATATGCTCCTAGCAATGATCCCTCCTTCCCAGCTCAATGCATCACTGTCTTGCCCAGCACAAGCGAGGAAACACAAAGAAGATGAATTGCTAAGGGTAACGTTTCTCTTAAAAAAGTCCCCACTGATGACAATGATATGTCAAAATAGAAAGAGATGATGAGTTTAGAAATGACTGGCAAGCAGATGGCTAAAACTTTGAAGGCTGGCATCATGAAACAGGGTTTTCCCCCAGAATGGTCATCTAAGAGAGCTCATGCCAAGCCACTGGATTGCTCTGGGCTACAAACTGGGTCAGCCATGTAAGAATGGACACTGACGGGAAACTGCTAACGTCTGATCCTTTTCATCTGCCAGGGAACTTGACATTTAGTAGTTTA
Source organism: Ursus arctos (assembly GCF_023065955.2). Classification (NCBI taxonomy): domain Eukaryota; kingdom Metazoa; phylum Chordata; class Mammalia; order Carnivora; family Ursidae; genus Ursus; species Ursus arctos. The sequence continues at coordinate 49,085,664 of NW_026622808.1, read as the reverse complement.
GTGTGGTGTTGATGGCTTCATGTCAAAGACGATCCATGGCTAAGCAATTCAAAATTATCACACCACCAGGTTTTCTGGGAAAGGAAATGCTAGGGAAGAGTATAAAGTTGAAATAGACGAGAATAATCTTAAAAATAAAAAGAGACTATAAGTCTAAACCCTATATTTTATTTTTATTTTATTTATTTATTTATTTTTGCCCCTATACCCATCATTCAGGTCTTTAGGTGTCCTTGAACCATACTGGCAGTTAGATTCCCCTGCTATATGATTCTACAACCTCACATTCTCCCACAATATTATTCACAATGTATTATTTTGACATTTTCAAATACTCTTTTGCTTTTCCTCTAAAGGGTAAAGGCAGCAATTTTTCTTTTTTATCAGTCTATCCCTAGTACTCAGCTTGGAATCTGACCTATGTTTGGTCTGTAAATATTTGTTGAATGAATGAACCTCTTCCCTGAAGACTAGCTTTGGGTCCCCATGGTATGATCTCTTCACAAGCCAAACCTCTTTTGTAAAATATCTCCCAACAGGAGTGTTTGGTTCACTGCTTGTCTATCCTGTTGGGCTGGACACTCCATGATAGTAGGGACCACATCTTGTTTACTTCTTTATCCCTAGCGCCTGGCATAAGAGTAGGAATTCACACATTTGCTAAATGACTGAATGATGGATGGATGGATGGATGGAAGGAAGGAAGGAAGGAAGGAAGGAAGGAAGGGAGGGAGGGAGGGAGGGAGGAAGGAAGGAAGGAAGGAAGGAAGGAAGGAAGGAAGGAAATAAGGAAGGCAGGAAGGAATCAGAAGAACAAAGAAGGAAGGGAAGAAGTGAGGGGGAGAAAGAGTAAGCAAAGAGGAAATAAAAGGAGGGAAAAGAAGAAAGACTAAATATAAATTAATTCTCTTTAGGGGAACTTTTCCTATTTAAAGATTTGTTACGTGATCTTTTAAGAAAATGAACTTGAATGATAGATGTAGCTTTTGCCAAGAAGTGACCTTTTAATACACCTTCTAGAAAAATCCTCTCGGAAATTTGGTTTGGGGTACAGCCAAATGTACAAAAGACAAGCTTTTTATTCTGCACAAAATGACTGGAACATGAAATAGCAATTAAGAGTAACCATAAGGAAACTTCAGTCCTCATTAAAAGTTAAGCCAGGATATATCTGCTTATAGTCGAGGGCAACTTTTGGAGAAAATGAAGAAAATGTAATCAAGGAATGTTAAGACTGACATCATTATTCAGAACCTTCTACTTTCACTGCATTGTAAATGGTCCCTCTCTTTAAAAGCTGTTCAGTCTAAGACAAAGCACAGATTTTTTTGAGATTCACTTTTATAGGATGTTTTGATCAAGGCCTTATAAATAGTTCTCTTGGAATGTATTGTAGTGGATGTTAGAAATGCATATTTAAGACTCTGTTAAAAATGCTTTATTGACCCAGTAGACTGGAAGGAAGCTCCAAGTGTCTCTGTCTGTAAATCACTGACAAGAGAGACACTAATGGATCCTTAAGCATGTTTTGGTCAAGGAGGACAAAATGGCTGCTTGATTTGTTTATGCTTCAGATTAAACAAATTACCATCTCCTCTCTCCTAGGGCTCTGGGGTATGTAGAAAACAGATGAATGTAGGAAAAAAGAACAAATTCAGGGCTGGGCAGCCCTGTTTGAGGCAATATAGCATAATGAATAAGATCACAGATTCTAAAGTTAGGCTGCCAAAATTAGAGTTAGGCTGGATCTGTAGCTTCCAATCATTTTCCATGCTGTGCCTCAAGGTTCTCATCTATAAAATGTGGATAATAATAACATTAATTTCAGTCGTTCTGAGGACTAAGAGAGTATAAGAATTAAATAAGTAGAGGCAGTTATAATAATACTTCTCTCAGAGTAAACTCTGAAAGGTATTCTGCTGTTAGTAATACCGTTGAAATCAGGATTATGACTGAGAAAAAATTTGAACCTTTCCAGTTTTTCTTTTGTTTCACTAACATGGACCATTCCTCACACCTGTATTTCTACTCTCAGTCCAGGCCAATGACTGGGAAACATTTAGACCCCGCTCTTTCCCTAAATGAGATCGCTAAAAGTAATGTAATACTGCGATACACTTATCACCCATCCCCCAGATTTCTCCTTTATTTCTTTAAGGAAGAAAAGGGCTTATACATTGCATATGCTGAAACTCTACTGTAGAAATCATTTTAAAGAACTGCTCTAACAACATGGAAATAAAGTTTACCCAAAGATACACCAATGAGCTCATACAAAGAACACCTTTGATTCTTTAGTGTTCTTTAAATACTACAGAACTTTGACGCTTTTCCAACAAGGATGCCTTGGATAGCATTAGGGAGGGCAACCCAAGTGATGGTTTGGATATCTGATGATGGAGAATAAATACCTTGTATTCTACTATTCTGATGAAGGCCAAGGTTAGAATGAAATGGGGCTTTTAGAGGAATAGCTATGTCCACTGCTGCCCTCGAAGGTACAGGATTATTCATCTAAGTCCCACTTGGATCTCCCCCAACTTTTTGCCTAAACTGAAATCCCTGGTCCAGCTGAGTGATAGGTTATCAGGATTTTCTTCTCTATTGCTAGCCTTCAAGGCATGGAATGATATGGAAGCAATTTCTAGCAAAGAGACAGGTAACCCAACTGGGGATGTACTGTATGGTGACTAATATAACAAAATAAAAATTATTAATCAAAAAAAAAAAAAAAGAGAGACAGGTAACCCTATTTTACATGAGCAACTCCTCTGGCTGTGTTAATTTCCCTAAAATTACATGAAACACTGACCTTAAAGGTTGAATATTGAAATGATACTTCAGATAACTGTATTACCAACTGGGTGACTAGGAACCAACTGTATTACCAACTGGTTACCAACTGGGTGACTAGGAACAAGGTGTAATCTCTAAACTCTGGTCCCTCATAAGGAAAATGCCCAACTCTACCAGATAGAATTAGAAAGTTGTCTATTAATACACCAAATAACACACAGTAGTCAGACTGTAAATAACATCTAACATTCTTATGGTTAACATGAAAAAGTGAAACCCGGTTTTAAAGACGACACTGGAGGCAGTTACTTCCCGCACGAGTTTTGATGGAAGGATGGAATCGTGAAAGGCTGAAAGATGGAAGAATTTACCTTTCAGCCTCCAGCACCTCATGTCCAATGTCTGAACCGTTCATGCAATTGTGGGTCTGATGTGCTCTCTTTACTGGATCCTTGCCTTTCTGCTCTTATGTCTTTATTCATTTTTTCTCTGTGTTTCCTCATGGCATTTAGTTAATGGCATACAAGTAGGAATACTCTCTGAGATCAAAGTCCAACAACAATTATAAACTTGTTTTATTCTCTTAAAATGAGATTCTTCGATTGTCCTTAGCAGGTGAGTATAGTAGATGCTAATAGGAACATGGGTGGTAATTATACATAAACTCCACTAGGAAAACATAAAAGTGTAGCCAACAAAATAAAGCAGGCAATGCGATGACTCCAGACCCATCACCTTTAAACCGTAACTGTTGCCATTTTTTCCTCAAGCTAAACAACAACAACCAAAATGCCCATGGAATATCATTTCTGATTTGGCTGAGAAGCAGACACAAAAAGACTAAGATACACTTTGCGACAATCAAGGAAGAAAGTGGCCGTAAAATGCTTTCCTCTGAGGAAGCATTCTCACTTTCGGCTCCGATGCCCACCAGTGGGTCCCCCTGCTGAGTCAGGAACGGATCTTAAATTGCAGCTTCTTGCTTTTGTATCCGTAGGAAAACCACAGGAATATCCGTTTCCATCCATGGGCTAATTACTCCCCAACTCCTAATTGAATTCTTAAGCGTTATGGAAATCTGTTCCACAAACATTAAAATTAGCATTTTGCATCTACTGAATTTTATAATTAAGGCTCCTGTCAGGAAGCGGTCTCCGCAGTAGTGAGGGCTGGGATGTCTGTGAGTCCCCGAGGGTCCACGTGTGGGACAATGGTTAAGCGTACAGTGTTCAAGTTGGATTTTGGAGCTCTGTTGACTGAGCTGAAATAACCGCCTTCCCCCTTTATTAACTGTATTTACCTCAGGAAAATCACGTAAGCTTTTCATTCTTAGTTTTATCATCTGTAAAATGGGGAAGGTGATAGTACTTTCAGGATGAGGATGTTGTGAGGATCGGTGAGTGAATGCTGGCAAAGCACTTAGAACAGCGCCTGAAGTGTAAGAATAATGCAATTTCCTGCTATTAATATTCTTGCTATTATTAGTTTTAGCTGTGGCAGCCATCAGAACTGCTAAATGACTCTCTCTGGCTCTTTCCCTCCTGGGCTGACTGGTATTCTTAGCCCCCTTGTGGGAGGTGGGGCCATGTGACTATTTCTGCGCTCAGGGAAGTCACTTATCACTTCCATGCTGTTTTTAATTCCCTATGCAGGACTCTCCCCAGCTCTCTTCCTGCTGGTGGGACAACCCAGAAATATTTTAGATCACGGATTGGCGAACTTTCCCTGTAAAGGTCCAGAGAGTAAATATTTTTGGCTTTGTAGGCCATCTGGTCTCTGTGGTTAACTACTAAACTGTGATTTTATCACGAAAGTAGCCATGAACAATACATAGACAAATGAGTGGGGCTGGCTGCTGGTAACATGTTATTTATGGAAACTGAAACTTGAGTTTCATGTAATTTTTATGTGTCACACAATATTCTCTTGAGGGTTTCTTTTAAAGCCATTTAAAGAGGTGCAGGCTATCTTGAGGTCCTTGGTGGTGCAAAACGGTTGATGGACCAGACAGGACCTCTGGGCCATGGTTCGCCCTCCCTCGTTCCCTTGTCTTAGGTGGTGGCTGCTTGAGCAAGTCTAGTCGTGAGTGACTTCTACAAACACAGCCCCCCTGTTGAACCACAACAGGCAGGGTGCCCGATCAAGAAATAAAACTTTGTTGTTTTAAGCCAACAAGATTTGGGGGAGGTTTGTTGGTCAATCTGTAGGTTAGCCTAATCTGCCTAATAAATTATTCTTTCAGATGATTAAAGTCGAAGACGTCTTTTACCCCCATAAGCGTGTTTAAATAACTTCTATAAATATATTTAATGGTAATAGGGTGGCAGCATCTCCAAGGCTTGGAGATTTCACCCGTGAAATACAGCCTTTCGAATCTTCACCTTCCTTGGAGAACCAGAACGAGATAGAACTGCTTAGCTTCCTCTGTGCTTATGCCTTATCCGAGCCAAGAATCTGGCCCCTGCCATCTTGATATTTTATCGGGTGAGCTGAGAGGTAATAATAAAAGTATGTATTTATTTATATCATGAACTTGTGCCTCACATTCACAGCCAGAGAGAGCAGAAGACACACATTGGGAGGGAAAGAAGACAAACAGAAACTCTGATTTGTGTTACGCATTGTAGAAGTCATTAACCATGACTCAGGTAGAAAAACTTATTACTTTTCTTTTTGACACTGATGACAATTTAATAGTATTTGACTCTACCAAGTTATATACAGCGTCCAGAGGCACTGAAAGGGACTGTTTATCAAGATGATAAACAAGGTTTCATTTTGTCCCTGGCTGCACGGATCTGATCAGAAGTCTAAGGCCATCGGAAATCACTTCGTCTGGGCACCAGGCAGACATTAAGCTACTCGGGGCCGTCTGCACTTGAAATGAGCTTCACTTAATGGACCTTCTCTGAGCAGGTCAGCGCTAAGGGAGGTATATGTGCAGAAGCGTGAGAGCACCGGGGCATGCAGTGTGGACCTGAGGGCTGAGGGAAGGGTATCAGTCCTACTAAAAATCCCACTCTCTGGAAATCCCATACTTAACAGATTCCAAACCACAGAGCCTAGTTCTGCCTTCTGGGTTGGGGAAAGCAGGCTGGATAGATTTTCAACATGCCAGGAGTGTAGAATGAGTTTGTATGGGTAGGTATAATAAACACCTAGAAAATAAGTGGTTTTTCTTAGTGTTACTACTAATACTTCTGTTAGCTGTGGGAGCCACGAAGGCCATGAGTCATTTCTACTCTGTGGTAGGCCCCTGTTCTTTCTGCCTGCCCAGCAGATATTCCCACTTCTACTGGTGAATGCCTCTTGGTTTTCCAGGAGAAGCCAATGATCTTCTTCCCTATTCCCAGATCTCAGAGTTTTGGAGATGTTGATTCTATCCCCAGTTCAGGAGAAGCCACAAGACTTAGGACTAGCAAAGTGGACCCTGTGTTCTCTAGTGACCAAGGGATTGCTATAAGGGCCGGTACCTGGCCTAAGCCATACACAATGAGAGCCAATTGTAAAACAGTTATTCTTGGGAAAAGAAAATTTTTTCAACGAGGGCTTCTGATAAAGAGATGTAAATTTGGAGCCTACCACGATCTTAGTATAATGATAGAAAAGCCTCAGATGAATGGAGCCAACACAGAGGTAAGCCAAGTGGAAAAGCGCAGTGTTACCTGGCACTGTTGATCATGCTGCTTGATGCAACTGTGCCTGAAGGTGGAGGCTGAACTTTAGCCAGTACATGCCTTCTTTAAAAAGAAAAAATTAGTTTAACTTAAATTTTCTTCTACTTGCAATAAAAAGAATCATGAAGTACAGTTATAATACAGGCATCAAAAGATTCTCTGCAATTACGTCTGTAATTATCTTTTCTTCCTTTCTTTGAACTTTGCTATATGCAGGACTCTGTGTTAGGTACTAGAACTGAACTAGATACCACCCTAAGTGCCACCTCTTCAGGGAAGCCTTCCTAACTTCCCTAATTAGATCACTCATATTTTCTCCCTCCCATTCTTAACGCTCAGAGCACTGTGACATTTTTCCCTTCCGTATATTAACAACTGAATTTCACATGTGTTCAACAAATACTTTTCATGACTCTCTGTGTCCTCTGATTTGTAAAAAGCTATATGAAGCAGGGGCCATAACTGTTTCCATTGACTGTGGTATCCTAAATGCCCAGCACAATGCCTAACTGGGGAAATCATGTTGCCAACTCAATACTTCTCTTCTTTTTCAGAGAACTAGAACAATAATTTTCAGCAGAGTGGCCAAATGCCCACACATTCAAAAATATTTTTGTTCTCCTTTTAGCTATGGATGGAAACATGACATAGATCTTATCAACGGGCTACAAATTAAAGTCTGGTGAGGCTCTCTAGGAAGACTTTGCTTTCTTGACATATTAACTACCCCTACCTATTTACCATGTTCTGCTTCCTGCCTGAAATGCAGTCTTGCTGGCTGGACTACAGTAGCCATCATGTGCCAAAGAGAGAAAGAAAGGCAAAAAAAAAAAAAAAAAAAAAAAAGGAAAGCCAAGAGAATCACAGAGACTTTAACCTTGAGAGGTTTTGGCCATTGAACCAATGTCACAAAACTCTACTTTCAATTATTTCATTGCATGAGAAAAAATAAACCACCTGCCAAACTGTTTAAGCTGCCCATTAGTTAGGGTCTCTGTTATTTGAAAGAAAATGCAAACAGGCATTTCCGGTAGTGAGGACAAGTTGAATGAAGGGCCAAGGATGGGGACAGTGAGAATTTCTAGAATGGACCCCTTTTATACCCTATATATTCTCCTCCCATTCCGTGAGGGTAAATTTTTGAATTTTTTTAAAGATTTACTTATTTGAGAGAGAGAGAGAGAGAAAAGAGAGAAAGATACTGAGCAGTGCAAGGGGCAGAGGGAGAGAGAGAGAGAGAAGCCTCAGGCAGACTCTCCACTGAGCCCAGAGCCTGACACAGGGCTGGGTCCCAGGACCCCGAGATCATGACTTGAATGGAAATCAAGACCCAGCTTCTGAATGGACTGAGCCACCCAGGCGCCCCAATGAGGGTGGAACTTTTAAAATATAGATGTTAGGGGCACCTGGGTGGCTCAGTTGGTTAAACATCCTGGGATCCTGGGTCCCCTGCTCAGTGGGGAACCTGCTTCTCCCTCTGCCCCACCCCCCAGCTCATGCTTATGCCTGCACTCTCTTTCTCTCTCTCTCTGAATAAATAAATAAAATCTTTAAAAAAATATAGAGACTTCAGAACAGAATATGGCAAAGCTGATAGGGTGTTCCTCCTATAATTAGGCTACATTATGTGGCAAGGATAATGTGATGTCCCACCATGGTTATCTCTACCTTTATCTCTGTAGACTCTTGTTAGTATACACTAGGGAGACTCTCCATGGCTAGCTTTGAAGAAGTTTACATGGCAAAGAATTGAGGGTGGCCTCTATGAGCTGAGAGGGACCCCTGGCTGGATGTCACACAACCACAAAGAGATGAATTCTGCCAACAACCTAAGGGAAGTTGGGAGTGGATATTTACTCAAGGCATCCTCTGTGGAGGGTCTATGTGTCTGTCATCTCATACCTGTCTAGTACATATTCCCACAAATGATGAGGGATTAGTTAAGTAATTTCAGGTAAAAAATTGTCTATTACATTTGGTGTTTGATTCCAGTTACCAAGAATATCTTCCAAGAATTAACAGCCTCTATAAGATTTATACGAATATGAAAACATATGTTTTGGTCTTGAAGAATCTGTTCAGGGAAGAATAGTACTTAGTAATTTTACTTTACTATGCCTAAATATGACTCTTTGTTCTACTTTAAGTTGTGAAGATTAGATAAAGGGATGTCGAATGACCAGGGTAATTGTTCCTGGTTTGTTATTGGGGTTGGAATAACAAGCAAAAGCAACCAACTCCTCTTGAAATTCTTTACTTGTAGAGATTTAGGTTCTAGAAATGTGCTGTGGCTTTGTGACTACACTGAGAATTCTTGACTGGAATGCTTGTTTTATATTTACTAATGGGCAGATATGGACGTGTCACTCTAAATTTCCTGAACCTTAATTCGCTTGTCTGTAAAATGGGGATAATGGCGACTATCACTTTCTGTAGTTGAAACCCCTCTGTTCTTGTTTGCCTATGACTCACTTCCTCCTCTGCTGATTAACAGCATTAAATCGTTTGGAGACTGACCACCTCACCTTAGTTTCAGTCCGTGGTGTGCAGGTGAACAAAGTCTTCAGGGTGGGATTGTGACCTAGCATTGGTCAAACAGCATAGTCTGTTCCGGACACAAAGATAGGTTTGAGGATGAGCCTGTAATCCAAATTGGCTCAGTCAGTATAAACCTGGGGGCTCTGTAGAAGTACAGGGTAAAAAGCAGCTTGCTTTCTGCTGGCCTGGAAGATGTGAGTTGACCTTTGGGGAGATTCTGAGTGAGACCGAGCTGACAAGAAGAGAAGTGGAGAGAAGTGATAGCAAGGGACCCAGCCCTCACGACACATTTGAGCTGCCAGATTCAACATGGCTGGCTCTAACTTTGAACCTTTTCAGTGTGCCAATACATCCTCTTCCTTTCATTGTATGTGCTTAGGCCATTGGAGATTCTGTTGTCTCCTTCTCACATCACATCTCCAACTCTCCCACAGAAACTGATATCCAACAATTCAACGCAGTTCTGACACGAACTCCTTGGAGTTCACACAGACCCACACGTTGAAGGGATCAGTTCTCCAAGAATGAGCTCACTTCAGACACCAGTCACAAATGGCATGCCCAAACACTTGCACTTCTGTCTGACTTGGTGATAAATTTGGGTATTCCCAAGACCCCATTGTCAGGTTCAATAATCTGCTAGAATGGCTCACAGAACTCAAGAAGGCAGTTTACTTACATTTACTGATTTATTATAAAGGGTACAACTCAAGAATTTTCAAATGGAAGAGCTGCACTGGACAAGGTATGGGGGACAGGGTGCTTTTGAGTGGACCTTCCACGCACCTGCCCAGTATCTCAATGTGTTCACCAACCCAGTTCTTCAAACCATGTCATTTAGGGGTTTCTGTGGAATTTTCATTACATACACATGATTGATTAAGTCATTGGCCATTGGTAACAAACTCAACCTCCAGTCCCTCTTTCCCCCCCCAAGAAGTAGGGGTGTAAGATTGAAAGTTCCAACCATCTGATCAAGAACTCAGTCCTTCTGGTAACCAGCCCCCACCTGGAAGCTATCTAAGGATCCTGAGCCAACAGTCATCTCATTAGCATACAAAAGACACTCTTGTTACTTTGGCAATTTCCAAGGGTTTTAGCAGCTGTGTGGCAGGCACTAGAGGCAAGGACGAAATGTCTTTCTAGAATTCCACAAGAATTAAGTTTTAGGGTTCTAACATTATACTTCATAGAGTCTTTGCGGGGACTAAATTTAAAAAGGCTCAGAAAGTATTAAACACAGTGCCTGGGACGTAATAAGCTCTCAGAGTGAGTAGTCATTTTTGTTGCTACTGTTGTTACTATAATAATAACTATCATCCTATCCTTTATTATGAAGTGACTGGAATTTTATTACACTAATATGCATATGGGTCTACAAGTACTGTTGCATAGCTCCAAATTTACTGAGAGCAGTTGAGCAAGAATCAATTTTTTAAGATTTTATTTATTTATTCGAGAGAAAGAGAAAGAGAGAGAGAAAATGAAAGCACAAGCAGGGGAAGGGGCAGAGAGAGAGGGAGAGGGAGGAGACTCTCCTTGAGTGGGGAGCCCGATGTGGGGCTAAATCACAAGACCCTGAGATCATGACCTGAGCTATAGGCAGATGCTTAACCGACTGAGCCACCCAGGGGCCCCAAGAAGCAATTTAATACTGATTTTCTGTGACTTCTACTGCAGGTGAAGTCCAAACAACTCACCGTATTGATCCCTAGCAATTGATAGTTAGGCAATCAGTTGAACTGACTCATAGTCAACTGGATGGTTAAGGTTCTGGTCTTAGGAAATCCCAAACAGCCATGAAATGATTGGCAAAATACTACAGCGAAGTTTCCTGGTCTCGGTAACTGCCAAGCACGGGTTCAAATCCCAACTCTGCTGCTTATACATCATGTAAAACAGATCCATTTCTTAATCACTTTGAGCTTTGTAAAATGGGGTTATAAGAACACCTTCTCCATAAGGTAACGATGAGGAATCAATGGAGTAATAAAGCCTGAGTCAAACTGGACAACACCATAGGCAGCAGCACTTCTGATGTTTTAATGATGTTGACTGATATGAATTCAGTTCAATCTAAAGCAATGCAAAGGGACCTTAACATTTTTATGGTCAAACAATATTGACTAACTGTCATTTGAGCAGTGTAGAAGCAATATGTAGAAATAGATTAAACATTTAGGTTATGTATACTAAATGAGAGAGACATTTTCCCACCTAATGTAAAAGAATGCAGTCTTTCAGATATTAAACTATTCTTTTAGATTAAGTCATACAGAAAGGATGAGTGACTCTGCAGTGAGAAGCCTAATCATTCTTCTTTGGTGAGATGTCAGTTTGTCAGCAAATATTTTATAAGTGATCATTTGAGATAGCAGAATATGGTTACTGAAGTGTTGAGTTCCTTCAAGAAATAGTCATGTAAGTTAATGATTTTAATGAAGTAACATTAGGGAAAAGGCGGCCAAAAAGTACATAAATTTCAACCTAAGGCTAAAGTTTTCTTCTTCACAGCAAATTATATTCAGGTTAATGGGTCGACACGGGGATTGCAGCTACTGAGAAGGCCTAGTTGGCTCATGCCAAGTTTCTGCTAGAGTCAACAATGCATAGAAACATTTGGAAGAATGCTATTTCCAGGTGATACGTGTGAACATGTAAAGTCTTTGTGGGAAGAGCCTTCAGAAAGAGTGCCTTTCTCCTATTTTTCTCCATAGATTTGTTCAGACATTTGTGTCCACCTAGAATGGTTTCCATCTGTTCAACCACTTTTCACCTTCTAATCTCTCACCCTTAAACCCACCACGTTTTCTTTTCTTTCAGCACATCTTTTTTGAAAGCTCAGAGAAGCTATATGAAACAGTAGCCAAGGGGCATCTGGGTGACTCAGTTGGTTGCGTATCAGACTCTTGATTTTGGCTCAGGTCACGATCTCAGGGTGGTAAGACTGAATCCCACATCAGGCTCTGTGCTCAGCGTAGAGTCTACTTGGGATTCTCTCTCTCACCTTCCCCCTGCCCCTCCCCCCACTTTCTCCCTCCCTCCCTCCCTCTCTCTCTCTCTCTCTCTCGATACAGAAATAAAATGTTAAAAAAAAAAAAAAAAGCAGACAAGAGAATAGATTCGGATCACTCAGGGTACGGTTTTACTCCCAGTTCTGGTATTTGACTGTGAAATCTTTGGTCAATGACTCCCACCTTCACTTTCCATATCTGGTAAAAGAGGTTATTTTAAAAACCATGGAGAGGAATAGTCAGAAACTGCATTGAGTCACAATTGCCTTAGGAAATCATTAATGCCTTCATCAGACTGGAGAGATCCCTACAGTGTAAGAGGCAACAAGATTTAAGAGGAAGTAGAGAACAAGGGACGCGGGACTGCTAGCTCTTGCCCACTCACTCCGGGCAATCCTAAGAAGAATGGTGAGGGTTAGCACCATGTAAACTGCTACTCCTTCACTCCAGCTCTCCCCCTCTCAAGCACAAGCGGCTGAACTGAGGAAGTTCAAAGCACGTGGAAGGGCACTCCCACTCCGGGTCTTGGAAGATTAGAGAGAAAAATCAATTTCACTCTATTATTATTTTATCTTAAATTTCAGCAATAAAAGAATTTTGTGGAACTTTATGTTCTCTCAACCATTTAATTTAAGTACCTGCATAATACCCTCAAGTTTGTCATTTGGCCCACAAAGCATAAGCTATTTCTATCTTGCCCTTAACAGAAAAAGTTTGCCAATCTCGGCTGTAGCTAAGTTCAAACTCTATCTCTTTCCATAGGCTTCTGATAAGTGGAGTGAGGGACAGAGGGAAATTAACGACATACGTATGTACGTACGTACGTCCATACATACATACATACATTTATTTATTTATTTATCAGAGAGAGAGTAAGAGAGCATAAGCAGAAGGAGTAGCAGGCAGAGGGAGAGGGAGAACCAGGCTCCCTGCTGAGCAAGGAGCCCCGGATCATGACCTGAGCCCAAGGCAGACACTTAACATACTGAGCCACCCAGGCGCCCTAGAAATTAACACTTTTGCTGCTAAGTCAAAAAAGGCTGATCTGTCCCATTCTTCCTTCATCTCAGAGAGTGTGCTTCAAGTTGTAAGAGCAATAGTGACCATCAACTCTGGTAGATCATAGTGATTCACCTTTCAGATGTTAGTTTTTTTAATCCTACAATATAGTTAAGAATTAGTTTCTCTTATTACCCATTTTGTAAGTAGCACACAATCATTAATTCATTCAACAAGCATTTTGATGACTACCTATTGTTTGCCATCACTGTGCTAGGCAGGAGGATACAATGACGCAAATATCCTCAAGGTATTTACAGTTCAGTGGGGAAGACTGGCAAATAAAAAAAAAATCCAATACAGATGTCAATGCTATGATTTTGATAAGCTCTTGAAAGGGGACCTAACTCCAATTTGGTGGGAAGGGGAAGGTTTCTAAGTGTCTTAAGACCTGAAAGATGAGCAAGATTTTCTCAGCCAACGGCGCAAGAAAGAGCCAAAGATTTCTAGGCATGTCATTTAAAGAGGTTTTGCTATAAGCAAAATAGCAAGCAATTGGTATGGCAGAAGGTTCCCGAGGTCAACTTGGGGGAAGGTGCTTTAGAGAGGAGAATAAGGGAAATGGTCAAAAGATAACTTGGTGTAAGATTCCTAAAACCCATGTTAAAGAAGTTCTCAGTTTATCTTCAGGACACGCAGCAAAATGACATGGTCAAAGCAGTGTTTGAAAAGAATGTTTAAGCTTGTACAGAACACTGTTATCCTTCTTCTAGCGATATACCCAAGGGTAATGAATGCATTCATCCGAGAAATGTCCACGAATGCTCCTAGCAGCTTATTCATAGTAGCCCCAAACTGGAAAGAACTCAGATGTTCACCAACAGCAGAAGCAGTCTGTGGCACCTTCTACGGTGGAGAGCCACACAGCCACGAGAAGGAGCAGCCGCATGAGACAGTCAGCGAAAGCAGCCAGACGTCAAAGAGGATACGTATATTAATGAATTTATTTATTTTTAATTTTTTAAAATTTTGTTAAAATATTGTATTAATTTGTCAGAGAGAGAGAAAGCACGAGCAGGGGGAGCTGCAGGCAGAAGGAGAAGCAGGTTCCCTGCTGAGCAAGGAGCCAGATGCAGGATTCTATATCAGAACCCTGGGATCATGACCTGAGCCGAAGGCAGACGCTTAACCAACTGGGCCACCCAGGGGTCCCAAGTATATTAATGAATTTAAATGAAGACTTTTTTTTTTTTTTAAATTTGTGTGTTTTAGGCACAAAAGTGGTTACTTTGGGAGAGGGAGCAGTGAGTAGACTGGGTCTCCAGGGATACTTCTGAATGGCTACTCATCTTCTCTTTCTTGATGTGAACTGTAGTATCATGGATGAGTTCAGGTAAATTCATTGAGCTATTCACTCATGACTTGTATGCTTCTATCAATGTATGCTATGTTTTCATTTTAAAAATTATTTAAAAAGAAGCAAACACTGGGGGCATCTGGGTGGCTCAGTTAAACATCTGACTTTGGCTCAGGTCATAATCTCAGGGTCCTGGGATCAAGCCCCGCCTCGGGCTCTATGCTCAGCGGGGAGCCAGCTTCTCCCTCTCCCTCTGCCCCTCAGCCTGCTTATACTTTCTCTCTCTTAAATAAATAAATAAAATTAAATAAACAAATAAATAAATAAATGAAATCTTTTTTTAAAAAAGAGGCAAACACTGGAAACTTTGACTTTCCTGTAAGATTCCCCATCTCAACAGGGTTTTTACTCTAAAATAAATGACATAAAGGAACAAAAACAAAGAAATAAATGAACAAAAGACCTTTACTCAAAACAAGAAAACTAACATTAATCAAGAAATATTTTCCCCTAATCAGTTTGGTAAAAATGATAAAGATGACAGATAACCAGAGGCGACGAAGGCATTTAGGAACGGACACTTCTCAAACACAATTAGGAAATATCAACAGACATTTTTTTTTTTTTTTTAGAGAATAGAATTTGGCATTTATCACTATTTCAATGGGCATCCCTTTTGACCCAGTGACATCAATTCTAGAAGTCTTTTCTACCAATATCTTTGCAAAAGTTTACAAAGCTCTATGCACAAAGATATTCAATGCAGCCTTATTCATGATAGAAAAATATGGGAGTTATTGAAGATGATATAAAAATGAATAAAACATTTTCAATTACAAAGAGGCCAAGCTGATGAAAGCTTTCTGTGCGTTTTTGCTGGTTGAAACAAACACACACCAAAAAAACCAAAAAAACCCAAAAAACCCCACAAACATGAGCTTAAAAAGCCCAGGCAAACACCTACTATATATAGGCTTAGAAAGAATAACTGAAAAATCAAGGCAAAGCACATCCCAGTCCTACAACTATACATAAGATCTCCTCAATCCAAGGTAGAGATTGTTCAGGCATGTTTTCCAGGATAGCTACTGAAGACATTCATAATGAGCCTTGCCAGAATGTGCCACGTTGGCATCTGGATAATTTTGAGCCAAAGGTAATCATGGCCCAAAAGACTCAGGAAGAGTGTTTTACCTCCCCCTTAACTGCCTCTAAGAATGTAGACAGAGGGCCTGGTCAAAGAGATAAGCACAGGGAGGATGGGCCAGGTGTAAATTAGGGGAAGCTTGGAAGGGCCTGGAGATCAAATTCCTCTCTGAGTCCCACAGTCTCTGCATGGCGAGACAAATATTTATTTACCAAACGTCTGCTCTTCCCCTCTTGCTGTGAATTGTCTTCCTCCCCTGCAGCCCCAGACCCCTACCCCCTTCTCCTTTGCTCAGGATGCACCCAAGCTTCCGTTGCCTGACTATCTTTGTGGGGCTCCTGTATATACAGACTTCAACTTGTTTTGCTCTGTTAACTTGTATTATGTCAACTTAATTAAGAGATCAGACAAAAGCATCCGAAAAGGGAAGAAGGGAAATTGTCTCCTCCCTTGCACTACCTACAATCATGAACTTTGAAAATACAGAACAGTCCTTATTAACACAGACTAGGTGCTAGTTGGCAGAATCCACAATTTTATTTTTAATTAAAAAGTTATTTGTACCTTTTGGTCCATGGTCAGGAATACTTTTCTTATTTTCCTTGTAGAAAAAGGTCATGCGAAAAGTACAAATAAACTGACTTGTATTATGGCTTATTAACTCGCACAATAAAAACCCCTTTTCCAAACCACCGATGTACAATGATTCTCTTGGGCCGGTTTCCCAGATAAATATCACTTAACAATGCAAACAATTACAACCTAATTTTCTACAAAACAGATTTTTGAAGTAAAGCTAAAGCATCAATGGCTAATCACATGGAGATCTATACCCCATTGTGATAGAATTGTTGGCTAATTATTATGCTTTAGAAAGCCCATTCAGAAGGCTTCTTTTGATGCTTAAGTTTATATTTAAAAAAAAGTCAAATGGTCATAAACTTTTTAAAAAGGAGCATGTCTTTATTAAGATTGATTTGGTCTAGTGGAGTTGTTTGCCAGTTTTGCAGTTTTGGCATACGGGACCAAAGGAGTCCAAAGGAACGTGGCACAACGAAAATCTAGTTGGCATGTTATCTATGTCTACAGGTGATGGAGATTTATTATGGGGAGCAAATTAAGACACTGGTGGGAAGATCCAAAAAGAAATTCATAGGTGGGATAACAAGCTGAATATCGCAAGAAGGAAGTAATAGAGATAAATGTTAGGTACGAAATATTAGAAAAAAGTCCGTTAAGTATAGATGGAAGAGACGTTTAACAACAGCAATGGTTTAAAAAAGAGAGAGAGGTTTAAACTGATGATGAATTTAGAATGGGGCCTCTGTGTGATGTGGTCACTAAAATTGCTAATGTGCTTTTGGATTTCATTAACAAAAGTTTAGTACTTATTTAATGACTCCAACCATTTTCTTCTTTAAATTCATTCTACCTCTTTATAAAGCTAAGATTTAAATCTAGTGATTGTAATATGCATTTATTTGGTGGCATATCCTCCCCTAAGCCCTTTCTAAGAATCTTTTTCCCCCCATATCTCTTCCAGCCAAGGTTCCTTTGACCCTAACTTTTGGTAATGTCAGTTAAGACATCAGGAATTTTATTTGATTTCTAAAAATAACAATGTGCTGAAATAGTGAACATGCTTCTTCAAACTATATAGAGTATCCTTATTATATGACCCATGATTAATACTCTTTTATAAAATAATGCAATTTCCTTTGGTGGATAGGGAAATGTTACCTTGAATCTCAAGTATTAGTTTTAATGATATAGTCAAGAAAGGATTTAGATACCAAAAGGAATACAATTACTGTTTTGTATGAAAACATAGAGCTGAATGGAGTGCATATTAGAAATAACTTCCCAAGGCTGTGGTCTCAGAAAGCAGCCTTGAGCTCTTCTGCTAAAAAAAAAAAAAAGAAAGAAAAAGAAAAAGAAAAAGAAAAGGAGAGAGAGAGAGAGAAAGAAAATTTTCATGTCACTGTTAAAAGCCGCAGGTACTGCTGATGACCCTGTATAGGGATCCTTAACTATATGGCAGAGAAATGACGTCCTGCATGAATCTGAAAAAATAGATTGACCTCATACACCCTTTTTCTTTCATTTCCCCAGCATCAGCATAATGTCAAGCACAGAGCTATTTCTAAGTAAATGTTTGTTGAAGATTAAACACAAGGTAAAATCATACCAAGACTCTTCACTGAGACATACAATTTCCATGGTACCCTGGCACCAATGACCATGCGTACAAGTTGTCTGGATACTACTCCTAATGTAAGAAAGCATAAATAAGTACAAATGAGGCTCTTTAAGTCTAATTTTATTTAATAAATGATCTTAAGGAGTCATTTTTAGATAACTGGAAAATTCCAAAAATCGCATGACAATCTCACAAAGTCTTTCTTAAGGTTTCGAGGTAGATCCCCATTGCAGAGTGAACTACAGACTGCCATTTGGAGTCTAGCACAGAGGTATGAAATCTGCAAGAAACTAATTATCACTGGAAGTACAATGTCTGGATTCAGAGCCAACAGAATTTTTAATCCTGTCTTCAGCCAACAGTAAAGACAGCTTTTTGAAGGTTTAGATTTGAGATTCATTCCATCATACCTTCCTTGTGCTTAAGGGCTTTGTCCTTAGGAAAGTGTCTATGTGCAGACAGCAAAAAGAGGAACATTAAGGCACAGGGTGTATGGGCTTAATTCCTGACTTTACAAAGAAAATTCAGAGCACACCAGCAATCTAGATGTAGGGCAAGTGTATGTATTTCCATATCAAACCAACATACACACTAGAGAATGACCTTTCTTTCTAAACGAAAGGTTCCGGCAAATTGGTCTCATGGGACATTTTTCCTAGGACCTAATTCTTATGCATATCGTTTATTTCAAAAATGAATCAAAGGAAAATGGTACCTTCTTAAACAAAATAAGCTTCTCGCAGGCAAAGCTTCAGACCCTCGGCATCTCCACTGGCTCCACACCTACTAGTTACAGAGCGATATTCAAGAGGCCAATAGGAAAGAAAGCCACAGTCTGTAACATTAATTCATCAGCTACACAGCTGGCCCTGGGGAGGCCACGCTGTTGGTGAAGGCGAAGAGATCCCTCCTGAAAGGGGAGGATAGTTGTCGACAAAGATGGAGGTGAGGAAATGGACCTGTCACCAGGCTGGCTTTATTCGGGCTTGTCAACTAAGATCAAGTGCATATGATCCTTCATGAGGTCTCAGCACAGGTGCAATGCTGCTGACTGACCCAAACATGGACTGTTCAAATACGCACTCTCTGTGCCATCTATGTATGAGATGACACACAGAGTAAAAGAATAGTAGCCACCACAGCCACTGTTAATCATCAAAGAATGACCTACCGCAATCTGAGAAATATGGTTAGAAATGTGGATTTCGAGTCATAAAAAAGTGGTTCCAGTTCCATCATCTTTACCATTAGCTAGTTGTGTGACTTTGGGCATTCTACGTAATAACTCTGAATTTTTGCTTCTCCTTATGCAAAATAAGGATAACAACAGTACCTACCTAGTGTTACTGGCAGAACATATTTTCCACGCTACGGGGATTACAGTTAGCACAGTGCCTTGCTTATGGCAGAGATCAGCAACCTTTCTCTGCAAAGGGCCAGATAGTAAATATTTTAGGCTTCAGGGGCCAAGCAGTCTCCCTCATCGCCACTCAAACTGTCACTCTAGCATGAAAGCAGCCTGACCGTGTATAAATGAACGAGTACGAAGATGCTCTGAGAGAACTTTATCCACAAAAGCAGGAGAAGAGCTCAATTTGGCTTGTAGGCTATAATATGCAATGGTTTAGAGATATGCTTAATCTCAGCATTCTAAATAAACCTAGCGATAACAAATATTTGAAATTGTTTAAAAGATGTTACCTATTCTGCTAAGGGCTTCTCAGGGATTAACTTACTCAGTTGTCATCAGGTAGAAACTATCATTATGACCAATTTGGCAAAATTAAATAGGCCCAGAGATGTTAAATAACCCAATCAGGGGCGCCTGGGTGGCTCAGTCATTAAGCGTCTGCCTTCAGCTCAGGGCGTGATCCTGGCGTTCTGGAATCAAGCCCCACATCAGGCTCCTCCGCTGGGAGCCTGCTTCTTCCTCTCCTACTCCCCTTGCTTGTGTTCCCTCTCTCGCTGGCTGTCTCTCTCTGTTAAATAAATAAATAAAACCTTAAAAAAATAACCCAATCAAAGTTGCATAGCTAATAAGCTGAAAAGTTAGGTTTCGAACCCAGGTCCTCAGGCTTTTGAGTTCATCCTCTTAGCCACTCAGAAAGCACTGACGCTTACCTACTCACTCCTGTTAGATTGCAACTATACACCAGGGGAAAGCCATTCTGCAACTAAGCTTCGAACAAAATTCTCATGTATTTGAATTTTGAGGAAATACATCATCCATAATTATGATCCAGATTGGACAGAAGGTGAACTTAGAGGAATTTCAATTCGCTCTACCTTTGTTACCATCACTATGTAGTTTTCTTGGAAACACATTCTCCTATCAGTTGCAGGTAAGTCAACACTGTGAAGTTATTTGAAGGAAAATAAACTAATGATGATATTGATGAAGATGGGTAGGGCTGACCTAAATTATTTAGGTCAAAAAGAACCTTAAGAATGATTTATTATGGAGTATACCCACTTGCAAAAACAACATACTATAGTCAAGAATTTATTTAAAAACACATAATGACTTGGGGCATCTGAGTGGCTGAGTCGGTTGAACTCCAGACTCAATTTTGACTCAGGTTGTGATCTCAGGGTCATGGGATCAAACCCCGTGTGGAGGCCTGCATTGGGTTGAATGCTCAGTGTGGAGTCTGCTTGTCCCTCTTCCCCTGCTTGTCGCCTGGCTTACGCACACATGTGCTCTCTCTCTCAAGTAAATAAATAAAATCTTTTAAAAAAATAAAAAATAAATAAAAACACATGATAACTTGATTTACCAAGAACTTTACTCTTTGACCAGGAATTATCCTAAGGAAACACAGTGGTTTTAACAGTCACTGGAAACGTTTTCAAAATAACAAACAAAAGATTTTTTCTTCTACAGGAGATAATGAGAAATGCAGTTCTTTCCTGGTTCTTCGTAACGCACTAGACACAGGCATTATCTCATTTAGTCCAGTAAGGTAGGCTCTATTATTATCACAGATGAGAAAGTTGAGGTTCAGAGAGGTTAACCTGCCCAAGCTCACCTAGTTAGTAAATTCTAGCACCAGGATACAACACCAAGATATTAGATTCCAGGGTAAAATATCGAGGCAATTAAACTCTGCACTAAAACATCCCCTTTCAGCTCAGGAATGTCACATAATTGATGGAGACTGAAGACTTGGGGCTCAAAGGTCCATATCCTTGCTTAAGACCAGAAGACAAACAAAAGATACAATTTGATGTGCAGTGAAAGATCAATGGAAAACATCATTTAATTAAGATACTGGTACTTGGGGTGCCTGGGTGGTGCAGTCAGTTAAATGCCTGACTCAGCTTGGGTCCTGATCTCAAGGTTGTGAGATTGCACCCTACATGGGGTTCCATGCTCAGTGTGGAGTCTGCTTAAGAGTCTCTCTCCCTACCCGCTGCGTACTCTCTCTCTCTCTCTCGCAAATAAATAAACAAATCTTAAAAAAAAAAAAAAAAAAGATACTGATACTCGAACACTCAGTGGTGAGTGTGTCGAGTAGGCTATAAAAACATATAGATGCCTGGGCTGCTTGTTTAGAGATTCTCATGCGTTTTGAACTGGGGTGGAGCTAAACACAGAGGCTCATTCTGAAGTGCACATGCGAATAATCCAACAGACCTTTACATATGTGTACAGGAAGAGTGGGCTACAGCAAGGCTGTCGGACTCGGCCACTGCGTGTGAATCACTTGCGTACGTAAACTACTTAGTACGGAGCCTGAGATATAGAGAACACTCAAAAGAACTCATTCCTGTTAGCTAAGAAGGTTAAAAATGAGGGAGCAGGCTTTATGTCCATTTTAATGAATTGAGTTACACAAGGAAAAATGATTCATAGTGGTCCTTGGAAATCATCTATAAATTAATCTGACATTGACTTTTCCCAGATGTGGGAGTTGATTGGGCTTATTTATATACAGAATGTAGAGATCATAGCTGGTTGAAGGTCAAGGACCACATTTGATTCATCTCCAGTCATTTTGCTGGGTGACTTGTATGGAACATATGCAACAGAGACTCACAGAGCTGATTTCAAGTGTGCTTTATGTATGTAAGCCACAACCTGTGGTTTTAATGAACCCATATTTTAATCGATACCAGTTTAGAAATTATTTGCTTGGTAATAGAAAGTCCTGCTAGACATTATCAAATGATAACATCAGTGTCTGGAGGAGGATGCGCAATGGAAACCAAGCCTATTTGGGAAAAAAAAGGAAGCTCTTGCCTTCAATGACAATGGCTGATCAGCAAACAGATTGAAAAATAGGAGACCAGAGGGCTATTGATGTGTGAGAGGATTAGCGTTCAGGTAGGAGCCCTGATAAAAGTCTGGCAGAGTCATGTCAAAAGAGGACCTTTTTCTACAAAGATTTGGGTTTGATAAGATCAGTGCCAGATAAATGTATCCCTGAATACAATGATTTTGAAATGTGATTAGCCTATGGAGAGTCCATGATGCCACCACCAAGAGAGAAAGGTAGTTGGAGATAATGCTTTTCTTTTACTTTTCCACTGGAGGACGATTTTGTAGGCAGGATGTAAGAGGCGTTGGCAGTAATGCGATCCATAAAGAATACGTAGAGGCAGAGCTCCTGAGATCATTGAGATAATATGAAAAGGCTGAGCTGGAGTTCCTAGCAGGGATGGGGGGACATTTATCTCTCAAGAAGACATAGTAAGTAACTTAACAACTAGCAGACCTGGAAGGAAATGACTTTCATCAGTACAAATCATAAGGTGAATGTTGAACAAGATGCTGGCCTGTCCTGGTGATCTTTAGAAATAGTCAGGGTATGGTTATATAATGCAGAATGGTCACCGAGTTTTTTGTTTTTTTTTTTTAAGATTTTATTTATTTATTTAACAGAGATAGAGACAGCCAGCAAGAGAGGGAACACAAGCAGGGGGAGTGGGAGAGGAAGAAGCAGGCTCATAGTGGAGGAGCCTGATGTGGGGCTCGATCCCATAACGCCGGGATCACGCCCTGAGCCAAAGGCAGACGCTTAACTGCTGTGCCACCCAGGCGCCCCGATCATCGAGTTTTTAATAGTCATTTTACACATACTGAATTCTAGAGTGCTCAAAGAGCCAGTTTATCTTGAGAAATATTAATCTATTGAAACCTTGACAATCAAGGGCGCCTGGGTGGCTC
Source organism: Ursus arctos (assembly GCF_023065955.2). Classification (NCBI taxonomy): domain Eukaryota; kingdom Metazoa; phylum Chordata; class Mammalia; order Carnivora; family Ursidae; genus Ursus; species Ursus arctos. The sequence continues at coordinate 49,062,766 of NW_026622808.1, read as the reverse complement.
AGTCAGTTAGGCACCTGCCTTTGGCTCAAGTCATGATCCCAGGGTCCTGGGATTGAGCCCTGCATTGGGCTCTCTGCTCAGTGGAGAGCCTGCTTCTCCCTCTCCCTCTGCCTGCTGCTCCCCCTTCTTGTGCTCTTTGTCTCTCTGTCAGATAAATAAATAAAAAATATTTTAAAAAATAATAAAAAAAAAACTTTACAATCCATAAACTCTCAGTTCAAATTCTACTCTGTAGGAGATTGTACATGGCAGGGACATTTTTCTTTTTATATGTATATATAGATAACAGTATGGAGGACAATGGAAAGTTGCTGATTTGCTGAGAACCTACTCCCCCTCACTCTCTTCTTTATAGAGACCAGCCCGTTACTGCTCTGCTCTATCCATATGTTTATGGATGCAACCATATTCCTACATATGCTTGTATCCATAAACATATGGATGTGTATATTTATCCATATGGATACTACCATATTCGTGCATACAACCATATTCATAAAATATGACCTCTGTCTCCCTGGTTTCAGTTGATTGGCTGGGGGAGTGGGGGGTGGAGGGAAGGGAGCTACTGACCCAAGTTGGACTAGGAGGGATTTGGAATTCCTGCATTCATGTGGTTGGCCTCCTGAATAAATAGATTTAATCGCGAAATGTGTGGATGGCTATGTTTCACCATGGGGGTTGAGAAGCAGAAAAAGCTAATTTGCAGGCTAGAGAGACACAGAAAGGAGAGTGGCCTTGTCTTTGGTCTATTTCTGCATCTTAGATGCTTTCCTGCATTCAGGTTTGAGGAGACACAGTATATCCTTATAATAAATTTCCTTCCCTGTGGGTTATTCTTGCTCAAGTGGGTTTCTATTCCTGTCAGACAAGAGTCTGAACTAATGCAGAAATGGGCTCTGGCTGTTTGCAGAATCCATTTGCTTTTACTTATGAAAAAGGGGCCTAACAAAATGAATGTTTGCTAGGCAGAATGACCCAAGTTTTCAGTTTGAATGCTGATAAGCATTTCTCTCACGCCAGAGTTAGATTTAAAAATCTGGCCTCAAATTAAGATTGGCATATCTGGTCTTCCAGATGGTGACTCGTGTCTTGATGTCAAATGAAAAGACTTCTGTCTCTTATGGTAGCTCTGACATCAACATTTATTACACGGCCACAGTGTGCTCGTGGCTGACGAGCAAAACACGCTCGAGACGTATTGTTGGCCGAAGGCTTTGCGGAGGAAAACAAAGCAGGTATGGAAACTGTGGTATGATAGAGCAGCCGGGTTAGAGGAGATAACCTGCCTGGATTTCAGTCTTCCATTTCCTCGTGTAGCTGGAGCCACTTCCCCTAAGCCCACCCGAAAAACACTAACAGAAGGCTGCAGAGAAAGGAGTCTGCTTTTAGAACGAACCGGTTACAGGTTCAAATCTCACTTCTGTCCCTTAATAGTCACGCGACTTTAATTCAGTTCCTCTCTCTTCGTGAATCTCAGCTTTCTCATCTGTGAAATGAAAACCAGACTATCCTCTGCCTTTCTAGAATCATCACTACTAATACTGTAAAAGTTAGGTGCACAGTAGTGATTCATCTCACAGGGGTTATGAGACCAAGCTACTGAATTCATTTTTTCCTTCATTTACTTATTCATGTATTCCACAAATATATATATATTTTTATATATATATATATATATTCATGTATTCCACAAATATATATATATATTTTTATACATATATATATATATTTTTATACATATATATATATATATATTTTTTTTTTTTTTTCCCCCTGTGCCTACTGTGTCCCAGGCACTATGTTAAGTTGGGGAACAGAAGTGATGGCCATGTCTTTAAGAGGCTTACAATTCAGGGGGCATTAGAGACATTAAACAAACTTCTTGGTATGTGGAGACCCCATCAAGGGAGAGATACCCTAACAAGATCCTGTCTGAGCCTGTGGGGTCCCTGTTTGCCATCATTTTAAATGCAATGTGCATAAACAGGCTTCTTCCCCTCATGCTCATTCTTCAACCACGTGTAAGAGGGGTTAGACATTTGGGCCATTTTCTCTTGCTGACAGTTTGCAAGGCTATGATCTCTACCTTCTCCATAAGCAGCACCCTCGTACTCCATAAATGGTTGTGGACGCTTGCAGTTTAAAACTACAAGGATGTAGTAACTGTGAACTTTACATATGGAGAGATCAACTTTTCCCCCCACTGCCATTGAGGCCAAATAAATCCATTTCCATCTCCAGTGTGAGATTTGCCTGCAGACAGATCGGGGGTCGTGCACACACCAGCTTCCTTTATAAACCTTGACAGTCTCTCAAATAACTTCTGTATTTTCTGACCGATTCCTGGGTTTACTTCCTTGTTGAGGCAATTCCTTTGTGCCTTTTAGTTCTTTTTTCTAATCACTGATTTCTCCGGTGCCGGATTTTTTTTTTCTTCCCATCTGATTGGTTGTGCCATTTCATTGTATTAATTCAACCTTTGTTGAATCAGATCTTGGCAGTTTCCTCCCCAAATTGTATTTTTCCAGATCAGCTTTCGCTTGCCTCTGACAGCACGGCTCTGCTGTATTATGCCCTGAAATTCCTTTCCCCTGCATGTTTGTATCACCTGCCAGTTCCATGCTAGGCTCTTCGTCATTGCTTAGCAGTTAGTCAAAATGGCATTTCGAGCACATGCCCAAAGCAGCACCAAAGACTGGGGGGACCCTACACCCCAAACCACCTGGCTCTCTTCCTCAAAGTGCTCACGAACTCAGAGTGTGGGCCTTTATGCTGTCGGTTCCTGGGACCGATTGTTCTCCACTAGGGTCTGACTCAGCCTCCCTGACAGTCTTGCTGTTTACCTGCATGTACATGATACCAAACCATTGTGTTGCTGCCAGGCTCTAGGCGACCCCCAAATCGGGCAAAGTTATGTTCTTCTGGGCTTGGCCAGACCACAAATCTATCAGCACTGTTCCTGTTGTATTTTAAAAACAAACAAATGACACCGAATTTCTATGTTTTTTCGATCACTTATTTTCAACTTATGGGGACATCTTAAATAACTTAAATATTTACCCTATAGTTTAGATTACAGTATGAAACATAAGGAGGTTATTTTTATTAAATATCTTCTATGTGTTAGACCACAGGTGTCCAACAGCTTGCAAAACATCACCCATTAAATATTGGGCTACCTCAAGTTTTCCCAATGTTTGAATGAGTCACCATCAAATTTCGTGCAATAACCTAGGTTTCTAGTCTCTGCAAAGTAGCAGAATTTTAACAACATGGGGTCTCCATGCCCCTATGGGAATAATTATCTGGTACTAAGGCTGACTAGTAACCTCTATTTCAACTAAAAGTAGCATGTGCTCAATTCCCCACCACTCCCTTCTGTCTCCAAATTTGCTACTTTGGTTACCTTTTTTTTTTTTTTTTAAGATTTTATTTATTTATTTGTCAGACAGAGAGAGAGAGAGAGAGAGACATAGAGAACAAGCAGGGGGAGCAGCAGGCAGAGAGAGAAGCAGACTCCCCACTGAACGAGGAGCCCAATGCGTGACTCAATCCCAGAACTCTGGGGTCATGACCTGAGCTGAAGGAAGGCACGTAACCAACTGAGCCCCCCAGGCAGCCCAACTTTGGTTACTTTTAAATCTATATCCTGTACGCAACTGAAGTTCCAACACCTGCATTGGGTGATTACAAGCATTTTGGCTTCATAAAAACCTCGAGAAATCATTATTATCTGCAGTTCACTGATGAAGAAACAAAGGTTCAGAGAGGTATCTGTTGGGAAGATGAAAAAAATTGTAGTCTTCCCTTAACAGAAGAGGCAATAAATCAAATCAAGTATTTCTGGCTTGCTTGACCTAGTCATGCCTTATCTTCACTTATTTCTAGATGATTATACTAGTTTGCTGTGGCTTAGTCCTTAAGCGTCTGCTTGAGCTCAGGGCGTGATCCCGGCGTTCTGGCATCGAGCCCCAGATTGGGCTCCTCCGCTATGAGCCTGCTTCTTCCTCTCCCACTCCCCCTGCTTGTGTTCCCTCTCTCGCTGGCTGTCTCTCTCTCTGTCAAATAAATAAATAAAATCTTAAAAAAAAAAAAAAAGGAAAAAATAACTAACCAAAGATAGCTAAAGGATGGGGGAGGGGAGGAAAAAAATCAGTATTCTAAAAAGACTGTACCCGCAAACACTTTCTTGAAACCGGAAGATTCAACCACACGGTGACAGTTAATTAAGTTATAGATTTTTTTTTTCCTCCCTCCACTGGACCAGACCACCCTGTTTGCTCACTCATTGGCTAGAAATTGGAACCAACTGGCAGGTGTCTTAACACAGTAAATAAGGGGACTGTGTGCGCATCACTTCTGACTGCCCCCACCTTCTCCCTGACACTCCACGACCTACCCAGTGATTATGGAGTCCGACAATTAAAAAACAAAAACAAACAAAAAAAGAAGGTTTCACAAGGATATCAGCCATTCTCCTATTTTCCAAGAGTTTTTGTTTTTGTTTTGTGGCTCTTACATATAGTTTCAAGAAGACAGCTTCTAATTCCTATAAGGTTTTTGACATCACTTTCCTTCCCCCTCACACTTAAAGAAAATTACTATCGCATTTGTAACACCTATTTCCTTAAGGAGTCAACAAGTCATTTATATTTTTGCAATTAAAGTTCAGCTCTTTCTTTCACTTTGGTTAAATTTGGGCTGTAAAACTTGTCCTTCCTTTTCATGAATGTTCTGCAATTTAAAACAAGTATTTATTCGACCATTAAATCTCTTGCGTGTTTTAAAAGCATATGGGTGGTCTTATTTTCTTTTCTCTCGTCTTAAGGGAGGATTTCTCCTGTCTTTGGGAAGTATAGTACTGGAAAAGATTTTGAGAAGGACACGGGTTGGTTCTTAATAAGAATCCTAGAAAGAGAAGCTCTTGTTTAACAAGAAGAATATTTGTAGAAACAACGCAAGAGGCAGAGCCAATTTATATTGAGATTGAAAACAATGTGAGAGGGAGTGATGGCAAATCCCTAAGAAATTGAGGATTTAAATGGAACAAGAGCTATAAAAATAGAATCGGCAAAGGGAGAAAGATTACTCAGAGACTGGATCGGACAATATCGTCTTTGAACTGTGACTGCTGATGTTTAATAACCAATTGGGTGAAGTGGGTGACAGAACTGAGGTTAAATTTGGCTCTCGTGAAGATTCTGCAGATTTAAATTATTTGTTTAAATATGTACATCTTCACTACAGGCATGGTATCTTTGCAAAGAATAAAAAACTTAAAATTGCACTTTTAGGAGGCAATGCTGTTGAACTTCACCATTAATGTGTTGCCATGTAATGCAAGCCAATGCGTCGCCTCTTTCTTCACATCCATGACAAAAGATATTCTGATTCAAGGATTTGTCAAAAGCTCACCTTAACTGGAATAATGGTTGTTGCTTTATCAGCCTTCCATCACCAAACAATTTCCATACTAGACTGTTCAGTTCTATTTTTGTTTGGGGTGTGTGTGTGTGTGTGTTGTGTGCACATACACACACTAGGCTGATGGCCCAGAATGTTCTTCTGTTGACTAGGCCACACTGGAGCAACAAAACCTGTTTTGGAGAAGTCTCTGCCATAAGCAAACACACGCTATATATTCTGATAATAGCAGAAGTTTATATCAAGTAGAATATATATATATATAGAGAGAGAGAGAGAGAGAGAGAGAGAAAACCTCCTACATGATAAATTTTATCTTCACTCAATGCTTTCCTTAAATGATTTCTTAACTCTCCAGCACACATTTGTCTTGGTCCTAATATGAAGCTACCCACAGAAGAAATAGAAGAGAAGAACCAGAGAGAAGAGGCATAAACCAGGAACTCAGGCTATATTCATGTGTGGTGGGCTGCTGCTCCTACATCGTAGCTGATTCTGAGGATTTGTTGCCCCAATTTCCCTTGGGTCTGTGTGAAGGGATTGCTGGGGGCGACGCTGGTGGCATAGATGGGACACATTGGTGTTCCCTTTCCCTCTTTTACTTGTGCAAATAAGTAAATCTAAAAATTATGCTGAGGAAATGAAGGAGGGAATAGAGAAGACAATTTAGAATCTCAGTTTTTCATCGCAAAGAGCACTAAAAATCTCAAGACAGTCTCAGGTTACTCATCAGATTGACTTGCCGGCTGTCTTTATGAGGCACTTTTGTCAATGTTCAGTATAATGGGGTTTTCTTCCCTTTGACTGTGTTATCTTAATGGGACATAGAGATGTCAGGGCTTTATGGTCCATCGGAAATAATATCATGGTATAGTAACGAGGTCACTGGTACTTGGGGTCCCCAAAATTATCTCTCAGTGGGAACTGGGAAATAGCTGTTCTTATGGAACCAAATTCTATGATGCTCAGTGTGGCTCTTGCTCACGAACTCTAAGACAGAAGGTTGGGTTACCAGAGAAAACCTGTATTAAGCTAATGTCAATCTATTAGATTCGTTTCATCCAATAAATTTAGATTAAGAGATTATAAGAGAAAATAGTGAAATTAAGTACATTTTCAAAGGCCATGCAGGTTGTCTGGTACCTGGGGATGGGGTAGGGGAGGGTGTCTAGGGAGGATGGGGGGAGGGGAGGGGAAAGGGGAAGAAGGCGGGGTTTGGGGAGTGGAATTCCTAGCGTTTTCACTTGGGAAGGTGAAGAAAATGAAAATTCCAGGCAACTAGCTGCCAGAATTGCATGTATAGTGCACGTAGGAGGGTGCATTTTTCATTGTAATTAGGTTTTAGAGCATCACTTGGGATCCAAATAAATGGACGGGACTGCATTCATATAAGTAAACTGTTTGCACTCGAGTTAATTTGCTTCACCCCTAGATACAGGCAGCAGCTAAGTGAGTCATTAATGTTGAGCATTAGTTTTGCAGACAATAGAGCCACTCCCTCCACCCAGCCAGTTGCCCTTTGTTTTTCTGTTACTATCCTAGAATCTGCCCCATTAGAACTTTTATACCCCATTTTGTAGCCTTGGAAATGCTTGGAGAGCTTTAAAACAAACAAACAAATGCATGGGTCCCCTCCCAGAGAGCCTTACATTTTGTCCGGGGTATGGTTGGGCCACAGTGGTTTTTAAAAAGCTTCTCAGGCGATGCTAATATATGTCTGAGATGGTGGACCAAGGAACCCCAGCTTGAGTTTCTTCAGATTTTAGGAGCATCACCTGGATATAAACACCCCTCTTCCATCCCTGTCTCCTCCCTTACAGGTGACTTGTGGTGCTCTTAACTCTATCCTTTACCACCTGATGGAGAAACATCACCGCTCTGACCTTTGATGGAGAACGCAAGTGTTACTAGACCAGAGGTTTAGGTGGTCATTTGATCTAAGTTTTGTTTCCTTTTGCTCTATTTTACCTCACCATTGCAACATTGTTAAAACCCAAAGAGATCTTGCAGCACTTTCTCAGACAACTGTATCAAGTTAAGCAGGGGTTGCTGCTTGACAATGGCCCTGGTTACTTACAGGAATTATAATTTCTGAAGGGGGAAAAGGAAGACATTAGACTCCGGGAGTCTTCTGTGCCAGAAACCTCTCCCTTAAAGCTTCGGGTGGGACTTAACAAATAGACAACCTGACCATTTATGTGTGGGCATTGCCTGAAGGACTTTAACATAGAACTTCACTTCACTCGGTAGGTAAAGCAGTCCTGGGAGAGAGATGACCCTATCATTATTCCTGTCGAAGAGGTACAGAAACTAAGATTGACTTAGAAGAAACAGAAGATGTAAACAATGAGCTCTGGAAACATTGAATGAGTCATACTCAATGTCCAGGGTATAATAATGGACAAGAGAGGTCAGAATACATATATCTTTGAATACGATCTGACTTTAGAAGCGTAGATACGTTTCCTGGCTTTTCATTCTGTATCTTGCTTCTAATAATAACAGAAGGTCCTATTTACTGAGCACATATTATCATCAGGCACTGTGCTAAGCAATTCATATTAATTATTTCATCTAATCCCCACAATCCTAGATAAGTACTGCTCTTCGTCTCAACTTATAAAAGAGAAAATCTGGGCTTAGAGAAGTTAAGGAACTTGTCCAAAACTCAAAGTTGAGTTTGCACTGTGTTGCCTCGAAATTCTGAAACTCTGCCACTCCTACCTGGCTATAAAGAAAGGATTAAACACATTTGTATCCATTATATTACACTATTTCCTGTGTCTTTACCTTTCTACCCAATGAAGTCCCCATCTCCATGTTGAATCTTTCTGCTTAAGAACAATGGTTTGAAAACAGGGACTCTGTGGAAGGATGTTCAAGGAGGTATCTGAGCTTCTGTGTTCATCCCAGTGTCAGTGCCTCTTGCCCTTTCTGGAAGTCAGCATTCAGACCAGTACACTCACTCACCCTGCAGTAGTCCCCAGGCTCAGCTACTATCCCAAGGGGAGACTGGAAAGGACAATTACCCATCTTTACTGGAAAAGTCCTACATGGTAATTCACATCCTTCACATCCTGCACCTGCAGAATCTTCCCTCCTCCCCCTCTGCACCTCTCTCCTTGGTCAAAATGTTTCCTGCATTCCATTTTTTGAGCATCCAAACTGCCTCGCCTTCTTCTGTAATTTGGAAGTTCCACGAAGACTTTGAAGTGTAGACATGACTTCAGTAGACATGGTCCTTGCGTTAGAAGTCAGGTGTCACTTTTGTGTCTGAACTCGTGTGAGTGCCAATATCGATTCCACAAGAAGCAGCAATACAGTGTCCAGAAAAGGGGCTTTCGAGTCAGAGAGACCTACATTCGAAACCTGATCTATCATTCGCTATCCGTGCAATTTTAGCAGTTACTGAGAACCTCAGGAAAGAAATTCAGTTTCCCTATCCGAAAAAGGACCAAAGCATACTTGCTCCGTTGGGCCATTCATAAGACAGAGCCAAGCACAGCACTTGCTTAGTATATGTTAGCTGCTACAGTGAAAACAACTGCAATAATCATTACTCTTCCACCCCACTACTCAATAAAAGAGTCTTTCGGCTTTATGATCAAGGTGAAGGGCACAGGCTCCTTTACAGACAAGCTAGTTGTCAGCCAAAAAAAAAAAAAAAAAAAGTTTTAGGTAGCTGACTCTCCATAGCTAGACATCTGGATTCGAATCCCTGTCTAGTTCTTTCTGTGTGAAGTTTGGTAAGTTCCTTAAATTCTCTGTGCTTCAGTTTCTTCATCAATGAAACAAGGAGAAAAGGGTTATTACGAAGATTCAAAAGGTAACATGAAAATTATCATGTGAGTAAGTACTTAGAGCAGTACCTTGCACATAGTAAGCAATATGTCAGGGTTAGCTATTTTTGTTATTATTTCAGTTGAGTTCACCCCAAATTCACAACGGCAAAACAGAATTGAAGAATGTGTACTCTATGATGTTCTTAGGTAGACGTCTAGGTTTTTAGGGAAACCTGCTTAGAGCTTATAAAGTTATATGCCTGTAAATTTATAAGATAAATATATATTCCTAGAAATAGGTTTCCCTTGACATGCATCCTTCTCTTTATTATCCTTAACTTCTTACTTAAGTCTTTGCCACAAATCCCTCTTTCTTTCTTTTTGTAGCTTGTTTTCTTACAGTTTAGAGGTGGGCCTTCTGACTCATGACTCACACACATTATCTAGGCTATGAGATGGGTATCAACTGCCACGAATCACTGTTTCCTGAATTTGTCTGTTAGGGTCCACTCAAAGTGCGGTGAAGTATGCAGATTACCTGGCCGCTCCCTGGGAAAGCCAAACTCCGCAAGTCTGGGTTAGAGCCCAGGAATCTGTATCTTAAACCAACCCCTACAGGATATGCTGATTGCTAGATCCCTCTGTCCTAAGGCTGACGGGCTGGTACCTAAAGCTGAGGTGGGAAATAGTAGCGAGGCCTCCAGTTACACTTCTCATTTCACTTTCTATTGTCGCTCTCCCCCCAGCCCTATTGGGTACATTTCCCAGCTCATTCCTGTGAGCAAGTTTTTCAAACACACTGTGTAGCCTTCATTTCCAGGATTCCTAACTTCTGGTAGCTTGTGCTTTCAGAGCACCTTCAAATCCCTCAGCTGGAAACACTTTTCATGGCATGTTGAACAAGACAGAGGCCATTCAATCCCAAGACTGTGGAGTGGAGGGAAATAGGTAAAAACCTTACACTGGCATTTTTGTAACCTTAAAAAATACCGTGAGGTACCTGTACCCTAGTTTGGGTACGCATATGGAGAAAAGTTACCACTTGCCTTTCTTTTGGGAAGCACTGGAGAATCTCACTGGTTATTCCAGGCAAGAAAATGAGCCAATGCTTTAAAAAGAACCAGGATAAGGGGCATCTGGGTGGCTCAGTCAGTTAAGTGTCTGACTCTTGGTTTCTGCTTGGGTCATGATCTCAGGGTTGTGAGATGGAGCCCTGCGTTGAGCTCGCACTCAGCGTGGAGTCTGAGTCTGTTCAAGATTCTTTCCCCCTCCTTCTCCTTCCCTCTCTGCTCCCCCCACCCCACCTCCCGCTCCAGCGCACGTGCACATTCTCACTCTAAAATAAATAAATAAAATCTTACAAAAAAAAAAAAAAAAAAAAGAACCAGGATAAGTCTTCTATAGAAAATCAGGTAAGAAAGAAAGAAAGAAAGAAAGAAAGAAAGAAAGAAAGAAAGAAAGAAAGAAAGAAAGAAAGAAAGAAAGTCAGGCAGAGGACATTTCTAAAATTACAAATTCTTTTTCTTTTTTATGTTTCTTTCAAATTACTTTCTCAGGAAATGTTTAGAAGACATAAGATTTCTTTGTCCTGTTGCGGGTAGGATAATATAAACATAGCTTAGAGGTCAAGAGTGTGCCATGTGTCCTTGTACTAGCTATGAGACCTTAAAAACATCAGTCATCTTCTCTGAGGATGGGTTTTCTCAGCCATCAAGTTGGGTAATACTATCTACTTCATAATATTTAACCCAAATTGATTTTGGATTTAGCCACCTCTGCAACTCACCAACTTGGTAACTCAGGTAACTCTGTGGCCTCAGAAACCAGGTTTCGTGTGTAAAACAGCATAATAATACATACCTCACAGATTTCTTTTGCATCACAAATAAATTAAATAATATGCAAAATCACTGGACACTAAAGGTTACAAATAGTGCACAGACGCGTTGAATCTTTCTTTTGCTTTCTTAGGTCTTACCCAAGACAGGTGTGCTGCAATTGAACCCTGTTTATTGGTTTGCTCAACACTTCCTGGAGGCAGCCAGGGGAGACTAACTACCCACCTACAATTATTCAAACGCTTGAAGAAGACTAATGTGAGATCATTCTTCAGATATCAGTAATCAAGTTTGAGTTTTCAACAAAATTGTATTTTGCTGAATTACTTCTTTCGCATAACATTGCACCAAACTTTTATCCATCATCATAACAGAAAAGACTGGAAACATCGTTTCTTGTGAACATTAAACTTATTGATTTAAAAGACTCTCACCAGCTCTCATGTTCAATGAATAATAACCGATATTAATAAATTTTAGTTTTCATTAGGGTACTGTAAAGCCTTTTTCAGGGCTGCAATATGTTGTCAACATGCTAATGTATAGTACGGTGACTTCTGTTTTAGCAGAACGTGTAAGCATTTCCATATGAGTAAGTGATTTTAGCATTGTTGTGTCTTCATATGGGGCCAAGCTGTGAATTTAAATAGTAGCATATGTCATACTTATGTATACCGGCAGTATTTTAAATGACTAACTATGACAATATTAGTGATTCTGATTTGAAATTTTCAGCCTGCTGAGTGAATATTTGTGATTTTAAAAATCCGCACTAAGTGACATAGCCGCCGAGTACCTAATAACGTGAATTTTGCCCTTTTCCTTCCACCCATGGCCTTTTTGTTTGTAAATATGTGTTGGGTGACAAGTGGAGTTGGCATCCTGCTCTGGGAGGAAAACTTGAATTAGTTATGCCAACCACAGTGCTGGGACTCCATGATGCATATCATGTCACATATTATGGCCGTAACCAGGCAAACAGCCTTGCAGAGAGGATAAGCACCTATGCTCTACTAAGCATTTAAATTGTTAACCATAAATGCTTTGCATTTGTTAAAGTGGTTGCTCAAAACGGCTGCTATTAGTGGTGCAGTCAGAATTCTCTGGACGTTGTAGACCTCCAAGAGGATGTGTTGAATAAATATTCTCTGCCAAATCACCATGTCATTTAGCATTAGGAGGCATGGAATTGAAGAGCCTCTGAAGTTGGTTATTTACTCGTATTGTTCAAGGGGGGAAATCTGTACCAGTGTTGCGTGGCCGTGAATACTACAGGGGCATGGACTGAATTCTGATAAATACAAATTGGGGTCAGAAAAACATACACAACTACCAACAGGAATGGTAAGCCCGTGAGCCCTCTTGATGTGAAACTTTATAAGGGAGTAAAGACTTGAATTTTCTCATTCCACTTATCCATGTTTTGTTAATAGGTCTTATATCAAGGTCCCCATTAATTGAATCTACAAAATGGCTCATTATGAAAATAGGTGGTTCCTTTGCTGGAAAAAACCCTCTGCTTTGACGATGAAATAAAATTTAGCTGTAGCCATGATTCGGTCATCTTCAAAAGGGTATTTAGGGGCTATATTTCTTTCCTATTACAATGGTAACAAAGTACTACAAATGTGGAGGTTTAAAGCAACACAAATTTATTACCTCACATTCTGTAGTTCAGAACTCCAACATGGGTCTCATTGGGCTAAAACTCAAGGAGCCAACTGGGCTGTGTTACTTCCCAGAGCCTCCAGGGGAGAATTCCCATCCTTGTCTTTTGCAGCTTCCTTGCACATGGCTCCCTTCCTCTGACGTCAAAACCAGCAATGACAGGTTGAGTCCTTATCATATCCTATCGCTTCCCTCTTCTTTTCTGTCTGCCTTTTCCACTTTTAAGGACTGCTGTCCCCCCAAATAATCTAGGATAATCTCTCTAAAGTCAGAAGATTAGCAACCCTAACTCTATCTGCAAACTTAGTCTCCCTTTCTCATTTAAGGCAACATATTCTCAGGTTCTGGGGATTAGGAAGTAGAAGTTCTGGGGGGGGGGGCACTATTCTGCCTACTACAGTGGCCAATCCAAGAATTCCTGGAATCCGTTTGGCAATTTCTGAAAAACGTGATTTTAAGAATATTTGCCGTCTGCCACAGAACACTTAAGAAGAATTTCACATGCATGCACCACGTGTGAACAAGAAAAAAGGAGGCATCTCCAGGAGAGGGGCCTTATAATTGATATGTATCTGGTTCAAAAGTAGGAAATGGTGCATTGGACGCCAAGTTTATACTGCCAACCAGATTCAGGCAAGAAAAAGACTTCCTGTTAAAGTGGCAAGACTCAGGTATAATTTAGTGCTAGATTCGCCATAATCTTAAGAGAAGAGAATACCCCATTAATTCCTTATGTTAAAGCAACTTTTTAAAAAAGATTCTTTCTTTCTTTCTTTTCTTTCTTTTCTCTCTTTCCTTCCTTCCTTCCTTCCTTCCTTCCTTCCTTCCTTCCTTCCTTCCTTCCTTCCTTCTTTCTTGTGTGAGCAGGGGGAGGGACAGAGGGTGAGAGAGAATCTCAAGCAGATTCCATGCCCAACGCAGAGCCTGACATGGGGTTCCATCTCACGACCCCGAGATCATAACCCAAGCTGAAATCAAATCAACCAACTGTGCTGCAAAGTGCCCCTGTGAATGTAACTTCTGTCTTAGGCAAGATTAAAGGCAGATTTAGGTGTGGAAACAGAAAATCAATTCAGATCACTGAATAGGTGCCAAGAGCTTAAGATAACAGTCACGCAAGGATTATTGTCTTCTCTGTAATGCCATGGTGAGTTTTCTACAACTGTATCTAAGAACCATAACAATATCACTAACATATGCCAAAGGGGCTATATTTCTGAGGGCTATAAAAAGAGGGACGGCATTCATTCATCAGCACTAACTGTAGCTGAGGGCTCTGGGTAGCACAGTGGTGGGGACAGGGAGTCATCTGGGGATGTGGGGTGGGAGTGAGGGCAGTCTCAATAGGAATTGGGTCCGTTGAAGTTGTGGTGGAGTAATGAGACATCCATAGGATGGAATAATATTCAACCGTTTAGTAAGTGAGCCATATTTTATAGTGATTGTGAGGATCCATCAGTTACCAGCTGTGTATCCTTGAGCAAGTTACTGGGCCTCTCTAAGCTCCAGTTTCCCTTCTGGTAAAATGGAGATAATGCTATAACTGGGATAATGCCTCAGGTTATTTGAAATGTTAATGAGATGGTTAACGTAAATGTATTCGTACAGAATCTGATATATGGCATGTCCTTCATAATTATTGGCTGTTCCTGGCAATTTAATTATGAATATTATTATTAGCTCAATAAGAAAGCATGGAACAGTATCTGGGATATAAAAGTAAAGACAATTAAGATATAGAACTCGAATGATGCCATTTTTTTTTTGTAAAAGCAACTCAAAATTATGTACACAGAGAGCTCATACAAGTATAGAAAAATGTCTGAGAATACACCTGTTAATAGTAATGCTGGGAGTAGGACTGGATACAGATATCTTTGACTTTCAACTTTATTACCGTGGTAAGAATAAACAGCTTTGTTGAATGCTGGCTCCCTGAAAATATCACCAAAACAACCTGCTGGTAAGACAGTCTATTTAATAAATCCGTAATACTTTTGTAAAAACGGCAACAAAGCACATAAAGTAACATGTTAAGTAAATCTAAGCACTTGCACATAACATTTGAAGACTTTCATAATCTGAAATCATTCCATCATCTCTCCAATTTCCAAGATTCAAAAATCTAAAGTAAAATGGAACATCTTTCTCATAATTTCTTGGGGACCAGAACAAATGTAATTGGAAATCCATAAACTCAAAGAACATTCACATCTCCAACAGGGACATCAAATTGCCTGGTAATTCCACTTTAAGCTTCCTTTTGCACCAGGAAGAATCTGAAAGCTTGGAAAGCCGCTTTGTCCCTCTGCCTCTGGCAAACACTTGTGTAATTAACCAATTGTTTATTTCACTGGGGTTTCCTCCAGGGCTGGCTTAGCAGAGAAACTGACTAGGGTGGGGAGAGCTCTTAAAATAGAAAAGGTGAAACTGTCTTAAACAAACAAATGCCACCATAGCTTTTTAAAGAATTAACAATAAAACAAAACAACAACAAAAAAATTACTGATGGGTACTGTATCAGCCAAATGCTTTTTTGCCTCCCTTATGGTCCCAGTTACCTTTCTGAGAAAAGATCTTTTCACCCTCACAACAGCCATCTATCAATCATTCAAGTGATAACAAATATATACATAATGAGCATATGTTTTCTTTCATGAAGATGGGTATGTTTCCACTCAAGTAAGTTGCTAAATAAGAAACATTTCTTGGTCAGTCTTGTCCTTTTGGAAGATTTAGCTCCACACAATTAGGCCAATACTTCTATATAGTCCCTGTGTGTTGTGTATAGTTCTGAGAGACACAGAAGAAACAAATGTTGCAGATAGAATTCTTGTCCACTGAGGGCTTATAGTAGCATTGGGAAGGGGAGAGAAATATATGGTAACTTTATCTTTATATGACAAAGGCCACAGTGACATCACCCTTAAAGATCCTGCTTATCTGTCTTATGAACAAGGAGGCTAGACTGGGAGCGCAGAAGTCAAACACCTAGAACTAGAGAGACTTGAGTCCAAATAAGTTGTGTCAGTTCCTTTGTATCAGCTGTTAAAAACAAGGCATTTAATTCTTAAAAAACTTTTCACCTATGAAATAGGTATTGGAATTAAAGAGATGATGCATTAATGTTCTTGGCACAGCATCTGTCAAATGCAATAATCTCTATATATTAACCATTTTAAGTGAGAATTATTGTGAGTCAAAAGAATCTGCATTTGAGGGGCGCCTGGGTGGCTCAGTCGTTAAGCGTCTGCCTTCGGCTCAGGGCGTGATCCCAGTGTTCTGGGATTGAGCCCCACATCAGGCTTTTCTGCTAGGAGCCGGCTTCTTCCTCTCCCACTCCCCCTGCTTGTGTTCTCTCTCTCACTGGCTGCCTGTCTCTGTCAAGTAAATAAATAAAATCTTAAAAAAAAAAAAAAAAAAGAATCTGCATTTGAATTCTGTAGTCACCCCCTTTAGGACCGTGGGCAGATCACATAATCTCTCTAAACTTTAGTTTCCTCAATATCAGGACAGTATGAGTACTTGCCTCCCAGGACACTGGTGGGAATCAAATGAGCTATTATATGCAAGGAGTTTAGCTTGGAGCCAGGTGCATGGTTATGTGCTCCCTGATGGCAGCTATCATTTTTTGGGGGGGGGAGGGAGGCCGACACAAAGCGTATTCTTTACTAAACTTCAGATTGCTGGCTTCACGTGGTTCTTTTCTTTCAGTTTAAGAAAGAACCCAAGGATACGTGTGTCATCCCACTTTCTTCCAGGCGCTAAGCCTGAATTTTATCCATTTATACTCATAATCACCCTCGGAGGCAAGTTTTAATTAGAGAGCTGGGGAAACTGAGGCTCAGAAACAGCGTTTGCCTGGGGCTATGCATGAGTTTGAAATCCACGGGTCCATGGGTAGGTGAACTTTATACCATTCAGTATCTCAGTTCCTTCTATATGTTCCATGCTTCCTGGATTGACCTTTTCCAAGTCATCAGATTCAGAACGCCAGTGCAGGGTATCTCTCCACAGTGTGCTGCTCACCAGAACTTTCTGTGATGATGGAAATGTTCTAAGTCTGTGCTTTCCGGGAAAAGAGCTGCTGGCCATGTGTGGCTGTTGTTCTTAGCACTTGAAATGTGGATAGTGTGATTCAGGAGCTGGTTTTTTCATTTCATCTAATTTTAAGTAACAAATTTAAATGCACATACTTCATGGCTATCGATTTGGACAGCACATCTTCCACATCCCTGGCAGACAATCGTCTAGTCGTTGCTTGAATGACCCAAGTGACAGGTTGCTCATGACCTGCTGAGCAGCCCATTCAATCGCTTTCTATCTCTGAACGTAAGAGGTGGGCCTTCATGATGGTGGACTAATGTCTGCTGCCCTCTAACTTTTACTGACTTGGTGCCAATTTTTCCCTGGAGTTATATAAAGTATGCTTAATCAGTTCCACAAAGTAGTAACCCCTCATACTCTTCATCACGCACAAATCTTCATAATTGCAAAGCCTTCAGGAATCAGGGTTTATGAGGCTACTGTGAGGAGTCAGCACACTGGGATGATGATCATAGAATGATGGTAATAGTCATCATTACGGTGTACTAAGCACATACCACATGTTGGGTATTGTTTTGGTCCCTCTATATAAATTCTCTCAGGTATCTCTTACAACCACCTTACAGGTTTGGTCCTGCTTGTTAGCCCAATTTAAGGAAAAGGAAACGGAGACAAAGGGAAGTTACGTGCGCTGACGCCATACCCCTTGAAAGTGGTGGAGCCACATTTGAAACTGGGTAGCCTGAATTCGAAGCCCATATTTTTTTTTCTTTATGATTTATTCATTTATCTATTAGAGAGAGAGAGAGGACACACAGAGGAAGAGGGAAAGGGAGAAGCAGACTGCCCACTGAGCAGGGAGGGAGCCTGATGCGGGGCTCGATCCCAGGACCCTGGGCTCATAACATGAGCCGAAGGCAGACGCTTAACTGACTGAGCCACCCAGGTGCCCCTCAACGCCCATACTCTTCACCACACTGCAATCTGGCTTCACAAGACCCAAATTAAAGGAACTAAAAGGGCATGAAAATCACACCGCATGGATGGAGCGCTCAGGGCTCAGAACTCCTGCATTCAGTAAGACAAGGTTTCAAAAGAAAGCGTGGTAGATCTAGTTTGCAGGACCCTTTTATTTCCCCCCAGAATCCTGGCCTGGCCCGGCCAACACATTGCCTCAAATGGCCACGATGGAAGGAACCGGAAAAGCTGCTCTTGCCTGGGGTTTCAACCCCAGGTACCCACAGAGCCCCAGAAGCTCATGTAAAACGAGTGAAGTGGTTTGGTTATTTAAATATGTCTTGATTTTCTCAAATTTGTTCTTGCCCGTGTTCCTTTTACATGCTGTGCTCTCAGGTTGTCTTTTAGTTTCTCACTGTTCAGAGATTTGAGTGCACGGCCTCTTGATCAACCGCACTCCCCCTGGAGGAGCCAGCTGAGCTAATGGCTTGTCACCTGGTCGTACTGTCTGGGGGGAAGTAGAGAGCGGAGGGGACACTGTGGCAAACTGAGGGGTACACATCCTCCCCAGAGGGGCAGTGGGGACTCAGCTGCTTCTCACTGCCATGGTCAAGTGTATGAAGCTCTGCACACAGGACTCTTGTCATCAGAATCCCCGAGCTTTCAAGGGAGGTGTGAAATCCAGGTTTTTTATGTAAAATCTTTTACTTGTTAAGTATTGACAATGAATTCAATAATAATAAAAAAAACCTTCCTGTACTAAATGCACGGTGATACCCTAGATTGGATCTTGAGATAGAGAAAGGACATTAAAAGAAAAACACATGAAATCTGAATGAAGTCTGGGGTTTAGTTTTTTAAAAAATTGGGGGGAAAAAAGACCCTGTGGACCAAACTGGAGGGTCAGTTGATACATACATAGCCCCTGGGCTGCTAATAGGCCATCTCTAAGCCAGTGTAACTTGCACATTAATGACAAGGAAGCAGAGGCCCAAAGCTCAAAAACACTTTGCTCAAAGTCATATGGATCAGTTGCACATGTTTTGTCTAGAAACCCTATTTCCTGTTGCTCAGGCCAGGGCTGATTACTTCTGGAACTGTAATAGAACTTCCTGTTTTTTAGTCCACACATGGAATAAAGCAAGCCTTACGGATTTTACTTGTGAAGTTCATCACATGTGGTAAGACGTTACGGGACAGAAATGTGCCACCATGCTAGCGATGAAGGTCCTTCCTCTTCCTCCTTCCCCGCTGGCCTTCTTTCCCGGCTCTCTGCCTCAGGCTGATTTTTCTCTTCATTGCCTTTTCCTGAATATTTAGAGTTTTCCTTCTATTGTTCCCTACCTCCCTGTAGCCACTGTTGCATGAAAAGCCAGATTACTCCGCAAACAGTGGCTTTGAATACAAAGCAATGTGCTTATCCATAAACAGAGTTTAGAAACACCCTTCCATTAAAGCATCAAGAAATTTTCACACCAAGTAAGAATTATTACTAGAGAGCTGGTGCCGCACCAGTCACATTCTACGTTTGTGCAACTGAGCAGAAAACTATAAGGCTGGGATCACCTATAAATGGCCAACAGGATGTATGTGTCTTCAGTAATGAAACAAAGAGACACCTGCAGGCAAGTCCAGCTTGACCATGTGACTCTTAAGGAACAGAGAGGACTAAGAAAGCCGACTACAGACTTCTCGTTTGTCCAAATATGGACCAGAAGGTTTAGGTGAGTTCTGTAAAGCAGGTGGGAGACGAGTGAAAAATCATAGCCTGGGATAAAGGACCATTCCAGCAAAGGAGAACAACAAACTTGTGGAGTGTGCTCTTTTCTCCACTGGGTACAATTCAAGGGCTGATAAGGGAGTAACCTCAGTGAGACAAGGCACAATTTTAAGGGGACAAAGAAGCTTTTTTTTTTTTTTTTTTTTAAGAGAGAGAAGTTGGGGGAGGGGCAGAGGGAGAGGGAGAATCTTAAGCAGGCTCCACGCCCAGCCTGGAGCCGGATGTGGGGCTCCAGCCCACAACTCCGAGATCATGATCTGAGCTGAAATCAAGAGTCAGACGCCTAACCAATTGAGCCACCCAGGTGCCCCTAAAGAATCCATTTTCTAAGTGTTGTGGTTTACTACTGGGTCCATTTGGCTAACATGGATCTAGGTTTTCCAGATTCTTTGCTTTGTGACTTTGGGTCAGTCTTTAACACAGCAGAAGTCTGAGATTCTGAAGTCTGACACAGTTAGGGGTGGTCCAGGAAAGACGCGGACTCTTGGTTGTCCTAGTCTCTCCCTGCAGATCTCCGGCGACCTCAGGGCTAACATTAGACTCTGGGACTACAGCCTTCCGTGGGCTTCTCTGCCAGTGGCTAAGGCACGTGCCTTTCCACATTCCCATGCAAGCGACAACTGGTCCACCTTCCCCAGAGCTTTGTGAGGGCTGGCGAGTAGCTTTTTATCACATCTTCTAATTTCTTCAGACCCTTGCTTCTCCAGCTTCTCCCACAAGCATGTATCCTTACTCCTATATATAACCCTGATTCCCTAATACTCTTAGAAGTCCTGCCTCCACACCGAATTCTGCTTAACGTACTAAAGCAATTCTCTGGGTGGTGTTTTTCAAGTTGACCAGATCACAACAATTACATCAGTTGCTTATTAAAAACACAGATTCCCAGGACCTATCCCAGGTTCAATGAATTAGAATGTCTGGGACAGGGGCCCGAGAGCCCACACTTATAATAAGTATCTCTCACTCTTGAAACGGAGTCACTTTTCGGCTACATCGTTGGTAACTTCAGCTGCACCTGGGGACCTTTAACAAGAAATACTGATGCCAGGGTCCCATGTCCAGAGATTTGGATTTAGTTGATCTGAGCAGCCTGGACATCAGGATTCACAAGCTCGCATCTAATGTCCACGTGCCACTTGCCGCATGGGTGAGAAGCCCTGCTCTACTGGAATAAAGGTGAGTTCCCTAATAAGATGGAATAATTTTCTTCTAACTCACTTGCAAAATGTGATAGGCACCATATGCTCCAGCAAAATAATTCGTTTATAGAATTTTCAAGTCAATGTTCCAGCGAGAAGGGGTCTCAGCGGTCATTTAGCAACGCCCTCCATTCTGCCCTTGGGTTAGAACTCTGAAGCCAGAGAGGTTAAGTGGCTGGTTTAAGGCCACACAGCTAGTTATTAGAAGACCCAGCACCGAGCTCTCTCTGCCACAGATAAGCAACCTTTCATCAGTGCTTAATTGTGCCTGGAATAAATGTTCTTCCATGTAATTGACTCTGTTCTGAAGAGGCACCCTGCTGCTTTTCTGTTAAAAGGAGGTTTAAATTATGTCCAATAAACAAACAGAAAATACTCTGTACTTACCTCCTTGCAGTAGTTCTGCAAATTCCACCCCGCACAAAAGAAACACACTGGGACCTTTTAAATGTGAAGATCTTGAGAGGCTGATGGAAGAAATCAGTGGCGGGCCTAAGCATGTGCAGTTCTTACCTAATTAGACATGTACATGCCTCCTCCTCCCCGCGATCCTGATGCAAATAGTCCAGGGCCAGACATTGAGAAGCCCTGTCCTGTCATTTGCTTCCAAACACTGGTGTAAACTATTTAAATGAGAACAGCATCCAGCTCTCATCCTACATAACACAATACTTGACATTTTGTTTTTCCAAATTTGTGCAGAACATTAAGCTCTCAGCTCTTCTAGATCAGAGATTATATCCACAGCTTCTAAAGGAATGCTCTATCGAACAAAGCCAATTTAATCACTGACTGAATACATATAAATTTCTGCCCAGCTGCTGTCTTACCATCCATAGTTGGGCTCACCAGACTTTTAAGATAATGCATGCTACGTCTATGCCAATGTGTGTGCATGTCAATGACTCAGTTTACACCCCTTAAACCAGTCACACACTCTGAATCCTACAGAGGCCAGAGAATTACCACTGATGCATCAAGCCAATTGGGTTGGAAGTTTCATGGGAGGTAGTGGGGCTATGACTAATTTATACCCTTTTCTTTTTTTTGGCATCTAAAAAGAACAGTTGTTATTAGGCTGGGGACTATTATGATGCTGATCTTTCTGATCTTGCTCCCCCATCCCACCCCCTGAGAGAAGATGAGAATCACCATCAAGAGTCTGCAAACTAAGACCTGGGAGCCAAATCTGACCCCTCATCTGCCTTTGCAAATAAAGTTTTATTGGAACACAGCCACACTCTTATTTATATACCATCTGTGGCTGCTTTCTCCCTACAAGGACAATTAAGTATTTGTGACTGAGCTCTACGGCCCTCAAAGCCTTAAAACAGTGACCCTCTGGCCCTTTACAGTTTGAGTTTCCTGATCCCTGACCTAGATTTGTTATGTGTGAAATTTTTAAATGCCGGCTCAAAATCTTTTTTTTTTTTTTTTAAGATTTTATTTATTTATTTGAGAGAACGAGAGATAGTGAAAAAGAGAACACGAGCAGGGGGAGAGAGGGAGAAGCAGGCTGCCTATTAAGCAGGGAGCCCGATGCAGGGCTGGATCCCAGGAACCTGGGATCATGACATGAGCTGAAGGCAGACGCTTAACCAACTGAGCCACCCAGGCGCCCCAGCAGCTCATATTCTAAAACCACTGCATGTCCAAATAAAACAGATATATTGATGAACTGAACAATCATTACCGTTAGCCCTTCCTCTGGTCTGTATGGGTGAGAAATGACTCGATACAGCAGAGCAGAGATGGAGGAGTAATTTCTGTAACACCTTTTCATGAAGTCACGTCCAGAGAAATGAGCACTTAAGAACTGTGATACTTGGTGGAAAAACTTGGCAGTCAGAAAACATTTTGCTTGTAGAAACAAAGAAAAAAATAAGCACAAAGGATTCTGAAGACACTGAAGCCAGAATTAAGGGGGGGAAAAAAAAAGGCCCCAAAGAAAAGGTACAGTCTAGATAACAGCCACTGTGGGAGACTCTACCTCAAATTTTATGATGCCCTAGGAAAATGAGCAAA
Organism: Ursus arctos; assembly: GCF_023065955.2. Lineage (NCBI taxonomy): Eukaryota > Metazoa > Chordata > Mammalia > Carnivora > Ursidae > Ursus > Ursus arctos. The sequence continues at coordinate 49,040,040 of NW_026622808.1, read as the reverse complement.
ATTTCCTGAGTATATAGAGAATGATTCAAAAGTTTCCGAGAAGAAAAATTTATCAGTCCCTTATAAAGAACAAGAAGCAGGTTGGCATCCAGCCTTCTAAGAAGGTTTTAACATCAGAAATAAAGTTTGTTTCAGAAGCAAAGCCTTCTAGAACTTTTATGAATTGTGTTTTAAAATTATCAAAAGCTGTTCCTATTGCTTTCCCTTAACCCTCTATTTTATATGAGTCCTTGATCTTTTCTACTGCGGTTTTTCCAACCATTATACTCTTCATGGAGGAACGTGATCCCTGTGGCTGTTGGGGGATTGCAGTAATTCATTCTTACATTTCATGTTGAGTTTTAAAAATTGCTTTCAGAGGTTTTGGGGGTAGAAGAGAGAAGGAAGAAAACAAGGGTCATAAAGAAGCTTGGGTTGAAATATTTCAAAACTGTAGCAAGATGGAAATCCTCTACAATCACTGGTGTTTTAGGAGCCAAACTTAAATAACAGCTCAAACAAAAGACCTGACTTGGGTCTTCCAGCCTAAATTTCCCTTCCTCCACCCTCTCATATGCAGCCAAGGAAGAAAATTAGGAAGAGAGGTCTTAAATAGCTTGCAAATGGTGTTCCCTCCCCTTAATTTCTAGCTCAAAAAAAGCATGCGTGTGATGAAATAAGCTGTTATTCAAGGAGTCAAATACTTTGATGGTCGAAGACAAGCAACTTCAAGCATACCAGCAAGAAAAACAGTTAGACATACATTGTGTCTAAATCTGTACTTGGGCTTAGAACTCAGGAAGCATTCCATCATCATAAGGGTATGGATAAATAAAAACACTAGTACAGCTCTAGAGTGAGCACTGTACATTCATCATCTCTTTAATTCTTACAGGGTATCATCCTACCTTCTGTGCAGTGATGCTGAGATGTAGAGAGGTTAAGTAACTCGTTCTTGATACAGCTTGCAAGAAGTACAGATTGCTCTACTGTGTATTGTAAACTATATATATAATTACAGGTCTAAATGCTCTGAGGAGTGAACACCACGGAGTTGGGGAATGGGAGCATCAGGATAGAACTGAGGGTCTCCTGACTTTCGTGTCCTTTCCATAACACAACACCATTCCCCACCAGCAAACCTTCTAGTCCACCATTCCTAGGAGAGAGAGATTCAGAGAAAGAATCTCAACAGGAGCAGAGCTATTCAGAGATGTTACCAGTCTACAAGTTGCAGAGCATAAAAGTGGCTACCTCGAAGTGGACCCTTTCAAAGTAGATCAAAAGTGACTATTGCTAGTATATATATTGTGAGTAAAAGGTTAAGGCTCGTACAGACACACGCACACACATATACACAATAATACCAAAGCTAGTGATCTTAGAGCAGGAATCAGCAAACTGTGGTCCTATTGGCCAAATCTATCCCCAAGTTTGTCCATTTGTTTTGGTTTTGGATTCTCTATATAAGTGAAATCATATAATATTTGTCTTTTTCTATCTGACTTATTTCATTTGGCATAAGACTCTCGAGGTCCATTTATGTTGTTGCAACTGGCAAGATTTCATTCTTTTTAATGTCTGACTCATATTATTTCATACATAGCACATTTTCTTTATCCATTCATTTATGGGTGGGTACTTGGGTTACTTCCAGATCTCAACTATTATAAATAATGTACAATGAACATGGGGAGTGCATATATCTTTTTGAACTGGTATTTCTGCTTTTTTCAGATAAATACTTGGAGTGGCATTGCTTGATCATATGGTAGCTGTATTTTTCATTTCTTCAGGGGCCTCCATACTGGTTTCCATTGTGGTTTGCACCAGGTTGTACCAACAGTGCATGAACATTCGCTTTTCTCCATTTCTGCTTGTTACTGAGTTGTAGCAGTTCATATATTTTGGGTATTAACCCCTTATTGGATATATGATTTGCAAATATCTTCTCCTATTAAGGAGGCTGCCTTTTTGTTGATGGGTGCCTTCACTGTGCAGACGCTTTTCATTCTGGTATAGTCCCATTTGTTTATTTTGGCTTTTCTTGCCAGTGCTTCCCTAGTCATATCCAAAAACATATCACTGAGACCAGTATCAAGGAGGTTACCACCTGTGTTTTCTTCTAGGCATTTGATGGTTTCTGGTCTTACACTCAACACTTTAATCCATTTTGAGTTAATTTGTGTGTATGCTATATAATAGTGGCCCAGTGTTTTTATTTATTTTTTTTGCATGTGGCTGTCCAGTTTTCCCAGCACCATTCATTAAAGTAACTCTTTTCTACATTGTATATTCTTGCCTCCTTTGTCATAAATTAATATCTATATGACCATATATGCATGGTTTTACTTCTGGGCTTTCTATTTTTCACCGATTTATGTGTCTGTTTTTATGCCAATACCATACTGTTTTGATTACTGTAAGTTTGTATTATGGTTTGAAATCAGGGAGTGTGATGCTTCCAGCTTTGTTCTTCTTTCCCAGCATTAGGAACAGAAATAGCTTCATTTGAGATCTTTTGTTGTTCCATACAAGTTTTATGTTTGTTTTTTCCATTTCTGTGAAAAATGCCACTGGAGTTTTGCTAGAGACTGCAGTGAATCTACAGATTGCCTTGAGTAATATGGACACGTTAACAATATTAATTCTTCCAATCAGTAAACACAGATTATGTTCTTTTTAATTAGTTCAATTTCTTTCACCAATGTCTTATAGTTTTCCATGTATAGGTCTTTTACCTTTTTTGGTTAAATTTGTTTCTAGATATTTTATTCTTTTGATAGAATTGTAAATGGGCTATTTTTTTTGTAATTTCCCTGATACTTCATTGTTAATGAACAAAAGTGCATTAGTTTTTTTTTTCTATTGATTGTGTCCTGGCAAATTTACTGAATTCATTTATTACTTCTAATAGTTTTTTTGGTGGAGTCATTAGAATTTTTATATATACAATTATGTCATCTGCAAATAGTGACAGTTTTATTTCTTCCTTTCCAGTTTAGATGCCTTTCATCTTTTTTCCTGCCTAACTGCTCTGGCTAAGACTTCCAAAACTATGTTGAATAAAAGTGGCATCCGTGTCTTGTTCCCGATCTTATACATAAAGCTTTCAGGTTTTAACTGTTGAGTATGATACTAGCTGTCAGCTTGTCATATATGGCCTTTATTATGTGGAGGTACGCTCCTTCTGTACCCACTTTGTTGAGAGTTTTTATTATAAATGGATGTTGAATTTGTCAAATGCTCTTTCTGCATCTATTGAGATGATCACATGATTTTCATCTTTCATTTTTTTAATGTGGTGTATCTCATTGATTGAGTTGCAGGTGTCGAACCATCCAGGCCTCCACTTGATCGTGGTGTATGATTCTTTTAACATATTGATGAATCTGGTTTGCTAATACTTTGTTGAGGATTTCTGCATCTATATTCATCAGGAATATTGGCCTGTAATTTTTTTTTTAAGATTTTATTTATTTGAGAGAGAGAGGGAGTGAGAGAGAGCAAGCAAAAGTGGGGTGAAGGACAGAGGGAGAAGCAGACTCCGGGAGCTTCTGTGCAAGGAGCAAGGAGCCCACTGCGAGGCTCGATCCGAGGATTCCCGATCACGACCAGAGCCAACAGCAGACAGTTACCCTACTGAGCCACCCAGGTGTCCTGGCCTGTAATTTTTGTGTGTGTGTGATGTTTTTATATGTGTTTTGTGTTTATGTATTCATACATATTTATACATTTTAGTATTTATTTACTATCCTTATATTTTAATGTATGTTGCTTATATATATTTACACATGTCTATAATAATCTTATATAATAAAAATATAATAAAAACATAAATATATAATACATGAATATATTATGTTTACAATAAAATCTGTATAAAGCCTGTATCTATATATATATTTTTCTGTCTCATGTGAGAGAAAGAAATTGGGAAGCTGGTACAGCTCATTATTTAAGGCTATGGAACAACTCTGGCTAGAATTTCAAACTTGGGATGCTTTGTGGATTGAAACCTCTAACCACGGCTTTGGTGTTTAAATGAAAAAATGTCTATCAGGCACTGTGTATAACGATGGTCAGACAATAGAGGTTCAAAACATGTTAGTGATCATTTGCAACAAGCTCTTCTGCTGACTTCATAAAAATCATAACGTAATCCCTTCAAGGACTGCTCCTTGGAGATATTTATGCTGGGAGGTCCCTTTGTGAGGAGGGTGGTAGAAATTCTGGACTCAGAGAAGGAACATGCTGGGTAAAGAGAATGCCCTGCTGAATATCTACATATAAAGCTTAATTGTATTTTGGTAGGCTACCCATTCTTTTAGTACTTTTAAATGCTTTTGCTTCTCAATTAGACAAATTTGATCTATATTCAGGTAGTAAGGTCCCAGAGAAACTGAATCAACAGGAGCCATTAAACAGACGGCCATTCCTTCTAGAAAAATTCTAAGCAGATTTTTAGTTGGCTGGTAGAGTGAGGTATGTAACTCAGCAAGCTGCTCTCTCTTGACAGTCTTTCCCATCCTTGTCTCTAAGAAGAAGAATGTACATTTCATTATCAACTCTCCTCAGAGTATCTTCTGACTCACCCTTTTCCCCTCCACCTCCCCTCCCCCAAAATACTGTTCAAATTTCCAATGAGATACCCTTGGCTTTCCAGAACCTTCCTTAAAAAAATTCAAAAGCTATTGTCTGGTACACACAACACTTTTTGCCAAGGCCTGTTTTTTAGTTTTGCTTTGCTTTTTAAATTTCTAGTAGTAAGACTATTTTCCAGGCAGGAGCAAAAACTTGAATAAGATGGTATCTCACTGCCTTAACGAAATGCTTGAACAGGATCTCCTGGGTCTCCTCGTCAAGCTGAAATGTCACTCTACGATTCACGTCAATGCGTTGCCGATTTCTCACGTTCTTCTCTGACTTCTTACACTCTGAGTACTGCTAATCCCTTTTCTATTTTCCTTGAGTCAGAGGATTTTCCTGTGTAAAAGAGCAGCTCTCTTTCTCTATTTGTCCTGGTGTATAAAGAACGGCTGCAGTGCTGAGACTAAGGGCAGACGGGAAGTACAAGGCAGCAACTGCCTGGTCCCGGGTTCAGATTTCTTCTTCTAGGCTTATTTGCCTGGACTTCCACGGAGATTACATCTGACCCTGGGTGGGCGCTGTGTTTCAATCCCTTGCCGTCCCCTTGCTTTGATGACGAGTCTGTGGAATTTAACAGCATACAGAGTGTCTGGAGAGGTCAACAGCTGGGTCAGGTCGGAAATGATGGTCTCTTCCAGGCCCAGGGTGTAGACCGTTAGTGAAGGCTACTGTTTTATAAGACTCCATGTGATAGCAGTCTCCTAAGATCTACCCGTGAATGGGGCACTCGATTTTACTTCTTTATTTTAAAGACTGTGATGGAACTTCAATCAATTTATTCATCACTCTTGTAGTCAGTGATTCAGAGTGCAAGTTCTGCTGGTGCAAAGCCCGTCTCACCTCCACCTCTTTGCATCTCAGTGTGCCCATCTGTTCAATAGGAACAATAACCTGACTCAGGGATATTCAAGGATTAAATAGAAATAATAACACAATGCACTTAGCAGAGCATCTGCCAGGTAAAGGCCCTGTAGGCATTTATTCCTTCTCTCCTTCTTATCTCTGTTATTAGCTGTGGTAGACTGAACTAAAACCTAGAAATTCAGAGAAGTTGAGTGACCCAGCCTAGGTCACACAGCTAGCTAGGGGCAAAGTCAAGGTAGAACCAAGGTTAACTTCTATCTGGTCCACTGTGACTGTCTGTCTAGGAGGGGGACGCTGACACTAACGACTCAGACCTGAGAAGCAGGTGTCATGAGAGCTGGCTCACATGCACACCTGGGCTCTGGAGTTCCCTGATGAGATTATGATGTAGGAAGTGTGGTGAAGAGCCATGGCGTGTGGAGATAGGCAGACTTGGGTTCGCAGTTTATTTCTACAAGGTCATGCCTGAAATCAGAGGTTCCTGAACATTGTCGGGTCATATGGTATCCACAGTGTCTCAGTGGTTCCTTCATGGGGCCTGCTAGGCCCAACCAGTACGTCACCTTTCTAGCTAAGTGGATAGTACAAACATTTCATAGATATTTATGTTCTAAAAGCTAAGCAACCATTTGAAAATAGAATATACATAACCTAAAAGATTAAATATTATAAAAGTTATATTTTATATATAGAAAAATAGTATATAAATATTCTACATACTTACATATTTAAATATATATAAGATATATTTATAGATATATTTAAATATGAAATATGTTTAAAATATAAAATGTATTTAAATATATTTACTGTATTTATATATAAGATATACAAAATAGAATACATAGATATTATATATAAATACAGCATTTTTCATTCAGAACATTCATGTAAATATATACATATTACAAAATATTGTAAAATATTTGCAGCACAATTTCTTAGACATCAGAATCAGATTAGATGCCACCACTCTTATTTCTTGTTCTAGATTCATTTTCTCATGGTATAGGCTTTTGATCACAGCAACTGCTGAGAAGGAAACTACACAAAGCTATAACATCACCAAAAATATGTACCCAAAAGTACAAATGATACGGAATTTGAAAATGAACTACTTTAAGCTAGTAGCTGGCTCAGTATTCAAGAGATGTTGAGGGGCACCCGGGAGACTCGGTTGGATAAGCGTCTGCCTTCAGCTCAGGTCATGATCTCAAGGTCCTAGGATCAAGCCCCACGTTGGGTTCCCAGCTCAGTGAGGAGTCTGCTTCTCCCTCTCCCTCTGGCCCTCTCCTCTGCTCATGCTCTCTCTCTGTCTCAAACGAATAAATGAAAAATCTTAAAAAAAGAGAGAGAGAGATGTCGAACACCCATGTGTCTGTCTCAAAAACTGAAAATATCCTGCAGGGCTCTGCCAGAATCAATGTAGGGTCCAGGGGTGCCTCAGGACCCAGTTTGAGGACCATGCATTTAAGCCCCGCCCATCCTCATTACCCTTACCTACAAATGTAGGGAGGTTAATACATAGAATCAGATTTGTGGGGCTAAAATTCAGTGGTACAACTGCCAAGCACAGAAACCAGTGGGCCCCAGACTTCAGTGTGCATAAGAATTGCAGGAGTTCTTTTTTTCTGAATGTGAATTATTGGTTCCTTATCCCCAGAGATGCTGACTCATTAGGGGTGGAGAGTGCCCCAGGAATCTGCATTCTTATTCTCCCCAGCAGACTTGTAGGTAGGTGGTCTGAAGCCTACACTTGGGGGAAAAAAAACCAAAACTGCTCGAGATGTAATGTTTATTTATTTGGGAAGCATGAAAATGCCAGTGCATTTCGAGCACAGAGTTAACCCGTGACATTTTCTTCACTATGGCTAAGGAGAAAGCTCAAAATGATGCCAGTGGCTTGCTAAGTAAGTTTCTTTCATCCAGTACCCTGGGTAATCAATCTATAGATTCTCACCCACTCCCACTATTAGCCACCTGATAGCACTTTGTTAAGAAAACTAACCTATAGGAAATTTGATCCATGCATAAAAAAAAGGCCTGGAAAGGATAAAAGATACTTGGAGTGCATGAGGAATCTACTATTAAATCTTAAAGGCTGCACTGCATAAAGTGAAATTATTGTTATTAAATTCTCTACAGATTACAAGGTAACAGCAGCTCATATTGTAAAGGCCAGATTGGGCCTTTGTGATGGGTAACGTGCTAAGCACAGGGGAAGTAGACTTTGCTTCTTGAAGGATATTTGCCTACAGCATAATACCAATAATGGAAATAATATCAGATCACATAAAGTTGAGGCTTTTATTCTCCACAGAACTGAGAAATGATGAGAGAAGCACTCTGGGAATTTTCTCTTTAGATTAAATATTTGAATCATGACTGTCTGAGACAATCACATTCAGCTTGAAAATTACTTTGCTATCTCAAGCATGCTGAGAATAAAAGACACTTTCGGTATCACAATTAAGACATGAAAATCTTATTTTCTACGGGATTTGTATAGTTAAGAAAAGAGAAAAAAAATGCTTGAATGGTACCTAATGTTTTAGCTGAATTTTACTCACTCCATCTTCCTGCCGCCGTATGGGAGTAAACAAGTCGGCAGCCTCTTGGAGCTGAGTAAAGCTCTTGTCAGTTCTAAGCAGGAGTGGAGAAGAGAAACAAAAGAAAAGTCAACAGGGCAACTGCTTTGTTGTTCCGCATTGAGGTGGCAAAGCTGGCTTGGATCTCAAATTCGCCTGACATTTTACCAAGGCCTGGGTAGGCAGGGGCAGCATTTATTTTGTGGGTTTATTCCCTTTACCTAGTTTTTGCCAGGGTCAGGTGTCATCTCTTTTGGAGGCCACCCAGCTTCCGGAAGAACTGGTCAGAAGGAAGGAAACATTCCATCCATCTGTCTACATGTGGGACTGGCCTTAGGAGAAGGTGGTAACCACTGGGTGATAATTTCTTTAGCAAGATACCCGTCCCATAATAGGCCCTCACTCAATTATCCACTCTCAGTGAAGTTCAAACCGCTTGGTACTCAAGGCCTTTTTAATCAGGGTTACACTTTCGTTGCATGTCTCCCCTTTCCCCCTTTTAAGCTCCAGGTGAACTGAATAACCAGCATTTCTTGGTATATAATCTCTATTCCTCCATCTCTGCAACCCTTCCTATTATGGAACATTATCTCACTCTTTCGAAACTTCCATGCGTTAACATCTTCCCCATTATTTTTTTTTATTTCAAATTCCTATTTAAAATCTATTTAGTGGTGTGCCTGGGTGGCTCAGTTGTTTAAGCGTCTGCCTTCAGCTCAGGTCATGAGCCCAGGGTCCTGGGGTCAAGCCCTGCGTTGGGCTCCTTGCTCAGTGTGCGGTCTGCTTCTCCTTCTCTCTCTGCCCCTCCCCCTGCTTGTGTGCACTCTCTCTCTCTCAAATAAATAAATAAAAAAATCTTAAAAAAAAATAAAAGCTAAAACGTAGTTAGTCAACACATATGGTAGCATCTTACCCATTACTAATGCTACCTTTTCTAGAAAGGCGTCTATGGCTCCCAACATCCCCGCTGACGAAGTCTCTGTTTTACTCAATCTGGACCTATAGCTTTGATGCCCATGTGCCCATCACTCTCCCCCTGATAGTAGGGAAATGGGGGTATAGGTCAGATCCATGTTTTACTCATTCCATTATAACTCGTTAAAAGATTTAATTCACTTCTGCATCTTTCCTGGCACCTAAGCACGGCATCCAGCCAGCCACTGATGAGTAATAAGTGAATTAGGGAAAATAATTGATATGCATTTTCCCCTCGAAATTCCTCAAAGACTCTGATGTATCTAAGGTATGAGTGACTGAGGTTTCCTGTTTCTGTGCAAGGCAATATTCGTGTGAAGAGAAGAGAGGAGCGTACATAGAATATGAGGTCATCACTCAACTCCGGAGTCAGGGACTATGGAAAGAGGACAGCTACACTTCACCTAGTTGAATTATTTTGCTTAGCACCTGGCAAGGGAGGGACCATTTTTCCCCATTCGAATCCATGTCCGTTCACATGAAAGAGACAAGAAGGCGCAGCTATCTCGCATATTGACCACACCCCCCAGTGTAATCCGCAGTTACCGGTCTGGATTTCACGTAGCCCATTGCAGATGGAAAGGGCAGATGGAAAAGGAGGTGTCCTCTTTGGTTCACTGAAACCTTGACTATTTAAATTCAAAGAAAACACTAATTTCTTTCTTAAACCACATGGAACATGTAACGGGCAACGTGCTACAAAATCATGTAAGGCTTTATGTAGAATATGTAATTAGCATGTACCTCAAAAACACAGAGGTCTGTCTCCAAGGCTCCAGCACAATATTTTCATACTGATCTTCCCTTACACATGATGCATTGTGTGGACAGTGTCTGAGAACAAACTCGGGCACTGGGAGAGAATAATCAGAGGAAAACAAAAGAGGTGAGAAACTCCTCCATGGAACAAGTAGTAGTATTTATCTAGGAAGAGGTTCATGGGAGCTGGCTAAGAGCAGCATATTGTGAGCTGGTTTGTAAGCCCCTGGCATATTGAAAGGAGCCATGATGGGAATATTGACATCACAGAAATTAGCAATTTTCAGGGGGGGAGTGCGGGGAGGGTAACTGGTTTATCAGTACACTAATGAGTAGGCACTAGGATAGTCGTAGTTTGCAGAGAAGAATAAAAAGGTGGATTGAGATATTCTGATTGTTTCCTCGAAAATCTACGTGAACAGCAGGACCGGTGACTACGTATCAAAAACACTGGCAGTGTCTAAGCAGAACCGTACGCGGGGCGAAAGTGTGATTCTATCTAGAACAAGTGGATTATAAATCCTAGCTTCACCAAAATCAAAACAGCTTTTAATAAGATACCTTTTTAATACACAAATTTCCTATTTCTCACATATATGTAATACCTTCAATAATGATTGAACCTTGAATTACTTTCTCTGTCAAATTTAGTCGGTCGTTATCCTCCATATCTGCCGTCATCATCTTTAAACAGTAATCATGACGTACACTAAGCCCCTGTTTCTAATAATACAATTCTCCACATCTTTACACCTAAGTTTTTTTCTGTGGTAAAAACACCATAAAATGACAGAAAACTTTTAATAAGAGTCACAAAATAAAATCCTGTTACACTTTGTAGACAAGTACAGTTATTTTAACGCTGTGCTCATTAGACTCCAATCCCATGTCTTTGGCAGGGAGAAGAAAAGGAAAGGTTGTTCTGATACATCCAATCACTGCTGTAATCCTTTATGCATCTGCCCCTCTGCCAGTATCCACACTCATTTTCCCATACTTCCCACGGCACTGCTGATGGTATCGGCCGTACAGGATGTGTGTGCAGAACCCACAGTGTATCTCTCCTTATCCCAAGTCCTCAAGAGCCATTGTTCATTTCTCTTCTGTTCCTGCCACTGACCCTAGAAACCTGCCATCCCTTAACCTGACCCCCAGACTGAGAAACACAGCACAGACTTGAACCCAGCCTACAGCCTGATCCAAGCTCAGACAAGAAGACTAGCTGAGATCAGATGACTGGATTAAGAAGTTGTGGTCCATATATACAATGGAATATTATTCAGCTATCAAAAAGAATGATTTCTCAACATTTGCTGCAACATGGATGGCACTGGAGGAGATAATGCTAAGTGAAATAAGTCAAGCAGAGAAAGACAATTATCATATGGTTTCTCTCATCTGTGGAACATAAGAACTAGGAGAAGAAAGGGATAAAGAAAGGGGGGGTAATCAGAGGGGGGAATGAAGCATGAGAGACTATGGACTATGAGAAACAAACTGTGGGCTTCAGAGGGGAGGAGGGTGGGGGAATGGGATAGGCTGGTGATGGGTAGTAAGGAGGGCACGTATTGCATGGTGCACTGGGTATTATATGCAACTAATGAATCATCGAACTTTACATCAAAAACCAGGGATGTACTGTATGGTGAATAACATAATAAAAAAATATTAAAAAAAAAAAAAGAAGACTAGCTGAGATCAACCAATCTCCAGGCAACTCAATGACCCAAGAGTGAAAAATATGCTTATTTTAAGCTGATGAGGTTTTGGGTTTTTGTTTTGTTCTGTTTTGTTTTTGAGAGAGAAGGAGAAAGCATGAGCAGGGGGAGGGGCAGAGTGAGAGGAGAGAGAGAGAGACTTTTTTTTTTTTAAGATCCAATTTACTCATTCATGAGAGACAGAGAGAGAGAGAGGCAGAGGCAGAGGAAGAAGCAGACTCTCCGTGGAGCAGGGAGCCCGATGTGGGACTCGATCCCAGGACTCTGGGATCATGACCGGACCTGAAGGCAGATGCTTAATCGACTGAGCCGCCCACGTGCCCCAAGGAGAGAGAGAGTCTTAAGCAGGCTCCCCATTCAGTGCAGAGGCTGATGCAGGGCTCAGTCTCAAGACCATGAGATCATGACCTGAACTGAAATCAAGAGTCAGATGTTTAACCAGCTGAGCCACCCAGGAGCCCCACAAGCTGATGGTTTTGAAATAATGTGGCATGCAGCCATGTGGTAGCTGACTAATATGGCTACCAGACATTAGGCAGAAGTAGAAATTATGTGAAACGTTCCGTATGACAGTTTGTATAAATCAGCTGTGTATAGGTTTTGGGATGAGGAAGCAAAGTTTTGAATCATGGCTCAATTACTGACAACCCTCCAGCCTCCATTTTGTCATCTCGAAAAGAGGACAATAATATTTATTTTGTAAGTTTGGGTGAAGAAGAATTGGGAATCCTCACCATAACATGATCCATTATAAAGGGCTTGATATAGAATCTGGTACAGAATAAAAGCTGAAAAGGTGATAGGTCTCAGTATTATTTTTATGTAATAGCATTTATTGACCACTTGCTGTTGACCAAAGCACTAATAGTAACCGAAATCTGGAAGAGAAATGAAAAGCAGTTTTGGTGTAGAGTCAGAAATCACTAATAAAACAAAATCACCTGCAAGACAACATATTTAATATTGACTGTAGAACACAGCCAAAGGTAATTGCTTTAGAATTAAACACAGGTTTGGAACAGGAATTTATTTTTTGAACACTGCTAAGCACTGACCATATCAAAAAGTCTCTGTAAAATCTGATGGATGGGTTCCATTATGTAAGTAAAAATTAAGGAATGGCCTCACCCAAGTGTTGTTAACAACAGGCACTAAATATCCATAACCGGTAGCCCAGAGCTCACCAGGGAGGAGAGTTTTCAACATAAGCTTGTACAGCAAAAACAAATATTCACATCGTTAAATGAACTCCAAGCCAAGAACCTTAAGCTTTGTACTTGAACAGAGGCTAATCTAATTTGACAGAAACCCACTAAGTGGTTAGAAAATTCAACCATATGGTCTTCAGTGAATTAATGAAATTGGTTGGGGACTTAGTGTCTCAGACATACCCTAATGCTCTTTTTCATTTGCAAGAGAGAAAATAGATAAGTAATAAAGAATGTAAAGCTTAGGTGGTTGCATATATCACTTCACGTGGTTGTGATTCCTCTTAGAAGCCACAATGTGCCCCATCCCTGTGTCTCCCAGGTACTGTCTCACGATTACTTTCAAAGGGCAGCACTTCAACTAGTCTAAGGTGTCAAACATTAGAGGGCATAAAATCATGTGAAAATGTCTTTGAAATGTCCATTGTGCTGAACACAACACTCATATCCTGACTCAGTGGTCTCTGGAATTCAGCAGTCTGGAGCGATGTTTTGGGACTCTCCTTTTTTGCCCATTTGTACCAGGTAATTAGCAAGCAGATACGGTGAGGACTGGACTTCGAGGACTACTGAACTGAGCTTCAGAGGAGGTCACAAACTAGTAGTCCATGGGCCAAACTTGTGTTTTCTTTGGCTCAGATTTGTTTTACTTGGTAGTTGCCAAAAAGGAGGAAATTTCACATAAATAGGTTTCTGGATTTTCCTTAAATAATAAGTGGATATAGCAGTGCCTAGGTTTCTGTGGCCAAGCCAGGCTTCTGAATGACAAAGGACACTGGACAGGAATAGTAACTGGGAGGTCCGTCCAGAGGATCCCGAAAGCGTGAAAGCAAGAGATCACAGGTATGGTCCTGGTAGGGCAGGAGGTCAAAGCTAAGGCTCTCAGGCTGAGAGCCCAGTTCACATGGCCTTCTAACAATCATACCCAACATTTAAAGCATACATGTCATGAGTTGGACCCTCTGCTAGATGCTTTATGTATATTGCTTCTAATCCTTGTAACCACCCTGCAAAGTAGACATTATGTTCTTTATTGTAAGATTAGAAAACCAATGATCAGAGAGATGAGATGTTTTGCCTAAAGCCACACAGCTGGCAAAGGGCGATGCTGGGCTTCGGGTCTGCCTGGCTGCAAGCTCCCCTTCCTTAATGACCCATTGCTTTTCCAACTCCGTATATCAAGGAGAAAGGGGAGTGCACAACAAACGCTGAAAGCAGTGGGCTGGGATTCAGGAATTGCAAAGAAGGGTTACAAATCAAAACTTGACAAAGCAACGATGAAATGTTTTCCAGAACTCAACCTTCCATGTTGCCAGCAATATATCATGTGACTTTCTTCCTTTCTAAGGGCATTTTTGTTTGAGCAAATAATTCAAAGACAACTTGGTGTTTGTTCTCACTACTGACATCATCTATTATTTATCCTGTAATTTTTAGAATTAATGGAAATTCTTACAGTAAGTGGACTCAATGACCTGCCAAATTTGGAACGTGATTATGCACCTTCTGAGGCTACTGTGTGTGTGTGTGTGTGTGTGTGTGTGTGTGTGTGTGTATAAAATCATTTGTCCTTAAATTTTGTAGGATATCCTCTGATTTAAAAAAAAATTGATCCCATTGTGCCTAAAAATCTTTGGAATGGCCTGGAAATATTTAGTTATTCAGCATCTAAGTTCCATTTTAATTTAACTATTTTAAAAACTAAAAGGGCACAAAATTCCTTATAAAATCATGTGTACTACTGGTGTATCTGGAAAAGTTGCTCTCTGGCTAACCCATCCATCACTTGCCATTTATAGGAGTAAGAAATGGGCAGCGGTGCCATAAAGAAATTTACAACGTGTAAGCCAAAACAACTGAATTCTAGACTTCATATTGTGTTTCTGGAAAGAAAAGTGATTACCCTTCTTTTTTATGCCTTTGCAAATAAAAGGATTGGAAATAACTTCTAAATTCTTTTTGGCTCCCAAACTCTATCAGTCTAGAAGAATTATCCTATTAGCCTATCCTATGAGGAGAAAGAAAAATCACTCCAAAACAGAGAGCATGTAACTAAAGCCTTAAGGCAAATGTATTTCCTCTGAAACTTGTGAATAACTAGTACGTTCACGTGATGAAATCCCACGCCCAGTCCCTCAACTTGACAAGTTCCTAAGATTCACTAATACGTGGTTCTGCTCTACTTCTCAGTACATAGAGGGTTACATTTCTGTGCTCCCTTAAACTTAGGCATGCTCATGGGATGTGTTCTAGCTAACCAAATACGATCAAAAGTGACATGGGACACCTCGAGGTCAAAGTGCTTATTTGTTGGGGCTCAATTTTCCAACCTTCTTTCCCATCCTTGATGGTTGACTACAAGATGGTAGATTTCACCCTGATATAAGTGCCTGAGTGACTATGCAGAGCTAAGTTTCTCACTAAAACTTCAGCAGATTTATAACATGAGTAAGACATATAAGCCTGACAGCGTAAGCGTCAAAACCCTGGGATTTCAGAATTAATTTCTTCCCACACCAAACCTCAAAGTGTGGTGTAGGATCTAGCAGCATTGCTATCACTTGGGAGATTAAAAATGCAGAATTTTAGGCCCCACCAAGAACTACTAAATCAGAGGCTGCATTTTAATAAAATTTCCAGGTGATTTGTATGCACAAGCACCGACAGTCTATCCCGATTTATACAATGCGTAAGTAATTTTGTCCAATGTAGATACATTTGAAAGATGTAGCATTCCCCAATAATTATGACCTTCTTCTGCTTAAGGACCTTCCTCAGCATGTTCCGCAGCTGTCTCACAAATCTGACGAAGGCAACAAAGAAATAATTGAAAAATAGCGTGTCAATGCTGCTTCGAATATACTTAACAGTATGAATGCCCTCTGTTTCTGACTTGAAGAATCAAGAGGGGGAAACACATAGAAATCGCCGTACTCCTGTAAATGTCTTCATGGCATCCTCCAAGATGGCTTCAGTTTATCACAAAGAGCATGTTTCTCTGCAAGAGGTGAGTAGAGTCTTCGTGACCAAATTACTCATTTTTTTTAAAGGTCTGGTATCACATTAGTATCCATTCATTTGTTTATTCAACAAATATTGTTTTGAATACCTACTATGTGCTTCATCTTCTTTTGTGGTAAAATTCATGTAGCAAAAATTCACCAGTGCAACCATTTTAAAGTGCACAATTCAGTGGCATTTCACACATTCACAGTGTTGTGCAACCCTCAACACGGTCCAGTTCGAGAACATATTCATCAGTCGAAAGGAAACCCCATACCCTTCAAGCAGTCATTTTCTACTCTTCTCTCCCTGTAGCCCCCGGCAACCACTAAGCTACTTTCTGTCTGTATGAATTTGTCTGTTGTCGTTATTTCGTAGTATGTAATCATACACTCTGTGTCCTTTGTGATTAGCTTCTTTCACTTAGCATAATGTTTTTAAGGTATGTTCCTTGTCATGTGGACTTCATTCTCTTTATAGTTGAATATTTCATTGTATGGATATATCGCATTGTGTTTATACAGCCCTCAGTTGATGGGCATTTAGGTTTTTTCCACCTTTTGGCTATTGTGAACAGTGTTGCTATGAACATTCGGTACAAGTTTTTGTTTGAATACCTGTTTTCTTTTTTATATAAGGTTTTATTTATTTATTTGAGAGAGAGAGAGTGAATATGCGAGCAGGGAGGGGCAGAAGGGAAGGGAGAGGGAAAGAGAATTTGAAGCAGACTCCACACTGAGCGTAGAGCCTGACTCAGGGCTCCATCCCACAACCTTGAGATTACGACCTGAGCCGAAACCAAGAGTAGATGTTCATCTGACTGAGCCACCCAGGTGCCCCTGAAGGCCTGTTCTCAATTCTTTTTGGGTATGGAAACTTTTTTAAACTGAAAAAAGAAAAAACAAAAACCATGAATGAAATTCCCTGTAGGCAAGGGATTTAAATCTAGTAAGGGAAAAAGACATTTAACTATTGAAAGTAGAAAATGTCAGAGCCTCTTAGACTAAGACCATTAAGATCGGCTTTCAGTTAAATATCGCAGGACTAAAAATCTCCAAACTTAAATAGAACAAATAAACAAGGTTCGGAGGTATAGGAGGTAATTACACTGGATTTCAATCCCCCTTCTACCACTTGCTGTTTGTGTGACCCTGGACAATTTACTTAACTTCTCCAAGCCTTCATTTCCTCTTTTGTAAATTAGGAACATATCTTATTTCACAGGGTTGTTCTGGGGATTAAATGCGATAACACATGTAAAGCATTATAAGAACTCAATAAGAGGTCATTCCTATTACATGCATTTGAAGTAACAATGGGCTTACTCGAGGCAGAGTGAAAACACAGAGGGGACCTGGCATACTTTTCTTTCCAGAGTCTCTTCCTTACTTGATTCCTAAAATTCTCTACACAGTAACTAATACATTTTGTGTGGTGCAGTGAGGCTGGCCTGACTCTCCCATCTCAGGAAAGAGCACCTGACCCAGCCAGGCCAGTCCAAGGCCTCTATCACTTCAGGGAATGGCAGGTGACCAAAACAGAACTGGAATCTAGGGTGAAACTTTTTTTTAAATGAGGACTCTGGCAGAAAACCAAACCAAACCAAACCCCTCTAGCATCTAGACCCACAACAAAGATGTAACCTGTAGCTTCTTTCGGCCATTTTATCATGCTGCATAGACAAAGCCAGTGGTAAGAAGAAAGAATTAGTCCAACACGTGCATGGAGGTGGTACTGACGGATGGAGTGAGGAACTTCATTGACACCTTTGAGCCTCTGGATCCAGCTTTATTTGCAATTAGGTACTAACGGGTACTTATTTACTGGAGTTTATGAATGCATGCGTTTACGGACTTATTTTGCTTAAGAGTCTTGAATTGGGGTTCTGTCACTTTTAACTTAAGAAGCCAAGACTAATGCAAATCTAACACAGACCAGGTAAATGAACTTATTGACATAATTCTAAATTTCTGAGGCGTGAAAAACCTGTGATTTCTCCATCTCTCTGCACCGAGCATCATCTTAAACACGGTAGTTTGGAGGTTACTCATACTGGCACAGGCTGTCTACGGTTGTTCTGTTTTCACTCTATGCGTGTAAAACTCTTCCAAAGTGGAGAAGAGTTTCCCAGCAGCTAGTACTGAAGATGCGTGCCTGGAGCTTGGAGAAAGCCAGTGGCCATCATGTGAGAGGAGGGCATTTAAAGCAAAGCAAAACTGTAATCACATGGGAGTTCTGGGTAACCAAAGCAGAAAGGCTTTGGTATTAAACAACTATGGCCTCAGAGCTTTGAAGCCAGTCTTGAAGGTGTCGTTAACTATTGGCACCTAGTACAGATTTATCCTGTGACAGAACTTGCTTTGCGTGGCTGTGCTGGCGCCGATGATCCAAGACAGACAGCCGTTGGAAGCTGAGACACCAAACACGGTCGATTAGTTGTTTAGAGTGGTCACAAGGGGTGCCTGGGTGGTGCAGTCAGTTAAGCATCTGACTCTTGGTTTTGGCTCAGGTCATGATCTTGAGGTGGTAGGATGGAGTCCCTCGTCTGGATCTGAGCTCAGTGTGGAGTTTGCTTCGGTTCCCTCTCCCTCTCCCTTCCACTCACTCCTTCTCTCTCAAAGAAATAAATAAAATCTTAAGAAAAAAAATAGAGTGGCCACAGTAAGACGATGTTCTACTTCTCCAAGGAAGCTTGTGAGACATGAGGAAAGGCACAGACAGCATCAGAACACTTGAGCAAATCACAACGCTATTCTTTTCCCTATTTTGCACATAGCTTGGGACCAACCTGCCATTCCATGTTTACTTTCCTATATGGATTTTATTTCATTACATTCAGTCTCCCCTCTTTGTTTACCACTACCTCTCTCTTCTTCACTTCCACGCCACTGTTCCCTACCATTAAGCTCTGATTGCTAGTTCAATTTCATTTGTCTCTCCTCTTTGGAGCGGTAATGCTAAGTACACATTCATTACATATAAAGAGCTTATTCTCTGAAACGAGGAAATAGAGAGTGTACAGGACTCAGTGTTATCTGTGAGTTGATGCCCAGACAGAGTGGATTCCAAAGTAAAGCACACAATAAAATCTGGGTAATGTATCCATGCCTCATATTAGCCTTCTGTTTTATGTAAGTCCCTGGAGAATGCCCTGAATAGTTTGTGATAATCCAGAGAAGTTGAAATGTGTGTGGGGCAACCACACGGGCTTCTTAATACCTCTCAGAAAATAGCTGAAATGCTTAGACTAGCTTCCCAGCCTAGCAGACACTATCCCCAGCAATTTCAGCTCAAGGGGCTTCAAAGCTGGGTAATAACTACTTTCCCCAAACACAAATCTGAAACTAAATAGGATCATCAAGAAGAAGAGACTGTCCTTCTGAAACTGGGGCGGCAATTGCCGTGTTCAATAAAAATAGCATCTTACCGAACATCAAAAGCAATTTTATGAAATTGGTAATTCCAACACTCCACGCAGCCCCGGCCAGACACTGGGGAACGCATTTGTGAGAGCGGCACAAAATCCCAGTTGATCACCAACAAGCTGATTCATGAAAACTAGACATGTAGAAAATAGAGAAGTTGAGGACAGCTTTCCAGTTGAGCCGGATGAGGAAAATGAGATCCTAGGCAGCAGCAAAGAAGAATATCTTTTTATAACAACAGATTTATAGTTCGATAACCTGTATTAACGAAGATGCCCTTGAGGACATCATATTTAACAAGTTAATACCTTGTAATCAGTTCGTTGTCTCAACATCCAGATGCTCTATTTAAAACTTCCCTCATCTTATCAACAAGTTATAGCACTAGTTCTCAAGAATTTGGAGGATGTCTAGTTTATAGGTTGTCTTGGTCCGTGTATTTCTCCTGATGGAGACTGATAGTGGAGTAAGGCAGCCTCACATCTTGCTCTGAGTGATATCATCCGCTCGAAAAGATTTCTTCAGTGAAAAGTCCGATCATTAATGAGAGGCTGAAAACCTTCATGCATTTTAGTTCATTACAAACAAATGATATTGAACTTTAGGCAGAGCAAGAAACACCCTAACTCATATCCTTTTGTGAGTACTAATTTTGTGCCCAGCCCTGGGCCAAGGATTTCTATGAATTAACCCATCTCATTCAGCTAATTAGTGGTGAAGCCCATACTTGAGCCTAAGTTGGTTTAATATTATAGCCAATACTTAACTCACATAGCTCTCCTCAATTTTAAATCCATTTTTATTTCACGTGTTTGTAAAAATTTATTTCTTGCTGAAACTCTAAGGTTAAGGCCTAACATTCCTAAATACCCTTGGGAAAGGGAGCAGTGTGGGCAACCTCGTGTCCAGAAATTGGACGTCTTTGGAGTAAGATGTCCAAACTCTGTTTTACAGTTTTGGCTTCTCACATATCACCTCTCAGCCCCATTTCTTTATCTTTTCAAAGGAGATGTTAATACCTCCTTCCCAAAGTTGGATTAAATGAGACAATACATAAATATCTCTGAACTGTGTGTGTCCGGTAATAACAGCTGTTTAGATTCTCATTTGCTTTCATTCTGCCATGATTATTTTTTTATTCTTCATGGTGAAAGTGTATATATCTTTTCTTTCCTTCTTTCTTTCTTTTTTTTTTTTTTTTTTTTACAGATTTTATTTATTTATTTGTCAGAGAGAGAGAGTGAGAAAGAGCACAAGCAAAGGGAGTGGCAGGTAGAGGGAGAAGCAGGCTCCCCGCTGAGCAAGGAGCCTGATGAGGGACTTGATCCCAGGACCCTGAGATCATGACCTGAGCCAAAGGCAGAGGCTTAACCGACTGAGCCACCCAGGCATCCCATTAAGTGTATGTATCTTTTCAAACATCAGATTCTGATGATGTACCGGCCACATGGAGGGGGGGCAGTTAGCTAAAGTGGCAGAGATGGGGCAGGGCTATGCAGGGCAGGAGAAAGGATGTGGTGAATGCAAATACTTAGGTAATCATACCCAAGACTGATGTGAATACACCGATAATTTGAATGAGAAATACTTACAAGTTACAGATAGGACTGGTGAACCCTACAAATTTCCAGTGGTTCTTATTCTATTCTGCTATAATCCCTCCCCTACCCCAGGTTTCATTTCCCAAGGTCAGTGTCAATGACACAACCCAAAGGGTGCAGCAGTCAAAACTCACGGAAAACGATGGCAGGTACTCATACCAACATGCGATACAAGGGACACGCGCAACATCGGCAAATAGGAAACTCAGTATTCTTTACCAGTCTGGAAACTTCAACTCCTTCTTTGTCATGTGAAAATTTAAAAAATAGAGATATAAGGAGCTTCAGGAAAACAGCATTTGGGACTTGAAAGTCCAATAAACTCTGCTAAGCCCTTCACTTGTATTTTTTTAGGAATAGCCATCTTCTTGGATTCTCAACATTTTAACTTGTCCTAAGTCGATCTCAAATAACCCTCTTCAATGGCTAAGACCAAAAAAATCATTTTATCTCCTGCCCGATAATGAATCCTTTGTGTCGCGGCACCATGACTACGGAGGAGTGTTTGAGTTTGGGATCTGGGTTCAAGTGTGTTTTATCACCAGCAAGGTATGCATCATTGGGCAGATTATTTAACCTCTCTCAAGTCTTGGGCACCTTGCTCAGCTTAGGGGAGCCTTTAGGATCCTCACAGAACTGTGAGAACAAGACAAAGTGATGGAGAAGTCAAGAAATGTCAAATACTACATGTGATTAATACAATAATAGATCTTAGAACCTCAACTGGCTCATGTCAAAGCTCATTGCCATCGCAGCTCCCAGAGAGGAATTCACCAGGATGCCCAGCCCAGCATCTGGAATGTAACAGGTACACAATAAGGAGAGTGGTCTTTCTCTTCACCATGATGCTGGAGATACAAATACCGAGCATTTATTCAATGTCAGGCACTGCTCTAAAATCTTAACATATATTGGGGCGCCTGGGTGGCTCAGTCAGTTAAGTGTCTGCCTTCAGTTCAGGTCCTGATCCCAGGGTCCCGGGATCAAGCCCTGCATTGGGCTCCCTGCTCAGTGGGGAGTCTGCTTCTCCCTCTGCCTCTGTCTGCAGCTCCCCTTCTTGTGCTCTCTTTTACTCTGTCAAATAAATAAGTAAAATCTTTGAAAAAATAAAATCTTTACATATGTTGCCTGAATTATCAAAACCGTCCTTAGAAATAGATACTAATATCTTCATCAGTTTAGAGATGAGGAAAAGGTTGAGTAACCAGCCCAAAATGTCACATAACACGTGGGGGCCAAGATTCAAAGTAAACCGTGTGGCTTTCCCCCCACACTGTTAACCACAGGACTCGATAAGGAATAATGTATGTTTAACTCAACCTTCCTTCCACAACTCATGACACTGACGCCTTGAGCCACTGTTTTCCAAGGGTCACACATCTAGAAACTCAAGCCCATGTTTTCCAAGACCAGTCTTCTATCAATTGCAATGGTTTCCAGATTTGGGTCTCATGAATAGTTGTGATATTGAGAGATGAGAGAGAGAGAGAGAGACAGACAGACAGACATACCCCTCACTGGTGTACCCGGGTCAGCATGGAGCAGACCTGGCTCTAACAGCCAGACCATGGTATTTTCCTGCTAAATGCAATTTCTCAGAATACCATCCAACATCAGATAAGGCTACTCTGGGACCATGATGAAGCACAAGAGGGAGAGACCACCTTCTAACCATATCTGAGCACCGAAAGAAACAAGAGCATGATCCAAGCCACAAAAAATAACCAAACTTCACCTTTGCCTAATAGTGACTGCCCTTTCTTTCCTAATTACTGCTTTAGCCCCGCTTTGTTCCTCCCACCTACTTACAAGAGTGCATGATACCCAATCACAGAAATGTTCCTGGTTTCTGAAAGCACCACAGCAAAACCACGAAGCTTCCCCCAAACACCTAACAAACCAAATCTTATGACAAGCCCTTCCTCACAGTTTCTCTGCAGCTCCTTACACCCCTCCAGCGTGTGCCGTTCCAGGCAAGGAGCCCTGCTTTTACTGCCTTGTGGATCTTCCTGGTATTCTCGTTGTGTTCCTGATAGTCTTTAATGCCCTGGGGCTGTACAGATGGACTTTTCAAATCTATATATACTTTTTATTACCTGAAGGTCATTTTTAAAAAATGACCATTTACTCTCTATGGCCAAAATTCATAAAACAAAGTGCATTTATCAGCAAAACATGGTAAGGAAAGGCTTTTTCCCGCTCCCCGCAAAAAAAAAAAAAAAAAAAAAAAAAACAAAAAAACCTCACAAAAGAATGATTAATGTTATTAGTTCGGCTCTATGAAAAAGTCTCTACATTGTTATTTTTCCTATTTTGGACAAGCAAAACCTTTGTCATGGACCAGCGCTGCCAGGAAGAGATCTAGGTTTTGGGAAGCCTAAAGCTTATACAATTTGGGGATAAGAAAAATACAAAATTAGGCAGACAAGCTGTTGTCTACCGAGAA
Organism: Ursus arctos; assembly: GCF_023065955.2. Classification (NCBI taxonomy): domain Eukaryota; kingdom Metazoa; phylum Chordata; class Mammalia; order Carnivora; family Ursidae; genus Ursus; species Ursus arctos. The sequence continues at coordinate 49,016,824 of NW_026622808.1, read as the reverse complement.
TGAGAAAGGAAATACAAGAATTCCTATTATCTTATGGTTTCTCTCATCTATGGAACATAAGAACTAGGAAGATCGGTAGGAGAAGAAAGGGATAAAGAAAGAGGGGGGTAATCAGAAGGGGGAATGAAGCATGAGAGACTATGGACTCTGAGAAACAAACTGAGGGCTTCGGAGGGGAGGGGGGTAGGGGAAGGGGATAGGCTGGTGATGGGTAGTAAGGAGGGCACGTATTGCATGGTGCACTGGGTGTTATACGCAACTAATGAATCATCGAACTTTACATCGGAAACCGGGGATGTACTGTATGGTGAATAGCATAATATAATAAAAATATTATTATGAAAAAAAAAAGAGATGTAGGTGCCCTCCTTCTGATATCCCTTTAGATGCTTTATCAGAAATGCTTCGACAGAAATGATTTCCTGATCGCAATCTGGCTTCCCGGTCCCACCCGGAACGTAATATAGGGTTCTGCGCAAGTGGAGGGCTCCAAAGCTAAAGTTTCATTTGCCTCATAGTAAATCCACCAAGGGCTGGCATTTGGTAAACAATGCCTTAAGTCATGCTGCTTCTGAGAATTATTTCTCAAGAAATGAATTCCAACTGATCTCCCAGGCTAAAGGAATAAACAAATGTTAGTATCACTGGGCTCAACTTCATTCTCTGACGGTTGGCGTTTCTTCCCCCTTCCCCTTCAGATTAAGATAACTATGGGCATTGCAGCCTTGAAAAAAAATGATAATTTTGATGGCCCAAATTATCTAGTTACCCCTACAAAGATGGGCAGTTCAATAAATTTTGGCCAGAAAATTGTCAACCACTGACCTGTGGTTAACTCAGATGCTCTCGCCTCCGTTCTTTGTAAAACTCATTTGATTTTATTTGGTTTGGCTTCTAGCTCTCCCCAGTGTCTCTCTGCAGTTCTGTTGGCTCCTATTTCCTGAGTCTTCAGGCTATTTTCAAGTTCTGGCCCCTTGAATCTATTCATTTCAGTGAATGTTGCACAGCTGGGTAGGTCTGCAGGTGGGAGCTCTGACATTATACAGGTGGCCGCATAAATCCTAATTCCCTTCTTCTGGAGGAAATAGCGCCTCTCCCGACACATGGTTAGTGCACTTGCATCCAGGACACACAGCCCTGGTCCCACCGAAACCGGGGTTTAAGACGAGACAATGGTTGGCAAAAGTGCGTGAGGATGTGATGCACAATTTGGTTTTCAAAACATCTTCTAAGATAAGCAATGACACCACTTTGCGGAGATTATGTTTATGACCAGAGACCCCAAGTGGCCCTGATTTTCCTAGAAGCAGTGAGGCTGTGTGAAGTCACGGCAGAAAGTGAGACTTAACCTCACTCTAACTTAACTCTTATCCAAACTTAGTCTCTATAGGAGCCTAGTGGGCAAGCCGTGACACTTCCCCAAGTCTGCAGATCTGAATAAACTAGAGACAGTTACACTGACGTAGGATTGTAAAAATTAACTAATAAGGACTCTCTGGATTTCTTGAATAATGTGTGTGTCTTTCTAAGAATATATGATGGTCCTGAGAGGAAGAGGAAGGATACAAACTCAGCATGTCTTACTGAGGTCTTAATTTTATTTAAAGATTGACCTTTAAGTAATTCAATTAGTAAGTATGTTAAACTACTATTTTTTTGTATTACGACAATTGTAGAGTTTTTTGAAGCAAAACGTGAATGCATTCCATAAATTTAGCCATAATACAAAATCACAGACAATTTTTCCTTACGTAGGTAATTTTGGCTTATTGGCCCCAGGCCCATGAAATTAGAAAAGTAGCCTCCTCTGCCCTTAGGAATAATTCATAAAGGTCCTTTGTATTTATAAAGTATTCTGTGAGGTTCCGGAACAATTGTTCACATGGCTGTGGAAAAAGATCTCACTGCCTTTGGGAATGAATACAGGTGAAATGCATGGGAATTTATTTTAGGAGTGAAATATGTCGGTTATGAATGACATTCACCACAGAGAGAAGAAAGTAATTATTCATATTTAGAACCCTGTAGAAAACCCTGGAGTTGTAGTTGGCTATTTCCTTTAAAATGGTAGACAATGTCCCCCTGTGGTTTTCATGGCCTCTGAGTCTAGATGGAAGCGGGAGTGGGCTGACAGAGGGATAAACGTGGAAGGCCAGGTGGGAGGAGGTGATGGGGATGGATAAATATGGGGGGAGAGGCTGGTGGAGGGGAGGGTCAGAGAAGGAATGACCCTGGTAGGCAGGGAGGACATGATAGGTATTTAAGAGCAACAATGGCTTCCTGTTACTCAAATATTTAGAGAGCGTGCAGCTTCCTGAAAATCCCTGGCATTTTTATAATTGCAGTCTTTATTATTGTATGCCAGGCTTACCTAATGCTTCTTATACAAGTTGGAGCTATTTTCTTTTTTTTTTTTTAAGATTTTATTTATTTGATAGAGTGAGAGTGAGAGAGAGAAAGAATGAGCACAAGAGAGGGAGGAGCAGAGGGAGAGGGAGACGCACACTCTCCCCTGAACAGAGAGCCTGACGTGGGGCTCGAACCCAGGACTCTGGGATCATGACCTGAGCCGAAGGCAGACGCTTAACTGACTGAGCCACCCAGGTGCCCCTTTGAGCTATTTTCTTACCTTTCAAGTAAAACAAGTAAAAAGAAACATCTTCAAGATTTGGTTCTTACGTATTTAAACTTTTTAATTTGTTTATTAACATACTTTTACTTCCCTCTTTTTTTCACTCCACCACCTAGGGGAAGATTGATTAAAGACATCCCCAAATGAGATGACTATAGTTAAGTTACTAAACACGCATTATTGGTCAGGCATAGGCATTAATCCCATTAAACCTTACAACTAACCTATGAAGTAGGGGCTCTCTGTATCTCCATTTCACGGGCAGACCAAGATGGAGAGTAATAGCAGCTAATTGTGTCCATGTGCCAAAAAATGCTCTAATAACTTTTGTATATTAAACAACAGAGAGTTCATGATAATTCTATGAAGTGGGCCTTATTATCCCCTATTTTATATGCAGACACCAAGTAAAGAGAGATTAATTGGCTTCCCTGCATTGAAAAGCCAGCAAGAAGCAGGTCAGAAGTCTGAGCTGAGACCGTCAGGTTTCGGAGCCCATTCTTGTGACCCTGGTCTGTATTGTTCCCAGTGTAGGGCAAACATGGAAACTTCTACTCCGTCCTTCAGGGGGAGATCAATGGGGTAGACGTTCTTCAGCTCCTCTCCAGTGCCTTCTCAGTCTCCGTGGGAAAGAAGAGAGGCTCTTATCTGACTGGAGAGCATGGGGGAAGAAAATGAGCAAGAGCACTCGTAGCTCCCACCAAAGAAGAATCTGCTCTCAGGGTGTACACTTTGTCCTCCACTTCCTGCCCTTGGGGTCCGACCTTGAGTTCCAGCTCAGAGATACACGTCCAGTTCTAGATGAGCCTGAGTAGGAGAGAGTCTTCCAAAATGGCTTTCCTCATCATACAAGCAGTGAGAGAAAAGGTGAGGTGCCCAAGAGGAGATGGGGCTTGGCAGTATCAGAGAGCCACCTGTGGTCCCAGCTCAGAAGGAGATTAAAAGGAGGTGCTTTTATTGGGAGTTAATTTCCAGAGTCCGTCAGTGAGAGGTGAAACCATGGCGGGCCTCTTTGGCAGGGTATGGAACCACGGAGGGGACAGAGCTGCCAAAGACATCCAAGAGGCAAAGGGGGAGAGATGCCTATTTCTCCTTTTCTAACACTTTCCAACCTCCCATCAGCGCCCCCACTGTCGGAACCCAGCTGGCCCAGGAGCCAAGGACGTGCAGCCAGCAGCAGACAGCCTGGCTGCACACGGCAGCGCGAGGCCAGCGGGGACGGGTAGATCTGAGGGCAGAGAGCTCCAGGCCCACAGGTGGGTGCATTCCACTGACAAGGAAAAACACAAAGAAGCCAGATCATGGCCACTTACCTAAGTCTTGCTCCCAACCTGGCTTTATCATTAATGAAGCTAAAATATTATTATACTCTTCATTTATATGACTTATATTATCTTTCAACTGACGTGGAATATAGGGGAGAAGAGAAAGGGTTTGATTAATTATTTCCCTCCATCCCCAACCCAAACAACTTATGGTTAAATTATAAGCACCAAAGGATTTTTTTTTACATATGTATATATGTAAAATATATATTATACTTTCTATTGATAATATTTATAAAGTATATCTATTTTCTCAAATTGGACATGAAGTATTCAGGTGAAATTCAGGTGAAATCATTATTTTAAAAGAAACTCTGGTCTAGTAGTATTCTCATTACTTGCTTTATCAAAGCTAACAACCATTCTAATGTTACTATGAAAATACCAATTATTTTTATGATAATGAAGACTTTAAATAGCTCAGTAGGATAAATTAGATCCAACCATGGCTTAGCTAGTTCCTTCCATCTTAGGAATACTAAACTAGAATGAAGGATTTAATCCTTCTCATATGGAAACGTCTCTTCTGAACTATAAAGAAAAAAAAAGATACTGCTCACTCTATTTCAAGGATGATGAATTAATTTTGAGATGGGAATGTGAAAAAATGATTTTACCTGAGGGACAAAGCCCAGAATGAGTTTAACTTCGTCAAAATCTTTACTGGTAACAATGACAGGCATAACCAATGGGTGTCCATGGGATAACATTGGACAAAATGACCCCCCTCCTTGAGGCCTTGGATGGAGCAGCTGGGTCAGGATTTCTCAACCTGAGAGAAGTCACATTTGGGCCCAGGTGGTTATTTGTTGGAGGGATGGCTGTCCTTTGTGACCCAGGAAGCTTCAGAGCATCCCTCGCCTCATGACAACCGTGTCTCCAGACATTTTCAAACGTCCCCTGGGGGAGGGGGGACATCACCAGTGGCTGAGAATTTCTGCTCTAGAGATTTACACTTATCCCACTTATGCTATTGCTGGTTGTGACTGTCTGCCACTTTTGTTAAATTAGCTCAACTTTCAGCTTTAAAATCCATGCACGTTGAAATGGATTCTACTAGTATAGAAGTAATACCCAAGGATTAAATCTCCTCGTGGGATTAAATCTTTTTATAACTTATCTCTTATGTGTCCTTAAAGTGAACCCAAACTTCAGTTGCAGCATGCCTGAGGGGACCCAAGATACCTTAAGCAACATGTTCACTGAACATGCGTAGGTGAGGAAGGAAGGGGGGAAGAGGAAGAGGGATCTTCAAATAAAATGCTGTCTTCTGAGAAATCTGCATTAGAGTCACTCCTTTAAAAAGTGGACGTTTATTCATATTATGAATTCTGTTTTCCAGCTATGAATTTAAATACTGGGATCCCTGCCTTGTGTTAGCGGGGGCATTACACGGTTCATCTTTATGGAAGAGGGCATCATTCAAAAGGCTTAAATTCAACTAATTCTCAGGTAAATAAGCCTACTTAGACCAGATTACCTTAGAATCTTTTAAGCCATCATAAGGAAACTTACATTCTTCAGATGCCAAAAGAACTAGGTTTCATGTAAAACAAATTTATCCAACAGCTTAAGAAAAATATTTAACCTCTCCCATAATTTCCAATGGAAACTGGAAACAAAAAGCAATTTAAACACTCGAGGAAGAAAAAGATACCAGAAAGCAAAAAATGTAACATGAGATTGGTGGTCACGACAGTTGAGTTCTTGTCACGTCTGTACCAATACACTGCAGATGACCACAGATACGTCCCTCTATGTCTGTGGGTTTCAGCTCCTCAGCGGGAAGATAGGAGAGTCGGGTGCAAAGACCGCTGGGAGGGGAACCAGGCAGCTGACGGGTCTCGGGGTAGAGCTTCGAGGCACATGTGCAGGTCTCATTCACCAGCAAGTCCCTGTGCCTGAGCAAGCTTGCAATGAGATATCAAAAGACGGAGAGGAAGAAGGGAAAATATATTTTCATAATTCTAATGGTCTATTCCCCCTATTTTTTTAATAAAGGGCCCCATATTTTCACTTTGCACTAGTCCGTTCAAATAATGTAGCTGCCTCTGTAATCAGTAAACACTTCCTGAGCTTCTGGCATGTTCTAGGTACTATCCTAGGCATGGGGCCCCGGATGAGCAAAACAATGTAAGCTCTAGCCCTGGGGGAGTTTTCAATGACTTCAGCATTGATCCACCACCTTCCACCCCGACACACCTTGTGAGGACCCCTTATAAAGACATTCTTAGGGTGGGGTTATAATTACATGATGATTGAAAATAAGCAAAACTTGTGTGTTGGGAGTGTGGTTCTTTATTAACTGAGAATGGAATGAGGGAAATTTCTGGGGTCATGGTTATTTTTTCTATATTTTTATCTAGGTGCTGGTTATGTAGGGGTGTTCATTTATTTAAAAAACCCTATCAATTCTTCTAACTATGTACCTATATTGCACCTCAATAAAAAAATTTTAAAAACGGCATTCACTATATGCTGGTAAGGCATGATCAATATGATAGATTGGATTCCTAGCTTATCCAATATTCTAATTACCATTCCTAGGTATCCCTCCCAGGGGCAGATAGACACCTCCTCTCCCTGGTCGGAACTCGGGATGGCCGTGCCACTTGCGGCGACCAAGGAAAAGTGAGGGAAAGTTTTCTGTCACTTGTGCCCAGGGGCTGTAAGAGGCAGCACATAGTTCTCTAGGTCTCTTCTTCCGGGGCAGTGACCGGCAATATTCTTAAAAGATGGTTCTTTACTCTGGGTCCCGGGAGGGGAGCCACACAGAGTAAAGTTGTAGCTGACATGTAGCCTTATGAAGAAATCCACTTAGATTGTGGCAGGTAATGGGTAGGGGAGTTGTTAACATAGCGTAATCCAAGGCATTCTCATGAATCCACCACTTTATGCCATTTCACTTGAGAAGCAGCTCTGTAAAATCCCCAGAGGTTAAGCACGAGAGAGCGACCTTAATTTTTTTTTTTAAAGATTATTTATTGATTTGTCAGAGAGAGAGAGAGCGCACGCACGAGCACAAGCAGGGAGAGCAGCAGAGGGAGAAGCAGACTCCCTGCTGAGCAGGAAGCCTGATGCAGGACTCGATTCCAGCACCCTGGGATCATGACCCAAGCTGAAGGCAGACGCTTAACGAACTGAGCCACCGCGGCGTCCCAAGAGGAGACTTTTAAACACCACTGTCTCTACTATCTCCAGAAAATCATAATTTTGAAACAGAGCGTCGGCGTCCTTTCTCCTAATAATCAACTCCCTATCTATCACATTTTTAGCCATCCCCTTCCACAACTCATCATCGAATTATTGACTCTTTAATTAATACGTGTTTAGCTTCGATTAATTTTTTGCCTTATCTAGTACCACCTATATTTCAGAAGCTCTTGGGGGTTGACATGCTACCATCACAGTGCAATAGAAAACACAGAAAAGGAACTAATGGAGGCATTAGGCTATCTTTCCATTTCTCACAACAGTTGAATAACATTCATCCATTACTTACGTCCTCTCTCCTTTTTCTGCATATCTTAGAAAAGCAGACCAAGAATTGACGAGGCCACCAAATTCAAATCCTGGCACGTAGTTCTACTTCCTGGAATCATTCCACATGTATTTTCTGAGACCTACTATGTGCCAGACACGTGTAGGCATGGACTTCTCCCAAGGCCTAGGGTAGCATCAAGCGCATACAATGGTCAGTAAATAATTTGTTGGGGAAAAAAAAAAAAGGGAATCGAATGACTTTAGTTACACTCTAACCACCTCACAAAAACTATAAGGCTTTTCAATGTTTTCTAGACCCGTTACTTTGCCTTGTGTGAAAGGAAATGCCAAGAAGAAGGAGAGAGAAAAGACCAGATCACTGCAAGTTAGCAACCTCAAAGGAGGACATTATGAAAAACCCCAACATTATAAACACATTAATCAGCCAGAGAGGTAAATCTAAAGCAACATGAGACAGGACTGGTAAAGAACTAGTTTTGTTTCCTTTTCACCGGAGGGTAAATTCTGAGTTAGTTTAGGGCAGGCGAATTTTCCAGGCCACTGTAATTTGTTTAACCATTTAATGAGGTTTGAACCTCCTCCTGACCCCCAAGGTATTGTTCAGTTTTGTCAACTTTACACGCCAAGCAGTAAAATGCATATTTAAAACAAACCATTTCAATATGTGCAGTAGCATGGTGACGGCGCAAAATAGTCTTTACTCAGCTTAGAGGAGTGAATCCCTCATTTAATTACAACTGGAAAGGTTAGAAACTTTTTTTTATCGTACACACATATTCTCTGGGAATTATCTGGCTCCGAAATATAATTAATCATCCTCTGTCACGCTTTCATTATATGCACGGCTCTCCAGAGCCACGGCTTTCTTCCTTCTTCATTCATATTCCTCTGACCTTCCTCCTCACTGTTCCTGCAGACCTCAGGTGAATTTCGTGGACTGCTCAGAAATGACTGGATATTGTTAAACCCATTTGTCAACCACATTATCAGCTCACAAACATGAGATCTCTGCATATGTTTAGCCTTTTCCATATATAGCCGTCCAAGTATTAACATGGATGGCATCTGTCAATGTTGACAAAAATTAAATTTCAAAACTACTGTAAATAATAAAGCAGTCATATAAAGATTATTTCTCTGGAGCATAAGCTACCAGTAAACACGATTTGCATATTGTGCTTACAGCTGTTTCAACATGAGCTGTTTGCTGTGGTTCATTAAAGTGATTTGATTTGTCAGATTCTAGGATCGTTGAAAGTTTGTATGTAAAGATATTTAAGGAAGTTTTAGGAAATTTTTGATTTTTAGAGCCACGCACATATGGTGTAAGAAGAATAACGTAAATTGAGTAATGCATCTTCAGAGAGAAATCACTAGGGTTTTAAGGTGTAAGGATTCATCATTAACTCAATTCCAAAGAAGTTCAGGGAAAACCACGTTCCCTGTCCCCGCAAAGCTCACGCACTTCCCATGCACAGCTCAGTGGGGTTGGATGGCCCAGTTATACCATTCTCAGCAACATGGGAGAAGACATGAACGGTTTTCCATTGCGATGACTGAACTTGACGGAATTCACATGTGTTCACCAACCTGGTAAGAATTTAAACTTGTTTTGGACAGTTTTGTGTGGAATTGACTTAATTCTCTAATTCTACCACTCTCCTATCACTTTCCAATCGGAAATCATAAACTCTAATTGCTCAGTGGAACTGATAAAGGACATGCGGGTTGGCATTTCCTCCTGCAGGAAGAGTGGAACTAACTTGTTTGAGGAAAATGGTTGCAAAATCTGGTTTTCATACTTTCCAGGGAAGAATATTCCATGGTATCTTACTAACTGAAGTCCTATTTAATAAAGAAGAAAGCTTCTTTTTTTCATGGCTAACTGATGATTTCCTTCATGTATTTTATTCTTTTATTCAATGTTGATACTTATATACATAGATCTCACAAAGACCATCACTACCTATATAACTCTCCTGAGAACCAAAAACAACCAGAGTAAGTCAAGTCTTAGCCAACTCTTTCAAACTGTGGACCTGAGTATTGCTTCACAAATTACTGGGATTCTTTCTGTGCTGGGGCTTCCTCTGTTTCACTAACCTGAAGAATCAGGCTGAGCTTCTCTTGTTATAGGTTATGCATTGAAAAAGAACTTTTAAGATTTTGAATATAAAAGCACTTGCTAAATGCAGTCACAAAGGAAGTACTCAAACCAGGGGAGAAATGCCTCTCATGCATTTAGTGGCCATCACAGTGATTCTGTGTGTGTGTGTGTGTGAGTGTGTGTATGTGTGTGTGTGTGTGTGTGAGTGTATGTGTGTGTGTCTGTGTATGGGCCCGCACTCATGCGGACTAAGGAGTGATGCTCTCTTCTTCAAAAATCAATCCCATCAAAAGAAGAATTTGCCAATCGTTTTCATTTTGTTCAGTGATACGTGGTTTGATGGAGGAAGAATTATTTGTAGATGCCAATTTGCGGAACATTCATAGCAGGAGAATCAGAGCACAGGGGACCGAAGAACTGACAGGAATGATGATGTGTCAGCAGCAATGGTGTTACTGTAATTCTGCCACAAAAGGCAGATGTGAATTTTCTTTATGGAGAAGTATCCAAATAAAGCTCAGCTCTGAACATATGATCAGCTCCTCTATGAGCAGGAACAGGTGTTCCTATTTGAATTTTATAAAGAAGTGTACACTTGCCTACTTACCCACATGTCAACGATCACTATCTAATTGGACCAGGTGTTCAATATACAGGGTTGTTTCTTCCGAAAATGTAGTCATGGGCTATCGTAAGAAAAACCACTATCAAACACCAAGCGGAACAAGACTCTAAAGCCTAGGAAAATAAACAAGGAGGACTGCAGTCATTTTAACCCGATGCAGGGCTATCACTCATAATGGAGTGGAGACTGTGGTTTTGCTTAATGTTGCAAAATGGGTTCCTTTCTACATTTCTACCTCTTTCTGTAATCAAACACACAAAGCACATTAGTTATTTCTGCAGGCTGACATTCACGCCATTTCTGGAAGCAAAACCATCCTTCCACTCCCAACCTATGGGCTTCTACTAAAAACAATTTTAAACCTAGTTCTTAAGAGTAAAAGGAAGGTACTTCAGAATAGTCCAAGCACCAGCCACCAGAACAGTCCATGCACCATGCACATGTGTGGAGTGATTGATTTAGGCAAACAACCCAAGTCTGGCTATTAGAGTCAAATAGAGTGAGTACTGTTCCCCCCCCCCCCCTTTCCAAGGTAGTTGTATACAGTTGTCCAGGTTGTACACTGATGAAGGACATTAGATCTGAGGGCTACCGTTCATATTGATACATCGTTATTGTGACATTTTGTTTCTTATTTTATAACTTTGTTAACTTCAGCATGGATGATTTATATATTTATTTTAACAATTTTGGGGGCAGATGGTCCTAAGATGCATTGTTCTAAGAAAATCGGCCTATTAGGACAATTTTCCAGCAAATCAAAGTAAAGACTGTTATTCTGACAGGGTATACATAGATTATTATGTTTGGATGAAAGATAAGCAAGTTGGAGAATTGAGATATTCTGCCAATCCAGCATCATCAAAAATAATTTGTGATTCTAAGCAAAGAGCTTAAAAAGTAGACAGATTCTGGAATGCAAAACAATACTATAATCCCCAAACTATTTACTTTCAAATATATTTGATTAGTATTAATTTGGTGTGATGTTGTAAACAAAATTAATGTTATAAGCAACGTAACGAGCAACCAAAATTCAGCACAAACCACTTGAAAGCATGAAAAGAAATAAATTCCTCGAGGAAAAATGAAGTGATGTTTTAAAAATATATACAACTAAAGGTACATAAGTGTAAAATATTTTAGCATTAACGTAGATTGTCGAGCAGAGAAGTTACTAGATTAATTTCAAATAGGAAAACCATTCTTACTTTCTGTGATCCAGAACTAAATTTTAAAATGCATTTCTTACACTATATTTTACATTAACATAATCACCTTTAAAGTACAAGTTTATAATAGTTTATGAGACTGCTAGTTGAGATGTCATTTGAAAAGTTGCAGTGAACAAGGACGCCTGGGAGACTCGGCTGGTTAAGTGTCTGCCTTTGGCTCAGGTCATGATCCCAGAGTCCTGGGATCAAGTCCTGCTTAGTGGGGAGCCTGCTTCTCCCTCTGCCTGTTCCGCTGGCTTGTGTGTTCTCTCTTTCTCTGACAAATAAATAAATAACAAATCTTTTTAAAAAATTGCAGTGAACAAGAACTATTCCAATAGTGTAAAATATAAACTTGAAATTGAGTGAGGAACATAGTAAGGGATGTGATGTTGAGGGGAGATCCGAGGGTGAAGAGCTCAATTTACACATAGGTTTCTAACATTTAGAATGACTCTAGTTGCAGTACTGAAATATTCATGGTGATAATTCACAAGAAATATTTCCATAGGCTTTCATTTTAAAACTTATAGGACACATTTAACTTAGTACTGATCTTTAGGCAAGAACTTGGCATCTCAAAATTAAAATGGAAATACCTTGTGGTCTCCACCTTATTGTTGGTGCAGATAATCTTTGAAGCTGTCTTGTTTCTCTGAAAGGAAGACTTGTAATTGTTTTATACCAATTAATGTATCATAGTGTCTTTGGATTCTTAATTTTTCTGATTAAAAATGTACCTATTCTATTATTTTCAATAGTATGATTCACATTGTTTTTAAGAGTGTCTCATGTAGGTTCCAATAAGTATTGATAAACCATACACCAACTTTGGAAATTTCCTTAAGAGAGGGGTACCTTTTTCTAATTTGTACAAATGTACCAGATGGGCTGGCAGCAGCCTTGACTACGGGGAAACAAACTTCCTTCTTCGCACTGACATGAGAGAGGATACATAATGTCTGGAGCTGCTGGAACTACCCACCTGCCATGTTAACACCGAGAAAGTAGAGTGTGGAAATCAGGAAGAAAAAACTGGCTCCTGCTAACATAATACAAGCACTAGGTCAAGCCTCCTTTAGAGCTGTCCCTTCAATCTGTTCAATTTTGTGGGTTGATACATTTCTTTATCTTAGTTTGTACTTTCACTCAAGCAGATTTAAGTGATTTCTACCACTGCTAACAACAAAAAAAAATCTAAAGTATATAAATCTGATGGAGTGTTCATACACAAATAATCATTTCTGGTGGCCAGAGGGAAAAGTGGTAGGTAGGTAAATTTGTCTTTGAGTCCCTCATGGTACATATTCTGGCTTTCTTTCTTTCTTTTTTTTTTTTTTTTAAAGATTTTTTTATTTATTTATGTGACAGAGAGACAGCCAGCGAGAGAGGGAACACAGCAGAGGAGTGGGAGAGGAAGAAGCAGGCTCCCAGCAGAGAAGCCCGATGTGGGACTCGATCCCGGAACGCCGGGATCACGCCCTGAGCCGAAGGCAGACGCTTAACAACTGTGCTACCCAGGCGCCCCATATTCTGGCTTTCTTTCTGCAATTGTGCATAATGGTAAATGCCATTGTTTTGTTAAAAGATAGACATGGGTTCAAATCCATCTTGGCTATTTATTAATACTGGGACATTTTCATTATATGAGAGTTAAATGGGATAATTTAAGCCTAACACCTTAGTTTTAGTAGGTGCTCAGTAAATGATAACCTTTCTTCCTTTCCTCTTCAAGATACTAGGTATCTGTGTGTGCACTCTGATTATTTATTTTACTACTGAATTTTGTATTATTATATCTGACAAATAATTTCTTGAGCACCACCTATATTCTTGGTATGTTATGGACTGAGGATATGTAAGACAAGGTATAATTTTCACTTTCACAGAGCTTATGGTAGAGTGGGAAAAAATGAGTAAGAAAGCAAATTAACAAATAAAGCTCCAAGATGTGATGAGCCCCATGAAGACAGTAAAATAAAATCGTGGGATTTAGAGTGTCTGGAGTAAGGGGTAACTTAAATTGGTTAAGACTCGGAGCTTTAGGCGTAAGTAATGAGGAAGAATTAGCTATGTGAAGATCCATGACAAGGCAATTCCAGGTCAAGATCAAAGGCTCTGAAGCAGGCTGGGCATTCCAGGCATAGGAAAAAGCTGGTATGACAATGACCATACTGAGGAATCAAGGTGATAAAAATTAGAGCTGTAGGAAGGAAGAAGACCATTAGAGCCATGTAGGCTAGGGTATTGGTATTAATGTAGATTTCATTTTAGTACAACCAATGATTTTCAACCATTTGCTACTTCTAGAAGTGTGTGTGTGTGTGTGTGTGTGTGTGTGTGTGTGTGTGTTGGTTCAGGCTATTTACTACTCTCTACCAGCATTTTTGTGGATGTGTGTGTCATTGATGAGCATATGCTCAAAATAAATGAGCATTATCCTCTTGATGGAATCATTTGTTTCCCATGCCAATGTGGGGAGTGATGGAAACAATCCCACCATTTTTTAAATTTTAGGGTGTTGATGGGGTTTTTATGAACAAACTGGCAAAGGAGAAGCTTTTCTTTTCTGCATTGCTATGAAAGCTTCTACTTACTACACCATCCATTTTATGCAGTCTGTCCAAGAGATTGCAAATTCACAGGGAAGGTAGGAGGGAGTGTAGAGAAAAAATGAAAATAGAAAAGGATTTTTTTTTTTTTAAGATTTTATTTATTTATTTGCCAGAGATAGAGACAGCCAGTGAGAGAGGGAACACAGGCAGGGGGAGTGGGAGAGGAAGAAGCAGGTTCACAGCGGAGGAGCCTGATGTGGGGCTCGATCCCAGGACTCTGGGATCACACCCTGAGCCGAAGGCAGACGCTTAAGGACTGAGCCACCCAGGCGCCCCAAGCATTTCTTTTTATTACAAAATAAGTACTTCCTTAAAAAACAAACCAAGTACTACAAGTACTTCCTTAAAAAACAAACCAACAAGTGAAAAAGACCAGTAACTTTGGAGTATGGCCACTTAAGGGGTGGGAGCATTTTCACGAAGACAGAATGTAGCAAAGTAGGTACGAATTTTGGATATCAAGCAGCGCATGTGAGCATCACCGAGGTATGAAGCCTTCCTGGGGCCTCTGAATTCACACAATGTGATTGGTGAGTAAATCTTAGGCTTTTTCCTTTCTTTTTTCTTTTTTTTTTTTTTTTTTAGAAGAGAGAGAGGGAAGGGGAGGAAAGGCAGAGGGAGACAGAGATTGAGACAGAGAGAGAATCTTAAGCAGACTCTCTGGAGAGTGCAGAGCCAAGGCGGGGCTCCATCTCAGGACCCTGAGATTGTGACTTTAGCTGAAATCAAGAGTCAGATGTTCAACTGGCTGAGCCCCCCAGGCGCCCCCTAGGTGTTCAGTAGCTGAATGTTCCAACATTTTGACGCTCATTTTCAATTTAGGAAGTGAAATTTCAATTCAGATCACCTAATTTCCTACTATACTTGCTATTTTGGGGAGTGATTTTGCCTGTTTAATCAACAGGGGGCAATATTAAAAATGAGCACTTTCTTAGAAGGGAGATAATTATTTTGGAACATTTAAGAAGGCTAACATAGTCGTATTAGAAACCAATGAAGTGATGAGCAATTATGAGTCTCTGGTGCAATGATTATCCATTTCTTATGCATCTTTACATATTTCTTACCCTGACCTCATGCTCACCTGCTCGCATGGAATTCACTGCTCACTATGTCTTTCTAGTCCTAGGGAAGCCATTCTCTCATGAATTCTTAAATTCCCAGATGAAATGAATATGCCAAATCAAGAAAGGAGTCTGGGATACACTTCAGATCTCCAGCCCTTTCAAATGTTTTGCCCTGCTCAGTGAAACACAGAAAACCATCAGATAACAAGGATAGAATATGAAAATTGTTTCAAGGAAAAGTGGAGGCAAATTCCCCCAATAAAAGCCACAAATGAGAACTGGACAAAGTCATACATCCAGTAAATCTGAGACAATTAGAAAGTCCTATTACATATATGTGTAGTTGAATGCTCCTGCTGAATGTGGTAGGTGTTACTGTCCTAAACATCATATTTCTAGAACTGTGAAATTTGCAGCTATTGTGTATTTACGTACAAGACCACTCTAGATTGGCGATGGAGTACTAGAGAAAGTAGTCCAACTGTCCATCTGCGTTTTCCTTTTGAATTCCAAGATGAGACAGTTATTTCTTACAATGCTAACCCAAATAATTCCCAACTTTTGAGTAATGAGGCAAAAATAAGTATTCTAAATAATTTGCTTTCATCACTATGTTATAAAATGGACTTTGGCCTTGGCAAATGTGGGATGAGAAATAATAGCTAAAGTTGGCAATGTTGATGAGGCACATTGCTATGTGTCGGGGGCCGTATTCAACATTTAACGTACAGTATCCCAATTATACTGTTATTATTAGCATTTTACATGAAGAAACAGAAGCCCCTAACAGTTCAATAGCCTTCCAAAGTCATATGGTAGAACTGGCATTTGACCAGTCCTTGTTGGCTCTAACGGTCCTGTTCTTAATCGTTACGTAACACTGCCTTGAAATGTCACCCAACATTCACAGAAAAAGGCATGCAAATATTTGGCAGGAATTGGTTGAACATATGCAAATTAAGCCATAATTTGTCTCTTGGGGAAGCATGGGGGTAAGCCCTGTGCTGGGATGTGGACATTCCAGAGGGAGATCCTTTCACTTGTGCCCTGAAGATTGAGTACCAACGATAGCAACCCAGCTGGTATAGCTGCTGTGTTGGGCACCTGGTCCAGAGGAGCCTACCACTCTGTTCGGACGTCGCACACGAATATCTGTTGTTGGGACAGGTGTTCACATAAGAGAGTTCCAGAGACCAGCTGTAGCTCCTCTGACGTCTGGGTCCATCCAGTGGGGGGACTCCATTAATTTATATGACACCAAATTGAATACGTTCAGTCAAAATACATTTTATACATTTGAACACACACACACACACACACACACACACACACACACACACTGGATGTTTGAGTTAAAGAACGTTTCCACAAGTTTGAAATCTAAACTCAGGCAAACTTGGGTGATATTTAAGTCTTGCATGTTTCAAAGTCAATAGCAACCTGATAATTATTGTTATTTAATTACATTTTTCGCAAAGTCAAACCCAAATAGTTGCTTGTTATTTCCCTTTAGGCTCTAAGCTCACTGGGGAAAAACATCCAGTAAAAACGAAGTACAACGTAGTACAACTTCAAAGAAACTCAAGTACCAGATACAAGCCATGCTCCAACAGTTGGGAATCTGAAGTTCACTAGTGTATATTTTCTCTGCAAGAACAACTTCAGACACCTAGTCCTTGAATGAAATCACTGTTTCCTCTTTTCTCCCCTCCCTTACTCAATCATCAAAGGGCTTTGATTACTAGCTTACCCTAATTCACTGTGGCCAAATGTATTAAAACCATGCCTCACACAGGGTTTTACTCTAGGGATTCTATTTACTAATTTAATACAACTGCCTTGTGCTATTATTATCCCCATTTACATGAGGAAACTGAGGCACGGAGACATTCTATAACACGCTGTAGTTCTCACAGCTAGTAAATGGTGGTGCGAGATGGGAACCAGCCTTTCTGGCTCTTTACTTGTGTTCTTAACCACTCCCCTCCCACCTGTCAGTATCTGTAAGATTGCCTACGTTTTTCTCCTGGTGAACTTTCTAAACACCCTAGAAGTCACCTTCTTTCCACCCTCTCACCACACCCGTCTCAAGAATCATTATGATTATGTGCTGTAGCTGGAGGATGTATTAGTATGTTCCTATATTTCCCAGGAATCTAATGTGCCTACCACTTCTCTTTTAGAAAAATATCCTTTCAAGGAATTTTCCTTTTTCCTAAGTCTTTGTTATGTGTTGAATGCTATCTCCCCCCCACCCCCACCCCATGAAAAAAGATATGCTAAAGTCCTAACTCTTCACAGGTGGGGAGTTGGTGAAGGTGACTTTACTTGGAAATTGGAAATGGTATCTTTGCAGATACAATCAAATTAAGATGCAGTCATTAGAGTGGGCTCTAATCCATTATGACTGGTGTCCTTACAAAAAGAGGAAAGCGCCAGAAGAAACAGACACACAGGAAAAACACCAGGCGATGACAGAGGCAGAGAATGGAGTCATGATACCGCTTGCCAAACAACGCCAGAAATGATGGCCACAACTAGAAGCTAGAAAGAGACAAGAAAGAATTCTACCCAGAGTCTCAGAGGGAGCATGGTCCTGGCCCTGCCAACACAATGGGTTTATATTTCTAGCCTTCAGAACTGTGAAGAATGCACTTCTGTTGTGCTAAACCACCCAGTTTATGATACTTTGTTTTGGCCGTCCTAGGAAACTCATGGTCTTGCTTTTTCTATTTTTAGTCCTCTTCACGGTAGGGGAGGCAAAATGGACACATCTTAATAGAGCTTAGCTACTCTATAGTTACGTGATCTACTCCACGGACTCTGCCTGGCCAGCCAAAACACACAAAACAAATGAAAATATCCAACCAACCAACCAACCAACCAACCAAATAAACCGTCCTTAGCAAACTTTTCCCCCAGTCGCTTCACTTTTACTACTTCTTCTGGACAAAGCAAATAACTCATTAGCATCAAAAGGAATTGTATCTTCTCAGTTCTCTATTTTGACACTGTGGGCTTGCCAAGTTTCTCTTCTACTTCTGTACGTAATAAAGTATTTTTCTACTATGTTTCGGTGGCTGTGTGAAAAGAATAAACTGAAACAGTGCTTTACTTTATCTTACTTCCTGGGTACCGCAGGGATGGTTATCACTCTGATATTAGCACATATCCTGGGAATAAGGCATTATCCTCAAATATCCTGTGGACATCCCAGTGTCTGGAGGGGGCATAGGACATGCTACAGATCTGAGTCCCAGCCCTCATTTATATTATTTAGAAAAGAGTTACACATGGAAAAACACAGCAATAACAGGAAGATAAAATGGTAACCAGGAAGACCTTTTAGCTCAGTCCACGTACAAAGAAAACTTCTAAGAGGTTTCTCACTGTGGTTAGGTATTTGCTTATATTGACCTGGGAGTTTACAAATAAAACTCAGCAGCAATTGAATTTTGGATAGTTTATTCTAAATGCAACCTTCTCCTTTCTATTCACTCACATCAGGTATATATCACTTAAATCGCCCAGATATTGAATACTTTCTACTTTAATACGTGACAGGATGAAAATATGGTTAGAGTGCTTTCACGTGGTTTTACACACCTTCATTTTACCATATTTAAGTATCTAAGTTCAGATTTCTATCATTTTAAAATGGCTCTGCCTCACTTTTTCTGCATGAAACTATTACTGTATACTTCAATTTTCCACTAATATAACATCTACCTTTGTTAAGCAAGCAGTATATTACGTGTACAGACCCAGTATTTGAAATTCTAGTGAGTGTACCCAGGGCAACATAAGGAAATAAAAAAGTTTTAATTTTTTTTCTTTTTGAAGATTGTATTTATTTGAGAGAGAGAGAGAAAGAGAGAGAGCATGAGAGAGCACGAACAGGAGGAGGGGCAGAGGGAGAGGGAAAAGCAGACTTCCCACTGAGCAGGGAGCCAGACTCAGGGCTAACTCCCAGGACCTGAGCCAAAGGCAAACATTTAGCCAACTGAGGCACCCAGGTGCCCCTAATTTTTTTCTTAAATAAAATTTTAATGAAGGGAAGGATGTGGTTTTTTTTAACTGCTTTTCATACATGTCAGCAAACCTGTAGCTTTCTATAAGAATTTTGCCTATTTGTGACATACTTTTAATTCTTCCAGAGAATTTTTATAACCAGGAGAGTTGGACCAAAACGCATTTTCTTTGCCCTCTCGTTAGAGGCATTTTAAGCATTATGTTACGGTCAATCAAAAGCTCCTTTTCTCCCCCAAAATCTCATCTGTCAGTATGCCAGCATTTGGAAGGATTTTCATTGTATCTATGAATTTGGTTAAAAGCCCTGTGGTTCCATTGAGATACCACCTTAGGCCAGGTAGAATGGTAAAAATTGACAAGGCAAGAAACAACAAATGTTGGAGAGGATGTGGAGAAAGGGGATCCCTCTTACACTGTTGGAGGGAACGCAGACTGGTACAGCCACTTTGGAAAACAGTGTGGAGCTCCCCCAAAAAGTTAAAAATAGAGCTACCCTATGACCCAGCAATTGCACTACTGGGTATTTACCCCAAAGATATGGATGTAGTGAAGAGAAGGGCCATATGCACCCCAATGTTCATAGCAGCATTGTCCACAATAGCTAAATTGTGGAAGGGGCTGAGATGCCCTTCAACAGATGACTGGATTAAGAAGATGTGGTCCATATATACAATGGAATATTACTCAGCCATCAGAAAGAACGATTACCCAACATTTGCAGCAACATGGATGGGACTGGAGGGGATTATGCTAAGTGAAATAAGTCAAGCAGAGAAAGACAATTATCATATAGTTTCCCTCATTTGTGGAACATAAGGAATAGGAGGGAGATTGGTAGGAGAAGGAAGGGAAGAATGAAAGGGGGGTAAATAGAAGGAGGAATGAACCATGAGAGACTATGGACTCTGGGAAACAAACTGAGAGTTTCAGAGGGGAGGGGGCTGGGGGATGGGCTAGCCCAGTGATGGGTATTAAGGAGGGCACGTATTGCATGGAGCACTGGGTGTTACATGCAAACAATGAATCATGGAACACTACATCAAAAACTAATGATGTACTGTATGGTGACTAACATAATAACAAATTTTTTTAAAAAAAGTGCTGTGGTTCTAGGAACTTCCTTCTGGAACACAAATGCGTGTGTCTGAAGGAGGTAACTTGGTAATCTGGAAATCTACACCTGTACAGCTCTTTATATGGAGAAATTATCTTCCTTTACTACCTTACCTGATTCTCACAATGCTGGTAATAGCAGAGGCTGATACTAACTGAGCATTTACTATGTACCAGGCACTTGGCTACACACTGTGAAAGGAATATGTAGTCCTCCCCACAAACTTATGAGGTAGATTATTCATACTTTTTTCTATTTTACAAATGAGAAAACTGAGGTGCAAAGGTTTCAGTAGCTTTCCTGAAGTCATACACAGCTCGTAAGGAGTAGAGTTGGGATAGAACTTAGGTGCTCTGACTCTAGAATTTCAGGCCTGAATTGTTAGTCTCATTTAAAAATATATATGTTTTATTTATTTGTTTGACACAGAGAAAGAAAGAGAGAGAGAACATAAGCAGACAAAGCGGCAGGCAGAAAGAGAGGGAGAGAAGCAGGCTCCCCACTGAGCAGAGACCCTGATGTGGGATTCGATCCCAGGACCCTGGGATCATGGCCTGAGCCAAAGGCAAATGCTTAACTGACTGAGCCACCCAGGCTCCCCATCAGTCCCATTTTATAAATGGAGACACTGAAGCTTAGAAAAGATGATTTTCCCTGCTGGTTTATGCAGTGAGGATGTGTGAAGGCAGGGATGGGAATTCAGGGCTCCCCGATTTCTGGTCAGCTGGTCTTTCCTGCCGCCTCCATTCCCATTCATTGAAAACGGTTTAGAGAGTACCTCCTCTGAGCCCGACCTTGTCCTAGATGTGAGGATACAACAGTGAACGAGACAGACGACGACTCGGTGTTCTTAGAACTTTCATTTTTGTGTGTGGGAGTAAATGATAAGCAAACGAATGAATAAAAGGACAGAAACTAAAATAAAATCTAAGAAGAAAATGAAAAACATGATGTGTAAGTGGCTGGGAAATCTTATTGCTATTGTCACCTACCAGCCCATGAATGTCACTCATTTTTCAAAGTGGTTAGCTGTTATTTAGAAAGGTTCTTCATGAGGGGTTATGATAAATGTGTGTGTGTGTGTGTGTGTATATAATATAGATATTATATGTGCACATACATCTATCTTTAATTAAACTCCACACCCATTATGGGGCATGAACTCATGACCCTGAGATCAAGAGTCATGTGCTCTACCAACTGAGCCAGCCTGGCGTCCCAGTCATGGTATATTTTGATGTGAGAGACTGGGGGATTCTTTGAGAAGGAATTCTCTCCTGGACATGTGTATAGTGCCGATGTATAAGAGATGCTCGAAAATTCTTCAATGAATTTAACCGCCCTTCTAGGGAGCTCTTGGAATCTCTAAAGCACTAAAAGATCACTAGGCTGGCCAAGGAATAAACACCTCTCTATTTCTAGTATTTTTACCGATGAGTGGAAGTCTAATGTAATTATTACATTGGCGACTCAAACTCCGACGAAGAGTATTTATCCCTTCTTTTCAATTATGATAAAAGAAAACATCTGATGTCTGGTGGTGATCACTGAATGTCTCTTAAGTGGAGTTAGTTATGTTTGTGTTTATACACACACACACACACACACACACATACGCTTAAGGGAAATTCTAGAACAAGTTCTGAATACTTTTTGGTTATCACAAAAGATAAAATAAATGAGTCATTAACAAAAATGAAGTAGAAGAAACCGAACTAAGAATAGAAAGTTGAATAAGCTTACCAAAAAAAGTTGATCTTGAAAATATGTATATTTAATTAATCCTATCATTCTGAAACAATCATTCTTTCAACTTGGCCAAGACAGGTAACTGATGTTCTTTCTTGCTTTTCCACACAAGCACCAGCTGTCAGTCATCCGACAGACTTCTGACAGTTCAGTTCGTACAGTGCTGTTGAGTCTCCAATGCCAGTTTTTAATTCAGTTATGACCCCGTTATCTCAAATAGTGCAGGTGATGTTCTCTTTGATTAAAAAAAAAAAAATCCACCTTTCCAGCCCTGCAGATGTGTACTCCTGCCCTTAATTCTGCTTTACTTCTCCTGCCACCAGCCACATGGCTACTTTGCCCCTCCACCCTTGAGAGCGGTGCCCCAGTTTCCTGTGCACATTTGGAAAGCTTCTCTTGAGCTTTTTCCTGAGACTCTTTTTGAGAGAAGGATATATATAGTGGCTTGTTTTTTGGCGAAGAAAGCCACTGAAAGATTCTTTAAGTGAATTAAAGGTACAGTGCTTACACAGTGGGATACTGTGCACTCATAAAAGAACGAGGAACTCTTCATGTGAGGATATGAACTGATCTCCAGTGTAGATTAAGTGAAAATAGTGAGGGGCAGAATAGTTTACATAAGTGACCTTTTATATAAGGAAGATACACATTATAATATGTGTATTTTGCTTGTGTTTTGAAGAAGGATAAATGGAAGGCAAACAGGAAATAGTGAAGGTGACCATTTATAAGGCAGGGGACAAGACGAATGGGGGAGGGTAGACTAGTGATTTAAGTGTTTCACTTGATATCTTTTAATATCATTTTGATTTTTTTTAACCATACAAATGTATCACCTTTTAATAAAGATGTGACAGATTTGGGTGGTTACACAAATCTATATATATGTGATAAAATTCCATTGACCTATACACCTAAAAGAAAACAAACCAGTGTGTGTAAAAACTGGGGAAATCTAAGTAAAATCTGCAATTACTAATATTGCACCAATGTCAATTTCCTGGTTTTGCTAATTGTGCCATGGTTGCTATGAGGTTATCATTGGGAGAAGTGGGGGAGGGGTGATGGAATTCCCTGTCCTGTTTCTGCAACTATGAGTGTCTAAAATTCTTTCAAAATAAAGTGGGTTTATTTATTTATTTATTTTTTTAGAGAACAACAACAAAGCAAGTTACAGAGTTAGTTGAGCATTGCAAAGAATGATTATTCTGGAAAAGAGAAATAAAACAAACCTTCTAAATAAACTTCCAAATAAAACTAATGAAATAGGGAAGGGGCAAAGATAAATAATAGATAACATTTGGAAGATAAAGGGGTGGGGGTGGATCTAACTGCCAATCTGATGTTCAGGGGCAGGAAAGAGAGCTGGAAGGACTCAGGATAAGATACAACACTTCTGAGTAAAAGCAACTTCTCTGTGTCCCCATCTTCCTATGATCTCCTCTCTGGCCCACTTCTCTCTGTATCATCACTTCTCCCTCCCTGTGTCTCTCTGCCCCAGCGTCTCTTCTACATTCTTCTTTCCTTCAATCTCCCTTTTCCCCCTACTTTCCTCCCTCCCTCCCTTCCTTTTTTTTTTTTTTTTTTAATTTTATTTATTTATTTGTCAGAGAGAGAGAGAGTACACAAGCAAGGGTAGCGGCAGGCAGAGGGAGAAGCAAACTCCCCGCTGAAGAGGGAACCCCATGTGGGGCTTGATACCAGGACCCTGGGACCTTGACCTGAGCCAAAGGCAGACGCTTAACCAACTAAGCCACACAGGTGTCCCCTTTCCTGTGTTTTCGTCCTTTTTTCTACCAATTCCACTATGTCAGCTCCCAGATTATGCATCACTGCTGCAATTCTCTTCAATTTCTTCTCTTCCGTCTCCTCCTGTTCTTTCCATTTCATCCCATTCCCTTGACTTCCCCTCATGCAACAGTTTCTCAGCAGATGTTCATTTCTCAGGTTTGTTCACTGCTATTTATTAGCCCATCCAGCGCCATTCCTACACGTCCTCTTACTTCCAGCAGTCCAAACTAACTAATTGGGTATGTTGGACCCCTGTTGCAAATTCCTGCAAGAAACATCTTAGTGACTCTGCCAGGACTGGTGTCGCCTCTGGCTGCTGCCAAGGCAGCTGTGTTATTGGCTCGTGCTTTGCTTATCGGGGACTGTGGGCACTGGTTGTCCAGGGAAGGCTACAGCAAGAGCAGATACCCCAGTCTACATAACAGATGGAACAGGACTGACAGATAAGGACAGGGGGGAAAAAAATCTCCAGGTCCAATGAACTAATTTAGTCTGAGACGAAACATCTTTGCCTTACTTCTGAAGTGTTCAGAAAGTATCAACCGTACTGACTGCAACAAAGTATTTGAATGATAGGAAGTTCTACTGAATGAGAAACAAGATAAAAATGGCACTACCTGAAAAGGCCAGATTTACTGAGTTTATTGTAAGAATGGAGTTAATCTAGGTTCAAGGTAAAAACAAACTTAAAAAGAATCAACGTTTTTCAAGGAAAGCAAAAGAAGGGGAATGAGTTATAGAAATTTTTTTTTCAAAGATTTTATTTATTTGACAGAGAGAGAGACAGATAGTGAGAGAGGGAACACAAGCAGGGGCAGTGGGAGAGGAAGAAGCAGGCTCCCAGCAGAGCAGGGAGCCAGATGCAGAGCTCAATCCCAGGACTCCGGGATCACGCCCTGAGCCGAAGGCAGACGCTTAACGACTGAGACACCCAGGCGCCCCAATAGAAATATTCTTAATATAGAAGACCCCAGAAAATTAAAAACCGAAAATATCACAAAGCCCACTGATATCAGAAGAGGAAAATCTTGCTGGAAACCTTCTTCTCCATTAGCTAATTTCCAACAGTGACTGATAATATCATCTATTATGCTGAGGTTGATATTCTTTATAAATAAAAGGGTGATACACAAAACTGAATTTTTGCCCAGACATTATTGCCCAGACATTATTGCCCATCAGATTGGCTAGTAGAAGGTTTAAAAGATAAAGATGGCTATGCCCACCCTAGATCTATGGAATCAGAATGTCCAGGAACTGGGGAAGGAGGTCTCATCATCTAATTTGCTGTAAATCTCACCAGTGGCTCCAGGTGAAGCTGCAGAATTGAGAGTAGCTGTTTTCAAGACTTAAGGAGAAGGTTCCACTCTAATTCTTGGCTTGCTGAAAAAATTGAAGATAGTCTAGTGATGGTCTAAGTCGTGCCAACAATCTTATGAATGAAAAGGAATACCCTACTACAATGGGTGTTAGAAAAAAGATCAGATTAGATTTAAAGGCTTAGTCTATCAACATCTGTGATAGAGCCTACCAAGTCGGACAGGGTCTGGCCCCCACCTAACCCCTTCTGAGCTATACTCATGCTTGCTCTCTAAGCTCCAGTGACATGTGCTTTCTTTGGTTTCTTTGAATGTTTCATGCTACCTTCCACCTCAGAGCTTCAGCACATGCTGTTCCATTGACCTGGGAGATCCACCCTCCTTTTCTCTCCCATGGTCAAGTCAGCAGTTTGTTGTACTTTGGGTCTTAGTGCAATCTTAGAAGACTTTCTGACTCCTTCCCTTAGGTTATTTCCTCCCTAAATCCTCCAATTTCACTGTGTCCTCCACCTTTATATACTATTTGGTGTTGTTAAATGGTTCCCTCTGGTTATTTGATGAACAGGCCTCCCCAGGGATAACAAGGTTCCTGAGGGCAGCAGCCATGTCTGTTCACCATTATCCCAAGCACTGAGCACAGTGTCTGCACATGGTACATGCTATAGATTGGTTGCTTGTGTCCCCTTAACATTTACATGCAGAGGCCTAAATCCCCACTGTGATAGAATGAGAGGTGGGGCCCTTAGGAGACAAGTAAGTCACAAGGGTAGAGCCCTCACTGACAGGATTTGTACGCTTGTAAGAACGGGTGTGAGCCAGAGGCCTGCCCTCTCTGCTGTCCACCGTGGGAGGACACAGTGAGCACACAGCCATCTACAGCCTGGAAGAGGACCTTCACTGGGAGCCCTGCTGTGCTTGTACCCCGACCTCAGACCTCCAGCCTCCAGAACTGGGAGAAATAAAATTCTGTTGTTTAAGGCACCTAGTTTATGGTATTCTGTCATAGCAGCCCAAACCAAGAAAGTAAGCATCCAATAATTATTAATTTAATTAATAGAGTCCTATTAATATAAAGGCACGCAGGTGGGCAACTCATATGTTCAAGTAGAAAGTGCTTCCATCTGGACAAGTCTGTTCAACGGAGACCTAAGTGCAAGTTGACTAAAAGCTAACGCCAAAGCTATTTTGAGTAGATGTCTTTCTGAGCCCTTAAAAATCACTTGTTATCTTGTATTCTCTTTAAGGGTAATTTAAATATGTAAAGCTGATTCTATCCTTCTGTTGGCTGCTTAGCATGAAAACATCTAGATGGATTTTCATCAAATCCAAGGTAATGTTTGGGATTCTGTGGTCTACGTAGAGATTTCAAGGTACATGTGACAGAAATTCATTTAGGGGGCTTTGGGGAACAATTCAACCAAACAGGCAATAATCCCTCAGAGAGGGCAAGACTGAAATTCAAGAGGATATACACATAGAGACACATACACATGTTTTAAAATGCTTAAGATAGGAAGAACAACCATAGGTGCCAAATACGTAACCAAGGAAAAAGTTACAAGGGCAGGTGATCCCAGGCGCCAGTGCTGAACGTGTGGTGGGGACGGGCCTCACACGGACTGCTTTATGGAGCTGGGTTTCATGAAGTAAAGCAGCTATGATTTACTGATTTCTCCATATTAATTCCCATGAGCATTAATAGGGTTCATTCTCCAAAGATAATTAATTTCATCTCTTGCGAATATAGAATCAGAGCCCTCTGCTTTATATCAAATGCTGTTTTTCATCTGTCCTGATTTTTATTACGGAAATAATATATGTTCTTTGTTTAAAACTGAAATACTAGAGAAGCCTTTGAAATAAAACAGAAAAGCCCCTCTGTTTTTGTTTTTATTCTCTATCTGTGGGGTAGTTTAAATAGTGAGATGTGTATGTTCTCCAAACACAGACACACACACACACAGATACACACACAGACACACAAAGCACTATGACCACATTACCACTTAAACTCTTCTTTGAAAACCTCGAAAGTCTTCTTTTATATTTAAAAACTATATCTTGAGAATTTAAAGTCAAGATGAAAGCATTGATTTTTCTAACGGGAAGCAGGAAAAAGAATTGCTTTCAAAAGGCACCAACTCACAGAATCCTAACGTTGGGATTTAGAATCAATCTCAGCCATAGAAAGGATGATTTGCTTCAGCCCCCACAAATGTAGAATCTGATTTAAAATGCCTGAATAGCTAACTCTCTCCATATCATTAAATTTAAAATACCTTATGTTTACATTTTATTTTATAGCTCCTTCTCTTACATGATCTCATTCTACTCTCAGAACAAATTTCACAACTTAGGGGGCTGTGTGAAGCCAAAAAACACGAGGCTTGGAGAAGGTAAGCGAGTCGTACAGAGACACACAGTGAGTAAATGGGAGATAAGATTCAAATCTAGAGCTTCTGGCTCTAAGTTTACATTCTTCCCTGTAAATCTGTGCTTTCTAATACAGCAGCCACTAGCCACATGTGGCCAGTATGCACTTGAAACGTGGCCACGTCACTCAGCAAAAGGAGTTCTAATTCTATTTAACTTAAAAAATAAAAATAATACAAAATATTTTCCCTCTAAACACAATCTAATTAAAATAAAAATAAACACAAGCTAATTGTTTTGGCAGAAGTGCATTTTACTTTTATCACTGAAAATTTAGTATCACAATACGGACTCCTTATAGTAGACACACTGGATTTCAAGACTTGGTGTAAAAATGAGGATGCACGATACCTCATTAACAAATTTTTATGCTGAGTACGTGTTGAAATGATATTTTGGATAAATTGGATGAAACAAAATATAATAAATTTCACTTTAACTTTTTAAAATGTGGCTACATGAAAATTTAAAATGACGTATGTGGCTTGTATTTTACTTATCTTAGGTAATGTTCTGGATTACACAGTGCTATCCATTCCTTAACCACTGGGAGAACTGGGTGTAGAATATTAAAATTTGAATTTTTTTGTTGCTCATGGCATACTTTGACAATTACAAGTATTGTAAGGTATTCCCTAAAAGAAGGGAAGACCCAAGCAAGAATCAAATTAGAGACGATTTTCTTAACTGCTGAGAGGACATTTTGGTAATGTTTCTCTGAATATATTTCACTGCAAATGAACAAAAAAATCCTAAATCTGAATTGATAGTTTTGATCAAGATCTGCTTCTTCATGTTTTTTGACAAGGATCACTTTTCTCCCTGACCTGGTTCATAAGAGTGCTAAAGGGAGCATCCCCTGGCAGGCCTCAAAATGAAATGAAAGGTCCCTTTCTCACCCCAGTCCTCAACCTGGAAATTGCTCTTCAGTTTCCCCCAAGGGTCTCCAAAGACCAGGTTCTTTGCCTTGAAAATCATTAGATACTAAGTAATACAAAAGTTTTATGATGAGAATAATAGCTAACATTGATTAAGCCCATTGTGCCAGGCAATAAGCTATACCCTGTTATATGCAATATCCCAGTTAATCCTTTACGGACACCCAAAGATGTAGATGCTTACATTAACCACGAGACTAGGAGTGGACAGTTTGCCCACGATCATGTATTAGAAAGAGACATGGTTGAGGTTTGAGCCCTTATCCATTGATTCTGAATATATACTGTGAACCTAGATTCTAGTTAATACCAAGAAAACGAAAGGGGTTGATAATAGGGATTCTTAATCCGGGTTTGGGGATGAATATCAGAAAGTTTATGAAGATTTTGATGTTGTTCCTATATTTTGTCTCTATATGGTTCCCCCGCCCCGGGGAGGGATCTATAACTTTCATTATACAATTAAAGCACCCAATCAACCAGGAAGAGTTAAGCACCCTTGGACTACAGAGAATTCAATCTTCTTATTTTTTAGCTATCAGGTTACAATTGTTAGTATAAACCTAAGATCTTTAAAAAAAAAAATAAAGAAAGCTGTTCTTTTATGCTAACAGTTTAAAGAAGGTATGAGATTGAACACGTAGCTTTTGGAATTCATGAGGGAAGAGAAGGGAATTAGTCAATGAAATGCCTCTTACTGTAAACTGTGGATGAGAATGGGGATGTGATCATTGTTTCTAGGAGCTTTTTCACAAGATGGGAGAAAAGAGAGAAGCAAAAGTTCATGAAAACACATGGAACCCAAACTACATGCATATGAGAATCTCAACAGTTTTGAAACATTTCTGGAAAGACGTATGGTAAACGAGCGAAAGAAGATCAAGAAGAAAAGCCATAGAGAAGATGGTATGGGAAATGTGGACAGATGCCTGGTCCTTCTTCCAATCTCTAGATAAACTAAATGTGGTCTAAATACGCTTAATTGAACAGTAAGAATATACCACATTGGCTGTAATGTGTATAGAAAGGAACTATAACTGATGCCCATGTTGATTGTGGCTGGGAGAGAAAATGATAAGGGAAGAGTATATGCCACAAATGAAAGTTGAAACCCTATCTGCAAAAACACAGAAATAATGTTCTAAAGATTTTAAAGGTAAATTTCTCTGCAACCATTGTTAGCACCCTTACAAATCACAGGTCAAAGGAATTGTGCAACTTCTTAAAGAATTTTGAAAAGCTTCCTTTCCATCAAATATAAACTCCTGTCCTGGGAACTTAGGTTTTCACACATCCTAGTGGATCTACCTCCAGAAAGGCTGACTACCTTGAGTTTCCTTAGAACGAATGATGAGTACATGCCATACTCATCTTCTTTGTGTTCAAAAGTAGCTAAACTGTCCAATTCGTTTACCTATTTTAATCCTACCCAGATGAAGAGCCATCTCTTCTAACACACTTCCCACAAACGTCTACATTCTCCTAGTTCACTCCCCTTAAGAATGGTTGTGCTGCCTCGTGTTCTACAAGTGGTTATATTCTTTTCTGGTTTAAAATGCCCTGTTCATGCAGCCACCTCCCACATATTGATGGAAAAAATATTATACACCTGCTACCATACTATCTCATTAGACTACTAGCATTTTAAAGGCAGGGGAAGCATTTTAATTCTGTTATTCCTTGTATAGCAGCTAACTCAGGATTCTCTAAACAGATGTATTTATTTGGAAGGAAGTATTCGATCTAGTGGGACTTGTGGTTTTAGGGACACAAACATCCTTTTGGGTGATAATACCTTGCAAATTCTTTAAACATGATCCAGATTCTCCCTGTAGGGAATGGACATGTTACGTTGCTATGCACTACCTTACATGCAGGTCCTCCTCTGCTCTCACTCCTTCCTTTACACAATGACGTATTCTATGAGATTCTTTCAACAGTAGTACTTAGAGTGGTTAAGAGTATGGGTTCTGCAGGCAAAAAGACTTAGGTCAAAATCTACCTCCATCACTTACTAGCTCTTTGGTCTTAGAGTCTCTGAGCCTAATTTTGTTTTTCTTATAAAATGGGACCAAAAATACTGCCCACCTGATAGGGCTATTATGGGGATTAGCTGAGATCATGCCTATAAAGGGCTTAGCACAGCACTAGGCAGGTAAAGAGTACTGTATACATGGAAGCTATAACATTGTTCTCAAAGATGTCTTTAGGTCCATTAATTGTTCATAATTACATTGCCAATTGTGTCTAAGATGAGATAGTATCTTATGGTGTATGATTCTGGTTCTAAATATCTTTTAGTCTACTAATATAATAAGGGAAACTTCAATGTGAGTTTAATGTTATTTCGACTGGACAAATGTATGTGGAGCCCATCTTGTTGTCAAGCCCAAAAGTCTTTAGAACTGAGATGGATAGAGCTAACATTCCTTGAACATTTTATATGGGCCAGATTCTGCTCTAATCCTTTTACATGCATCACTTGCGTTTGATGTTCATGATGACCCTAAAACCATTATTTTCCCTATTTTACAGGTGAGAAAAAAAAAGCTTAGGGTGAAATACAACATGTAATTGAAATTGAGATTAAATTGAAAGTGAGTTAGGTCTTCAGGAAAAAAAGGAGAGCTTGTTTAAAAAAGATGGTTCAATCCATTTTGGGTGGCAGTTTGAGATTTATCTATGCTTGACATCCATGTGCTTGATAACGAGTAATTTCTTTTTTATAATTATTTCTCACATGCAGATCAAAGGTTACAAATTAATAGTTAAACATACCAGGGAGTGTACATTCTTTTAAAAGCGGCAATATAGATATCAATTAAAAAGCAAATTAGATATCCCTTTTGACTTATGTGCAAAGAGGAGAATTACTACCGTATTTAAGTGTTTTTAACTACTGGGTAGTCAGGTAATTAGGAAGCTGTCAAAGCTTGTTATGTTATCTTGTAGCAGTTGGTATTCAGAATAGTTCTTGCTACTGCTGCCTGAATGGGATGTGGTTAATATGCAGCTTCAATCAACAAAGGTTCAAAGGGGACAATTTAATTATGACTCTGTAACTTCTTAATTTTCAATTATTATGACACGGGGGAACTGCCCTTCACAAAGGGCAGTTAAAAGACATTTTAACACTTGCATAAGATTGCAGAAATAGACAAATTTGATCAAGCATAATGTTTACCAGTTGCTGATTTTTTCAGTGTTGCAGTGAGGCTCCAGTGTGTACGTGTGTGTCCATATGACAGCAGACTGATGAAAAACTTTTCCTGAAAATGGTTCCACAGAATACCAATACTAGTTTTGAGGAATATTAACAGGTCTTCCTCAAAAAACCCTTCAGTGGAAAAATGAATTTGAGAAATACGAAGTTAAATAAAGTAGTATTGCTTCCTTGCAGAATTTCCTCAAATTTTAAGTTATGTGTATAATAAGTCATCAAGGGAGTTAGTATAAAAACTATCCAAAATTACTTGACCAGAAGATCTTACTTTGTTTTCCTATAATACTTTGTAAGAAGTTCATTGGTATGTTCTCTGGGTTATGTTCCTAATGGAGAAAAGTCCTAAACGTAGGGTCAAAACACGTTTTTAGAACGTAGGGTGTTCTGGTTCTACCACTGACTTGCCAGCTTATCAGGTACAAGTCTACTCGTTCACACATTCATTCATTCATTTCCACTCAGATGAATCATCTCAAATAGAACCTGAATAAAACCTTTTTTCCCCCCACTTTGTTTGCCCTACAAACCTTTTCTTCTTCTCCTTTTTTTTTTTTTTTGTTTGCACAATCATAATCAGTAATACCATCACTCACCCAATAGCTCAAGTCAAGAACTAGGGAGGCATCCTTAATTTCTCTTTTTTTTTTTCCTCATCACCACCCATGAAACTTGAAGGCTCACCTTCTGAAACATATTTCAAATCCAACCACTCCTCTTCACATTCACTGTTACCGCTCACCTCCGAGCCATCATCATTTCTTGCCTGAACTATTGAGGCAGAATATTCAAAATGTTCTCCCTCCTTCCACTATTCTCCATCTTCCCTACAAAAGCCAAAAAGGTCCTTATCCAATATAAACTAGCCATGCTGAGCCTCTTCTAAGGATATGCTAGTGGTTTCCTATGGTTCTCGCACTAACACCCAAAATAAATTTTGGGGTGAACCTAGATCTCACTCTGAAGGGCAAGCAGTAAATCTGGGAAGTGAAAGTGAAGACTACCTTCATGCGAGACTATGATTTTGGGATAGGGAGAGATTTTTAAAATAGTCTACAAAAATCTTTAGCCGTAGCAGAAAATCTTGATAAATTGTATCACAATAAAATTTAGAACTTCTATTCATCAAAAGACACCAATAAAACAGCGAAAATTCAGCCTACAGAGTGGGCTTTTATTAGCACATAGAGTACACAGAGAATTCATATCTAGTCCTTACAAAGAATGTATAGAAACAACAGCTATAAATCATACAAAAAAGTGGAAACAACCCAAAGAAGAGATGTGAACATGACACCTTAAAAAATAGACTATTTTGTGGCCCCAGCAGTGGCTATATACTTAGTGATAATTCACTGAGCTATATGTTTGTGGTATGTGGTTTCCATGTCAATAAATGTTACAACAATTTACATACCCAAATACTTTAAGACATGAGCTGACTTCCTTAGGGACTCAAGTAACTTGGCCTAGTTTAAATACTTCGTTATCTCTACAATGGTCTTCACAAGACAAGTCATTTCTTTCTTTGAAAAGATAGACATATTTCATTTTTTTCCCTACAGGATAGCACCAGTGGAGCATTTTGAATAAGAATTGCATGATTACATAAAGCCCTAGCTCTCCGTATCATGGAACAGTCATTAATAAGTCATTGCATCTGCCCATAGAGTAGCATTTAATACAGATGGAGGGCTCACTGTTGCGTTTTGCATAAGATGAATAAACAAAGAATCAAAGAGCAAGTGGTATTAATATTTTAAGTACTATATTTAATTTGAAAAACAGGACGGGGAGACATTAGCATTGAGAGCAGAGGGGGAAAAATGCCTGGATGAGAAATGAGAAGAGACGTCATTAAAAACAGGAGCTAGGTAAGAATACAAATACAAAGAATTCTAGTCTCACTTGACAAACAGCCACGCTAACTCGGCGCAAATGGCGACATAATCTTCCATGGGCCAATTCTCCAGGAAGCTGAGCCAACGAAATGGAAGTCTCCCAGAGCCGATCTGCATTTTATTTGCCTCATTTCTGTTTTCCCCAACTCCTTTAGATGCCACACAAATACAAGCCCAAGGATAGCTCCATCTTAGCAAAGCTGCTTAAAAAAATAAATGTTCTTTTTGTGCCTGTGGCAATGTCGGGCATCACACGTGGGCCTAGAGCCACATCCTGTTTTACACCGTGACACGGGAGCAGCAGCAAATGCGGGAGAGTTATTACCTCAAGGAGCATATTTTTCTCTATCTGCTAATTCTGAATTAGAAACAGCCATGAACTCTCAGCCCTGCAAGGAGAGGGTAGATCATCCATGACCAGAGAGAAAAGTAATGGGAAATGAGAGCAAAAGCTTTCAGAACCCAAGGACAGGGCTTCACGAAAGGGAGTCTACACTCTCTGCTGCAGTGTCCTCTGAAAGTTGGTGTTAAAAAAAATAAATGAATCAGAGGACTCTGACCACCCTGGGGCCCTCAGGAAAATACCCCCCTGCCCGAACAACATCAGACAGAACCCAGCACCAAACAAAAATCGTACAGACACGAGAAATGTGCCCGGTACAAGATCCAAAGATGTCCTTTATCTAAGCAAATACGTAGGCATGATTAGATCTCACAAATGGGCCTTGCTTCAGGGCGCGGTGGAGGGAGGGGTGATAAACAGCCCTAATTTAAAGTGTATGTAGTAGGTGACCAGGCTGGGAAGCTGGGCTTCTTAGGAAGCGTTCACTCTTGAAATCACTTCCTCGGATAGACGAAGAACACACTTAAAATGCACATGGGAACATCAGGAGGGGTCTTTGAAGACTTTAGCAGGAGGGACCATGCAAAGCTGAGGTCCTTCAGTCTGAAAAGTGTGGTAAGACGGTCTCGCAGGTCTCACCCATTAGCCAGGTGTCCTGTCTGGACCTCAAGGGAAGGAGAACAGTGCTTCATGCTTCCTGCCCCACGAAGGCAAAGAAAAAATCTCGTTGCCCCTAACTGTGATTTTCATGCACAATAACTTCAGCTCCAAATGGAACTCATCTGTTTGCTCCTGGAGCCGAGTGGGAGACCAGTGCAGGTCAGGGCAGAACAGCTGCCATTAAAACAAAGCGGCTCGATTAGCTTTTCATAGTTTGCAGGTGATGAATGAAGGGCAAAGAGAAGCCTGTTCCCCGTGTAATAGGGGAATAATGGGAACCTCATTTGGGCTGCTACACTCCACTCTGGCTGGTGTCAGCTTTTCCATTATGCACACGGGTTTTCAGGAAGGTGATAATTCAAGGAATCAGGAAAAATAAGAGGAAAGTAAATTAACTGTGGGCTGAGATGTGGCAAATAGGGTCTCCACTTGCACGTGCAGAGCCCAAGGAAATATGAAAGCAGGTCACTTTTAAGTCTAGGCCAGAGAAATGGCTGTTCCCTGGCATTTTTCTTGCCAGTGTGGTTGACTGCAGGGCCCCGCCACTGCTGAGTTTCCTGCTTGAAATGCAATGAGCCTCTTTTCTGATTGCAGAGCATGGAGAATAGAGCTGTTAGAAGCGTGCTACCAGGGTGCCTGGCTCTCCCAGGAAGATGGGGTCCTCTTGGTCTATCAGCATGAAGGGTAGAGAGTGCTTCAAACTTTCCTCATGGGCTTACTCTTCTTTCTCTCCTACCTACCCTTCTGGTAAGAGGTAGTACTCAGTGTCTCAATTGCCCTGTATTACTGCAACTTTGTGTCTGCCCCCTGGTCCCCTAACAATCCAGGGGGACAGCCCCGGGAAGGTGTCAGCAACGACCTCTCAATGGTTCAATTCCAGTGGCTAGAGAAGAGGTGCTCTGAAAATATTTAGAATGAAATTCAAAAGATGCTTTTTGCAATTCCTCAATTTCCTGGGCTTTCTGCCTTTTTTCCCTTCCCAGGTCACCCTCCTTCATCCTTGTTAGCCTGCTCAGGGCTCTCCATTCCCTTTGTCTATTCTTTGTATATTAAGGGTCTTCAGCTTCTGCCAGCTCATTGGCTCACTCAAAATATTCTCTTTGTCTGATTTCTTTCCAACCCAGAGCTGCAAATAGAAGGACTGAAGATCCTTACATCTTTCTCTCCGGTTCAGGTTTCAGCGATGAGCTCTTGGCCCACAGAGCTGGTGCTCTCCTCTTGAAGGGCTCACTGATACATCAAGTTGTGGTTCAAAAAACAGACTCATCAACTCAGCCCTCATCCCATCCTAACACTTTTTAATTATTTTTATACTACTTGTTTCAGTCACCTAAGTCATAAAAGTGGACTTCATTTCCTAAAATTCAACATTTGGGCCTTATTCTTGTTTCGTAACTATTTGCTCTTACTTTATTGGGTGAAATATTTAATGCCAATCCCAGACACCCTACCATTTTATCTTGAGTCATGATACCATTATCCCACCCTGCTAAATTATATAAACCCTTAATATCATTTAACAACCAGCTCCTGTTCAATTTTCCCCCAATGACTCAAAAAATACCTTCAGTTAAAAAAGGGACCCAAACAAAATCCACATAAATTGCATTTGACTGATAAGTCTATTCAATAATTTTAAATCTGCAATAGTTACCTCTTACTCCCTTTTTTCATGTCACATATTTGTTGAAGAAACAGGCTATTCAGAAAGTTTTTCATAAAAGTCACTAATTTCCTGTGACATATATTAATAAATCTCTTCTAAGACAATATATAGGTTATTTGGAATTTTTGATGCATAAGGGAATATAACAAGATCTACAAATCTTTAACACATGTATTAATTTATACACACACACCCACACACATATGTGTGTGTATGTCAAATATTGGCACCATCCAGTTAGAACATGTTTATCCCCCAGAATATTTCCTTGTGCCCCTTTCCAGTTATCAGCTACCCCCAGAAGCCAACACTGTTTTGACTGCCATCAGCATAGTTTGGTTTCACCAGTCCCTGTACTTCATGTTAATGAATCGGTACATTATGGACTATTTTGTACTTCACTTCTTTCATAAATCCTAATGTTTTTGAGTTTCATCCATGCTTTTGAATGTATTTGTAGTTTATTCTTTTTTATTGCTGTGTAGTCTTCTATCATATGAACATATCATGATTACCCATTCTCTTGTTGATAGACATTGGGATAGTTTTCAGTATCAGCTATTGTAAATAAAGATACTAAAAATCTGCGCGATCTTTTGGAGGACATAGACATCCATATCTTACGAACATATGCTGGGTAATAGGAGGCATAGGTTTCCTTAATGATTGCTGGTTTTTAAAGTGGTTTACTATTTGACAGTCTCACCAGCAAAATATGAAAGTTCCATTTATTCCACATCCTCACCAACACTTAATATTATCAATTTTTAAAGTTTTGACCATTCTGAAAATTTTGTTGCGGGGCTTGATGAATGTACAGTGCTGGCATTTATTTTTAATTCCAAAGTGCTGAAAAAAATTAGTCCAATAACTTTTGTAAGTGTTTAGACTTCAGTAGAAACATGCTCTTTCAAGTGATGTCTTCTGACATCAATAAAGTATAATTAAGGTTGGTGGGCTAAAAAATTATAGAAAGACTCAAATCTCATCAAATTCTTCCCTCTTTCAAAATTCGTTGGCAGATGTGGGCCTCTATAAAGACTTGATATCAAAAGCCTAATGTCAACCTGGCCAGTTACAGATAACATCACATGGAGCAACAGGTATTCTAGGAAAATCTCAGTACTTACAGTATTTACCTACCAAGATGTGTGAAAATGCACAACCATTCATCCAAGAAGATTCAACTAATAAGTGAGCGTTTTGCCAATTATGCAGCTACACAATGTATAAAAGCAAGTTAGCGGCAAATGAAAACGGCTGCATGCCCTTAAACCTAGGAAAGAACACTCATTCCTGCTTTCTGGTGGTAGGGAGGGCTGAGCAGGGAAGGCAAGTAACACTGGTCAAGTACCTACAATGGGTCAGGTAGTATGCAAGGCCCTTAACGTAGATATAGTCTTGACTAATTCAGCCATCACTAAAATAGATCAGGACAGGGTGGGTTTTGTTACTCCATTTTACTGAAAATGAAACTCAGGCTCAGAAGCATTTAGAAGCTTTCACTGTGAATACCGGGGCCAGAATGCACCCAGGAATACAGTAATGCCATGGAGTTTTATCTTACAAGGAGGATGGAGATTTTATTAAGTTTAGAGATAATATTAAAAGTATGCATAAATTATGATAAAAATCCTTTGCATTTCCCACAAAGTAGGGCAAAGTGGCTTGGTGTCTGTAACCCTAAATAGTAATACCTACGTATACTGAAGCTTGAGAATCAGTATGTTAGACTAAAAGAAAGAACGAAAGATATATACAGATTCGGGACTCTTTGACCTTTTGCGTTAGTTGTAAAATCTCCAGTGGTATGAGAGACTATGGACTCTGAAAAACAAACTGAGGGCCTCAGAGGGGACGGGGGTGGGGGAATGGGATAGACCAGTGATGGGTAGTAAGGAGGGCACATATTGCATGGTGCACTGGGTGTTATACGCAACTAATGAATCATCGAACTTTACATCGGAAACTGGGGATGTACTGTATGGTGACTAACATAATAAAAAACATTAAAAAAAAAACTCCAGTGGTAAACAGGTATGACAGCACAGTCTCAAGCATTCCTGCTTATGTGCAGGGTTTGCTCATTTGAGTATTACTCCTCTGCGATCATACAGTAAATTACGTCTGTCTGCTGTCCTGAGAATTTTACAATATAGTGGAATCACAGCTGTAAGGAAGAAGGTTATCTTCTAAAATCAACCAAAAGGTAAAATGTGTACACAATATGACTTTTTTTTATTCCTATGGATTATGAGTATAACTGAGGTTCAGAGAAATTTGACATATATATGCCCAAAGCTCTAGTACATACCGGACAACAAACTGAACCCATTCATCTACTTCCAAGCTCAAAGTCAAAGGCTTTTTTCCATGAACCAGCTGACCCATGGTTTAGCCACAGTAGACCCAGAATCAATTAACCTGGAATTTGATATACTTCAGACTGACCCAGTGAAAGAAAAGGTGGGGAAGCTTGCCCATGAAATCGTGTATACTGGGCAAATACTTCACTCACTAGAGAATGAAGACCAACACCCCCCTTCAAAGATGAAATGTTTGGGGACAGCTCTTTCCAGGCTTCATGCTGCTGTGATCCTAACAGATGGTGCTTTCCAGGGAGCAGGCTATGCTGCTTGTATATGTACCCGGCTGGGTTCCATGAGTTGGCTCTAACTATATTCCATTCTCTCATACTCAAGAGAAAGCATCAGAATCCAAGGTCGCTAAAATGTCATGACTCAGGGAATGTTGAAAGTTCTCAATTTTGTATTAAGCAATGAATCATTCACAAATGGCTCTTTGAAATGCTATTAGAGCTTCTGTTTGTTTGTTTTGTGACACATCCATAACCTAATAGGGCACTGAGAACCTCTAGCTTTATATTTTCCCTGAAGTGAAAGAAACTGCTGAGTGGTTTTGGGTTTGTCAGTAACATGATCTGATTTATATTTAAAAGTATATTGCTCAAGAAGAGAGAGGGGGGAGCTGCCATATGCAACAACATGGATGGACCTTGAAGGCATTATGCTGGGAAAAATCAGACATAGAAAGACAAACACTGTATAACTTCACTTATATCTGGAATCTAAAAAAACCCCTGAACTTGTAAAAACAAGGCTAGAATAGAGTAGAACAGTAATTACCAGGGGCTGGGCGGTGGGGGAACTGGAGAGATATATAAGAGTACAAACTTACAGCTAGTAGGTAAACAAGTTCTGGAGATCTAATGCACAGCATAGTGATTATAATCAACAATATTGTATTATAAACTTCACAGTTGCTGAGACTATATCCTAACTGTTCTCAACATAAAAAAGAAGTGACAATGCAGTATAATAAATGTGTCAAACCAATACATTGTACAAACTTACCCAATCTTATATGTCAACAATACCTCAATAGAAGAAAAACAAAACCAAACAAAACCCTCTAGCTTTATAAAGTGTGTCATTGATTCCTGTGACAGTGGTACTCCAAGATGGACTTTAAATGGGTAAACATGAATGAATCCTTTGAAGATAAGCTAAAGAAGAGAGAATAGAGTCAAATTTCTTAAGTTAAATCCCAGCTTTATTTTGAACCACCTGTTAGAGCTGGGACAACCTAGTTCGACTTTCCACGTCAGTCTCCTTAATTGTAAAATGAGGACACAGTCACGTCTACTTCACAAGGGCTATGCTGAAGATTGAGTCAGTTAATATACATAACATGCTAAGAGTGCTTAGTACATAGTAAGTGTTAAATGTGATGCAAAGACAATTAGGAAAGTAAGTAGGAAAGACGGGTATAACCTGTCATCTTACGTTATTAAGAAACAGCTATCTTTAGAGTTTAAGAGGTAGCCTACACATTGGAAATGCCCTGGAAATAGTTTTCATTATCCTGTTGCACAAAGGGGTGCTTAGAATGATTTTTTTTTAAGATTTTATTTTTTTATTTATTTGAAGAGAGAGGGACAGCCAGCAAGAGAGGGAACACAAGCAGGGGAGTGGGAGAGGAAGAAGCAGGCTCCTGGGGAGGAGCCTGATGTGGGGCTCGATCCCAGAATGCTGGAATCACGCCCTGAGCCGAAGGCAGACGCTTAACGACTGCGCCACCCAGGCGCCCCTAGAATGATTTTGATGAGAAGGAATCCAAGTAATGTCAGACATCTGATCTTAAGTTCACACAGGACACCAAGGTCAGAAGAGAAACATGGAGATGTCCACAGCTTTGCTTTATAATACCAGGAAAGGCAACATAATCTGGTCTCTAAGAGGATGGGTGCTGGAACTGGAGAACCAGTGAATGAAGTCCAGTTCTGCAATTTACCTGCTGTGCAAACTTGGGAAAGTCACTGAACTAGCCTGATTCTCAGTTTCCTTATGTTTAAAAATGGGGATAATTACTGGAACTACCCAGCAAGGCTGCTGGGAGGATTGTGCACAAGTATACATAGAGTATTCGGAATAGTGTCTGACTCACAGTGAGTTCTCGGTACTGGTCCGTGATCATTACCATCAGGAATAGAGAGCAAAGTGAATTCACCCACTTGGGTGGACCAGAAGTATTGACAATGTATTCTACTGGAAATAAAACAGGTAGAATACTGGTGCACAGATGCATTCACTCTTTAAGG
The DNA here is from genome assembly GCF_023065955.2 of Ursus arctos. Taxonomy (NCBI): domain Eukaryota; kingdom Metazoa; phylum Chordata; class Mammalia; order Carnivora; family Ursidae; genus Ursus; species Ursus arctos. Next base: position 48,975,948 of record NW_026622808.1, on the reverse strand, counting down.
CATCCCAAGTAAAACCTTCTCATGGAAGAAAAACAAATTCAAATTCATCTGCTCCAACAGAACGATCACATCAAATACAAGGCCTCCACGCCTGTAACTGAATTTTCAAGCCGATGACAGATTCTGTGTGAACAATGGCCCAGAGGATTGAAAAATCTGAACGTGAACTCTAAGTTGGTTGCAATTCACCTATATCACTATTGTCCTGTAAATAAATAGAATTAAATATAATTGCATTCTCCCCATTTTCCTTTCAGAGCAGCAGATAAATGCTCCATTAGAATGGTTAACATGGAAATAGGTGTTCCCTCCAATCAAAACATTGTAAATAACCGATTCCAGGGCTTGATGTCACAGCGTATTTTCAGGATTTTTTACTTAAAAAACATGAAAAATCAAACCTTAATATGGTATAAAGATTATGTCAAGGGCAAAATGGTATAATAGGAAAAGTACCGAGTCAGAAAATGAAGGTTTTAGTGTCCTAACATCATTTCTTTCTGTGGCACTTTAAGTTGTTTTGTAATGCGTAAGGCAGCCAGGTTGGGACCATTCTTGTCTTTAACCTTCTCGAGACTCGACTTACTCATCTGTGAAACCTCAAATAAAACATTTATCGCGCCTATCATACAGACCTGTTGTAAGAATTGAAGGGGACAATGTATATAAACTTGAAAATGCTAACACCTCATAAAACATTTTAGTAGAAATTGTATGGGTTTCTTATTCCTTAAGAATACTCCAAAAGAATAAGAAATAAGTTCCACAGCAGCTTTGAAATATTTCTAACCATCCTGCTGTGCAACCAGGGAGAGATGACCAAATCCAGAGAATCTGCATGGCCAACTCCTTTAAAAGTGGAGGTCGGGTTCTCTAGCAATGATGGGAGGCTGCCAGTTTATATCCACGCATCCTTTTAATTAGTACAATATCCTGCCTAAAAACCACTCTATACCACTTGTGGAATTTCCCAACTCACTGATCCGGCTGCATTCATCAACACGCAGAATGCTGAGACTGTCTAACAGTGAACCACAAAACGGGGCAGAAAGAATGCCACTAACTTTGTAACTTACAAAGAGTGATTGCCAGCCAAGGTTGTTAAAGGGATCGATGGTATCGAAAGAATGAGTTGCGGTGAGCAGAGTATTGACCATTGAAAAGAATGATGGACAATTACAGTCCCAGCCCAACATCAGTGTTAGAAAGGTCACTACTGAAAGATATCTCAGTTCCCTCTTTGAAAAGTCCTTTTATGCTTGATTACAGTTCTTCTTCCTCTTCATTATTCTGTTTTCTCAAGCGGTTCTTGCAGAATCTTAATGGCAGTGAACAGCACCACCCAGCAGATGGTGAACATATCACTTACATTATTAGCATTTCGTAATTTTTACACCCTGTATAGAAATTCTCATATAGAATGAGAATTTCGGAAAACAAGACTGCAATTGGCACATTACTTAAAATGCAGAAACTACAGTTGTATATCATTAAGGCTACAAATTGAAATTCCCCCAAAGTCAAAGAATGAACAAAGTTATGGTTCTCTAGGTGGTGTTCATTTCCTACTGTCGTATATACTGTGTAATGAACAACATGTTTTGTTATACTTATAAACCTAGCTAATAATCAGCACTATGGCCCATGTGCAAAACCCGTATTACGACTTAATGTTACATGGAAAGCCATCACCTTGGCATTTTTATGCTTTTGTGAGATTTCTTCTTGAAAGGGGAGTTTCCTGTGGAGTAGATGTTTAAATTTAACTTCTAAAAAGGAGTAAACAGAAAGAAAGGCAATCTTTTTCTTCTCTGACTTCCTATAGAGGTTATGTGTTATTATATCTGCATCTTTCACCAGGTTTTCAGATCTAGAGAGGTAGGATCGGTTCCGATTCAGCTCCTGATTCATTTCTGCATGGCCCACAGCAGGTGGCATCATCATGTAAAAGGTCAGTGCAAATACATGTGTCTTGAAAAGATGGATGGTTTGGAAAGGGACCAGATGAATCCAAGGAAGAACACCTGTGTGATCATCTATGGCATGGAAAGCAGTAGCTCCAAAACTTACCTGTGCCCCCAAATAGACAAAAGAGCTGTCTGAAAAATTAATTCCCAGGGTCCGCTCCAAACTCAGTGGGTCAGTTTCTCACTGGAGGGACCCGGAATCTAAATTTGAAGAAGAGCCTCCCAGTTGATTATTTTGCAGCCAGTCTGGGCTTAGTCTATGTAGTGGTACTCAGGTCTCTGAGATCAAGAAAGCCCTTCCTGCTAGCTCAGGCACAGACCACTGATTCACTTCATAAGCCATCTCTGGCAGTGTGGCCGCTGAAGAAACACATACTGAAATTTGGTCCATGGACAAGCGATACACTTGGATGCCTGTTAGAAAAGCTGAATCTCAGGCTATGCAGCAGACCGACTGAATAAAATTCTGCATTTGAACGTGATCTCCAGTGATTCATATGCACAACAATAGAAGTGCTTGGTCTAGAAAAATGTTCAGGTCTAGAAAAAAGTGCTTGGTCTAGAAAAATGTATAGACAGGCACCCTCAGCATTAGAAATGCAAAAACTTAGGTGCTGCCCCAAACCTACTGAATGAAAATCTATGCAGGAGGGATCTAGGAATGTTTGTTTGTTGTTTTTGTGTTTGTTTTTTTTAACAAACTCTTCAGGTAATACTATACATACTCAAGTTTGAGAACCACTGATCTAAAGCACGATGTTAAAGAGTTGTAAGGCTGCACTTGGGCTTACTGCAAAGAGATGTACTGCTCGATTAATAATATCTACCACGGTACAGAAAGGGACAAGTAATGAGATTCATGCCACATGTCTATTATCTCTGCTATAGATAGAAAACTTGACTCATGGATAGGATGCTTTAAGACCAAATAATAAGACTTTGAAGAAATCAAAATCAGTACTAGGAAAAGAACTAAAAGATGAACAAGAAAAAAAAAAAGTTGGAGGAGGGAAATGGCAGGAAAAACAAGAAAAACAAGAAAAGGATTAAACCCTATGCAGATAAAACAAGTGTGGCCACATACTGGTAACTGTTAAAGCTGGATGATGGGTAATGAGAGGTGTTTTTTTTGTTTTTTTTTTTGTTTTTTTTTTAACCGTTCATTCTACTTTTGAGTATATGTGAAATGCTTTATAGTAAAAAGTTTTTTTTTTTTTTAAAGATTTTATTTATTTATTTGACAGAGAAACAGTCAGCAAGACAGGGAACACAAGCAGGGGGAGTGGGAGAGGAAGAAGCAGGCTCATAGCGGAGGAGCCCGATGTGGGATTCGATCCCAGAACGCCGGGATCACGCCCTGAGCCGAAGGCAGACGCTTAACGACTGCGCTACCCAGGCGCCCCTATAATAAAAAAGTTTTAAACTAAATCCATCCAGCAATACATTACTGCCTATGTAGTTAGGAAACATTAATAATATTGATAACATCCATTGTTGATGTGAATGTGGGAAAGGAAACTCTCATATATTGTTGGTGGGAGTATAAATGATTATGACCTTTTAGAAGGCAACTTGATAGTAAATATTAGAATGTTTAAAAATATTTCATACATATTGACCCAGTAATTCTATTTCTAGAAAGCTTATGTACGAAAGAAGTCATCCATTTGTGTATGGATATAGTACAAAGATATACACTGGGGCTTTATTAACAATTTGGAGAAAGTCTGTCTACTATGATGGGACAGTTTAATCATTGTGATATGTTTGCCATGTGGACTACAGTACAATTATTATTTCTAATTGGCTTAAGTCTAAACATACTGATCTGGAAGGTTGCCAATGCTAGACTGTTGAGAAGATGAAAATGCCTACCATACTCTTTTAATGGGAAGAAAAAAAAGCTTTAATGTGTGTGACTCTCTTTGTATACACGTAAGCAAGCATAAAGAAGCCTAATTCTAAACAGTTAATGCTTACCTCGGGAAAAGAAAACATCTACTTTTGGAAAGGCGTGTATCACTTTTAACTTTGTACAATTTTGTACAACTCTTTTCACCTTTTGTATCTTGATCCATGTGACACAGTCCTAGCCAGGGGACAGAAAGAGGGGTCTCTAGGAAAATTCTGAAGTTCTGAGAGAGCTTGCTTATGGGATAAGATTCACAAGGCCCTTCCTTGGGCTTTTTGCCCTTCTTCCATTTCAAAACCCGGCTGAATAGCTGAATAAGGAGCAGCTGTTTTGTGAGCATTGGACCAATGGATCCATGCTTAGCGATGGCACAATGCAAAACCAAAGGAGTCTAGGTTCCCAGTGGAAGTGTGGACTCACCGAATGGGTCCAGAGTGGTTCTCCTTTAAACTTCTTATAAAAATAAGATAAATATGTTAATTTAGTTAATTTAATATTTTTCAGGTTTCTGTCACTTAAAGCCAAACAGTTCCTGGCCAAAGCCAGGTGTCCAGGTACATCTGGTCCGAGTAGAGGGAGGACATACATACTAATACATATGCAAATAGGCTTCCCCTAAAGAGGTACCTTGTACATCTGGTCCCCCATGAATCTCTAGCCTTAGCACAGTGTCTGGCACATAGTTTAATGAAGGAATAAATGAATCTATTACAGAGTAATATACATAGTTGCCTCTAGATTGTGGGAATTATAGATGATTTTAATTTTCTTTTTTATACTTGCCTATATTCTTTGAATATTTAAGATTGGGAAAAAAGGTCTTTTTAAAAATTATTAAAACTGCACAGGAAAACTGTATGGTACAGCTTAATGATAAAGTGGCACTGTGTTATTCCACAGATTACAACACATTGCAAATCAACTCTTTTTCTCCTCTCTCCCTCCCTCCCCAAACTACTTAAAAAATAGAATAAAATCCTGATAAAACTCAATATACAAGATGAGTATTAGTCTGATCCACCATCAGAGTGATAAAGGAGGTTTACTCTACAATTATATTACATATTTATAAAGAAAAAATTTGAAAGTGGTTTCTTTTACAGTGATGGATGTCTGAACACTCACCATACAAAATAATAAAAAATTAAGCATCTTAGTTTAGCTGCTAAGAATTCATGTATGATTTACAGTATTTCAATTCAGGGGACACATTTATACTTCTCGAGAAAACTTTGCACACAAATCAACTGTAACTCCTCTGGGTGGCACAACTTCCCCAACATCTTAGAAAGTGTCATGGCATTAAGACTTTACATCAGTGGTCTTAACCAGGCCATACGGCAATATATAGAAACAATCTGGGTTGTCACCATGAAAGGGGTGCTGCCAGTACCTAGTGAACGGGGGCTGGCAATGTTGCTAAGCAATGCACAGAACAGAACCATTCAGTCCAAAAGGCTAATAGTACTGAGGTTCAGAAACCCTGCTTTATGTCATTTTCCCCCCTATCTTGTTACTTGGGTTGTATCTACCCCATACAAGTAATTTGATTGCTTTGACGTCTAGATTCTTAAAAATTGGGTTATTAGATTGGCTGATTTCCAACATTTGAACTGTTTCTTTCTAGGCTTAGAATTTTAATACTAGATGTATGACCACTTCATCTTAGAGATTCCTTTGTGAAACAAATTTTTACTGAGTGCCTAATAAGCCCTAGACATTGTCCCAGGCACTGAGTGTATAGAAATGAATGAACAGATACGGTTCCTATGCCCGGGTGTTTACAGTGTGGTGAAAGAGAAAACGCCTCTACATCTCGAGAAGCAGGAAGCCCAGACGGGTGATGGCCCTGGGGACCAGTGAGATTAATTTGGACTCAGGTCCAAATTCCAGCTAACCATTCCCTACTATCCACTAAACCAACAGCACTGTCCTGCTTCCTGGTCTTTGCACTGTTAACTTTTTCCCTGGACAAATATCCTTTCTTCGTATCTCTTCTCTCCTGGATCTTTTATGCCATTTAGGTCTTCGTTCCAATGTCACCTCCTCGTAGAGACATTCCTGATTAGCCTAGCTACTATCTCCTCTAAGCTTTCTGTGTCTCATTGCCCTGTTTCATGTTCTTCCTGCTCACTTGTGTAGGGTTTGTCTCTCCAATGGTGACTTTTTATGACTTTTGGAAAAACGTCTCACATTTCTCCAAGGCCTCAGATGATTTAACAGCCGAGGACATGGTGGTCTTACTGGAGACCCTCCTGCCTTCCTTCTTTCTCTTTTCTAGCCACACTGGTCTTGCTCTGCTCCTTCATCAGAACATGCTGCCCCCCCCCCCCCCCGGAATAAAAGGCACAGCATAGGGAATGGAGTCAAATGATATTGTAATAGCATCTTCTGGTGACTGATGGTAACTACACCTGTGGGGAGCATAGCATGGAGAATAGAGATGGTCAATCACTCTGTTGTGCTCCTGAAACTCATGTAACATTGTGTGTCAACTATATTCAAATAAATAAATTGAAAAAAAAAGAAAAAAGAAAAGAACAGGCTGTCTTCCAGCTTTTGGACTCTCTTTTCTCTGCCTAAACTTCTTCCCACCTCCTCCTGGCTAACAGCTATTCATTCTGAACAGTTATCTTTAAGCATGACTTCCTCCACTATCCACAAAGTTGCCCGCCATGTTTCTCCCGCTTACTACATTTGAATTACTGGCTTCCTTTGCTTGCCTTCTCTTTTGACGGTGAGCCCCCCCGAAGGCAGGACCCTTGGCTTCCGAGTTGCTGCTGTCACCGCAGGGCCTGCCATAATTCCTTCTTTATGTATGTGCTCAGCAAATTAGATGGATTAACTTACTCCATCCTGTACCCTAAAACTGGTTTTGAAGAAATAAAATATTTAATACATATTTTAAACTATTTTACAATATTAAATGTTTTATTCATTTTTACAATTTTTTTTTAGATTTTTAAAAAAGATTTTATTTGTTTTTTTATTGGTCAGAGAGAGAGAGAAAGAGAGCACAAGCACAAGCAGGGGGAACAGCAGGCAGAAGGAGAAGCAGGCTCTCCACTGAACAAGGTGCCCGATGCGGGACGTTATCCCAGGACCCTGGGATCGTGACCTGAGCTGAAGGCAGCCGCTTAACCAACTGAGCCACCCAGGTGTCCCTAAAATATTAAATGTTTTAAAATATTTAATATTTAATAACACCTTGTCTGCTTTTCTCAAGAAATACTAACTTTATGGACCCGCCTCTACTGTGTTTCTACAAATTGCATGTGGAGTAAATGTTAATTCCACAATAACAACCGAAAGTGTAAAAAAGGTCCTTTGCTAACAGAATCACTTCCAGAGCGTCGAACTCAGCCAGAGAGAAAGGGAAAAAGAGAAAAAAGAGAAAGCAAGCATGCATACATGGTCATCATCTCATTAAATTGAAGCAGAAGCACTTAATCGAACTTCTGACCAAGGCTGGTGACATACACAGCACACAGTTCTACGTGGGGAAAAATGCAAACGCTAAAACCCTTTCTACTTTTGGGAGGTCTGTGATGATACGATTTATGGGGAGCGTAACTATACAGTCCCCCAAAGTCCTCCCCGTACCAAACACTGCCTCCCACAGCAATCCAGACAAATTCCTGGAGCAGCAAAGCAGGCTGTGCCTTGTCCTTGAGGATATTAGTTGCAGAATGAGTTTTGCAAAGCGCACCGCGCAGCTCACATTGATCTGCCAGCAGCGTTTGAATCTGCAAGCAGAAATGAACTTTGGCTTTTCCTGAATGTATTGGCATCCCACCCTGTTTTGTTCTTCTATTAATTTACCATTTTTATCTGAACACCAGAAAGAAAAAACACTGGGGGAGGCTTAGAGAATTCTTTCTTTCTAATTTCTCGTTTAATAAAACTTGCATCACAGCTCTTTTTAATCTTTTGCACTTCTCCGTGAAAACCATCATTCTAAACACCATGGAGTGAAACGTAATTAATCTATAATCTGGACTTATGAAATTTATAGCCTGAATTTGGAATTGGAAATTCATTTGTGCACCTGAGTGGACCATTCTGAAGCCATTCCAACTGTAAAAGAAAGAAAATAACACCGCTCCGAGGCCATCCAACCCCCACAGTTCTCAGTAAGATCTACACTACTTTCTTATTCTTTGGTACGTCAATATTCCCACATCTTTGCCTTGGGGAATGTCTAGGAAACTGGTCAGAGCAAATCGCTGCATCTGACCTAAGCCAAACAGATTTGATGGAAGGGTTCATCTGGCTTAGAGATATTTATAAGCTAGAATAAAATGTTGATCTAGGAGAATCCTAAGAGATTGCATTCTACATGTTCTTGTTATAGTGAAACTGAGTTCCAGAGACGGAAAGCAATGCAAACAGGTTACATAGACACTCTTAAGACTGAAACATTTCTTCCTGTGCATGATATTGTCATAACTCCCATCCCCGCCACCTCTATCTTAGCCCCTCCTTGTCTCCTCCCTGGATTTCTCTAACAGCTTCCTAACTGCTTGCATCTACTCTTACACCCTCCAATCTCTTTCCCTATAGTAGCAAGAGAGGTTTTAAATAACTGAGATCATTCTAGTCCCTTGGAACAAGAGTGCCTCAATGAAAAAACAAAAACAAAAACAAAAAAACAATGCAAGCTCTTGTCAACACTACAAAATGACCTGGCCCCTTCGTTTCTGCAATCACATATGATCTTCTCTCCCTGACTCATCTTGCTTCAGCCATACTTGCTCAGTTCTTCAAATATATCCAGACCTTACTTAACCCAGGGCCTTTGCACTTGCTTTCCCCTCTGCTCGGAATGCCCTTCTTTCTGTCCTTTGTGTGGTTGGATTCTTTTTACTCTGTATCTTAGCCTAGGTCTCATCTTTTAGAAGCCTTGCTATAGGAAAATGAGGCTGCCCCCATTAGCAATATTTCTGTTCCTCTTGCTCTCTTTCTTTCCTCCATAACATGTAGTATAATTTGCTATTATTTCCTGTCACCTATTTTTACCTCCTCCCCCCAATTAAAATATAGCCCCTGTGCTGAGCACAGAGCAAAGGACAGAGCAGGCACTGAGTCCATCCTTGTAGGACAAAAACATGAATGTGACTTAAATCCAAAGCTCTGACCTCCGGCCCAATGCATACCCAACTATAGGAGGAGGAAATGCAATTTTAATATTTTAGCAGTTTCAGCCACTACCAAATCATTGCTTAGCCTGGTGTAAAGTTTAGCTCCGTTTCAAAAACAGTCACCGTGTTCTTAAAGTGCACAAAAACCAAAGCAAGTTACCAACATTTTTCTTACTGAGAATCTCTGTGTTTTAAAGTCTGAGAGGATCCTGAAGACTGTACTTGGAATCTTTTATTTTGTAGAAGAGGAAACTGTAGTCAAAACAGATGAGTTACTGTGTCACAAGAAAAAAAAACAAAGAAACAAAAAACCCCTGCTTATTCTCTTAAGCCAACTTGTAGTGTGTTTTTAATCCAGTCTGTCAAAAAATAGAATGAAGGTACCTTTTGCCTGACTTGCATGGAATTATTATACTCCATGTACTGCGTTCCCATACACCGAAGAGTCACATACTAACCCATCACCAATCATTTGTGTCCTTATAATATGCCATGTCCCGTGTTATATGTTTAACAGTTTTTTTTTTTTTTTAAAGATTTTATTTATTTGAGAGACAGAGTGAAAGAGAGCGCACCAGGCAGGGGAAGGGCAGAGAGAGAGGGAGAAACAGCCACTCCGCTGAGCCGAACAGGGAGCCCAATGCTGGGCTCCATCCCCAGACCCCGGGAGCCCAAGGCAACACTTTACCAACTGAGCCACCCTGGCGCACCATGATGGGTTTAATCTTACTTTGCCCCCATAACTCCCCACGCTTTAGGTTACTTTATTGTCGTCACTGAAGAGATGAGGAAGCTGAGGCTTTGCAGGCAAAGCCGGTCCCCAAGCCAGAGAACAACCTGAGGGAATACTGGTGCCAAGTAGATCGTGTTAAGCTCCCTAGTCCGTCCCTCCTGGAAGGGCACTCCAGTGGACCATAGGAGCTGATATGGTTTTCCAGAGTGCTGTGCTTTATGACAAAAAAGCAGCTTATCACCTGGTGAGAATAAGGCTCTTTTTATGTAAAGCGATTTTTATCTTTGGCAGAAAGCAAATGCAATACAAAGCCATATTTCACTGTGCTCCGAGCTTGGATCTCCTCATACATCTCCGTAAGTCAATAGGATCGGGGAAAGAGAATTTTCCCCTGAGTATCTACTTATAGTTACGGAGTGCAAATAGCTATGTACTTGAAAATCACTTAGCCACATCTCAATCATTTGAGTAAAACCCTCTGGCTGGCATCACATCCCCATTTCTGAGGTGAATAAGCTCATTGTATCATTGTGTACATTGATGCGCGCGCACGCACGTGCACACACACACACATACACACAGAGTTTATGTGGGAGTAAAATCTTCTAAGTGACAAGATACAGGTGGGTTTAATCCCCCACTCCCAACTTCTGACTCTTAACCCTTTGGAAACTGTCAAGTATTTGCAAAAAATACCTTGTTTCTGACAGACATCGGGGAATGCTCATCTTCTTTCATTCAAAGGCTTAGACTATCTCTTTTCCAAGTTCTTTAAAGGAATAGATCGCCTTTATTCCCTTTTGGTTCTTAGAAATCAAGTCTCTTGCCTGCCCACAATTTATTCTTTCTTGTTCTTGGAATAACACCCTGATTTTACCAGGGACATTATCTTTATCATATTTTCACGGATGCAGTATGTGTGGCCCAGCCTTGACCAATTGGAAGGACACAGTTCCATTCCTGGGACTACATCATTGGTTCCTGGACAAGTGTGTGACAAAGCTACGCCTAAAGAAATTGATCTCAGAACTTTCATGGGTTCTCTTGGGAAGGAGTTCTGTGTTTCCTTGGAAGTTTATGGCCTGGTAGAAAGTAGACCTGAAGTAGCTAGTGGCCATCCTTGCTACCCATGGAAAGATCTTTCCTGAGACTGAAACCAATTCAGAAGCAAGCAAGCAACACCAAGAGATGGGGAGGGAACTGTCTGCCTGACATCGGGCTATGTCTCAAACCAGCTGTGTGCTTGTGAGCTGCAGTAATTCAACCCAAAAGATTTCACCTCCATTTTTGGGGAGGGGGGGAAGTAGGGGAGGGCATAAGTTGTTTTGCTTGGGTTTCTATTATTTTCAACAGACTCTTGATTAACGTAGATAAAAAAATCAATGTTTTAAAGAAGTCTTCGATAAAGACAATAAGTTCTGTTCTTTTCTCACCATTTTGAGCTCATTTTCTAAATAGCTCATCTAAGCCAAAAGGCTCCCATGTGCTTCCCTAATGAATTTTGAATTGAGGGTTGACTTTCCTTTGCTGTTTAATCCATAACATGGCCCATAACTGCTGGTGGGTGGGTCTACCACACCTCCCAGGAAGAAATTACCTTTGACCTTTCCTCTAGAGTCTTCGTCCAAAGGATCAACACTAAGGATAAAAGCTCCAGGCCAAGTGGAAAGATACTTTGGCTGGATCTTTTAGTAGTTCCAGATTCTATTGTCATACTTGGCCCACAGATAATCTGTTCCTCTTGAAAAATCCTTTATACCTACAGAGATCAAGTTCCAAATGATTGTACTGACAGGAGAATCAGTGTTGCATAAAAACATCAAGACACGTGGTTTAAACGTTGAGAGTTGTCTAACTTTGCACATAAGATCACACTAAATATTTCCTGACTCCAAGTATAGACAATGTTAGAAATTTTGGAATGTTCTCTCATCTTACTGAACACAGGCACACCAAATGTGACAAGAATCACCTCAACATATTAACGGGTCGCACTTCAAACTCCTGTATTCTAAGCCTTTACTGAGGCCACCCACAAACCCATCTAGGCAATTATTAGTTTCGTCCTTAGTTAAGCTGGGGCTTCGAGAGGTTACCTTAGCAAACCATCGAGACTGGATTCAAATCCACTTCTGCTAAAACTGAGAGGCTAGGAGCCGCTTCACTGCTGCATCACAGTGAGGGGAAGAATACATTTGGATGTGGTCCCCCTGCAGCCGGCCTTTCAGCACTGGGGCAAGTGCTCAGACTTCCCAGGGCTGACATGGGAACTATTGCACCCAATGACGATCTGAGCAACAAGTTCTGGCAGGGACTTTGGCTTTGTTAAACATGGGTTATCTCTAACAGCACTAGCAGGGAGTGGACCCCTGTCTTGAAACTTGCCGGGGCGTAATCCCGGAGTCAGCGTCCTAGTCGTCTCCAAGAACACTGATAGAAGAGTGCAATCCCAGGCCTCACTCTGGACTTACTGAATCAGAATCCGCATTTCGGTAAGCCCCCCAGGTGCACATGTATACTCAGATTTGCAATAGACTGGTCTGGACCAGGTTACTCGAGTGCGGTCCTTAGACCGGCAGCAAGAACATCAATGGGAGGGACCTGATGGATGTGGAAGAAAAGAAGAAAGGTGGGGGGGGGGGCAGGGAAGGAGCGAGGGAGGAAAGTGTAAGGTGAGGAAGGCAAGGGAGGAAGAAATATTCACATTAGCTGGAAACTTTTACGTGCCTAACGTAATGGGGTATTAGAATTGATGTTAGTTCAGTCAGGCAAGACAGCTTAGGGTAATGAGTTAGTGTCAGCCACTCTGAAAGTTTACATCTTTTTTAATTATCATGATTACCCAACTGACTGGTTTCTTTCTGACAGCAGGGAAAGTGCTGGGAGCAAGCCAGTTAAGCACCATTAACATCCCCTACAGCGTATGTGTAAGGAAAACAGAGGAGAAATGTCCACCAGGCAAGAGGTGGGTATTTTTAGGTTTCTGGAAGAAAACCAAAGGGCTTCATTTGACCCTCCTCTCCCACTGTCAGGGAGTCTGGCCTCTTCCCACTATTCATTCATTCTTTTCCTTTCTATCCCTTTCACCTTTTATTTTCTTCCCGTATCTTCTCCCAGTGGGGGGGGGGGGGGAAATGCTGATAATGCCCATCAAAGAGAGGTCAAGTAGCACAGGAAGAAAATATCTCAGGGACTCTAATATTGAGCTGACAATTGAACTGCCCACCCACCCCCCTCCACTTCTCAGACCCACAGTGCGCGAGTCACTGGGGCCAGGCAGTTTTGGTCTCTGGTTTGGATCTGCGAAACCTCAAAATGTCAACGTTGAGGCAACACCTTAAAATATATCTCTCCTTGTTGAAACTGGAACGGTGCTCTCTCCCCTCTCATTTTCTTATATCCTGACCTGGCTGTCCTTTTACAGAACATTATCTTTTCGAGCCAAAACTTTGGGCATCTTCTCAGAATAAGAAGGCCACGTAATGGCTGTCAAATGCTGTAGAACTTTATTTTTGGATCCGGTGTCATGAAAGTGAGTGAAAAAATGATTCTGAAAATATGTCTCACCTCTTACCTTGTACACAGAGTCAGAAAATTTCAGCACAAAGAACAAGTGAAACGCATTGTCTGGACGGCCGGCGGCAAGGGACTACAGCTCTTCTAATGAGTTCATGACTATGAAAAACTCCAGAACTGAGTTATCCTTGCCAGTTCGTATTCATAGTGGCATCTGGCAGCCTTAATAACATCTGACAATTGTCTAGCCGAGATTTAGCACATGCTAGTAGTCTTCCTAAGGCAGACGACTTATTTGAAGAAATAAGAGGAGACACAGAAATAGCATTCAGAGGAAAAGAAAAGGCGGAATTGAAAAGTTAAGTACAGAGAGAAACGTAAGCCTTGGCTCTCCCCACCCCCACCCCTTAAATACTCAAAAGAAATCCTTCAAGCAACCTGTGCAACATAGAACAAAATTTCCAGGGCTTGTCAGAGAAATCTTGCCATAATCGATGATCCTTTCATGAAGAGAAGGCCCCAGAAATTTACCACACAAATCCACTTCAATCCGGGCAGTGATAGAAAGCTTTCCATCTACAGGGTGGGACAGTTCTTGAGACGGCTAGGTACACGGGCTCTAGGATCCCACAGCTACACTTCAAGTTTTGCTTTCAGACTCGATTTGTTCTAAAACTGGTGTGAGTTGCTTCAGCTTTTGGAACTCAAATTCCCTGGCTAAAATACCCACCAGAACCCTGACACGGGACTATTTTGTTTGAATAAAGTAATGCATGTAAACTGCTTAGTATATAAATATGGGTACAGATAAGTCTTAATCTATGAGTTCCAATGGTCCAGTTTACACAAAGGGGTGGGAACAAATGTTTACTGTGAGGAGAAACTCAGCTTTCTCTTTGTTCACATATTCTCTGGGAAGGAGGATCCTTTGCATGTGGGAAGACTGTCGCTGGGAAATCTGTCTTTACTGGTACCCGATGTCATCAATAAAGTCTCACAGGAGAAACTTACATATATCTAACCACAGAAGCCTCCTTTGCTTGACTAAGCCCCAGAGTGGATGTGCCCCACTAAAAACCAGTCAGGTGGGACACAAAGCCTCAGATTATGGCAAAATGACAATTAAAACCACACTCTTATCCGTGGGAGCCGGGCAGCATCCCCTGGGAGGATGGTGGCAGAAGACTGATAAGCTGCCCGACAAAGGTGGCCAGATTCTTCGGCACTGATTTCTCACTCTCTGCACCTCCCCAGGCATCTAGAAACTGCATCCCCACCTCTGGGCGTCGTCCCTTCCTGTGTCTCCTGGAATGACCCCTGCTCCCCATCCATATCCAATCACTGGCAGCCCTGTGTTCTAGAAAAGTCGAATTTCAAGCCTGGAACAAGTTTGGTAAAGGAGAATAACAATACTGTGTACACCAGAGAGGTGTGAAGATAAAACGCATTTCTGTTCGTGAAAGCTCTTTGTAAACCACAAAAAAATGAGTCGAACGTCAGTCTTGCTAACCGCGATTGTGAAGGGAGGTAGAGATTTACTTAGGGTCAGCCCATCCGTGCCTCCTCTTTGAGGAAAGGACATGAATTCCATTTCGGATAAAACCTTCAACTTCACAACCCATGTGATACAGATCTCTCCAATTAAAGTTTTTTTTTTTTTTTTCTATCTCCATCTCATTCTGTTAAGCCCCAAATCAAACTTCACTCTCTCCCAACCACAGGGACACGTTTAGGACATGGTATAAAAGCGTAAATGACCATCCTGGCTGTAAATGAAATTGAGCCGCGTGAGAAAGATGACGTCCTGCTTCTGTCTCAGTTCAGCCCCAGCAGTGACCACTTATCTTGAATGTTATCCTTCCTCACAAAGGAAATGGTTTAGGTTCTTAAGTGCTGCAGCCTGGCCCTTGCAAAAGGAAGGAGAACTTGCTGACTGTGTTTAGAGAGATTCATCGGATGGCACCAGTCAATTTAGAAACTCACGTTAGCATTCCACTGACTGTGTAATATTTTTCTTTTTGATATTCATAACTTTGACTTGCAGGCATATACCTTTTAAGATGACATACTAGAGGTGTGAGAGATGGGAAGTGTCCTGGAGAGACAGCCCAATGTTACTCAGGCAGGGGCACCTTCGTCAGCCAAGTCCAGACTTTTCTACGGGGCTGCTTTAGCTTCTTTGTCCCTCAGCAGTGCTCGCAGACCATGGGAGTGAAGGGACTTGGCTGTCTTGGGCCAGTTCTTGGGCAAGCCTCACAGGGACAGCTCCTTCAAACTGGCTGCAAAGCGTGCTTTTCATGTTCATGTGATCTTTCTGAGGCCTGGCGATGAACTCTGTTAGCTCAGGCTTCACATTACATCTGTGCCCCTGAAGAGTTCCTCTCCCCAGAGGGACAGATCAAAACCTCTTTCCGAGATTTTAGAATTCATAGAAATTCCCACTGGAAACATCAAGTATGATGTGGCCAAGACCTTGCCAGGAGTCAACAGGCTGGTCTTGGTAGGATGCTGGGTGAGTGGGCTAAGTCATCTTTAATTAACAAACGTGTTGCCCTTGATGATGGGGAGTCATTGTCACATGAAAAGGCCTCTCAAATTAGGTTGATGCTGGAAGCAGCAGGGCCCGGGCCCCTTTGGAATACACAGCGAGAATGCTATGGTTAGATTTCCTAGCAAGAAATGATTAAGACGAAGAGAATGAAATCAACACATGTTAATAATGGTCGAGAAAAATTAAATAGGAGATTGAGATCTCAGTGAACAGAGCCTCAGAAAGGGTTTTTGATGAGATCCTTTTTGTAGAAGCTTTCAAGTTAAATAGAACCATGATGAGGTGAAAGTAAAAATTGGAATGATGGAAATTATACTAAATTGAACATGTTTCTTGCATTGCCAGCTAAGCAGCCTATGAGTTTCCAACTTCAATATTACATAAAAATGCCCCCAAATTTTATGCACATTTTCACATCACATGCTAATTTTATACAAGAGACATATGTTATTATAGCAGATCTTAATAATTATCGATAAAATCTTAACGCCTTTTTTTTTTTTAGCTTTACTGAGGTATAACTGACAAAATTGCAAGATATGTAAAATATACAACATGATGATTTGGTGTGTGTATACCCTTTGAACGGACTCCTCCCATCAGGTTAATATAACCATCCCCTCACCTATCTACCTTTATTTTTTTTCTTGGTGAGACGCTTAAGTTCTACTCTTTAAGCAAATTGCAATTATACATAACCACGTTATCAACTGTCATCACTACATTATACATTAGATCCTCAGACCTTACTGATAACCTGCAGATTCTGACTCAGTGAATATGCGGTAGGATCTGGGACTCCTAATTTCTAAAAAGCTCCCAGGTGCTGCTGGTGTCGGGGCTGCATTTTGCATGGAAACCTGCTGGGGTATCTTTGATGATCTCCGAAGCAAAACATGCCCTGAATGAAGCTGGACTAGAAGGCTTCCAATATTAGGCATCAGTGTATCAAGTTATAAGACTCTGAAGTCACGCCATCAGCAGCTGGTCTTTCTTGTTCTGTGGAATTAGCATTATCAGAAATTTTGATGTGGAAATACTTGCTGAACACTAGATTCACCATGACAACCACTCTGTGAAACAAAATGACTACAGTCACAAAACAGCTTATTATTCTGAAATAAAATATTTTAAAGAAAATACTCTAAAACAGAAAGCCATGATAGGTTTGTTTTGTTTTGTTTTGAACAGAGATGGTATAACATACTCTCAATATTCAAAATAATCAATCACGTGCCATACAGGAGTTCTGACCAATTCCGACCAACATGCCACATCAACTTAAATCTTGGCAACATAAACAACCAGGGTATACCAGTTAACCATCAGTCCTGATTTCTAACCCAATTTGGCCCCTTAACTTTTTTTTAATTTTAGAATTATATTAGCTAACAGAAAGTTGCAGAGCTACTACAGAGAGCTCTCATAGACCCTTTACTCAGCTTGGCTTAATATTAACATCCTATATAACCACCGTTTGTTCGTTAGAACTGAAGAATTAACATTGGTACGTTACTATCGACTAAACTAGAACTTTCTTTGAATTTCACCAGGTTTTTTCTCACTTTTGTCCCTTTCCTTCTCCAAGATCACACATTGTATTTAGTATCTATGTCTCCTTTGCCTCCTCTTATCTCTGACTATGTCTCCATCTTTCCTTGTTTTTCATGATTTTCAGAGTTGGGAAGAGGTATTTTGTAGAATGTCCCTAAAGTTGAGTCTGTTTGATGCTTTCTCATGATTAAATTAGAATTATGAGTTTTGGGGACAGATATCAACCAGGTCAAGTATCTTTCCTATCTCATTATGTCAAGGGTGCAGGATATCAATGCCTTGCCATTGGTTATATTAACCTTGATCACGTGGTTAAGGCAGCACCTTCCAGGTTTATCCACTGTAAATACAGATACCATTTTTACTTGTTTTTCTTCCATTTATACTTTATTCTTTGGAAGCAAGTCATTCAGTTCACTCCACATTCTAGGGGAAGGGTAGCCGATTTTCAGAGGAACCAAATGTTCCCTTCTATGCCCACTCTATGAAGATAAATAATTTCGTCATTTGCAAAATGGCAATTCTAGTGGTAATTAACTCAAAAAGTTATTGGAGGAGAAAATAAAATCATGAGTATTGTGCACTTAGCTCAGTGCTTGGCACACAGTGGGTGTTCATTTGCCCATGCATCACGGATTCGGCAACTATTCATTAAGCACCAACCATGTCTGAGGCATTATCCTGCGTATTCAGATACAGAGTTTAGCAAAAAAAGAAAAAAAGAAAGAAAGAAAGAAAGAAAAAAAAAACACAGATATACAGTCCCTGCCCTTGTGGAGTTAATTGTCTCCTAGGGAAGACAGATGTTAAGCAAACACATAGAGAAGGGTAACACTACAAATTGAAGTACGTTATACAAAGGAAAAGGTCAGTATGCTTTGTCAGAAAAACAGATTAATGATGAAGGAGACTAATTTAAATTCTGGGGTAGGGTGGCTGGTCTTCAAAGAAGTGCTCTCTAGGAAAGTTATCTTTAGCTGAGATCTGAAGGATGAGCAGGAATGAGAGGTAGGAAGTGTGAAGGGAAGGTGTCCCACATAGAAGGACAGCATGTGCACATGTGCCGTGGCTAGAAATACTTCATGTGTTGAACGACTGGGGGAAGGATGGCATGGTCAGAGACACTGAGTGAGGGGGGACAGGAGATGAAGCTAGAGAGGGAGGCAGGAGCTTGATGCTTTCTATTTACCCAAAGGCCAACCAGTGAGGACGCTAAGCAGGGGAGTGACAGGAGGTGGTAGACAATCCTAAGTAATCATGTGGGCTGCAGTGTGGAAAACAGACTAGAGGAGGGAGAGGCATTCATTTGGGAGATGTGACCAATGTAGCCAGTGTAAAAATTGGGACGAGAGATGGTGGCTGCAGGGAGAGGGAGAAGTGGTTGTACCTACTCGATAAACATACAAACGAACATCAAAACTCCTCCCATCTTCTTCTTTTCCCCTATTACCCCGCTTGATTTATATTATAACTAACCCTCCAGTTGAATTTGCTGTCCTCCTGTCCCAAAGTCTGCAAAAAACATTCTTTACAATGCCAAGGCCAGATACATTAAATTATATGTAAGACTATATACATTAAAACATTCAAAAACAATTATACAAATGCTTTCAATGACGTCTTTATCTCTTATGATAGATAGAAGAGACTTTGCTGTTTTAAAGATTTTATGTATTTATTTGAGAGAGAGAGTACACGAGTATGAGTGGAGGTGGAGGGGTGCAAAGGAAGAGGGAGAGAGAGAATCTCAAGCAGACTCCATGCTGCGTGTGGAGCCTGATGTGGGGCTTGATCTCATGACCTGAGATCATAACTTGAGCCAAAATTGAGAGTTGCTGCTCAACTGACTGAGCCACCCAGGTGCCCCCAGGCATCGCAGACTTTTAACAGCAAGTGTTGCTAATTAACAGATGGAGACATTATTCTCTTAAAGAGACAGTAACAGCACATAAATAACACCACAGGTCAAGCACTATTTAAAATGTGTACAATGTGGGAGCGCCTGGGTGGCACAGTGGTTAAGCGTCTGCCTTCGGCTCAGGGCGTGGTCCTGGCGTTATGGGATCGAGCCCCACATCAGGCTCCTCTGCTATGAGCCTGCTTCTTCCTCTCCCACTCCCCCTGCTTGTGTTCCCTCTCTTGCTGGCTGTCTCTATCTCTGTCAAATAAATGAATGAAATCTTTAAAAAAAATGTGTACAATGTGAGGAGATAGGTACAATTATCTTCCTCACTTTATAGATATGATAGCTGAGGTACAAACATGTTAAGTACTCAATCAATACCTTGGTCTCACAGCTAATGTCCATGCTCCGAACCAGTATGACATACCTCAGTAATAAGGGAGTTTTGGTTTGATAAAACATTTGGCATTTCTCCTGGGGCCGAAGGAAGAAGTGAAGAAGTATATTTAAAAATGCAGAAACTCTTTAACAACCAAGCCCCAAAAAGTCCTGCCAGAGGTCATTCGAGACCAAGCGAGAATAAAAATTCTTGTATTCTACTCCATAACTGAATGAGTTGTTATAATGCCCCAGCTTAAAGTTTTCTGAAAGTAGTGACACTTTAGAATGTCACTACTTTCAGAAAACTTGGGTAAAGGTAGCAGGAGTAGGCAGCTGGCCTGATATTAGAATCTAATATCCTGAAAATATTATAATTCAATTTTCTGGCTTTGATAAATAGTACGTACTGTAGCAATTAAAGCTACTGTTCTGAAAGAAATAATTATTAGTAAATAGATTCACTACCGAATGAATCATTAGTAAATGGATTCATTAACCCCACTTCTCTTAATAAAAACATGTTTGTTAAGGCAGAAATCTCAGTTGTGTCATATTTAACTGTCTGCCAGCCAGAGAAACTGAAGTAGTCTTTCACTTTCTATCAGCTTGTCTCCAACCATCGCTGCTATAGACATGTTAGACAAAAGAAAATCTCAAGAAGCTCTGGGTCCCTTCAACAAGTGAATTATTATCTTTGACAAAACAGGCAAATGAACAAACAAAAAATTATAAAGATGTCTAGCATGGGTTTTAGTTTTCCTTTAGTCATTCCCTATGTTGCAGCCATTGATCACGGCATCCTCTGAATGGACTTATAGACAATAATTACCTCGCACTACCAGAAATAAAGTGGAATATAAAGATTCCTTCCCAATAAATGTCACATTTAAGGAAAAGTACTGGTGACTGCTGATTGTACACCAAGCCTTTTAAAAAGGTCCTCAAGACTTCTTTGGTACAACGAAGAGTTGGTCAATGCTTTGCATTACCCAGATTTATGATTACTTGCAATCAGAACCAAACCAATAAATGTAAATGGATTACATTATTCTAAGTTGGACATAAACCAGATTTACAATACATAGATTTGTAAGACAAAGCTCATAAAACAAAAATGATATGTAGTAGAAGGTCACTTCAAAACCACACAGTTTCTTTATTCTTTCTTTACGCACATTTCTCAGATTGAATCACTCTACTTTGATCTAATAGTTTTGAGTTGTAGATGACCTAAAGACACGTGAATATTCTTCACCTATTTCACTATAACTTCTTTATTGCTTCCTGTTTGCAAAATGGCCACTCTTTGGAGGAGTTATTATTTCCTATTGTAAAACCAAATATCTTTGAGTGACAAGTAATTCATTACAAAATTCCTTTCCTCTCCACCTTCTCAATGGGGTCAAGTGGCTGCCACTTCCAGGGCTAGTTTTGGCCAGGGGATCAAATTACTTTTTCTGTTCATTTCACTGTGTAGGCTGGCATTGTGGGTTTGGCTGGCTGCCAGCAGAATTAATTTGGTATTCTGTGATCAATCAAATGATCTCACTACTCTCTTCTGCCTGCCTGACAGACACCATGGTCCTTGCAAGAGTAAGACATGAACATTTTAGAATGTCACTACTTTCAGAAAACTAGGACTTGATTGTGGTAGACTCACTGCTAAAACCTGGAATGATCTGTAATATTCCTACAAATCTTTAGCTTTCCTCCACAGAGGTAATAACTATCCATCAAAGGACCTCTTTGGTTCCCGTATGGATGGATTTCAGCAGTAGTATTTAGAAAGTGGCCTCAGTAATTATAGCCCTACTCCCCTCCATGATGGCATATGGAATAGTGTTTTATTTCAGAGACTTATGCAAATGATGGCATAAGTATCCTCCCTCCAGGTTTAAAAAATTCTTCTGAGGTTTGAATTTTAGGCAGAAATTCACTGACATTTATGCAAAAATACACTTTGCATCTTCCATCTCTGCTAACAGTCATCTTCAATGGTTCAATCTTGACGTAATTGATTTCCACACTTTCTCAGCAATTATTTTCATTATCTCTATCACATAACCTAATATATCTTGAATTCTCATATTGTATCTTTTAGCCATGTTGAAGACCAAGGCCCAATACGAGCCACACTCATTTCTGTATGTATATATACAGTTTCCTATATAATGTTCGGAACTCCAAATAAACAGACTCCCTGGTCATTTTTACAAAATCACCCATTAGGTTTGTAGCTTCAGTTTGGACCTAGTGTCACACAATAAGGATCTCCAACCTGCAACAACCTCTATTAGTAGGGGTGAAACAATTATTTCAATGCAACAACCATGTTATTTGTACCTGGCTACCTATTTCAACATTCCACTAATTAAAGAGAAACATGAACTTCTAACTTGGTATTGCTGGCCAAGAGAAGTATCCTGATAAATTTTTCCTCATGAGATTTTGGAAAATAAATGTTGTATTGTAGAGTATTGATGCCAACTACCTGCCAGCAGATTGAAACATGACCCAATCATCACCAGGCATACATCTCCATTAGGATTCTCCAATCTGGTTAGAGAGAGAAAACATCAACACAAGACAGTTAAAAAGCAATGCAAAGGAGTAGATGAGGGTACAATGGGTAGCACAGAAAATCAGAGCCAGAGGAATGCGAAGTAGTGAGAAAAGAAGGCAAGGGTGGCCAGTGAAGGCTTCACAAACGGTCAGATTGGCAGTAGACCATAAGAGATGGATAGGAGTCAGTGATCACAGTAGACTGGATAGGCTATTAGAGAATGATGGAGAAGGTACACAAGAGCAGGGAGATGAGACTGTAAAAGGCACATTCAATGTGACAACAATGCCAATTTAACTGATATAGAGCAAGAATTATAAATAGCAACCTCAAAAGTCAACCTTTATTGAGTGCTTTCTATGTCCAGCCATTGTTCTAAATGTTTTTGCATGTATTAATTCATTTAATCATCACACCAGGGGTATGAGGTAGGTACCACTATTACCTACATTTTGCAGAGAAGTCAAAGAAATATTAAGTAACCGGTAAACATTTTAAGTTTAGTAAGTGGTAGAGCTGGAATTTCAACCTAGTATTTTGAGTCCAGAAAGTACTTAGAGCTAGTATTTTTATCTGTTGCCAAAATTAGTGTCAATGCCTACAAGGACCAGACAGGTTATGTGTGATGTCTGTGGATGGCTGACTAGAGAGAACAGTGTGGACTATGGAGACCTGGAGAGGTCATTCCATACACCAAATGGGCAGCCACTCACTGTTCTGCTTCAACCTGTGGGAACATAGTTACGGTGTTAAGTTTTGATCTTCTAAAAGAGAATCTAGGAATCTAATTTGTATGTAAAAACATCTTTAAAAAGAGACATGGTCAACATATCAACTGCAGATGAACAACTTGAGATACTGAGGAATAAGGAGGGATGGGATTGAAATGTAGGCTCATAACAGATTACTGACGGGCCAGAAATCTTGAGAAGATAGAGTATACAGAGCTAGAGGCTGATAGAAAGCAGGACCTATGGAAAAGTAAGGCTATAGCCTGTGAATTTTATAAGGGAATAACTCACTGGATCTGTGACTGGAGGGGGAGATGGAAGATAAGTTAGGTGAAGGAACAGATGAGAAATAAGCCAGCTGAAATTTTGAGTGAGAGGATGTCAACAGAAGGAGGAAGTTAGTTTCACAAGCTAAGCTTATCAATAAAGTCATTAAAGAGCACATATATATGAAAGTATCTGTTGAGTAACTAAAAATCTATGCTGCGATTATAAATGATCAAGGCTTTGGAATTGCATAGAACCCCTACCCTGGCTACGAGCTTCCCAGATGTGTCCTATCAGTGAGTTATGTATCGTCCCTTTAGTTTCAGTTTTTCACAGGTTAAAGCATATCACTCCCCTACCTTACCCATATATGGCTTTCCATTGTCCTCAGAAAGAAATCTGGTCTACAGGGCCCTAGCATTTTTACCTCTCTAAGCACATTTCATCCACA
Organism: Ursus arctos; assembly: GCF_023065955.2. NCBI lineage: Eukaryota > Metazoa > Chordata > Mammalia > Carnivora > Ursidae > Ursus > Ursus arctos. The sequence continues at coordinate 48,952,278 of NW_026622808.1, read as the reverse complement.
GAGACCATGCTCTGTTCTTCACAAACACTGTTTCTTCCCCAGGACCTTTGCACATGACAGTTTCTACATCTGGAACACGTTCCCCTGAGTTCACTCACACTATTGCTTCACTTATGTCTCTGCTCAGATTTCATTTTCTTGACTCCTCTTCCACCACCAGCTCTTCTCCTCTCACTCAATATCTTTCTGCCCCACCAGAATGCAGGCGTTTCTTTTCTTCATCATTACAGCCATAGTACTTAGGATACTGCCTGGTCTAGAGTAGACCTCCAGTGAATGTTCACTGGAGGGTATGAATGAATGAATGAATGAATGAAATGAAAGCGACAAAAGAAGGGAAGAGTAGAACTTTTAACAGAGAAGTGGTATGTAGATCAAATGAGACCGTCTGTGTAAAGCACTGAGCACACAGCCATAGCAAACAAACAAACAAAAGTAGCTGAAAAAAACAGGTGGTATCAAGATAGGCAGGGAACTGGGGGTGAGCCCTGGAGCTTAGAGTCTCAGATGGTAAACAGGCTTCTGAGCAGCTCAGTCTGTACCCACTGTCACCACCCAAACTCTTGAGGGCCTATCATCTGAATTCGGTGAGAAGTTGATTGGCCACTGTGGTGTATTATAAACTACTATTTTCTTTTCTTTTGTTCTCTTGCTTAAAGATAATCTATAAGCTGCCACTTATCGCTGCTTTGCTGATAAGTTGGAGATTTGCGAATGGTATGGTATTAAACTAAGAGCAATGAGAAGTCGAAAGAAAGCAAATGCCATTTCTATCTTATGTACTGAGCTCTTTCAAAAATTACCATTCCATTACAATAAGAGAAATAAGGTTCTTTTTCTGATTTTAGTGTAATTATGCCCCTTATGAATAGTAATTGACTTGAAAATAGATCCTTGTCCTGCCGGGTCAGGCTCCAGGGAAGAAGAAAACTGCCAGAAAAATGACTAAGGGATCACTTAAGCTTGCCCAGTTTGGCTAGAAAATTCCTTTTCTTCTCTGAATCCCTGTCTCAATCCCCACTCAAGCAATTTTCATTTTGCCTTTGGGGCTGGCTACCTGAAAAAGAAATAAGAGATGGGAATTTTAAAGTATACAAGATAACATATTACTAAGTCCATCAATGTTTTGGGAACAGAGCTAGTCCCTTGACAATAGGAGGTATTATGGATTATTCCTAGGGAGCCTGGATAGACAAGGCAGGGGTCACCCTCAGGATAAAATCCATGCCAGAGGCCAGGTTGAGCTAGGAGTAGTGTAACTCTTGGTCTGGTTTCCAGGTCCCTAATACTGAGCATCAGTGTATTATACCTTCTCGGAATATTATAAGCAAATACATCTCATTAATTCTGAGACCGTTTCCAAATGATGCCAAAATGCCTGAACAATAATCACAAAGTGTGTTTACTGTCTGTCGGGTATTGAGGTAACAAATCTCTGAAGGGGTATGTGTTATTATTATCCCCATGGAATGGATAAGCAAACAGAGAGCCACTTTTGCCCAGGGTTACCCAGTTAACAGCTTGAGAAGTTCAGATTAGAACCGTTACATTGAGGGGCGCCTGGGTAGCGCAGTCATTAAGGCGTCTGCCTTTGGCTCAGGGCGTGATCCTGGAGTTCCGGGATCGAGTCCCACATCAGGCTCCTCCGCTGTGAGCCTGCTTCTTCCTCTCCCACTCCCCCTGCTGTGTTCCCTCTCTCGCTGGCTGTCTCTCTGTCACATAAATAAATAAAATCTTTAAAAAAAAAAAAAAAAAAAAGAACCGTTACATTGAGCAATGAAGCAAGGAGAGGACTATATGCAATGATGTAATGACAGGACATGGTTGTTCACTGAAATACTTTCTCTCCAGAATGAATTGCTTGTATGATTTCATATTCATAGTCTCAATATGTGTTTAGGAGATGAAAAACCTGAAAAAAAGCGTTGAGAGAGCCATTTTTCATTGTTTGGTGTCATTCAGGTACGTGCCTTTGCAGGACATGGATTGAAACCCATGCATCCTATTCAGGAGGCCTACACTGGACTGGAGGCTCGGCATCCGGCCCTAGAGAGCACTCACAGAATACCAACAGAGCTCCTAGACAGGGCTTCATGTTGGGGCGATGGTGTGCCTTCTCGGCCTTTGGCAGCCTCAACTTAATTCGGCTGCTTTATGTCTAGTGGTGAAGTAGATCTCAGGGTCTGGAGGGGCGGGGGAGAGGGGGCTTTCTCATTTTTCGTTTTCAGTTTTGCTTTCCTTTCTGGGGTCAAGTTGCTCAGTTTTACCTTCCTCCACCCCATGCCTTTCAAATCCAGCCTCCGCAGATGGGTGGTTGAGAACACCATGTTGTTTTTGTTTCCCGAGTGGCCAGTCCACCTTTGCTGGTAACAGAAGCTCAATGTCCTCCAGAGAAACACCTTTATTTTATTCTTATGCTGTTTGATACAAGGGACAAGCAGTGTTGACATCGAGCCCGGGCAATTGTGAAGCTCCCAGGGATGGTCGTGTGACCCATACCAGGTAACGTAAACTCCGTCTCAGAGCTATCGCCGATACACCTGTGAAAGACATTTTCCCCCAAGTGGAAGTGCTGAGCTGATGGACATGAAGCCTGGAGCTCCTGAAATATCTTCACTTGACAGCAAGGTTCTGCCCAGTAAGTGAAACCCAAGTAAGAAAGGCAGAATCGGGGACTGGGGGAGACCAAGTTCTAATGACATCACCGAGTTCCTGGACCTGGTTTTATTTCTGGATTATTGTACTCACTTGAGCTACTACATTTTTACTTTTTTTATTTCTTTTTTGGGTGCTTAAACCAATGTGAATTGGGTTTCTGAAGGCAGCTGGCTTGTGTGGGGGCTATCTCCTAACCAGACATGCCAAATTTAATAAGATGTTTATTTTGATGTCTGGTTTGAGTCATTTTATAAACTTTTTTCTTTCCAACTGATTTATCTCATCCTTAATCTTTTCTCAATAATTTAATTTTGTTCTTAGAAATGTCAAGCCTGAAGGCAAATTGAAATCTTCTCCCCACTAATGATCTGCAATTACATAGCTTTATCAAGTGTTTGCACTTAGTGGTTCTTGTTAGGGCTTTGTATTAACCAAACTGAGAATTTCTTGGAGCCCTAAAACAAGTAACCCTACCCTCAGACTTTCCAAATTAAGCTTTGTGTGATATTACCACTGTATAAGTGTTATTAGAAATTATGACAATGAATATTTTTAGTGTTTCACAGTGATTATAGCTATTCTTTTGACAAGCATGCATTAAAAGTCATGTGTTCAAAGCTCACATTCAGCTGATTCTGAATATCCAGGTCTTAAAAGGATCTTAAAATGACATTTTTTTTCCCCCAACAGTTTTGCAACGAAGTATTTCAGATGGGGTCACCCTTAATTCTGCCCTTCAGCCTAGGGTAGTTTGATATTCAAATTATCTTCAGTTTTTAAAGGATACAAACCACAGCCTGAGACTTTAAGTCACCTTTCCAAAGTTACACTACATAATTTGCAATGACAGAATTTCTACACATTTCCGCACAAATGAAGACAAAGAGTATCAGGCTAATTGACTGGGGTTCAGTGCAGAAACACTGCAGAGAGCTCAGAGCGCAAGCTGCCCGTGAGAACTTGATTCGATCATCCAGTGGCAAGAATTTCCCCTTCACATTCTGTGGTAGAGAGCCATGAGCCATGCTACTGGACGTTTTTGTTTTAAATCAGACATGATGGCATTCCTTTCTCCCAGGCAGGGCTGCGTTTGGATCACTGGCTCAAAGGAACTTGCGGAAAAGGGAAAGGATCCAGGAAATGCAAATTAAAAGGGTGAGGGCAGGGCTTAGGGAGAGAATGAAACACTGCCCACACCAAGCTGGCAGCCCTGCAGAACACGGGCCCCAGTGTGCATGGATCCTGCCCAGCCTGTCACCTCCAGGTCCCTCAGCACCTGTAGCAACAGCGACTTGAAGTGGCTTCAGGCAAAAATCACCCTGAAATTGACAAGGTTCCGAATGTGAGGAGGTCTGCTGGAGTTCACCAAGGCTGGAATCACGACAGGTGTTGGCTCTGGTGACATGTGAGACAAGAAAAAATCCTCCCATGTTTCAGCTTTTGTTTTGTTTTGTTTTTGTGGGGTTTTTTGTTTGTTTTGTTCTTTTGTGGGGTTTTTTTTTTTTTTTTTTTTTTTTTTGTCCTTACAGCAGAGGGAGAAGAACTAGACAATTCCTAGCAAAAAGAGACTCTTCCCCAGAGGATGCATATGAAGCAAAGAGATTTCGTTAGTATCTGAGGGAGTATTCCGGGTGGACTTTCTTCAAGACAATACACAATAAAATTTTCTGTGTTTTTAATTACACCCTTCTTTCACAATCCAGAAAATCGAGGAAGGAGAGAGAACCGGTAAGAGGTACAGAGGGTAGTTGGAAACTTTAATAGTAGCTCAGATGCAGTGCAGTTTATGAAGTGCCAGGCATTTTACTAATAATTTTATGTAATTCCATTTCATTCTTATGTCAACCCCATGAGGTAAGAGTCATTGTCCTATGGTGTTTAGCCGACAGAGAAACTGAACCAACAAGAAGCTCAATAAACAGTAGGGCTGATGTTTGAGCGCACGTGGCCTAATTCCAGGGTTTTGTTTTTCCTAATGCCATGTTTTCATCTTTATTACCCTTCAGGATCCTCAGAGTTACCTCTTCTTTCCCCTGTTCTTGTCCCTCATGGGAAAAATGAAGACTTGCCCATTTTCCAAGTAGTTCAATCCTGAATTATAGTTAAGATCTGAACCAGTCAATGTGAGCAGAAGCAGAATTGTGGACCACTCCCTGTTACGCAACAGTAACGATCCTTAGATTAGGAACAGTGCTCTGCCATTTGGAAAGTCCTTTTGCGTATAATCTCATTCCATATTTACAACAGACCACTGAGATCTGCAGTTATTACCTCATCCTACAGAGAGAACATTGAGACCAAAGAGGGAAAACAGATTGACCAAGATTATCCCAAACTCTTTTTTTTTTTTCCCTCTTGTTCCAATTTTGTTTCCCCAGGATGGCTGGGACCGTTTGGGAGGCTTGTTTAGGCACAAGGAAGGCAACAGATGGCTGGGCTTTGGGTGGTTGCCTTAGCATGGAGTGTGAGGTTCCAAGTCACCTTGGCTGATGTCACTACCTTCCCAGCGTCACACAGAGGTATGGAAACATGAACTGAAAGAGCAGACAGAGGAGAATGCCAGACTCCATTGCTGACTCTGGAGACAGGGCAGGGAATGAAACACACGGACTCTTTGTCCTCAGAGAGCTTCCATTTCTGCAAACTGTCTCATGTTAACGTTTACCCATGTCTGTGTCTTGCCTACTGCTTTACATGGGCTTTCCCTTGGCTCTTGTAAAAGACCCACATACTTCCTCTTGCTTCCAAAAAAAAAGGAAAAAAAAAGAAACAGCCGATACATTGCACAAAGCAGTAAAACAATAAAAGCTAACCCTCAAGAGCAAAGCATTTATTTCCTTTGTGATCTGCACTCGCCAAGATGGGCAGGTTTAGAATTGGAGGCTGCTCAAGGTCATTCAGTAAGTCATCAGTAGAGGAAGCAAAACAATTCATCTTCTGATTTCTTTGCTCTACCCACAAGATTTTCTATTTACAAAAGGTGACCAAGTACCAAATGTTTATGAAAAAAAGGAGAACTACAAAAAAAAAAAAAAAAAAAAAAAAAAAAACAACAAAACAAAACAAAAAAAACCTCCTACCAATTTCCTCCCAAGCAACATATGGCACTAGGTGACCCTTTGGTTCACTTTACTCTAATAGGCAACATCTAAGCAAGCCTCCATGAAATGAAAAGTGGCGCATTAGAAATATATGTAAATTGAGGGTGTAACATGTAAATCACAAAGAAATCATTACTACAGGTTAATGTCCAGGAAAATAGCCTATCAAGATTTTAAAAAGGAATTAGAGACTCAATAAATACAGGAAGTCATCCTTAGCTACGTGACCTTTGTTAAAAATCAGAATGACTCTGGAAGAAGTTGTGTCAAATACAAACTGAATAAAAAAAGAGCAAAGATGTGTTAGATACTCTGGTTTTAACTAGTGGTGGGGTAAAGAGTATTGTTTAAAAAATGATTCTGGATGAAGACATCATTTCGTTTTCTAAAATGGTTATAGATAATATAGCAAATGCCTGGTTCAGTTTCATGACCGGTCTCCAAACTTCCAGCTGATTTCTTGAGCTACAGAAACATGTTGTGAAGGGTCTGCTAAAGGAGTCATCAATCCTGGCTGAACAACATAATGAGGGCTTGCGAGATGAAAAACCTTGATTCTGAGGTTCCTCTGGGGAAGAAGCATTTTAGTATTAAGCTTGACATGAGGTTTTGATCAGTGAGACCTGGTTCTAATTCTATCTTTGTACTACAATACCTTTGTGATCTTGGCATATCAGTTAATGTTTTCAAACCTTCGTTTCCCTGTCTCTAAAATGGACATAAAAATATTGCCCACATGGGTTTTTTATTGCAAAATGATAAATGGTTAATAATTTAAGTAAAATGCTTAGAAATATGCCTAGCATGGAGTGAACTCTAAAAAATTTCTAATTATTACCATGGGGGGACACATAATTTACTTAAGGACAACGTATCTTTTTGAAAGTCATGCTATGATTCAATGGATGAGGATTAAGTTTTTCTACGATATTGAAAACTTTTGCCATAGTAAATGGACATAACAGGAAATGAAAGGACCCTAACCATAAACCTCATAACTTTTATAAAAATTACTGAAAGTGGATCATGGGCTTCAATCTAAAACATAAAACACCAAAATCTCTCAGGAAAAAGCAGAAGAAAATCTTCAGGACCGAGGAGTAGCAAAGAGTGCTTAGACTTGGCATCAAAAAAACTGTGAAATTGGACTTCGTCAAAATTAAAAACTTGCTCAGCAAGGAGAGGATTTTGCTCTACAAAGGAGCTTTAAGGAGATGAGGCTGAAAGAAAGTATTTGCAAATCACATATATGATAGTAGACATAATCTACAATAGATGAAGTTCTCCCCAAACTCAACATTACCAAACACTCTAACTAGATGAGTGAATAGTATGACAGATACTTCACCGGAGAGGATATACCTCCAGCAAACAAGCACATGAAAAGATACTTAACATCTTTAGCCATTAGGGAAATGCAAATTAAAACCACAATGAAGTATCACTGAACACCAATCAGAATGGCTAAAATAAAAGACAGTAATTAGATCAAACGCTGGTGAGGATCCAGAGAAATTGGATTGCTCATCCATTACCACTGGGAATGTAAAATGGTACAGCCACACTGGAAAATAGCTTGGCAGTTCCTTTAAAACATAAAAAAGGAATTACCATATGATCCAGAAATTGCATTGTTGGTTATTTTTTTCCAGAGAAATGAGAAATTATTCTCATCGGAATATGCATAGCATCTTTAAAAACCAGTAATTTGAAACTATCCAAATGTTCTTCAACAGGCAAATGGTTACATTGTGGCATTTCTCTATCTCCAAATATTACCTGGCAATAAAAAGGAACGAACTATAGACACATCTAACACTCTGGGTAAACCCCAAGGAAATTATACCAAATGGAAAAAATCTTGCTCGAAAAGTTGCATACTGCATGATTCCACTTATAGAGTATTTGTGAAATAACGTAACTAGAGAATAGAGAACAGATTAGCACTTGTAGGCAGCTAGGAATGAGAGGAAGAAGTGGGTGTGGCTATAAGGGAGGGGCACAAGGCAGCCTTGTGATGACAGTACAATAAGGTATCTTCATTGTGGTGGTGGTTAATGAAGCTACACATCTGATGAAATTACATAGATCTACACACACATGCGTGCTCACGTACGCATGCGCACGGACACATGCGCATATGCATACGCACGCACACAAATGAGTGCAGGTGTAACTGGTGGAATTTGAATGAGCTTGGTGAATTGCGCCAGTGTCAGTTTCCTGGTGTTGCTATTGTACTACAACCAGGCACAAGGTTAATGCTCTGAAGCTGCCGGGTGAAGGGTGCATCACACGTCCCCATACAATTTGTTACAACTTCCTGTGAATCTAATTATTTCGAAATAGAAAGTTAGGAAAACTATGCTGGTGTTAGTATATTAGGTAAGCACTTTCAAACCCCTGCACTTTACATAAAGTTCCAGTGTGATACCTGAAGCCCATGGATACCCATGCTGTTTGGGAAGGAGAGTCATTTAAAATACTTGCTAGGCAATAAGACATGGAAAACGAGGTTTATTTCATCACACTTCTTCCACTGCACATGCACACACGTCTCCCAACACTCCTCAAGAGTTACCATATGCTAAGTGTTACATACAACACAGTGATATATTTCATGTAGTCCTCATCAGAATTACAGTTTATGTAGCAATATATGCCTGCACTTAATTCTCACCAGTAACGTGGAAATAGGAAAAAGAAATCACATTTTCGGTTCTATAACTACATTTGTGATGTTAGCAAAGCACTTCAACTCTCTAAATAGTTTTTAATATGGTGATTAAACTAGGTGATATTAAAGATTCTAACTATAATTAAATAACACCTAATTACTAAGAGCAAAAATTCATTAGGCACAAGTGCTAGAGATGTACTATACTTAATGTACAGTAAAACCTCATCAATTTAGATTCCACTAATTTAGAGCCTGTAATAACTTAGAGTGTTGCTTTACATATCTCTATTTTAATATTTAAGAAAAAAGGGATTTGCTATCTAAACAAACTGTGCAAAGAAGTTGCTAAGAAGAATATTTGAACAGAGCAAACTTTTTAAAGTATCAGTGAGGACTTTAGAAATTCTTGTGTATACACGAGAATGGAGGGGTTTATTAGAAACCCTTCTTATCAGGGTGCATGGGTGGCTCAGTCGGTTAAGGCTCCGACTCTTGATTTCCGCTCAGGGTCGTTAGACCAAGCCCTGCATAGGGCACCGCAGTGGACATGGGGCTTAAGTTCTCTCTCTCCCTCTGGCTCTGCTCCCCTTCCCTCTCTAAAAACAAACAAACAAACAAACAACTTTCTTACCTATTCATTGCTTTATAGGGACACTTAACATAGAGTACAGATAGAGACTAGACCTTAACAAGAGATTCCTCTAAGCTCATTCATGCCAAAGAAATCTGCCAGTTTCCAGTTGCTACTCTAAAATGCATCCAGCTTGCCAATCTACTAACCTAGCCTTAGCCTGTATTACTGCACGTTCAGACAGAGAAAGGGGCCAGGCCCAAATCCAGGGCTATTAGGATAAAAACAAAACAAAACAAACCCCCCCCACACACACAATTAACATGACAGAATGGCAAAACAAAATCTCTGGATCCAAATTTTTATTTCTAAAATTAAAAATTGTATCCAAACTTTCACTACTCAGATAATTTCCAAGGCTGTGGGAGTTTCCAATTACCAGTTTTTTAGAAAAATGTCTTTCTCACACCCTGTGCTTCCTGTTGGCCTTGCTTTTGGCTTTGGCTCCAAAATCAATGCGCTTTTTGGGGTTTGGCTTCTGCTAGAGAGGAAAAAAAATAAAAGCTTTGTATCAAGCATTAAATCGCGTGCAATGCCCACGTGCCTGCCATACCCTTTCCTCTGTCCATTCATTCATTCACCGAGCTGTCTGCCCCCCAGAGAAGAATGAAGTTGGGTCTGGCTCCTGAGGGAGTCATAAGGAAGTTTAATAATCAGCTCAAAGGAAATGAAGACACAGTAACGTCCCACCCAACCCATGGTATGGGAAATGAATTATTACATCCTTGGAGAAGCACATCTATTTGGAGTTTAGGGTTGTATTCTGGGTCACACTCTAAAGTTCTATTACTTTTTCTATTACTATTTCATTCGTAAGCTGAAAAAAAGTTCTTTAAAAGTCATGTGGAGATGGACTTCTTAACAGTTTCTCCCATGACATACTGAGTCTGGAGAGCCTTAACAAAAATCCCATGGACATCACAATATTTGTCCAAAAATAACCAGGGAAGATAATTGTGTCTTCTCAGGGTATCCGAAAGAATAACAGAGAAAATCACCAAGTAATCACTGTATTCTTTTCCTTCTATTTAAATCTATAATAAAGAGAGTTTACCAATTCTGTGTTCTAATAGGGTCAAGCAGCAAAAGTTTTTATATGAAATAACTACTCTAATGGGCAATTTTATGAGAAATATAAGTATTATTTTCACCCCCAACGTTTCCTTACACCTCTCATAACTGACCTAACCATTGTGAAAACATAAAATTTCGTACTATAATTTCCAGAAGGCAAGCCAAAATTATTCTGTGATGGTTTGTATCTGTGGAGATCTTTCCCCCCTCCCCCCAAAGAAGGATATGAGAATATCCACACGAAAGGTGATTTTTTTAAAAAAGTTTTGTTTTTTTTTTTAAGAATTTATTTATTCATTCGACACACAGAGAGAGAAACAGCCAGTGAGAGGGGGAACACAAGCAGGGGAAGTGGGAGAGGAAGAAGCAGGCTCCCAGTAGAGGAGCCTGACATGGGGCTCAATCCCAGGACTCTGGGATCACGCCCTGAGCTGAAGGCAGACGCTTAACGACTGAGCCACCCAGGCGCCCCCAGAGGTGATTTTAGAGCCTCTAAGCTTTCTTTGACAGATAAGGCTGGCCAAAACTCAGAAGTCTTTAATACTTCTTACAATTCTCTATTTATGGCTGAGTTGCTTTGTCTTTGTGCAACAAAGCCCAGACTGAGAAATAGAAGCAAATCTGCTTTTTTTTCTTGGCAGTACAAATCAATAAGAGACTGTCTGTGAATTCTTTGGAAAAAGTTCTTTATGAAATGCCCATCAGGTTCAGAAGGCATGTTGAACTCTAAAGGAGTAATCAGACCAAGATTTTGTCTCTCCTGATTCCCTGTCTATCTCGCTCCCTACCAGAGGAGAGTGATACACACTCGATGGGGCAAACTCTATGATATGCTACGTCTAGGTCACAGAATGGTCCCTGTTTACCAGTGGGCAGGGTTGCTGTGCAGTAAAAGGTCATACGATGTGCCACGACATGAGTGGACTGTTTCTCCGTGCAGCTGGAGTGATAACAAAGAAGGAAGAGCTTCGGGATGTTCTCATTCATGTATCTTCTGGCACTCTCTTTGCTGTACTTTCCTGTGTCCCAGGTAGTGGACCAATGACAATAGCCTGAGACTTGCTTTTGTATTTAAAAGAGAAAGAAAAATCCCTAAGATGCCCCTAATGAATAAAACTTCTGACTTGCTATTTGCACGTGCTTGGCTGCCCGTGAAGCGCGCGCTAGTATGTTCTTAAGCAACTTCCCTGTTCATCTGTCTCTTAAAGGGACACCATACAGCGGGGTGGGCTAGTTGAGGAGATGATAGGGAGTATTCCTAGATCATTTGGCATACAATATCCAAGAGCAACCTGTTCCTGCCATTGTTTCTCAAAGTGTAGTAAAGCGAGCACGGGATTGGCAGTCCAGGGATGGGAAAGTTCTGATCCTGGCTCATGTATGAACTTGGGTGATCATTTCACCTCTTTAATTCTCTGTTGTCTCATTTGTAAAATCACTCATTTTACGAAAGAGCTGCTGTGAGCATCAGATTTCAGAATGCATGAGAAAGCCTTTTAGTGGTAAAGCACTATTTATTTATAAGGTGCTATTATATATTTAAAAGGCAAGTTCATTTCCAACAAAACCATCTGTCTTCTCATCTCTGCATGTGTCAATGAGGTTGCCATGGGGACATGGGGGCCGCAAATGGTTCTGACTAATTGTCTGAGGGATTCAGTGATCAGTTGGCTGTTTGCTCTAAATGGCACAAAAGAAGCAGATGGACTGCTTCCTTCCCCCTGACTAAACCTGCTAATTGTTTTGGCAACTAAGCCTCTGAGAGATTAGAAGTTACACCAAACACTACTTGAACCCTTCTATGTGTGCCTTGAGAGCTCTCTGAAAGGCTTGGACCCCACTCCAAATACTAGTAATATCATCATCAGGGTTAATGTTTTTATTTGGAGCTAGGGTTGGGTGGGAGGGGTAAGTCACATGGAATTGCAGGTGCCTCTCCTGGATAAAAAGCAACAAATAGGAAAAAAATATATATCCTCTTGCCACACACTAAGGAAGAATGAATGGTTAACTGTTTCACCGTAAAACGGAAATTCAGCACAGCTAACCGAGAAATAGAAACCCAAGCACCTTAACTGTAAGTAACTACTTGAGTTTAGATTCAGGACTCCTGAGTTCCCATAAGTTATTGATACATTTTCTAATATTTGCTTATACCGTAATTTTTTGGTCCCTAATTTTTCTTCATTCCTCTTATTAATATCATGTTCTTGACAAATGGAAAGTGGGGTAAAGGGGAGAATAGACACTAAGAGCATTTCCTTACTTCCCATGTAACTATGGTATCCAGAAAAGTTAATTTTGGCTCAAAGAAGTATAAATACACATTCTCACTGTGATCCCAGTCCGTGCCTCACAAAGTCAGTCCCCAGCAAAAATGTAATATGCAAAAGGCAAGGTTTAGCTAAAGTATTTCCATTTGGGAAAACTTTCTTGGAAATCAGCCTAAATAAAGCATAAATTTTTAAAAAGTGGGATATGCTTTAAAGTTTTGACCCCAAAAGAACTCCATAGACCATTAATTTTCACATGTTTCAAACTAAAGTATCCATGGAGGTAAATGAACCTTCATCTATGGATTTAAATACTCATTAACAAGGTAACATTTCCTTCAGGGTAAGATTTCTCTTATAAAATTAGGTATGCATTGACTGGGGCCATGGAAAGAAGAGAGACCAAAAATTGGATTTAATATCATAGTTGCCTTCAGTGTCCGTGTTTCTGTTAAGATATTACAAAATATTTAATCATCAGCCATCAATTTGGCAAAGGAAAGAATTAACAAAACAATTCCACTCTTCCCTTTTCGTATTTAGTCACTTTCTGCCAGCATTTTATTAAAGTCTCATTTAACCCCCTACCAAGTTGTCATTGTCAGAAAAATGAAATTTTCAAACATTAGCTGCATTAATGGATCATAGAAATGTGTTATGCATATGAAAATTAAAGTTTTATTCCTGGGCCATTCACCTGAAGGAAACACATGACCTGACATTTGGCATCAAGTTGCCAGTCCCTCTTCGTAGCAAATTCTGAATTTCTCTTCTACCCAGTGCATGTAATCAATAGGGAAAATTAGCTGGTAAAATTAAGAAGGTCTTGAAACCCAACAAGGTCTACATCTTGGCCTGCGGGAGAGAGGTTCTCCTAGGTGATCTATCTGAGCACTAAGCATAGTGAATGCTCATTCTATCTCCTATTCCAGTATTATTTAGGGTTTTCTTTAAATCTTCATAGCCAATCCCTTGATTTTCCAATCTCCTATTACAGATGATATATTTTCATATTGAACTTCCTGTTCCAGTTACTGTGTGGTTTCTCTTTTCTGATTGGACCCCTACTAATTCAACGACTTCGGATATACTTTTACTTTTTGACAATGAGTAAGAGATATATTTGTAATTGAATAAAAACCAACAAAAAGAAATTTTAAATTTAAAAAAAAGGTAAGAAAAATACAGATTTCAAATACATGCTTATTATTATGATAGTGTGCCTCAAGGATGTAGCATTCCCAGAATGTCATGACTTACATTCATGAGTACATGAGTTCCATGCCCAGTTATCCATTTGCACTTGATGTGTGGACAGCACTTAAAATAAACCAATTGGCTTTTCCCTTAAGGTCAAGAACACAACAGGGATGTCCACTCTCACCACGATTGTTCAACATAGTGCTAGAAGTCCCAGCCTCAGCAATCAGACAACAAAAAGAAATAAAAGGCATTACAATTGGCAAAGAAGAAGTCAAAGCTCTCTCTTCTTAGATGACATGATACTTTATGTGGAAAATCCAAAAGACTCCACCCCCAAACTACTAGAACTCATACAGCAATTCAGCAATGTGGCAGGATACAAAGTCAATGCACAGAAATCAGTTGTTTTTCTATACATTAACAATGTAAGTGTACAAAGAGAAATTAAGGAATCGATTCCATTCACAATAGCAACGAAAACCATAAGATACCTAGGAATAAACCTAACCAAAGAGGTAAAAGATCTATACTCTAGAAACTACAGAACACTTATGAAAGGAATTGAGGAAAGCACAAAAAGATGGAAAAACATTCCATGCTCACGGATTAGAAGAATAAACATTGTTAAAATGTGTATATTGCCCAGAGCAATTTACACTTTCAGTGTCTTCCCTATTAAAATACCACTGGCATTTTTCAAGGAGCTGGAACAAACAATCCTAAAATTTGTATGGAACCAGAAAAGACCCCGAATCACCAACAGAATGATGAAAAAGAAAAACAAAGCTGGGGACATCACAATCCCTGACTTCAAGCTGTATTACAAAGCTGTGATCACCAAGACAGTATGGCATTGGCACAAAAACAGACACATAGACCAATGGAACAGAATACAGACTCCAGAAATGGACCCTCAACTCTATGGTCAACTAATCTTTGACTAAGCAGAAACAAATATCCAATGGAAAAAAGACAGTCTCTTCAATAAGTGGTGCTGGGAAATTGGACAACTACATAGAAGAATGAAACCAGACCACTCTCCTACACCATACACAAAGATAAACTCAAAATGGATGAAAGACCTCAATGTGAGACAGGAATCCATCAAAATCCTAGAGGAGAACATAGGAAGTAACCTCTAGACATTGGCCACGGTAACTTCTTTCAAGACATTTCTCCAAAGGCAAGGGAAACAAAAGCAAAAATGAACTTTTGGGACTTCATCAAGATAAAAAGCTTCTGCACAGCAAAGGAAACAGTCAACAAAACTAAGAGGCAGCCCATGGACTGGGAGAAGATATTTACAAATGACATTACAGAGAAAGGGCTGATATCCAAGATACATAAAGAACTTCTCAAACTCAACACTCAAAAAACAAATAACCCAGTCAAAAAATGGCAGAAGACATGAACAGACACTTTGCCAAAGAATACATACAAATGTCTAACAGACACATGAAAACATGCTCAATATCACTAGCCATCAGGGAAATATAAATCAAAACCACAATGAGATATCACCTTACACCAATTAGAATGGCAAAAATTAATAAAACAGGAAACAATAAATGTTGGCAAGGATGTGGAGAAAGGGGAACCCTCTTATACTGGCTGGTGGGAATGCAAACTGGTACAGCCACTCTGGAAAACAGTATGGAGGTTCCTCAAGATGTTAAAAATAGAGCTACCCTACAACCCAGCAATTGCACTACTAGGTATTTACCCCAAAGATACAGATGTAGTGAAAACAAGGGGCACATGCACGCCAATGTTCATAGCAGCAATGTCCATAATAGCCAAACTGAAAGGAGCTGAGATGCCCTTCAACAGATGAATGGATAAAGAAGATGTGGTCCATATATACAATGGACTATTACTCAGCCATCAGAAAGGATGAATACCCACCATTTGCATGAACATGGATGGAGCTGTAGGGGATTATGTTAAGTGAAGTAAGTCAAGCAGAGAAAGACAATTATCATATGGTTTCACTCATATGTGGAACATAAGCAATAGCACGGAGGACCATAGGGAAAGGGAGGGAAATCTGAAGGGGGAGAAATCAGAGAGGGAGATGAACCATGAGAGACTACGGATCCTGGGAAACAAACTGAGGGTTTCAGAGGAGCAGTGGGGCGGTGGAGGGGGTAACCAGGTGATGGGTATTAAGGAGGGTGTGTGTTGTGTTGAGCACTGGGTGTTATACATAACTAATGAGTCACTGGACACTACATCAAAAACTAATGATGTACTATACAGTGGCTAACTGAACATAAAAAAAAACAACTATGGATATTCACATTTGAATGTAAAATAAAAATAGCAGAATTTCAAAAAATAATAATAAAATAAACCAACTGGCAATCCGTTAGCTACTTGAGGATCAATAGTCCGTGTTACATATCCCATCTCACAATGCCAACATATGCTTGTGATATTATTTGATGGTTTACTGTTTAGTGAATACAACCTAATTTTGATTAGAGTAGCTAATTCATCTCTGAGATTCCTGTTGAGGCCATGGTAATTCCAGCACACATTTTAGGAGCTCCTATTGTTGTGCTGTCAATTTCCCCCCACAAGTGATTCCTTGATCATGATCTCATGAGAAGGTGCTACCTCTCCCAACACAACTCGGCTGGGAGGTCCAAGGAAGAAGTTTCAGTGGTGATGTCATTTCATGAAGCCATTTTTATGTGACCAGACAGGGATGGTCTAATTGACACTTAGTTTCAGGAATAATTAAAATCCACTTTAAGATGAACAATTTCCCATGCACAATATTAGCTCACTCTGAATATAAGAGGCTTCAACTGAAGTATCTGGTGCAACAGAGATGCTTTAAACAACTCGGCCTTATTGTTTTTTCCCCCACCGTGTACTTGGTTAATATCAGACTCCTCAGTTGGGTCCATGAATATCTGCTGTCAGCACATCTTATTTTTATGGTCACAGTCACTCATTATCAAATAATGAAAGGGAGTGAATTTAACTGGTCTTAGCCCCATATTTTGGCCTAGGTAAGAACGCCATTTCCTAATTCCAAAAATAATTCAAAATTCCATTCTGAATGATCTAGTTCATGGAAATATATTTTTACAATTATGAATTATCGAGATCAACCTATAACCAAGACATTCTCACCAGCATGTGTGTGTTTTAAACAAAAAGCTTAGACTATCACCCAGCATGCCCTGAGGAGTGAAACATATGAATATTAGATGGTTCAGAATTCTCATTTCTCTTACGAAGTGATCCTTTCCCTTGGTTC
Source organism: Ursus arctos (assembly GCF_023065955.2). Classification (NCBI taxonomy): domain Eukaryota; kingdom Metazoa; phylum Chordata; class Mammalia; order Carnivora; family Ursidae; genus Ursus; species Ursus arctos. Next base: position 48,935,387 of record NW_026622808.1, on the reverse strand, counting down.
TATTCTACTTAACTAGGAGATTTCAGGTATTCAGCCGTTACTGAGCACCAACCTTATACAAGAGATTGGCAGAAGAGGGTGATATTGTGGTGGTTTCACTATTCATAATTGCAGCAGTATGTTAGTCAAGACTCCCAATTGCAGATTGCAGTCAAATCCCAACTCAAACCAACTTATACAAATGAGGGAAATTTATAGTGCTCTTAATGGAAAAGTTCTTGAATAGTTCTAGTTTCAGAGACAGCTATAAGATAGTCAACCTATGTAGTAAGGACTCCATCTTTCTCTTTGCCATATCTCAACTCTACTCTTCTCTGCTTTAACTTCATTCTCAAGAAGCTTGTGTGAGGTCGTTCTTGGGAGCTCCAGATTTGTATCCTTCCAGCTTTACTTCCCGCTGAAAGGCAGTTTCTCTTTGCCAGTATATGGTATGAACATCCCAGGTCTGAGTCTTAGTGGACTACTATGGGTCACAGGAAGCTTTCAATGGCCAGGAATGCTTGATCCACAGAGCATGGGTGTGGTCAGCACCAACTAAGTTGTAAGGACTTCCCAGACTCTCTGGGGAAAATGGAAATAGGTAATGGATAGAGATAAACAAAAGTTCTCTATTTCCAGCAGGTGCTATTTATTTTGGCTGAGTACTAACCTATAAGCCAATATTTAATCCTCATGGTACACCTATTTGTTTGAATCATTATATGTGATTTATAGATAAGATAGTTGGTCCTCAAAGAAATTAATTAACATGCCCAGGATTTCATAGGTGGTAGGTGTTAGAGTTGCTATCAATATAATAGAGACAAAGTAATTACTCCTGAAGAGCCCCAGCCTGTAAGGGCATGATCTCTAAAGTGCTTTCCATGACTAATATGGCAAGACGTAGGAGGGGGAAGTGTTTAACTCAAAATAATTCACTTATTTGGATTTGAGTAAGATTTCTACCGAAATAACGGAACTCAAAGTCTTTCTACAAGATAGCAATATTAGAGGCAGTAGAATACTTATGATCCTTAGAGAAGCAGCAAATAGCTCCTTCACCTTGATCTGAGATAAAAATGCATCTTGCCCTTTCAGAGCAAGACCTTCGCAACTCCAAGGAAGGTGTGTATGTGCAGTGGGGAACAGTCAGGAATGACTCAGTTATTTATTCAAGACAATAGAGTATTTACCTATGCTATTCACTCATTCATTCATTCACTCATCCAAGGGTGTTTACTGAGCATGGACACTGCATCCGAAATTCAAATCAAGTTGCACCAAAGAGACACTCAAGCTACACCACGTGAAATGAAAAGGACCGGTTCTAATACTTTGCCCTTAACCATTTGCTCTTCAGGAACTGAACCATCGGAGAAAATCTAAGTACAATGACTGCAAACACCAATTACACTGTGTTTGTTTTGCATTTTGTTTTTCTAGCATCCAAAAAATATAAAATATGGGAAAAATTAACCTATTGGTGAAGAACCTAAGCCAGGAAGACTTGATCTTGGAAAGCCAAGCAGAACTTTGGTGGGCCAGGTGAAAGCCATGAAAAAGGAGCCCAGAACAGTGTCAACTTGTGAATGAGTCAGAAGCCAATCTTTTTGGAAATAGAAAAATGGGAACGGCGGCTATACAGCCTGTTGGAAGCACCGGTGCTTTCTTATACTTTAATTGCACTCAGAGTTGACAACTCCCAATACTCTGTGTTGGGTGAGGATTGACAATTTTATCTCCAAAAAAGAAGATTCTCAACATGTGAGGGTGGCATTCCAATTGCCTGCTCCCCATCCTTGTATATCTTTAGGGGATTTTAATGTCAAAGAAACCTAAATCTGTTTGCTTGGAAGCCTGCCACAGCAGAAACTTCCCTCTGCGAACGCCTTCGACTTCCCGCATCACCCACGAAGTCAGCATCTAGCTCCTTTTTGTAGGAGGCCAATTCCAAATGCAGTTTCCAAACACCTGCCACTGCTGTTCTTTGACTGCACTCTCAAATGCCATAGTGGGGAATCTGTTCAAGCAATTACCACCCCGGCTGATAACCCACAGAAATATCAGCTGCTGGATCATCAGTCTCTGTTCCCCCACCCCGCGACGTTCCACACAGGTACAGCGATATTTAGCAAAACCAGCCTCCGAGCAGCTAGTGAAGTGATGAACAGCAGGACTCTCCTGGCTTCCTGGCCATTTTCTTTTCTTTTCTTTTTTTTTTAATGTTTTTTTATTATATTATGTTAGTCACCATACAGTACATCCCTGGGTTCTGATGTAAAGTTCGATGATTCATTAGTTGCGTGTAACACCCAGTGCACCATGCAATACGTGCCCTCCTTACCACCCATCACCAGTCTATCCCATTCCCCCACCCCCCTCCCCTCTGAAGCCCTCAGTTCCTCAGAGTCCATAGTCTCTCATGCTCCATTCCCCCTTCTGATTACCCCCCCTTTCTTTATCCCTTTCTTCTCCTACTGATCTTCCTAGTTCTTATGTTCCATAGATGAGAGAAATCATATGATAATTGTCTTTCTCTGCTTGACTTATTTCACTTAGCATTATCTGGCCATTTTCAGTCTCTCCTCCTCCTCCTCTTTCTTGCCTTATTTTTTGTATCCATAAAATGGGAATGATTTTGCGCTCTAGGTACAAGGAATTAGAATGAGCAGAAAGATAACAAAAATTATAGGGGACTATTTTTGTGTGTCATATAACCTCTGCTTCGTGAAAAATAAAGTAAGGTCCCTCTGGTCTTGGACAGTTTCTTCAAAAAGCTTTGTAATCCTGGGAACCATAGCATAGGAGCACCCCATAAATCCATGCTACGGTGGCTACAACTGTGGCCTTTCAAATGCATTGAGACAGAAAGCAGACTGGTAGTTGTGTGGAGCTGAGGGTAAGAAGAAGGAGTGACTGTCAATGGGTCTGAAAAATCTTTTTGAAGATGATGGAAATGTTCTAAAATTGGGAGTATGGTGACGGCTGTGCACTCTGTCAATCTACTAAAAATCATTAAATCGTGTGTTTAAAATGAGTGTATTTTATGGTATATTAAATTAATCTCAATAAAACTGTTAGCAAAAATAAAATGGTTTGAAAGGACAAATGGATGTGTTGATAGACGATAAAGCAAATATAATAAAATGTTAATTGTGCAAGCTGGGTGTTGGTCATGGGTGTTTATCGTTAAATTTTCCTGCATTTCTGGATATTGAAATGTTCATAATAAAACGTCAGATAAAATCTATGTGTACAAAAGTTGCTATCTCTGGGCTTGGTGGAAAGCACTGAACCTTCCACTTGGCATATTTCTGTGTAAATACACAAACACACCCATACACATATACTTAAGTTAAAAATATAAACAAGCAGCCCCTTACTGTTTTTGAGAAAAATACACTAAATATGGTAAGATTCTTGTGGTGAGAGATGGCACTCAGTAAAGAATGAATGAATGATACTTAATTACTTATGAAGACACTGCCTTATCTCCTATGTTATTCTAAGGACTTTATATACATTACCACATTTAGTTTTCATCAATAGCTGTTTGAAGCATGTACTATAAATAGCTCTATTATACAGATGAAGAAACTGAGGACTTAGGGGTTTTAAAATGCACATGTGAGTGGAGGAGTTCAAACGTGACACAGATCTGACCTGCAAGAATGAACATCTATATTCTGGTCTAATGAATCTATCTTGGGAGCAACTCACATGACAGTGATTACAATTTTATTAGTCTACTTCCTCCTGTGGAAAAACAAAACAAAACAAAACTCAACTGTCTACGTGACAATTAGTTTGGCCATGCTGTCGTTCTAGCCTATGTGTCTACATTTTCTACAGCAGAAAAGCATTTGGTATCATTTGGAAAAAAAAAAAAAGGTATTTTGTGCTACTGCTTTGGTGACTGTGGGGTATTTGTCCCCAACTCAACCACAAATGAGTGAGAATGACTAGGAGATGTTTCAGACCATAGAGCAGCAGGCATTTTTCCTGTTTTAGAGTAAGCTATTTCAGTAAGAACTTACGTGTTTTTCAGCTAGCATATAAGGATTTCTTATACATGTTTATTTCACATAGGTCAAACTGTTGCTTTTGAATGCTGAAAAAAATCAGAAAGAGCAATAGGAAATCTTAATTATCTGCTTCACTGCCAATGAAGAAGACCAGTGAGGAAATATTCAGTCTGACTTTCAAATCTACTCTAACACAAAGTGTTGCCAAGATGATTGTGCCTATCTGGGTCAAAAATCTAAAGCCAGGGGCGCCTGGGTGGCATAGCGGTTAAGCGTCTGCCTTCGGCTCAGGGCGTGATCCTGGCGTTACGGGATCGAGCCCCACATCAGGCTCCTCTGCTATGAGCCTGCTTCTTCCCCTCCCACTCCCCCTGCTTGTGTTCCCTCTCTCTCTGTCTCTATCTCTGTCAAATAAATAAATAAAATATTAAAAAAAAAAATCTAAAGCCAGTAGCCAAGATCTCTAGAATGTGAAGAATATCGAGTCACCTGAAAAATTGTATCAGATGCCATATTTGGAGTGGGCAGGGAGTGAGTGGCTCGAGAGTAGAGGAGGGAGAGTATCTTGCTCAAAAATTTTTTTTGGGGGGGCAATCCCTTCACGTTTACCCTCACAGTGTCCCTTTTCCTTCTTCTCCCCAATTCTCCTCTTTTCTTCAAACTTCAATTAACCTTAGATCTATGAGGAAGACTCAGAGAAGCTGGAGGAGAGATACCATCCTGGGCTAGTCCCTTTCAAGTAGTCTGACATCAGATCAGATCAGATGGTTTTATTCAAGTTTTGGCTTATTTCCAGCAAGTTTTACCAAGAAGCCAAGAACTGCTGCTTTCAAATCCAGTAAACGTGTGTATACTGACACACTGACATACCAATGGAGCCAGAAAAAATGTAGTTAAGTACAGAGCCATATGGTCCTGCTGTTTAGATCAGAAAATATATCCTAATGATGTATTTTTTGGTAATCATTGCTATATTATTTCATTTTTTATTTTTATTTTTTTAAAGATTTTATTTATTTATTTGACAGAGTGTGAGACAGCAAGACAGGGAACACAAGCAGGGGGAGTGGGAGAGGGAGAAGCAGGCTTACTGCTGAGCAAGGAGCCCCATGCGGGGCTTGATCCCAGGACCCTGGGATCATGACTTGAGCCAAAGGCAGATGCCCAACAACTGAGCCACCCAGGCACCCCTCATCTTTTATTTTTTAATTTTGTTTATGTATTTAAATTCAATTAGTCAATATATAGTACATCATCAGTTTCAGATGTAGCATTCAATCATTCATCAGTGGCGTATAACACCCAGTGCTCATCCCATCACGTGCCCTCTCTATAGAAATGTTTTTGGGTCAGGTTATGAGGCAACCTAGATATAGTACTAGTTAATACTTATGAAGGGCTTACAACCTATCAGGTGATGTGATTATGCTTTACATCCATGATCTTCTTTTATCTTCACAATTATCTACACGGGTGACTACTTTTTTTTTTTTTGTCCCCTTTTCTACAAATGAGCCAACCTCAAATTCACCCGCTAGATTAGGTTGTGTTCTAGTCCGCATCCAGGAGGTCCACCTGCAAGCTGGATGCTTATTCGCTTGTCAACCTGTCTCCAAGTTCAACCCTTTGCTGCTTTCTCCACAAGGCAGCCTCCAAAATAAAGCATGTGTGCAACTCTAAGTTACAGCTAGTGATAAAAGATTTCCTTTTGGGGAATCACTTTTCACTTATAATGTACAGGCCTTGCTCTGTGGAGCATCTGTGGTGGGAAAAAAAAGAATCATTTTAATAAAATGAAAAGCCCCAGATGCTCCCAATATTGAGTGATAAATTCACACCCTGTTTGGAATTCACTAAGGATTTAAGCCAGATCTGCAGAGAGAAAGTTAATATCTCTGACCGAAGTTGGAACAAAACCACAACACTCTCTTCTATAATACAGAAGTGATCACCTCTACTTTCCATTTCCATTCAGACTTTCATTTAATTCCCCCCCCCCCTTGCATATGGTGGTCCTCTTTGATTCGGTATTTCCCCCAATACTGTGGTGTGGAGTCCTGCTATGTGGGAGGTGGCATTCTGAGCTTGAAGTACTCATGCTTCAAGTTCACCTGGAGATAGGCGGTCTCCAGCTTGGCAAGGCTTAAAAGGACCTGGCTGAATTCCAGTGCCCGTGATTATGTTCTAATCTGTCTTTATTCCCTCTCCTCATTTTTCATGTAATGTTCTTAACAAGCTCAAACCACAATTTCATTGCTTTCTAGCAGGAAGGGAAATTAATGGATATACTGTGAGATTATCTAATGACATATGATTTATTTTTAGTTCTACCCCAGTAGATGATACCTAAACAGAGATTGCTAGGATACGAGCTAATCTACATTTTTAAAAAGTATCTATTTTCTATATGACATACACAAAATTTGCCTCTGTTAGATGTATTACATGCGATCATATGACACATGCAGTGTTTGCGTGTAAGCTACACCGACTGGAAATGTTTGCCTCCTGTTAAAAAAAAAATTGGTTAAATACTTAAAGACTAAGTTTCACCAGTAAAAATAACTACTTGACTCCAGGCTTACAGCCCCTTGTTCCACACGTGTGGATCTTGGCTCCCCCATCACAATAAATGTTCTCTAAGTGACGGACAGCAGATCAGCTTCTCTTATGTGCCCCGCAGCACCTACGGATGAAGTCCGGTACCCTTCGTTCCTCCAAAAGTCTAGTCCACTTCCTGGGAGCACTCATGGGCAGTCGCCGCCTTTTCCAAGAACTGTTCTCCCCAGTGTGTGCGTGGCGGGTGTGGTGTAATGAAGATGCCCTGGCGTCAGGAGGGGCTGAGCTGGGAAGTGACCCGTCTGAGCATTACTGGTTCTGTGACTTGGGGCAAATCACTTTTGAGCTTCAATTTTTTAGATTCTAAAAGAAAGACAATAATTCATGTTCTGCTTACACCTCAGGACAATTGAGAGTCGTAAGTGATAGAACACTCATCTACTTATCTTGTAAACTGGGCTGTCCAATGGAACGTCATGGGAAGGGAGGGGGAAGAAATGATTAAGCCTCCTCTCTCATTTAAATTACAAGCTCCTTGACGTCAAGGACTATAGATCTCAGGTTTTATTTTTGTTGAATAAAACTTGGGTCTCCAATATTCGAACCTCACAGAAAGGCATGATAGAGATGGGAAGACATGGTGGGGGAATACTTGAGGAGGCCAAGTAAACATTTTTTTAAAAAAGATTTTATTTATTTATTTGAGAAAGAGAAAGAGTGAGCACGAGCAGGGGGAGGGAGAGAGGGAGAAGCAGACTCCCCGCTGAGCAGGGAACTTGATGTGGGGCTCCATCTCAGGACCCCAAGATCATGACCTTAGCTGAAGGCAGACGCTTAACTGACTGAGTCACCCATGTGCCCCCAAGTACCCATTTTGAAACGATCATTCCCAAACCCATACAAAATGATGTCCTTCAGAAGCATGGCATCATTTATCTGAACATGAAACAGAGGGACAGAAACCCTGTGGTTGTGATAATACGGTCTTTCCTTTCCCTTTGTTAATGGGCATGAAAGCCTGTCACATATTTCTGAGCGCATCAGCCTGCCTGTGAGCAAAAAGCATTTGTACACGATGCAAAATCATCTCATTTTGAGCTATAACCTGACCCTTTGTTTTTAATTGTCTGATCAAAAAGTAATAAAAAATAGTGGAAAAATGGAGACCTCTTGAGACCAAAAAGGAAAAAAAAAATCACATTTTTCTACCAATCAGTCCTTCTTTGAACCTGAGTAAATTGAACTCTGAAAAAAGGACCCGAATTTCAATTCTACTCACTACATGCCCAATAAGCACTGTGATCTCCTTTTTGTAAAATGACTTTTTCAGTCATGTCTCAACTATATGCTATAAATTTATACATAACAAATAATATCTTCCCTTTCCATCTTGCCGTACGGTTTTCAAAGTATTTTCATACGGATTATGTTTATGCAATGCACACGGCAATTCGGAGACGCAGAATTAGTGCCTCCCTTTCACACGTGGGGTATCTGAGGCTCAGAGACATTTGAAAACTCGCTCAAGATTCTACAAGTTGCCAGGTAAGAATAAAGACAAAGAAGAATGCAAGATGTGGAAAATCAGGCTTTAAACTGTTAACTAGATTGCCGGAGTTCTCCGTTAGTCAAAGTAGAAGCAGGACTTGAACCTGGAGAGACAGAGTCCACAACCTACTCTCTTCACCCTGCCGCCATGTACTCTGCATGCTGGCTGCCTGGGGCAGAGCCCGGCACACAGTAAGTGCTCAGGGATTATGTATGTCCTGTCTCTACTGGTGTCCACGCCCTGAGGCAGAGAGGGCGGACATGTTTAAAGATGTGACCTCCTCAAGGTCGCCAGCTGGCCCTCCTCCTGTGGCACCATATTGCCACCACAGGCAGGAACTCTAAGGCCATCTATCTGAGCTGTTGCTCTCAATGGTTCCTTTGGTGTGGGTCAGTTTATTTTAAATAGATGACCCTGTATTAGTTGCTATGTATATAAGGGCACGGGATCCTGCTTAGACATTACAGGTTGTTGAAAAACTTCCCACTTGTGCCTCCTTTTACATGTGAGACTACACTAGGTTAAATGCAGAGGAATAAATTCCACCCCAACAACAAATATCGTGCCACGAGCCAAGGGTTTCTGAAATGCAAAATACCACGGAGATCGTCACAGCCCCCCTCAGCAATGTCTTACACTCTCCTACCTCCTACAAATCTGGAATCCCCTCTTTCTATTCCTGACTATTCATATAAACTGAAAGTCTTTCAGAAGTCATTGGGCTAAATGCCTCATTTCAAAGGAGGGGAAACTGAGGACCAGAGCAATGAAGGGAATTGCCCAACACAAAAGCCTATGAACCTCATCCAGAAGAGTGACTCCGGTGGCCGTCTGTCCCATGTGGGTTGTTGGTTGGTTTTACCACACTGTGGTACGGTCCCTCCTGTCCAAAGTCACAGGCTAAAAAGTTTTCAAGAAACAAACTCTTATCTCAAACTTAACACCTAATTTCTGGATTTGTAGAATCCCAAAGGGTGTGCCACAGAAACTAAAGTTAAATTAGTAGCCCTTCAGTTTCGATTAGAAAAATTTTAAAAACAAGACGATTAACGTTTATTTAGTTTTTTGGGATTTCCTCTGTCGGAGCCTGGACCCTAAAGAGTGGGGGATCAGATAAGCTCTTAGGTTTGAAGGAAAACAAGCTGGCAGGCAGTTCTGAGTGCTGTGAGGGCAGGGACGCGACCTGAAGGAGGTCAGAGCCAGTATTCGCCTTCACTCTTCAGTATCAGCTAGTCCTCAATTTGCCTACAGCTACCTTTATTTACTGAAGGTGATTCAGACAAGCATTTAAACCTTTCTAAAATACTTTAGATTTTATGTTGAATGGGAGCAGCAAACCAGAAAACATTGGTCAGGGAGGGAGACATAAAACACCCTAAAATACTAGCAGTTTGCCAAGATTCGCATGGTTGATGGCTGTAAAGTTTGTGCTCAATAAATTTTATTCTCATTAACTGCATTCTGGACAAAGAAAACAATGGATTAAGGTTTAGTCAAATTAATATATTTGATGTTGGGGCATTCACATAAACATGGTCGTGTGGCCTGGCATTCCATTTTAAATGCCGAAGTTAAAATACAGCAGGGTGAAACCCAGTCAGTCAGCTTTGATCAATCGCCAATTTCAGTGTAAAACTGCTAACAACTTTAGCTGTGTCATGAATTACATTTGCCCTGACCAGCATTCGTCACGGCTCTGGGTAAATAACCATTATTGATAAAATATGGCCATTTGTCTAAACTTCCTCATCCCATCGACAGGGAAGGGGAAAACTCTTGGATGACTAAATACTTGGGGCATCACCTAGCGAACTTGGAGGGTCTCCCAAGAATTGCATGTTATCCACCCCTCTGTAGGTGCAATTCTGCAAAGACTCATATTTTTATTACAGAAGCATGACAGTGATAAGAAATGTGCATGTAAGTATATATACACACACTAAGGAAAATTAGCAATGGTCCTAAGTGCTTCATTTCTAGGGCTAAGTTACCTTGGTTGTAAATACCGGATGATGTGACTGAATAACACAATATATTTAAAATGCTTAGCATGGTGTCCAGGACATAGTAAGTGCTCATTTATTGAAACAAACAAACTTCGGGTGGGAACTCCAGATCGCTTATTGGCAGAGATTTCCCTCTAAGTGTATGTGGAAATACTGAGAGGCTTGGTAAGTTAGCTCCCCCTTAAGTACTTTGAAATTGCCTTAAAAATCTTTTAATAGGCCCTCAAGGAAATCACACTGATTATCTGGTCCAGAAAGAGAACCGGCTGTCCCGATCCCCTACCTCAGTCACTCAACTTGGGTGTGAAAGACTTGCTTTCTTTCGAAAGGGAAATGAAGGTTGGAAGGATGAGAAAATGCTATAATTAAGGGTGTTCAATAGAATGTGATTTGTATTTTAAAAAATGATACTCCCTAGCCCTCAAAAAAAAAAAAAAAAAAAAGAGAGAGAGATAGAAAGAGAGAGAGAGAGAAAGAATTCTTAAGGCACGACTTAGAACAATGATTCCTCCGTTAGCAGAAGTGTTTAATCCACCACCTTGAGAGGGAAGAAAGATCGTGCACGAATAAACTCCGGGAAGTTAATTCAACCGAATTAACAGATCAAAGAGATATTGAATACACTCCAGGTGGAAAAAACCAAAAAACAAAAACTAGGCGAGGCACTGGGAGGGTGAAAGGTATAGAAGTAGAGGAAACAGCCCCACTTTTCACAGAACTCAGAAGCTGTCAGACAGAGACAATTAGGTAAGAGACCAACTCAAATTGCCTTACTTTAAACCCTGCAAGTAAACACTATCAGAAAAGAAGATGCAAAGACACTACAGTGCTTTCCTCTCTGGCGCGCAATTTACCTTGTGAAAAGCACAGTGATCTCAAGGCCAACTTCGTTCGCAAGGACACCAGAGAAAGTCGGCTTTACACGGCAGGATAACCACCTCCACCTTTACTCCCTCCGCGTGTCGCGGTTCTAAAACACAGGGCCCCGCATGCGCTCGCTTTCAACCTGCGAATCAGAAGCGCAACCTTCAACGAGTCAGGCTTTCTCCCACACTCCTCTCCCTCTCAATAAAATCATGAAAGTTAAAATGAAAAAGTCAGAGGGTTTTTGATTTCCTCCAGAGCAGCAGTTTTGTATCTTGAGGGAAAAGACGCTCCCGAGTTGGCCCCCAAGCACCTCCCAGGTGTCGTTCTCCGTACATTTCAAAGTTGGACAAAGTACATTTCAACGTACACCGTGAGTTCTGCTACTACATCATAGGTAACTCTTTTTTGTGTTCCAATTTATTGCAAATATCATGACTTTTAATGGCGTATCTGAAGAGATTAAACTAATTGAAATGGCAAAGTCATACCCTGTTTTTGCGCGTCACAGCCCTCGACAATCTCCCTACAGTGTATTTGCTCATTCCATTCCACCTACCTACTCTGCTGGCCGAACCACCACTTAACCTTCTTTGAAATGATTTTCGAAAGCATCACTAATTTTTTTCCTTTTACCCCGCTGTTCCAGAGCATCCACCTGTTTTGGAGTAGAGGAGAATGGGTATTAGGAATGTAGGGACAGAAGCAAGACAAGGAGAAAGGTAACTTTTTGCTTCTGACAGCTCAAAAAAAAAAAAAAAAAATCAATGTTGTTGCAAAACAATTGCCTTACAAGCCAGGCTATTTTCTTGAGAAATTATAAGCAAAATTATTTTATTTCTCATTTAACATATCAACAGCCAATCTAGTCTCTCTGTGTTATAGTTTTAAATGAGGAAGAGCCAGACAAGAAGAGAGTAGGGATAAACCCGCTTTTTCTTTTTTCTTTTCTTTTCTTTTTTCTTCTCTTTTCTTTTTTTTTTTTTTCAGGTCCAAGGAAGTAATGGGTAGGAGGAAGGGGAGGAGAAGGAGAGAAAAGCTGGGTCCCAATTTTCTTCACTCTAGGCCAAAGCCCAATGAATGGAGTTAACTAGATGGGCAAACGAGAAAGGGCATTTGGTGCTGGAACAAGATGGCCTTCTGAGCCATTTCCCATGTCTGTCTGAGGCTGTGTTGTGTCGCACAGAGCACACAGAGGGAAGTCCTGAGGTTTAGCCTTCCTGATCCACTCTTGATTCTGCTGTGGTAGAGATCAGACTAGAAGCTGCTAAGGTTATGACTAGAGGGCTTCCTACAGGGAAGAGGAAGGCAGCTCTGTCACTAGGGCTGTAAGCAAACCACAGATGCTGGGTCTAGATGGAGGTTACAGGCAGTTGGCACAGGCATCTATGGTACCAGTGGAGATGAAGGAAGGCTGAGTCAGCAAGCACCACCAGCTCCACTGATGCCAAGGGACCAAGTCAACAATACCATTAGCCACCCCCAAAGTGCATAAACTAAAGAGAGATGAAGGGACATTACTCAGTGGACAGGAGCCAGAGAAATCCATGACCCAAGGACCTCAACATCTTCTCCACCAAAAGACTGAGAAAGCCATACCTCTTCACCCACACACCCAGGTGCCACCTTGGAGAATATCTCAGATGTGGTGGTGGAAATGAGAGACTGAGCCCTTTTTTTTCCAGATAATTCTTATACATGAGACTGAACTCATCCTAAAGAGACTGTATGAACTAAAAGATCACAGACCTGTTACCTTGACTGGAGATTTACCCATAGTTATTTTTTCCTTCACTACTGACAGGATAAAGGACTTGTGAAGACCACCATATTATTTATACATTATTTAAAGAAATGACATCTCTGCACATTCAAGTTGTACCAAGCATTAAATGTCTTACCCTACTCTGCTCCCAGTCTCAGTGCGAATGCCGCCATATCTGTGGGAATCAATTCAGCCTGAATTAATCACTTCTTCATCTGCCATCTCAGATCTCACTTTACTTGAGCACAGACTTAATTCAGCCTGGTATTGCAGACAATATTTGCATGACTGGGTCACAAACGTATAAGCTCTTTGAGGGCACCCATTCCAGTGATCATGCAATATTTCGTCTTGCCGAGTAAATAAATTAACTGAATTTAGAAGCTAAATGGCATTTTTTTCTAATTAAGAATGTTTTGCTGCTAAGGTCTAATTTGTGCTCTACTAGAGTTCCTACTGTGACTCGCATAATTAAGTGGGGCTCTATAAAACTTGTAAGCTGGCTTATGATATTAAGTCCACAAATGATGGGGGAGGACAAAAACTTTTCATGCTTTGATGATTGTGGTAGCTCTTGTGTCTTTTTGCCCAGCATGTACAAGCTCTCCTCTTTGTTCTGGTAACGAACTATGATCCACAGACTCATAACTAATGCAAAGCCACGACTGGAACCTGTCTGTGACAGGCAGTATTGAAGGTGGCCTCCAAGGTTCCTACACGCTGATGTGGACACCCTAGGGACTCTCCTCCTTTCAGTGGGAACAGATTCTGTGAATATGATAGGAGAGCTTTCCCTTGATGAAGTTATCCATCGGTCAGCTTGGAGTTAAGCAAAAGGGAGAGGATCCTGGATGAACCTGACCAAATCAGGTGAGCCATTTAAAAGGTGAGCATGAGAGATCGCTTTCTCCAGGACTTCCAGACAGCGCAACAGCCTTGTATGTGAGGAGAGGAGCTCCTGAGAGTGACCCCTGGCAGACGGGCTAGTGGAATGGACTTGCATGTAGAGGCAAGACTAGATAGAGTGAGACAAGAGGAAGACACCTGTATTTGTGTGCAATTGCTGTGGGTAGAGCTGAAAAGGAAGAGTGACAGAGCACCACAAAAGACTGAGTTTTGTACATTCCAAACTATGTTTTGATGTTCAATAATGTCTGCATTAGTAAACTACATTCGCAGGTGGATTTAACTCCTCTGGGTTTTATTTTACTATAGTTCTCGTCAAATTAAAATACTTTTTAAGATGTCTTTGGGTTATAAGGAAACCTGTTCTGGAGAGGAATATAAATTCATTTCTCACTGTCAGGCTATGCCTAAGATTTATTTTTTTAAGACATAATAGCTGCAGCCATATTTCCCTAGTGATAAAAAGAAATCCCCTTAGTAATCCCTACAAAATCCTAAAGGGCTACAATGCAATGAAGAGGATTTCTAATGGTAAGTTATAAATCCTTTTAGAGAACATCTTGGTTTAAAATAATTTTGAAAAAAAAAAAAAAAAAGAATGCCTCGGAATTGAATAGTACTATTTAGAAATCCTTCAGCAATATCAAGGACACTCAAAAGGATTTCACATTCAGAGCTGAGAAGATGAAGTTGTATTGGTGATGGTCATGGGCAGCAGGAAACTAAAGGTACCAGAGAAACACAACTGTACACTCTTAAAGCATGAAAGAGATTCAGGGGCCATTCATTCCATCCACCCCAACTCAGACACTCCTCTTCAGCAACGATCGTAGGCAGAGATCTAAGCACCCCACAAGTCAGCACATTCCTCAGGTTAATTAAGGAGAAATTTAGCTCTGTGTAAATGTTAACCTTTATGGAAGTTTTACTCTCTGGCACTCCCGAGAATAAGTTCTCTCTCTTCTATCTGGATGTGCTTCCAATATTTGACAGGAGCTCCTACTATTTCTAACTTTCATAAATCGGATACCTATAGGGTATATGAAATTTAAACAAAGACATAAAGATAGAAGATGTAAAGCTTCAAGACAACGAGAGTGGTAAGTACTGCGGCAGACTGGGAGTAAGATCAATGCCCCCACTGACAGGCGCAGCTGCTACTCCTCCCCCACCCACATGTGGTAATTTGGGAATTAATCACAACAAACCAGAGATCTGGATCATCAAGAATAAAACCTCCCCTCTAAAAAAATGTCATGAATTAACCTGTATATTAAGATGTCACATCTGATCCTCTTAAAGACATCCTTTAAGCTGAGACTTTAGAACACCATTAATATTTTAAAGCTATTTTGTCATTTGATGTGGAGAAGGTAATCTGAAGTCTACAAGTATTTAATTAAATAGAAATGGAAATCTTGAGACCCTTCATTGAGTTTCTACAGTTGGGGCCCGAAAGGCTAGAATGTTTTACATTGAATTAATGCTGGAAAATTGAAGCAACAAATTCTGAGGGATGCGGATGACATCCCCAGGGAACATATTGTGTAAAGAGCCATCTGCCACATGACCTGAAGACATGGTGAGCGCTTTGGACACTCTTCCCAGAAAGCCATACAAGTACATAGCATTCGGCATATCATCTCTGAGGCTCGCCCATCCCCTTGAAGGGTATTCATTGTCTTCAAGTCCAAATACCCTTCAAAATAAAAATGATAATGATAATAAAAGCTAACACGTATTAGGCACCACAAAGGATTATTGAGAAGATTACAAGAGGTAAGTGCACTTATCTCGAGAGTTGTAAGAATGAAATAAATCAATACATGTAAAATGTTTGAACGATGCATTATCTTAACTATCATACCAGTTCTCCAGTTTTAAAACAAATTCTTTTTTTTGAACAATATTAGACTTACAGTAAAACGATGACGATAGTACAGACCTCCTACAGACGCCACACCCAGTTTCCTCAACTATGAATGTCTTACATTGGAGTGGTACACTTGTTTTAATTAATGATTCCATATTGATACATTATTATTAACTAAAGCCCACACTTTATTTATATTTCTTTAGTTTTTTCCCTAATGTCCCCTTTCTGTTCCATGATACCACCCAGGATACATTACGTTTAATCATCTTAACTCCTTAGTTTCTTCTTGGCTGTGACAATTTGTCAGACTTTCCTTGTTATTGATGACCTTGACGGTTTTGGGGAGTACTGGCCATATGCTTTGTAGAGCATCACTCAGTTTAGATTTATCTGAGGTCTTTCTCATGATTAGACTGAGATTAAGATTTGAAAGAGGAAGACCACAGAGCCCAAGTATCATTTTCCTCTTATTACATC
Organism: Ursus arctos; assembly: GCF_023065955.2. Lineage (NCBI taxonomy): Eukaryota > Metazoa > Chordata > Mammalia > Carnivora > Ursidae > Ursus > Ursus arctos. Next base: position 48,919,381 of record NW_026622808.1, on the reverse strand, counting down.
AAAGACACCTACTATCAACATGGCATCCCTGATGATGTTAACCTTAATCACCTGGCTGAGGCACCGTTTGCCAGATTTACCACTGGCAAAGTTAGTCTTACCTCCTGCCCCCTGTTTTCACACTGTTCACTTTAGAAGGAAGTCACTATGCACAACCTACCCTTAAAGAATGGGGAGTTATGCCTTAGCTCCTTGAAGGTGGAACATCTTAATAAATTACTTAGAATTCTGCATGGATTTGTCTATTGCTTTCCATTTATCTCTGTGTTCATTGGTTGACATCAGAATGAGTTCATGGATACTTATTTTATACCTTGGGTTATAACCCACTACCACTGTATTTTGTTTTCCCAGTTTTCTTCACTGGGAGCTCTTTCAGTTAGTGCCTGTGTCCCTTTGACCCCATCAGAGTGGGGTGTTTACTTTTTGTGTGTGCACTTGCTTGCTCTCTGGCACTGCAAGATGCCCCAGGCTCATCTTGTCTATTTTCTGGCCCAGTCCTTGAATGAGCCACTTCTGCGAGGAGCCCTGGATCCTTTTATTAGATCACAGTATTAGCAACCAAGATCTGGACGCTAAGTGTGCTCACTGTTACTGCAGGGATGTTTTTATGTGTTTATCCACCGACATGTATACACATTTAACCCCTGCTCCTTTGGGATATACCTTTATCAACTATGGTACATATTTACGTACAATTTCTTTTACCTTTGTTTTACAAACTCCATGTATTTCCAGGACTACATGTCAGTGTTGTGTTTCTCTACTCTTTTCAGTGAGGTTGTTTCATATATTTTAATATGATTAGTTTTGTTGTTGTCACGGTCTCCATTCACCTGGGATTCCCTTGATCTCTGAACTATTTTTTTATATTTGCAAACATTCAAGTTTATTCTTTTTTTTTTTTTTTTAAAGATTTTGTTTTTATTTATTTGACAGAGACAGCCAGGGAGAGAGGGAACACAAGCAGGGGGAATGGGAGAGGAAGAAGCAGGCTCCTAGCACAGAAGCCTGATGTGGGGCTCGATCCCAGAACACTGGGATCACGCCCTGAGCCAAAGGCAGACGCTTAATGACTGCGCCACCCAGGCGCCCCTCAAGTTTATTCTTTGTTCTGTAAATTTCAGTGGGTTTTGACGAATGCATAGTGTCATGTATCCACAATTACAGTATCAGAGAATAGTTTTACTGCTTTAAAAAAATCCCCTGTGCGTGATCTGTTCAATCCTGAATCTCTGGCCACCAAAGATCTGGTAACTCTCTCTAAAGTTTTATTTTTTCCCAGAACGCCATACGTTGAAATCATGCATCCTGTAGTCGTTCCATAATGGTGTCTTTCACTTAGCTATATGCATTTAAGTTTCCTCATGTCTTTTCAGAACTAAAAAGCTCACTTCTTTTTATGCCGAATAATATTCCACTGTATGGATATGCCATAGTTTGTGCATTCACATATTGAAGTTGTTTTAACATTTACCTGCAGGTTTCTGTGTGGACATAAACTTTCAAGTCAGTTGGGTAATATCTAGAAGCATGATTGCTAGATCATATAATAAGATTATGTTAAGCTTTGTAAGATATTGTCAAACTGTCTTCCAAAGTGGTTATACCAGTTTTTATTCTCACCAGCAACGAATGAGAATTCTATTTGCTCCATATCTTTCCCAGCAATCGTTATTATCAGTTTTTATGATTTAAGCCATTCTACTGGCTTGCTGTCCTTCGCTGGGTGTTTTACATTTATTTTCGCCCATTCTGTTGTTTGTCTTTCCATCCTCTTAAGTCTGTCCCAGAGCAAAAGTTCTATTTTTAATAAAGTTTAGTTTATCAGTCTTTTCTTTGGCGGATCATACTTTTGGTATTGTATTTAAAAACTTACCATCAAACCCAACTCAATCTACATTTTATCCAAGTCTCCATTTTTCAAGAATTATACGCTCCTTTTTTTAGATGGCAAAATTGCGAGGTGAAAAATAACCAGGCCAAGGTCATAGAACCTGAATTTCAACTCTGTCTGACCCCCAAACCCTATGTTCTCAGCATTTTTTTTTTTAATTTTTTAGAACTATGTCATTTGGTGTGAAGATTAAATGAGATAATGCATGGAAAGTACTCTGGGCATGTCGAGTGCAATCTTTCTATTATTATTGTTTTGGTTTTGCTGTTATTAATATTCCTCTTAGGCATGCTTACTATCTCAGGTTTTGATTTCAGTTTTAACCACACTAATTCAGAGTGAAACCTCCCTGGCATACTGGACTAAAGATGTGGCACTGAATATAAAGTAGTTTTATGGAGCTTTATATTGATATGATTAAATAGTGCAGAAATCGGAGTGCCCTTCATTTCACAGATCAGCAATGATATATGGAACATCTAAGCAAAACTATAACTTTCTCCCTTCTTAAGACACTTGAGCTAAGATCGTTGAGAAGTCCCCACTTGCTCTTTGGGGTCTCTTTTTCCTTACCACCTTCAAAAGAAAACATTTGGCATTTATTATTTAAAAGGCAGGTGCAACGGATTCTCTTATGAATGCAGTAAATCACCAAAGATGGCCTGTGTATGAGGAGCCTGGGAACATCCTGCAAGGCACTGTAAGGACAAACTGAAGCTGCTGCTGGCAATTTAAAACATTTTTTGATCTCTTGCTGTGTGTTAGACACAGCAACAAGAATTTAACACATATTACATTACTTAACCTCAGTTATTTTTACTATAATTAAAGGAAGCAGAGGCCCAGAGATATTATCTTAATTGCATAGGGTCACACAGTGAGGAAGAATGACCTAAGGATTTGAGTTCTGGTCCCACTGAACCCAGAGCCTTTGCTCCGAAGCACACAGCTCTTCTACCCAATAGAAATTGTGTGGTTAAAAGGCTAGAGCTTCATCATGCCAATTTCTTGTAAAGGAAAAGACCTCAAAGCACCGAAGGCATTGGGTGGGAAAATTTTGGAAGACTAACCCAAAAGTTGTACTTACGCCATGTGGCCAGGAGAGTGACAAAGCATCACGGTTTCTATTCATAGAGTTTGATTCTTATTCAGTTTAGTAACTAAGCTATATTGCTCCCAGTATGTTTGACTGTATTCTACAAATGACTAAAAGGAATGAGAAGGACAGACAGAAGCATCTGGACCATGCTGAATGTTGAGTTGTCGATGTATGCTAAGGAAAGGACTGATAGCCTGACAGATCTGTTCTAACAAGCTAATCCAAGAAATCAATGCTAATATGTTTGAATAGGAGAGTCAGAATCAACTGAGAAACAGCTTCAGTCCATCCCAAAGGAGTAGCACAGTAGACACATACATACACAGCTGATGATGGTAACAACAGATCTACATTGAAGTTAACTCTTTTTTATATGTCATATGTTTTCTGTATAATAATACCCATCTGAGGTAAGGATGGACAAATGTCAAATACTTTTTTATTAAAGTCAAGGTTGAATTGATTCAATTATGGAAGAATGTGCTAACGGCTCTTCTAGATTTAAGCAAAACTTTCTGGATGGCTCTGCTGGTCTCAAACATTTGCCATGGGTATAATTCTTACACTGGAGGTTATTATGCAGAAAGATGTGGTATATGACTTTTCATAATTTACTGATCAAATAACCCTGAACATGTAAGTTGGGCATCGCCTTCGCTGGGTGTGAGATTGATAGAATCTCAGGATTAATTTCCCCTAAGATTTAATATCTCCCATACATCCAATATCCTCCCCTGCCTCACCCTGTAGGGAGCTTGGAGGTAGAAGAAGGGAGAGTAAAGGGAAAGTATCACTTTTGGTAAGGACACCCTGATTTCCTTCTGGAATATTATTCCTCAGAACTACATAGTATCAAGCCACATTAATGAGCTCTCAAGATTTTTACTGTTAAGGAGAATGATGCAGAAAGAAAAACAGTAAAAAGTGGTGGAGTCCATTCATTCCAGAAATGACAACGTGAAGAAATTGTGAACTAGATCCTACATCTTAAATCATGGCCAGGTACTGATTTCTGTGTGTGTGTATGTTTCCTAAAAGATGTTTTTCCAACATTCCCTTCAATTTTCCAAGTCCCCTGGTAGTCATCCAGTAAATTCATTTTCTACTTATATTAGCTGGATTTGCCTTTTTTCAATTAACTGACAATAAAGTATTATAACTGATCATACCATCTAAAAGAATCAGGTACCAATGTACCTATTGAAGTGCAAAGAAACTGGTAACCTCACTAGGTTTATGTTCTATTGTTTCTCTGCCTAAAATGTCTTTTGTACAAATACCACCCTTAGAAAGTTATGTTTGGGGGCGCCTGGGTGGCACAGCGGTTAAGCGTCTGCCTTCGGCTCAGGGCGTGATCCCGGCGTTATGGGATCGAGCCCCACATCAGGCTCTTCCACTATGAGCCTGCTTCTTCCTCTCCCACTCCCCCTGCTTGTGTTCCCTCTCTCGCTGGCTGTCTCTATCTCTGTTGAATAAATAAATAAAATCTTTAAAAAAAAAAAAAAAAAAAAAAAGAAAGTTATGTTTGTTCAACGCTAAGGTAATTGAGAGAGAATGTGGAATAGGCTAAGAGCTTCTAAAGATGACAGCTCCCCCTGTGGCTGGAATGGTGTGCTGCAAGCCCATCTAGCAGCTCCATGTTTACTTCAGCCACAGGGCTGGGCGTGCACATGCAGAACCAATGAAAGAAAACAAAAAGAAGAACAAAAGTAACAGCAGGTGGGATGGACCATCCATTTTCTACCCAGTGCCAAGAGTGGTCAAACCAAAACATAAAGAAGATCACCTTGCTTCTCTACTAAAATTTGTCAATGGCTCAATGGCTGCCATTGCATTTAGAAGTGACCCACAAGGCTCATGTGACTTGGCTTTTTTCGTTTTTTTCCTCCCCAATCTCATCTCCTGTCGCTCTCCTCCCCACTCACTGTGCTTTAACTACACTGATCTTTTTTTTTAGTTCCTTAACAGGCCAAATTCTTTCCCTAATGGCTTCTGCCTTCGCTCTTTCCTTGGACTTGTTCCCCCACCCCTCACAGTTCCCTATCTTTACATCACAGGTTCCTTAATCATGCTTTTTTGGTCTTGGATTGAATGTTCTCTCTTCATCTGTGGCTACCCTATCCTATATAACCACCACTCTCCAGTTATTTCCTATTTCAGTGCTCATTCATTTTCATTACAAAGCTATTTACTTGTTTAGGGTCTGTCCCGCCTAGGCTATAAGCTCCATGATGGCTGGCATTTTGCCTACCTCAATCTCCACGGTATCCTTGGTGCCCAGAACAGTGACTGGCAAATACTAATATGGAAGTAATTATTTTTAAATACTGAGATTCAGACAGATTCAGAGATAAGCATCATGAAATTAAGGCATTAGTCAATATGCTCAGAATCCATTCTCTTTGTCACATCTTTCAAGGCAGGAAAAATACTTGGTAGTTGAGACTAGCATACAGAAAATAAACTTTGTAAGCAAAAATTATGTGATATACCTATATCTAATAGTTACATTCCAAGATGGCCACATTGATTCCACATTGATTCTTACCACCTGATTCATGCTCTTGTTAAGTCCTCTCATTGAGTCAATCTAACCGGCACAACCAGTAAAATATTGCAGAAATGGTGGTGTATGATTTCCAAGGCTACGTTATAAAATCTAAAGCTATGAGTGCTTTGCTGTCCCTTGTGCCCTGTGCCTTGAGGGAAGCTAGCGGCCATGTTGTGGAAACACTCCAGCAGCCCCATGGAGAGAGCCAAGTGGTAAGGAACTAAGACCTTCTTCAAATAGCCAGCATCAACTTGCTGGTTGGGTGTGTGGGTTATTTCAGCATGGGATCCACCATCAAGCCTTCAGATGACTGCAGCCCTACACACTATTTTGTTTACAACTTCATGAGACACCCTGAACTAGAAATCCCTAATTCAGTTCTGGATTTCTAACCCACAGAAATGGTGAAATAATTAATGTTCGCTGTTGCTTTAGCATCTAAGTTTCAGGGTGATTTGTTAGGCAGCAATAGCTAACTAATATACTATCTCAGGGTCTGGAACAAAAAAAATACTACAAAAATGGTAACTAACGGCAGCTAGTAGCAGCAACAGCAGGTTAGCTACCTGAATGGGATTAGAGAAGAATAGATGCATGTGCATGGAGAGGGAGTCGTGGGTATTTATTGTCCTGCTGAGCCCTGGGGAGCTGTGCCATGACGCACTGGGCATCAAAAGTGGCTTTCTTCATTGTGCCAGGCCAAAGGGTAGATACAGTTGACACATTAGAACAATGAAAGAAAACAAAAAGAAGTGAAAGTGAAGACATTAGTCAGCACGCAAAGCTGATCACAAAAGGGCCTAATTAATGTGTGTGAATGCCGATGATCTTGCTGATAATACCTGGACTCTCGGGATGGTCCCCTGAGTTGTCATCTATATAGATCACCTTTCATTTTAGAGGAAAGACCCTAAAAATGAAGACCCGTGACAAGCCTAGTTTTCCTGACTAGAGTCAAGATACTTGTGACAAAGCCTTCTAAGTTAGTTTCAATTTCTTCAGGTTCTGATAATGGAATCACACTTCTAAGGTAAAACAAAGGGAAGGTGTTAAATAATAGACAATTCTTCCAAAATAGGACTTGGTGGTAATAGGAGAGATAGTTACATTTTTTTTTTCTCCCTTTCTTTTTCTCTCAAATGCAAGGTCTTTACAGACCCAGGGCAGCAAATGAAAAACAAAATAGATCTTTGTGATGAACTTTGGTGCTTTCAAATCATCTTTAAGTCAATACTTCAGGAAAAAATTAAAACTGATGTATATGGGCTTAAAAGACAGGCACAGAATTTCTGTTACTAGAGGTTTCATATTCGTTAATTTGGACTGTGTATTCTTGAATTTCAGTCTGAGACAATAAATTAGATATAAATTGTATTGGAGCTTATACTTTTGCTCTTAGTTGTGTCTGTATTATGAAACAAAAATACTCAGTTCTCCAACACCACAAACATGAACAACAAAGACAAAAAGGTCTTTGGGATATTGCAGTTTTAATGATACAATGAAAATATTTCAACAATTGCAGAAACAAAACATACTACTGCAGTTCTGAATCAATGTGTGAACACACTGGAAGCCAGAAACTCAGGGGCTGAGATGGCAGAGAACAGATAATACCGCATGCAGGAGATGGCAAATAAACCGGTTAAGAAGCAAGAAGGGACAGTGACAAAATGATGTGTTATCCCCTTAACTTAATTGTCTATGAGAATCGCAGCATTTCTGTGTTGCTTTTCCTTTGCTATGAAACTACATTATCTAGTTTTTGTGTAACAGTCTTGGAAATCACCGCTATGTGATGGAATATTCTGGATGGAGGGCTAAGCATGTTTCAGGCTGTATTCATTTTCTCTTGCTGCGTAACACATCACCACAAACACAGGGGTTTAAAACACTGTATCATCTCGCTGCTTCTGTGTGTCAGGAGGCTGGAACATTTCAGCTGGGTCCTCCACTCAGGGTCTCTCACAGCTGAAATCAAGGTACTGGCTCTCTATGCCCTCATTTGGAAGCTTGACTAGGCAAAGATCTGTTGCAAAGCACCCTCAAGTTTCTGATGGGACTCATTTCCTTACAGCTGTATGTCTGAGGTCTCCCCCTTTTTTCCCTACATGCTGGTAGAGGACCTCAGCCCCCGGAGGTCACTCTCAGGCCCTATCCATTAAACGGCATAAAAAGTAGGAGGTGTCCCTGCAGCTTTGAATTTTTCTGATTTTTCTGTCTCTGACCGTTCCACCCTCTTTTAAAGGGTCACCCAATGAGATAAGTTTTAGTCATATTCAAGAGCAGGAGTTTCTTCAGGTCATGCACACCGGGGAGTGGGGATCTTGGGAGCCATCTTTCAACTATGGTTGCCACAAAGGCAGACAGGTTGGAGGGCATTGTGCACAGAAGGGCAGCACAGGTATATAGGCTTGTACCTGAAACCAGGAGAGCTGCCTTGCTTCTTTTTTCTTATAGGGAGATGAGCTTCCCGGGACACTGAAAGTTAGGGGTTATGATATTGTTCAGGGAGAACAGACACAGCTTTATTCTCAAAATAAGAATGTGGCCTTTCTGTGGCTGAGCTCAGTTCAAGAGGCAGCCATTCCCTAAATGAAAGGATCCAAATTAAGTGAGTAGGTTCTCCTGATCTGTGACTTAAGAGTCACGAAAGGCAGGATGCAGAAAGGATTCAGCTCTTCCCTCAAATCTGGCAGGACCCCACCTGCACAGAAACGTGTTCCCTCAGACTGTGGACCCAGAAAGGACACGGGGCCAAGAGGAAAACGGTGCCCAGACATATTGTCTTGATTCTGCTTGCTATTACCACCTTGCTGGTTACACCATTGAGCCAATCAACATGGTGTGCTCTAATGTTTCCAATACATGATGGGCTCTACTGAGGCTACCGGTGACTGAAGTAAAATGACTAGGTTGTACTGGTGCACAGGTCCAGACAGATAGAAGGGATAGCTCCCAAGCTTCATATCTTCTGCACAGCAGTGACTGGCAAGTTGTATCTTACCATGGAAAATATTTTAAGATAAAAAAAATGATAATAATTCCATCTTTTCTTTTCTCATACAGCTAAAAATAAAAATGGGCGGAGTTTATATTAAAGTGAGTATGAAGTCTACTGTTATTCCATTGCTACCTGGAGAGAGTACCTTTCCAAGTGCTACAATTGTAGAATGTGATGGGTGATAAAATGAAGTGTTGCTATTTACTAGCTGTATGACTCTAAATAAGCACCTTTTTTCTCTTAATCTCCTCTTCTATACAATGCGACTACTAAGAGTGCCTAACTCAAGAGCTGTGGTCATCGAATGAGATATGCATTATGCCTGGCATACAGTAAGAGATTCCTAATCACTACTACTGCTGCTAGTGCTAGTCCCATCAGAAGAAAATTTCATATGGAATTGTTATTGTTATAAAACTATGACAACCAATCGCTTATGGGTTCCCAATTGGTAGTTCTTAAAGCTTAGTGTGTATCAGAATCACACTGATTCTGATGGCTCGACTACATACAGACTGCTGCTATTCCACAGTTCTGCATTCAGCAAGTCTAGGGTGGGGCCCTGAGAATTAGCATGACATGCTCATGACCATGGTCTGCTCTATGGAGTTTGCTATTTCAGAAAGGCAATAAGAAAAAAAGGCAATCCGAGTGGTAGTGACATTCTACTGCATAGATAGCCCTGTAACATGTGAACATATTTTTTATTCTTATGAGTTTATTTGCTGGTTTATAGAAAAAGAACCGGTTTTAAGTAACCGCGACATTTTAATATTTATTTTGGAAAACACAAAGAAATCATAATGTGTAGGATCTTGGACCCCTGCTTGAAGAATAGGAAAGTTTCAGACTATATTAAATTTATGGATCTTGATTACCAGGAAGTCACCCCATAGTGTTCACTAGTAGGCAGTATCCTCACTTTTTGCTAAGATGGGGCTGAAAAATACCTGTTTTCTAAAAACTGTCATGCAGGTTGGTAACAATTAGGGTAGTCCTTGTCATGCACCTTAGTATTAACCTTGACCATAAACCTTTATTACATACTATGTACACAAAATTTATGGATTTTGTTGATGTTAAACTAGAATTGGTGTAGCCCAAGTTGGTCCAATGAGATACAACGCCAGCATTGTGTTTGGAACCACTTGAAAAAGAAGTAGTTTTCTTGGGCTCAAGGTAATTAAGGTGAAAGGATGTGAATCAGGAACTGGGGCCGGACAGGGGGGCTGGAAGGTAGCTCTCTTGTCTTCACACAGAAAGACCTTGCCAGACAACAAGACCAACTCAGAGGACAGCAGAGCTTAGAAATTGGAGCATGATTAATGGTGATGTTGAATAATTGGATCCAACTGTTCCTGAAGATATATATATTTTTTCATATATATGAATCAATAAATCTTTTTCTTTTCTTTCTTTTTTTTTGCTTAAGCCAATTTAAGCTGATTTTTCGATCTAAGACTGAAAGAGCCCTGAATAATGTCATTTGGAAATTGTTGTATTTTTATAAAACATGAGTACCTTATTATCAACACATATTTTATAGCATTTCATGACAAATCAGAGACATAGTAAAGAGAAGAAAAATTAACATTTATTTTATGTTAAGGCTGTCAACCAGCTATTATCTGTCATTGGTTGTCATATCACTTTTTTTTCCAAGAAAATATCATATTCTTTATGGTGACAGAGAAGTAAATTCAAGTCAGCCATTATCCTACTTTAACACACAGCGTATCTCTTTCTTACCTCATCATGTTAGACATAGTTTAAACCCTACTCCAAATTTCTTTACCACTCAACAAAGATGGCTGGTTCGTTATGTCTACATCTGCAGTTTTAAATTAAAACACAGAACAAAGAATGAAAACATGTAAAATCACTCCAATCTCCAGGTGGCATGTGGAATGAAAAGGAAATTTGAAGCCATGCCCTTCATCATATGGCTGCTGTGTGAGGACGACCACTTCTCACTTCCCCTGTGAAGGATTCCAGAGCATTTTAACCACGGAATGTTTTACAGGTTTCCAGAAAGCTCAATTTAAATGAAGAGAAAATCTGAACAATACCTAATTTTTCCCCTTTCTCCAGGTTAGTATTTTGCTACCTAGTATTTTCTTATTCATGTTAGCGGGACAAATTCTAGGAATAATTGCCGTTTTTTTTCTTCATACATGCTTAGGTAAACAGTAATTTTATTTTTTCTGGGGCACAGCTTGTAATAATTTGTATTTCACTTATAATCTGTTCCTTTGGAAATTCACATCAATTACCAACAAATATAGTGGTTTGAAGAAAAGATTATCGAGGGACCCTTTCCAGTCTCCATGACTCTAATGCCAGGCTAAGTTCACCCTTGCCTGATGAGAGCAATGTAAACTACCAGTTACTGATGGAACTACCTAGCACGTATGCTTTAAATACCCACTTCTTACAGAGTTAGCAAGTGAGACTCAGAGCTAAGGTGCCTTGCCCGGAGTCACAGAGCCCTGATGGACTCCCAGCCCGATATTCTTTTCCATTTCCTATACTCCTTCACTGTCATTCACCTCTTCACAAGTATAGACTATCGCAGAGGGTACTAGCTGTGTGAAAAGGGGCTGTGAAATGAACGCAGCCAGAGCCCCGATCCTTGCAATGATTTCCATTGGGTTTATCGACTAAGGGTTCCAGCTCATCAAGTACAAACCCTTGTTATTGGACTGATTTTAATCATCTCAGGAAGAGGGTGATGTCTAAAACTCACCCGTATCTTACAGAATAAGTTCAAAGAAATCCTCTGTCACATAATCCTTGTACTGCAGTGTTATCAAGTCATGGTTCATTTTCTCGGGCTTACCCAAGTTATGGAATCCCCACACGTGACATACGAGGTCAGTTTTATCCCGTATGTGGAAATTCAATTGACCAATGTACTTTATAATTCTGTAATAGGATATGATTTACTAAATGGGAATACTTATGTTTGAAGTGAAGGGGAAAAAAGGAAGTGGGTTTATAGGGCATCTGGGAGCCCAAATGATACAGTGGAAACAGGCTCTCAACCAGGAAACTGTAGATCTTAGTTATCTCACGGATTAGTCATTAACTCACTGGATGACCTTGAGCAAATCACTTCAGCCTGACCATTTCAGCTTGCTCAGAAGGGAGCTGGAAAAGTTCACCACTGAAATCAAACTCTATACAGAGAGCTTGTTAAGGGAATGTAGTGGACATCTGGACATCTATCTTGTCCTGCCCTGTGCTTGTTGCTTTTACTTTGTCCTTCTGTCTGGGATCTACCTCTTTTTTACTTCATGGTAGTCCCAGAGGCTGCCAGTCCCAATTACATATTCCCTGCCCCAGTGATGGCACAGGATTCAAGCTCATCTGTCAGAGTGTCTCTCTTCCTGTAGACCCAAGTACTGGTACAGAAATGAGCAATATCATGAAAGAGAGATAACCAGAGTCACTTTTGGAATTCATATGGATGTAGAGGATGGAGAAATGGACTGATTTTTCTGGGATTGCTACTTGTAATGCCTGGTGAAACTGGGCCTTCCTGTGACCTTCGATACAAGGTGAAGAGACACTGTATAAGAATTAAGGCAACCCAGAGGAAAGTAGAGATAAAAAAATATAGAAAGAGAGACAGGATCCAGGTTTTATCTTTAGGACCTCTGGATCCAGCCATACCTGAGGGCATATTTACTTTCCTGGACTTCCCAAAACATAATCCAATAAGCTCCCTTTCTTCATTTAAGATAATTTGAATAGCTCCTGATTGAATTTTGATTAGTATCTCCAGAAATCATGTTATTTAATCTCCAGAACTGAATACTATACTGCAATTAAGTAGATACTCATTAATTATGTGTTGATAAATTGAATATATGTTACGAATGGTTCTAGGAAATGTATGTCCAATATTTAAGTCTACATTGTTGGGAAACATGAGGATTTTTAAAGACTAATCACCATTCATTCATTCCATGAATATTTATTGGATAACTTTTACATGCTAAGCCCTGAGGATGCAGTACTGAACGAAAGAGACAAAAATTCCTGCACCCACTGAGCTAACATCCTAGCAAAACTTGAGTTACATTATATTTAATTACATGTAATTCAAGTTTTGGGAACATTCAATCCACTATATTCAGGAACAATTAAGCCCAGCATACAAAATAACAATATATAACTTCCAGATCTTAGTTCTCCAAATACTTTTCTTTCACCAGTGCATTTGGAACCTAGTGTACCATCAAAGCCTGAAGGTACAATATTTGTTAAGTTTTTAAACAAGAGCTCTTGCTTGCTGTTTTGACAAAGATATATTTATGCCTTGTCTGATTGCACATTTTTGTAAAATAATTTTAAGTAGTCCCTGTCAACTGAAGTTAGATTTAATACAACCATGCTGCCAGCAATTATTTTTAAAAAGGCACTGACATTTCCTTCTTTATAATTAGATGTTGCCACTGATATGGAGAATAAAGTCACCATGGTCCTGAATTTCGATTGTTGCCTGATGCAATGCTCATTGCATTCCCTCAACCTCAAAGGAGCTGGTCCTTCTGATCGAACTGTCATAGAACGTACTAGGTAAAAGTCAGGTAATTCCAAAAATACACCTGATCTGATGAAAGCATATAATCCATACCATACTCACTTAGTCCTCCTAAATTTTACCATTGTATTGTTAAGAAAAGCAATGCAGTATGCTACAGGAAACATTTCAGCAGAGCATAAATGTTCTATTTATGGGCTACGGTATTTTTCATGCACTTTGCTGGCAAATCATTCTAAATAAACCAGAGTGTTGGCAATACCTAACATAGTAAATTATCACACATTTTCTTCAGTTGATGACTATATATACTCACCAATTACTGCTGGGGTATAAAGCTTGATTCTAGGCCTTGCAGAAAAAAGAGAGAAGCAACACATGTTGAATCTGTGATAGGATATCTGATATATTGGGCATTCCCTCTGCTTTCTTGTCTCACGGTTCTTTCTGCACTTACTCCTAGTGATGAAATACCTCTTTCTTCTCTGAAATCCATTCCACGCAGCTGGCTGGAGTTCTCTCTAACTCCCCCAGCTAGAGATTGGGTCCTATGGTTAACTCTGATCAAATGATCCAACCCGTGTGGCCAGAGTGATTGGTTCAGTTGCTGGTAAATGACCCAAACTGAAGCAATTAAAGTTCTTCTTTAAAGAAAGTACAGGGCGTGATTACTCAGCAGGGATCGATGGTGGCTGTCTTGCCCACCAGGTTGAGAAAGCCCATTCATGAGATGGACAGAGACATGGAGTGCTGAAAACAGCAGGTGTGACACCTGGTTCCAATCATATAGGAAATGTAACATAGGAAAGCAGAACTAGGAGGAAGAATGAAAGACAGAAATTTCACCACATCATTTTTGCTCCCCATATGCAACTACACTCTGGATCTTTGAAAATATTTGAGGTGATAAACCTCCCTTTGCTTTTTCCTTAAGTTAACACCAACTGCATTTCCTCAGCTAAAATAACAGGGATGGTACATGGGGAAACCGACGTGTCAGTACAAATACAGATCCATAGAGGTATCATCCAAACTGACTGATTCATACATTTACTATCAGCAGGTTTCATTCACCCTTTCAAATACATTCCAAGCACCTACCATGTTCCAGGTACTTGGGAGAATAAAGATAAGTAAGATCCAAGCCCTTCAGAAGTTCATGGTCGAGAGAGAAAGGCAAACATACCAAAAAGCTACCCCAGTGAGACGTGATGACAGCTTTAATTGCAGTGTGAGAACTGAGGGTCTGATGAGAGTATTCTTGGAGGCTGAGGCAATTAGGGAATGGTTCCAGGAGAAATGGAGTGCAGAACAATGAACTAAAGGTACCCACTGATAGGAGGAATGCATTACCATTTTACCCCTTTTGAGAGCATAGGGAGAAGTATTAAGTTATGAGGAACAGAGCAACCTCTGGGCCTGGTGAGAACTGTTTACACACAAGTGAGAAGGTCAGAACCAGGTCCCTGCTTCTAAACTGGCTTCCCTTGCCCTTGTTGGAGAATCATCCCCCCCCCCACCTCAGCTGTTTGATGTATAACTCACCTTCTAAGAACCATGATATTTCTGAAATCCTATGTATTTCCGGTGCTATTTGAACCATAGGAAGACAGAAAAATACATATTTTTTAATCATTGAGTGGCAGAGTGACTTGGGTGCAAGACTTTTTCATAGCAGTAGAGCCCATCCGTAAGCATTTATTGAGCATCTACTACTTCCCAGGGTCAGTGCTAAGAGCTAAAGGGAACCACAAAACACAAAAGATATTGACCTGTGGGGGGAGACACAGGGGAAAAAATAATCGAGTGTTATATGGTAATGACCTCAATGCAAAGTAGAAATCTGTATGGCCTGATACAGTCAAGCACAACATGATCCTTCTGGGCATGGCTTGGAGCAAGATTTGACAATACTTGGCAATACTCACATCCGGGATCAGATAATCTCTTGCTGTGCGAGCTGTCTTGTACATCAAGGGTGCTGTACAGCATCTCTGGCCTCTCGCCACAAGAGCCAGTAGCATCCTCAGTTATGACAACTAACAATGCCTCCAGCTGTCAAATCTTCCTTGGGGGGGAGGGGTGGCAGCAAATCACCTCTGGTTGAGAACTACTGGTCTCGAGGTACTAATATTTAAAGATGGAAAGATCATATGTGGAATTCCAGCTAAGAAATAGTCATAAGCATCTCTACATAAGAAATTCTCAAACTCTATTTAACTAAAATGTTAACAAGCCCAGATGTTTGTAGCAGTGTACTGAAACTAGAGGAGTAAATAAGAGTAAGAAGCCTATGTCATATCCTCCCAGGGCATAAACTTTCCCCTTGAGGATTTAGAAGGAAATTAAGCAATTTAGGTTGTAATTCAGAGCACCCATATTTATATCTAAGCAAATGCACATAAATTACAGGGCAAACCCAATTTTAGTAGAAGCTCGAAAGAACATTTCCAAATGCTGTGGGCTATTTCAGGCTATAGTCCCAATCCAACCCCTTCAAACACACCCTCGTCCTCCTCTGCCATCAAGAGAACATTGGAAAAGCACACGAGGACCCAGACATAGATTAGAATACAGGGAACACATGTACTTTGAACAGGATTATAGGAAATGAAATTATAGTGGCTGGACTCAAAGAGTGACTATTGCAGAGAAATCTAGGAGAAGGAAATTACCATTATTGATGATGATGACGGCGACAAAGCCACACCTGTAATGAATACTTGATATATGCAAGTCTTTGTATTAGGCACTTACATTTAAGGCCTCACACCCTGTGGGACAGCTACTGTTGCCACTATCATTTTAAAGCAGAGAAAATGAAGTTTCCATACGCTGAAGTACTTTGCCCCTGGTTGCATAACTATCATATTAGTTTCCTGCGGCTGCCATAATGAATAACCATAGACTGGGTGACTTAACACATTTATTCTCTCATAGTTCTGGAAGCTAGAAGTCTGAATCAAGTTGTTGGCAGGCCCATGGTCCCTCCAAAGGCTCTAGGGAGGAATCCTTTATTGCCTCTTTCTAGTTTCTAGTGCTTGCCAACAATCCTTGTCATCCCTTGGCTTGTAGCTCCATCCCTCCAAGGTCTGCCTCCATCTTTACATGGCCTTCTTCCGTGTGTGTGTGTGTGTGTGTGTGTGTGTGTGTGTGTGTGTGACTCCAAATTGTCTTCTCCTTTTAACGATACCCTTTAGTCAATGGATTTAGGAGCCACCTCTAATCCAGTATGACCTCATCTTAATTTGACTTCATCTGCAAAGACTGTTTCCTAACAAAATCTCACTCACAGATACTGTGGGTTAGGACTTCAATGTATCTTTTGGGAGGACAGAATTTAACCCACTACAGCAGTAAAAGGACAAAAGGAGGTCTCCCACTTAGGACCCATCTCCATCCTCCACCTAACCTATAAGCTCTATTATTTAACAATCATTTATTTATTAAGAAACACTAACTATGTGCTAGATAATCTAGGTGTGTTCTAAGTATTCATTCTGTTAATTCTCCTAGCAGCCCTGACACCCATGTGCTATTATTACCCCACTGTACATAAAAGGCATCTGAGGCACAGAGAGTGACAAATCCTAACTAAGGTCTCCCAAGTCTGGCTCTTACCCACTCTGCCATCCTGACTTCCCCATTTGCACAGTGAATTGTAAATCACAATCGAAACCTCTGGGACATAACTGGAGGTCACTGCAGGTAAATAATATTTCTGCAAAATGTCATAAAAGAGCGTCTAGGTACATGGGATACATGGCTGACCCACAACACAACTTATCCATTCTGTGTTTTAAAGCGCATTTAAGGCATTTACTTTTTTCCCTGGTATTTTATGTGTTGAATTTTTTTTATATAATCACAATTGTCCTTTTTATACATAACAAAAATAGTAACATCATTTAATATCTAGTCCATATTCAAATGTCCCAACTGTCCAAAAAAGATCCTTTTATTAAGTAGCTTCACCCAAATATATATTAAGTTCCACTCACTGTACTTAGTTGTTGTCTTTTAAATCTCTTTTTAAAAAGTCTCTTTGAAACCAAAAAGTCTCTGTACACTTTTTTGGTTTTTTTTTGTTTTTTATAATAATTTTTTATTATATTATGTTAGTCACCATACACTACATCCCTAGTTTTTGATGTAAATTTCCATGATTCATTACTTACGTATAACACCCAGTGCTCCATGCAATACGTGCCCTCCTTACTACCCATCACCGGCCTATCCCATTCCCCTACTCCCCTCCTCTCTGAGGCCCTCAGTTTGTTTCCCAGAGTCTATAGTCTCTCATGGATTAAGAAGATGTGGTCCATGTACACAATGGAACCATTTTTTTAAATGCAGTTAGCCTGTAAGATGACTCTTAGTCCTGACCACTTTGTTACCATTTTTAAAAGCAGCATCACTTTGTTAAAGAGAACTTGGAAACTAAATGTATCGAGTACTATCAGAGTCTACCCATGTTTTCCCATTCAAAAACAGTACTCTTGACTTATTCTGTTTTATTACTTTGTTTTTATTACTTTATTACTTCTAACTCAACCTCAATCCTGGTAAAAAAAGAAATTAGCTGTATTAGCTAAAAATGACAAGCTTGTTTTTTGATACAGGCTCCTGATGTATCATTTCTGGAAATGATTCCTTTCTAGTTTTACAATTTCTAACTGATTTACTGCCTACAACTATTCTTTATCCCTGAAGAATACCTTAAGTGGATATTATGTGGCAAAAAAAACCCCCCAAAACAACTGCTTAATCATATGATTTAATTTTCTTTGAGTACAATGTATCTTTGATAACGGTAGCACAGGATTTACTATTTAATCAACTGACATCAAGTCCGCTATTAGTGTATCTGTAGAGATAATTCTCTAGTTGTTTTTTTTTTTTTCATAGTGGTTGAAGAGTTCCAATTTGTATAATGGCATAGTCTAAGTGGAAAAAGCAAAGGTGACTCCCATTTAATGATACTTTAGCCACCAAGGTAGACTGGATTATTATTCCCAGTGTCTCACTTTCTCCCTGTGATAGAATTGTACATGCCCTTTGTCATGTAACCTGGTAGTGAGTCCCCTTATTGGAGGCAGAGTATGCATCTCTATCTTACTGACTTTGAGCTTGACCATTTCACTTGTTTTGCAGTGGGCAGAAATGATAGTATTTCAATTCTAAGCCTTGGGTTTAAGAGGCATTGCAAGATTCCACCAGTTGGCTTGAGCTTTAGCCCTTCGCCACAGGAAGAACATACCCCGGAGAGGTAACAATCTTTCCCGAGTCTCAGCATGAATACACACAAAGCCAAAGTGAACCTGACACAAAGCCTGAAATACAGCCTATCACAACCAAATTCATCCTAGCCCAACTGAATCATAATGAAAGGTACACCCATGAACCTATAAATAAATATTTACAGTCATAAGAAACTGGGATTCAAAGGGTTGCTTATTTCACAGTGTTAGAAGGGAAAGCTGGCTAACACAGCTACCATATACAACAGATACAGAGAAGATCTATTCCCTTTTTTACAACCCAACTCTAAAGCCTAGGTAACCCGAGAAACTTGGGAAAAACAGAATTTCTGTAAATAAAATCCTATTTTCCTAGTGACTCACATAATCACTTTAGAGATCTTTTTGCCTGGGAGAAAATGTTGTCTTCAAAATAATAATGAAAGCCACACTCTCAAGAATGCAGCAGACTCAACAAATAACACTCTGCCAAAGTCCCTGTCCTTGACAGTGCAAGAAACTATTGGCTACCACTTCGTGCTGAGGGAAGAAGTCTCATCGGAAGAAGACATAGTTTGTTTTTTTGTTTTGTTTGTTTTCTTGCTGTTTGGTTAAGTTTCAAAGGTAACAGTTTGGGACAAGTTTTCTTTCCTTAATTCTATTTAACTTGCTGTTGCCTTTCTTGACATTTTTGTTGAAAATGTTGAAGCTAAGACACAATGGTTTTCTTTCTCTTTAACTTGACATCTTAAAAAAAACACACTTTTTTTAATACAAAAGTAATCTATATTTGAATGATAGGGTATCTAAAATAAAAATAAGGTATCTCTCTCCTGGCAGATCCCACTCCCCAAGCACCATAGTTAATAGTGTGATATATAGAGTTAAGTCTTCTCCAAATCCTCTGTTATCCTGACATATACTAATGTTTATTTTTTATTTAGGAGCAAGAGATAGGTCCTGTGTCTGACTCCTCATACTTAAAACACTTCAATGTCTTCTCATTCCCCACAGGATAAAGCTCAGCATCTTTAATGAGGCTTAAGAAGCCCTGAATGGTTTGTCCCCACCTACCATTTCATCCCAAAGATACTTTCTACCATATTTTGTACTATTTGCTTTTCAGCCATCCTGGACCCCTCTGGGTCCCTCTACACTCTGTTCCCTCTGTTCAACTATATCCCAGGTCCCTCTGTCTCTGAGTGAACTCCTTGTCAAGCGTCGGGTCTCAGATGATCCACCGTGCCCTCCAGAACATCTTGTATTTCCTTAGACTAGATAAAGCCCCCAGCAAAGGAGGCTCTTTGCTTCCCTGCTAAAATCCTCATTATAATTTTAATAACATTTATTATTTTCCAGCTTTTATCAAAGTATAATTGGGAAATAAAACTATAATATATTTAAAATATACAATAGGATGATTCTATATATGTGTACCTTGTAAAATGATTCCCACAATCAAGCTATTTGATGCATCCATCACCTACAAAGTTACTTTTCTTTTTCTTTTGGTAAGAATGCTTTACATAGACTGTTTTGGCAAATTTCAAGTATACAATACAGTATTATTAATGCTAGTCATTGTGCGATATATTAGGTCTTCAGAAATTACTCATCTTATAACTAAAAGACATGTTTACTTTTTAAAAAAGATTTTATTTATTTATTTGACAGAGACAGAGACAGCAAGAGAGGGAACACAAGCATGGGGAATGGGAGAGGCAGAAGCAGGCTCCCTGCTGGGCAGGGAACACTCCAATGTGGGGCTTGATCCCAGGACTCTGAGATCAGGACCTGAGCTGAAGGCAGATGCTTAACGACTGAGCCACCCAGGCACCCCAGACATTTGTTTACTTTTAATTGTAGTGATTAATGAGAAAAGCAGCTTTGTTGCTTATTCTCTTAAAGCCCCTGCATAGGGCACGTACTAGTCACTCAATAAATAGTTGTTGGGCTAGAATGACAATTCTCATAGCTCAGAAAACAAATACTTTGGAATTAAAGCTAATGGTATATTTATGCAGGGCCTTGGGAACAAAAGGGAGACCAAAGCAAAGGAGAGAAACCAAGAACATGGAAGGAAACCTTACAATGACAATTCACCTAGTGGTTGAATCAAGAGGAAGCAAGTAATTCATTCGATGGCTATTATGACTGGGGAGATTACTCCAATAGCATCAGATCAGGTCCTGGATAATGACTACATCAATCAGGACCCCTAAATTGACCATGGTGAAAACCAAATGCACATTATCATTTGGCTTAGAGTTCTATGAGTATTTGCCTCCAACCTGCATGATGTCAAATTTCCCTGACATGTTGGGACCTTAAGCCCAGTATTGGCCCCACTGAAAAAAAGTCTTCTCTCCCTTTCTTTGATTCTACTGTCTTTGCTATAATTATAATAATAAAAAAATCTGTGACAACTACAGAATTAGGCTGAGCTGATAAGTCCAACTTACTAATATGGAACTTGACCTCTCCATAGCATTTCCTCAGAGACTCACTCTATCAGTTCTACAGGTAACAACACCAAAGCCAAATGAATAGAGACACAAAGACAAAAATAACTGGGTACAATTTTGGCTTAGGGTCTTTAGGGAAGCCACAAGTTTTAGCGTCAACTTACCCGTGCAAGTGATTCACTTTATTTTGATGATAATCACGGTTTTTCACTGCTTGAACAGGCTAATAAATGGTTCCGTGATAATAGTCCTATGTGTCTTGGGAGAAACACTTTTAAGGTCTAAATTAATGATGCATGCTACCCTGAGTGTGTACTCAGCTCTTCGCCTAGTAGTTGGGGATTCCAAAGGAGGGATATTAGAAGAGAAAGTACAGCATATGGATAAAAAAGGTAGTATCACGTATTTGCCAATGAACAGAATGACAAAACAAAAGAAACTAGACAACAAGATAAACACACTATACACTAATCATAAAACAACATCACCAGTCCCTTCTTTAAATGCAGCGTGAAGACCATTCACATAGGGTTTCCCAGGGGCATGTTTGAAGTCCACACCTCACACTGGCTGAAACCAAGGTTTTGAATTCAACGGGCGATGCTGATGAATTTTTAAGGTCTCTAAAACATGAGTACCGCAATATGGGCAGTACCTGAAAGCACTAAGGTGTCAATGTGAAGTGAAAGGTATTTGCTTAAACTGTGTCTTGGGATATATGCTTTATTTATTGCATTTGAATTCTGGTCTTATTCAAAGTCTGTATTACTTTGTTTGAGGAAGTCCCAGATACATATTAAATTAGGAATCAATGAAAAATTTATATTTTCCTGGCTCAAAAAGATATATTAAAAATATTTATTAACAGCTCCTGTGGTGAATTTCCTATTCTGCTCTCACAAACCCCTTCCAACTCATTTAGGGTGACGGACTTTAAGAGGGCACTTTTCCCAGCTCAATACTTTGTCTTCGGAAAACAGAACTCATACAAATCAAGTTCAGATGGGTGAGCGGCAGCATCTTCAGGAAATATTTGCAAATGCTCTCCTAATGACATGTTGGTATCACTTAAAGCTTATCCAAAAGTGTGGCCAGCCTCCCCATATCAGAAAGACTGCCAAGCCGTAATGTAGTGAATCCTAGATACGCTGTGATCGAATTAATCATTTCTTTCACTATAGTATAATATAGCCATAAAAGAAGATTTTGATGACTGACAATGAACACTGAAGGAAAAAAAAAAGAAACAGAATGTTAGAATTTGTTAGTATCTCTCTTTCTGACACCATTCAAAGGAGAAAGAAGGCTGATTCCATACAACAGCAGTCCTCTTGACAGAATCTCCTTCAAGTGGAGAAGGAGTTCATCTGACCCCTGGGGTCTGATACGAACATCTATGGAGTTCACCAGTTTCCTTTGTTCTTATTCATTCTCACCAAGCAACCTTCTCCTCTGTAAATGGGTCTCCAAAGTTCACTCACATGCCAGGAGAAATTCCTAGTGTAGATTGGTGGTATCACCAATGATACCAATAAGAATTACAGAAGTACAAGAGCAATAGCAATGGCAGCTCCCTTTGTGCCAGACCTTTGTCCTGCATTGTCTCATTTCATATTCAAAACCTCCGTATGAGGGAGGTATAATTATTACCCTCATTTGAGAGATGAGGCTCGGGGGATTAAATAATAATTAATAATTAATAATAATAATAATAATAAATAATTAAGTGGACCAGCCATCATTCAAGCTGTTTTTATCTGAATATAAAATATACCTTCTCTAATTTTATTTTCTTTCCCTTAATAGAGTCACTGTTGTGGGCTCAGTTTGTGAACTTCTACAGGGCCAGTGTTGGGAGTGAGACACTCTCAATGAGGCCATGAAAACCATTTTGGATGGGGCTGTGAGTGGGCAGCCATATTGAAATATGCAAAAGGGTAACTGAAATTGGTTGCCAACCCAGAGCTGATATTTAAACCTGGAGTACAGAGCCAGGAATTTATGAAATAGAGTTAATAAGAACAAGTGCAGGGTTGAATGTTATTAAAGGTCATTATGAAGCAACATTTAAAACAAATTTGCTCTCTGGAGCAAGACTTCTTGTGCCAGGAAACAGTGGCATATGGTTGAGTATGTTAAATTGAAAGAGCCAAGATTGGGACACAGAGAGCTAGCTACTGTGTCTACTCCATCCATCTTTCTTTCTTTCTTTCTTTCTTTCTTTCTTTCTTTCTTTCTTTCTTTCTCTTTTTTCTTCCATTGGAGTAACTTTTATTGAGCACCTACTCTTTGTCTAGCCATTGTGAAGATGATGATGAATAAGACATAGATCCCACCTTCATACAACTTCCATCCTACAATTTTACATTCCAAGATTTTAAATCACTCTCCATGGATTTCAAATGATGCAAACAATCCCTGAGAATATAATCGCTAGTGGTGATCCAACTTGAGAGACTGTCTAAAATTTATGACTACAGCCTAGATCTAGAAAGACCTGAGCATGGTCATAAGCCATTCTTATGCCACCTAGTCCCTTATCTATTAAGGAAATAGAAACAACAGGACACAAAGAATATACTTCATCAAAATTACATGGATTAATAAAAATTAACTAAAAGAACCATCATATGAAATGGTGGTCAGTGTCAAAATATCAACTTTTCTTACCTATCCATGGTTCTATCCTCAATGCAAAGAAACATGGAATTTGGAGTTAAGAAAATCTACTGTCCTTTCTCTCTAAACCACTTAATGCTTAACGGAAACACAAGGACTGCACTGTAAGAGCCAGGATTGCTTCTGTAAACATTAATACAGGTCTAACAGATACTAGTTTCAGAAGGCTCACAGAAAAATATTTAGAGAAAGTCCAATCCATTTAAAAATTCCTTATGAAAGCCAAATGACTAAAATAATTAAGCAAGCTCTGATATGGGAAATCACTTTGCAAACTTGCTCTTACTAATGTTCTAGAAAGTTAGGCAGCATGAAACTTGGTATGCCCTAATTGAGAATTTCTTAAACAGGATGCAAAAAAGTACTTAGAAACTTGACTATGTTCAAGTTAAAAATTTCTGTTAAGTTTAAAAGCAAACAAGCAAACACCCATAAGACAATGAAAAGGCAGTCTAGAGAACAGAACACATAATACAGATAACAAAGGTCTTATATCCAGAATATAAAATAACTTATATAAATCAGGGAGACAAAGCTGGACAACACAGTAAAATGGGCAAGAAATTGAAATAGATACCTCACAAAACAGAATATCCCAAAGGCCACTAACTCATGAACAAGTGTTCAACTTCATTAGTGATTAATAAAATGCAAATTAAAGGCAAAATGCCACTGGAATACTCACCCAAATGGTAAAAAAAATAAAAA
The DNA here is from genome assembly GCF_023065955.2 of Ursus arctos. Taxonomy (NCBI): domain Eukaryota; kingdom Metazoa; phylum Chordata; class Mammalia; order Carnivora; family Ursidae; genus Ursus; species Ursus arctos. The sequence goes on along the minus strand of NW_026622808.1, from coordinate 48,895,189 downwards.
GACTGGCAGAACCAAGTGCTAGCAAGAATGTCAAGCCCAGAGGATTATCATGCACTGCTCCTAGCATCAATATAAATGTGTAAGACACGTCGAAACACTGCTTGGCACTTTCTACTAAAACTAAACTAATGCTTTGCATATAGTGACCCCAAATCCCACACCTAAATATGTACCCAAGAGCAATACATGTTTCCAGAACACATACAATAAAGTTCATGGCATCATTATTTATAATAGCTCCAAACTAAAGTTCAGTAGTACAGAGGATTTCTAGAAATGGGCATACAATTATCCCATGCAGTGATAAACTATATCAGTTAATATAATTCATTTCACAAACATACTGTGGAACAAATGGGACCACAGTGTATTAGGCCATCATCAAAAGTTCACGAGTAGGCAACACCAACTTGTAGGGTATTGTTAAGATCATACCTTTGGCCAGGAGTGAAGGTAAACAGGAGAGGCGTGAGAGGCTTCTGAGTCACCGGTCATGTTTTCCTTAAGGATCTGTTATGTTCACATTGTGATGATACCGTAAGCTCTACATGTGTAATTTGCGCACTTCTTTGTGTGTGATACTTCCGTAAATAAAAATCGTAAAGATGCTTTGAAAGGCTGCTTATGCACAGAAAATGATTTTAAGTTATGTGGGGAGTAGACAAAGAAGCAATGCTCATGTTTTATTCTTTATCCACACCAAATAATGATACGCAAGATGAATTTAGCATGGGACTCAGGGCTTCATTATTGCACAGATCTTCCTAATTTCCATAAAAGTTTGGCCTGAAACAGAGTGCAGACCTGAAGATTGGGTGGATATGAAGGAAACTGGCTTGATTCATTGTCTGAACAAGTTTCTCATGCTTTCAAAAACCTGCTAATTACCCACAGAGGAAAGTAGGACAGATGAGTTTTAGGAGTGTATTTTATGGACTCAACATAGTCGTGTGTTTTTTAAGGGGCCACCTCCTAGCAATGTGGGAAATTAATGTGTCATCCTCAAAAGTCTGAGCTTCCCTGGCAGCTTAAAGCAATTCAATACATCCTGAGCACTTAGTAAAAAAGTCTGGCACATATTATGTTTGATGAATGAATGAATTAATTAATGAATTGGAAACAGGGAGAAAGAGAGGGAAGTGGGGAAAAAGGGAAGAGAAAGACAGGAAGGAATGGAAGGATGAAAAAAAAGAAAAAAGAAGGAGAGAAGGAAATAGCTCTGGCAGACTGTCTGCATGAAGAAGGGTCAATAGGAGGGTAGAGACACCTATGGAAGAAGCAGCAATCTTTTCTAGCTCCAGGTGGGGATGAGACAAGGATTCTTCTCAGCAATGGAAATGTGACCCAGAGCCCAACTTGTAAAATACAAAACCTGAATTGCATTGGTTAAATGGAGTAATGAGAATGCAGAGCCCTGCTTCCTTAGTAATTGAAGCCATCAGATAGTTTTTAGAAGCATATTTGAAATATAGGAATTTCAATCTATTGATAATTCCCAAACATATTTTCCTTCAGTATAAGAAAGAAAGAAATACATGAAATCTATGATTTTTCAACCCTAAAAATGCATGTGTTGGAGGCCACGAAAAGCCACACTATAAACACAGTGGATGTGTCTGCTTATTAACCTACGTTCATTGTGTACTACTATGTGCCTATCCCAGTGGGAGCGATGAGGGGTCAGATGGTGAAAGAAAATAAAGAAAAGCCTAGTAGCTGCTCTCACATCTTAGTGCAACCAGCTTTACCCAAGGGTCCATTATTATTAGGAGAGGCAGTTGTAGGAGGCTATAGAGCACAAAAATCACACTTGAATATTGAAAACAGAGCCTGAAAACTCAAAGATATTTTCAGCTTCCTGCTTTGGCTCCAGGCTGTTCCGGGTACTCAGTGGACAAGTTAGGGAAGCACACCATGAACGGTTTCAAAGTCCTCCAACAGTTTCTAATTGCCCTTAGGACAAAATTCAACATCTTTATGATTTAAAATAATTATTCCCAAAGAGTAGGAAATGTATTATAGAAGACTGTCAAGGTGGTAGGGATTCTACTCCAAAGGGTTGGTACATGGCTCAGGCACTAAATAACCATGGATTGCCTGATGACAAAGTTTGTTTTTCAATCTTCTTACAAGGAGAAAGTCTCATATTGGTGCTAGGCTAGCTTTACCTCCTTCCTAATACCGGCTCCTCTCCCTTTTTGACAAAGAACAGGCTTCCTGCTTAATATCTTCAGATGGTGACAACACTGAGTTAGAATTTAACAACCTAACTCTGTTTCCGTTTAGTTTATTTTAAAAGTGACCTTCTAATCAAGTTCGATGTGCCAGTGCTGCATTCACATAGCGGTATGAAGTCTTTCTTTAAAACAAATACATTTAAGAAAAGAAATGAATAGAGGCAGTACAAGCATGCCCAGGGGGGCAAAGCCATGAAAGTGGTATGAACGTACTGAAGACCCATGAACACCGGTGGTTCCCACCTCCATTCCACCCCTTCTATGCCACCATCCTCCACTCCCTTTTCCAGCCATTGAGTCTTTCTAGGTTTCAAATCCACCCTGGTTGTATTGACTCTGGATTTTCTTTATTTGCATATGTCCTTTCTCTGTCTCTTCCCTTCTTTGCCTTCCCCTGACTGGCTCCTATACATCCCTAAAGGGCCCTTCAAATGCCACATCTTCAGGGCTGCCCTTCCTGCTGCCCCAACAGGGATTAGTTTTTGTGCATGTGTGCTGTGTGTTCAGATATCTGTCACCCAAACAGTCTGGTGGCTTCATGCGAAAGTGTTTGGGCAGAGTTCCTGTCACATATCCGAGTTAAATATTTATCAAGTTGATGAAGGGGTGGGGGGGAGAGCATCCCAAACAGGAAATTGAATTTATACCACTGGTTACTCAAATGAAGAATGCAGAATGATGATTCCGTGGGTGCATGTGTAAAACACACTTTCCCAGGTTTCCACCCTTGAGAATCTGTTTCGTCACACTGGGTTCAGGAACCAACATTTTTTACAAGTAAAATAGTGGTCCACATGTTACTTTGAGAAAGGTTAAGTATACACAGATGACAGTCAATATCCTTTAAACCTATTATCTTTCTTTTCCTAGAATAATTCCACATGAGTGAGTAGTTAATCTTTGCTCATTTACTCAAACCCAATATTTATTCAGCACCTGCTTTGTTAACAAACGGGAGCTTCCAGATTCCCAGTATATATAGGAGCTAATCAATAGTACTCATTTGGAGACAGAAGGAAAGACATCCCCTAAATACGTTTGTAACATTTCAGGTTATTTTATTGGGATAAAAGATAATTTTTATACTTACAAAAATAAAATCACTCTCATTCTGTTTTTCTTATACGCAGGCTCACACATACACATGCGTGCACACGCAAAACTGACCAGCTTAAATGTGGAAAATATGTTGATATAGCTTCTAGCCGCAGTGTTTCCAAAATATGAACTCTAACAAATTTCTGAGCCTCCAGCCCTGCAAGGCCCATCAAATCTGTTACTTGCTTTTGTGGAGGATTTAGGATGAGACTGCTGTCATGTATCTTCTAGAAGTGATTTATTTCATCACCATAGCCATCTTCTGTCAATCATCTGAGTTATAAGTGTTAGCATTAACTCAGTCATTTGATTCCTTATTCACAGAAATTCATAGCAAAACTCAGGAAGAACACTGTATAGGAGGTACTTTTTGCTTTCCAGCTCTTCTCTGAGGCATATGAATGTAAAATGTCATATTGACATCCTGGAGACAGGGAGCTTAATGTTAGTGTTTGGATAAGATGTTTGAGTTTATTGTTCAGGTTACGGATTAGGAGCAATTACATTAAACTGTGATGAAGGGCAATATCTTTTTGAGTATATTAGCTTTGCGTTACAGAAGACCAAGGTTGGCTCATTATCCCTCATTGTGGTTATCTCTGAAGCACATGGAATTACACTACACATTTGTGCATTCATTTTCCCTGACATGTTAACTACAGTATGACTGTTCAGTATGCATGGATTCCCATTCTCTGAGCAAAATGAAAACTACAGGACTCATTCTGATCTAAATAAAATGTGCTTAGTAGCCAATACGTTATCTTAATCCCTTGTATATTACCAAAGTGGGTTTGAAATTGCCACACAGGAAAGGAAGGAATGGACAGTACTTAAATTCAAAAGTGATGCATGATTAAAAAGCTATGTTTCAAGTGGACTGTGCAAGTGGTGGAATGATCAAATAACCTTGCCTCTCATGGTTGTGGGCAGCTAATAAATAGGAACAAAGCGTAAACAGGCTCAAATAGAGTCTTCCCAAATCATAACAGTTCATATCTGAAAGTCTTCATTATACTGAAACTATAGTTCATTCTCAAAATGGGAACTTGACCAAGCTATTAATATGCACCTCACTTTATATCTCACATGAGACAATGTATCTGAAACATAATCAGTTGCTGGAGTGTTCTAATGCATGATAATGCATGTCTTCTAGTTCATTATTTCCTGATGTTATGACATTGCTGTCCAATCCCGGAGCATAATGAGGAGCTCGAGATCTTATATTATCACTTAATGAAGCCCAATTAAGAATCATTAACCTTTGATCTACTTTGCATGCTTAACGGACAATGAGTGGTCCTGGGAAAACTTTAAAAGTGAACTTGGGCAAGATTAGTCAATGGATTTTTTGAAGAGTGAAAGCTGTCTCAAACCACCATTTTGACCAGAAGCAAGGGCCAGGTGATGCTACTGATTGATAATAAAACTACATACACATCCCTCAGGTCAAATGTATTGAATACTGCAAAGATTTTATAATGGGATAATTATTTGGGAAGGTTTATTGAAACAAGACATAATAGAGAAATGTAATTTTGATGATTTATGTTTTTAGCATTTTATGTATTAACTGCTTGGACCTAGATAACAAAATATATTTCTTTTTATTTTCAACTAAATCCAACTGGCATTTATCACCATCATATGCATAAAGTGTAAACATTTATAACACATGATATTATTACCCAATAAGAAATTAAATTCACCAACATTACTAATACATGTATATAATGCATAAAGCATTATGTTTTACATACAGTTTACAGGAATGCAAAGTTTATACAAAGAAAAGGTTTAAGGGCTGCAAGAAATTACATTAAAACACACATTGAACTATGTGTATGTGAATACTACTAAGGACTTTAAAAGGATGTTCAGGGTAATCTGAAAAGAATCAGTATTATACAGAAGCAGAAAAATGAAGACATCACTGAGGCACAAGGTGAAGCAACAGCCCAGCACTCGTCATCCCTAATTTCCACTCCGGTATTTGAATACGTTAACCTGTCAAAATAGTTTCGAGTAAAATATTGCTGCACTGTTTGTAGCACTTAAAACCTAAATATCATAATCTCAGAAGCTAAAGATGCCACGCATAGCGCTCTTACTAATTTTCATCTCTAACCTGAACACGGTAACAGGTACCATTTGGGGGCTTTTACACAGCTTCCTGAAGACAGAAATGCACAGTACCCTGTTTGCCACCTGAGAAAGTGATACTGAGTAACCCACTAATCCCACTAAAACCCCAGCTATGAGAAAAGAACCCCAACACGATCCGTGAAGCCGGTGCCTTAGCCCTGCCCTGCTTCTTTCATAACTTAGATTTCACCCTACTTTATAGATAAAGGAGTTGCGACCTCAGCTCTTCACCTGATGCTTACTGAGAGGAGCCTGCCCCACATGTCTGCAGTTTCTAATAGTGTCCTGTCGGAGTCTGGCATTCTGAGAACTTGGTGTGGTCAATAGCGTCCAAGCTTTTTGAATCTGAGACATACTTTTGATCATCAGAATATTTGGAAGCACATCTGATGGGGCTTAAAAGGAGAGCTACTCAAATGATATTGAGAAAGTAATATTATATGAACAACGTTTCTGTATAACAGTCTCCTGTGACACTTAACTCACCATTGGCAGCCTTTTGTTTCATAGCAACTGAGTACCTCCAACGTCAGTCATTATGCTAAAATCACAGTCATGGGATTAGAAAATTCACTGCTTTGATTTCTGTAATCCCAAGGAAAGTTTCTTATATGGGCTACTCAGAGCACCATCTTTCTCTGAAGTAATACGATATATTATCTATCTATTGCTGCTCAACACGTTCTTCTGATGTTAGCAGCTTAACACAACACGGTTTCTTTAGGTCAGGAATCTGGGGACAGCTCATCTGGTCCTCTGCTTCAGGGTCTCTCAGGCTACAGCTGAGAGATCATCCAGGAGGACGGTTTTATCTGAAGGCTCAATGGGTGAAGGATCTGCTTCCACACTCACTTGTGTGGTTGTTGCTTATAGGGTGTTGGACTGAGGGCCTTAATTCTTGACTGGCTCTTGGCCCCAGGTCACCCTTGCTTCCTTATTTGGTGTGCCTTGTCACCATGGCAGCTTGCTTCATGAAAGCAAGCAAGCTAAGAAGGCGAGACAGAGAATGCCAGCAAGATGGAAGTCACATCCTTTTATAACCTAATCTCAGAAAGGCCCATCACTTTTGTTGAACTTTGTTTTTTCAGAAGATGGTCATTAGCTCCAGCCCATGCGCAAAGGGAGGGGATCACACAAGGGCATGACAAAGAGCAGCCAATGGGGGAAGTCATGCAGAAGCTACCTTCCACATAGGTGATGTTAGTGTTCTGATGACCATACACTTAGAAGGCTACAGGGGTACGGCAAGGACTGTAAAAAAACTAAAGCATGTGAGATGCTAAAAGAAATAATGAGAGGCAGGAACCCTAGCAAACAAGGGGGCGTGTGCCTCCTCTTTGAAAGGCAAACACTACTTAGTTCCTGCTGATTTGGGCTAAGCAGGAATGAGGAGCCACTTTTGCCAAATGACTCATTTTTCAAGGGATAATGCGAATCCTAGTCTCTGTCTAAAATCCTCTCAATTTCAAATATTGGGACAACACAGGTTGGCCAAACAAAACGTCCTTATAGGTTTTTGTTTCGTAATCTTCATCTTTTATTTTCTTCAAGCTCCTCTGCCATTTCTGCTTACGGTGTGCCTCGCTCACTCGGAGTCTTATAGTTATGATTACGATATTCTACGTCCTCAGTTCCGGCAGGAATGAGTCGTAATCAGATGCCAGAATTTGACGTGCACTGGTTCACTTGCCTACAGGGTTTACCCATGGTTGACAATCTATTTGCGTTCATATAAACACACAAATGAATGGGTGAGGAAGACAGAGGACACGTAGAAGGCTGTCCTTCCGCACTTAAAAAGCACGCATTTAAGCAAAGTTGCCTTATTAGACTTCAAACCCAATTCAAGAGAAACAATTTTCTACTTCACAGATGTGTATCATCCAACTCCTTTAGCTGATAACTAATAAACGCAAACTCCGGCATCGTTGGGGTGCATCAAGAAGAGACAGAGTAGCTGATGTTACTTTGGAAAGTTTACAGAGGAACCATCTTCAGTGTTCTCCAGGGGCGGAGTTGCAAATAAGAAGTCCTTGAATAGAGCACTAGATAAGTGCTTGTTATTACATTATTATTTAATAATTCAGCAACACGTGGAGTGCAAAAAAAGAAAACCCTCAAGTCAGTTTCTCTAAAAATACATGCCCAAGTAAAATGAGCAAAAAGGAAAGACGAACCAAATAAGCAGAAAAAACATGGTGCAGAACAAAAATCCTAATGAGACTCCCACATTCACTCTGTGATGCTTATGCCCTCAAATTAAGTTCTGAAGGTCATTTGGTAGTACTCTGTTGTAACATGCCTAAAAATGTTTTCCACCTAGAGAGGAGAAAATCAGAGAAATACGCTGATCTGGCACATGTCCTTGAATTTTAAATTTTAAAAATACCCAAAGTGGTGTTTTTGTGCAAAGAAAGTAGGGAGATGTAAAATATAATTTTCCTGGAAGTAAGTTATGACCTAATGAAATTATGAATGATGAGGTGATTTTCCAAACAACAGTAAATGTGATCTCGAGTGGTTCTGCTATAAAAAGCTGCTTTTCCTTACCAAGTAAATGCCTTCTGAGCACCATCTCCCCCAGTCCCTGATGCATGGGCAATGAAAACATGTAATGTCCCAGAGTTCATCAGCTATAAAATAGCCCCAGATATGGAAGTTTGGAAATTTTCCCTTTGATCACTAAGGAGGAAGCTTAGAGAAACACTGTTGATTTTCTTCAAGCCATTCTCCATAGGGCAGCTTGAAGCTCCTTCTAAGCTGTCAACCTGACTACATGATCTCTCCTAGGGCTTCTGTCTACATTGGAAACAGACTCAAAACTTCTCACCTGGGTTACAAAGCTCAGAGCTACCTAGCCCTTGCTTTCTTCTCTGAGCTAATCTCATCATTCCACCTCATTTCCCTTATGGTCTAGCCACTGGCCTTCTTTCATATCCTTGTACATACCAAACTTTTCCTACCTCAAGACATACACAGCTGACGATTCTTCAACAGAAATGCTTTTCCCTGAGCTCATCTTCCAAGCACTCTTTGTCCTTCGGTTATTAGCTTTATAGACACTGTTTGCTGGAAGCCTTTTCTGAACACTCTGAATTAATTATCATGCCCCTCTTCCCATTGTTACTTTTCATCTTAAACTTTTACTGGCTTCATTTCTGACACCTATTATAATTCATGGTTATTTGATTGCATCCTTTCCACCAGATGATTAGCTCAGTGAGAAAGGGATTCTAGCTGCCCTGTTCACCGTTGTATCCAGCATCTAATCAGAGTGTCTGGCACATGAAAACAATTAATAAATATGTGGAATATGAGTAAGTGAATCAATCAATAAATGACAAATTGTAAAGCCTTTTTGTTTAGGCCACTACATTACTTAACGTAGTAATAGCTACCATGTACCAGACACTGTGCTTTGCAAGAATATCTTTTTAAATTTTATAACAATCCTCTGAAGTAGCTACTATAATCACCACCACATTTTAGAAAGAGAAACAGAAGCTCAAAAGTATGAAGCTATTTGCCCCAAGCCCAGACAGATAGTAAAGGGAGCAGTAACAGTATCTGAACCCAGTTCTGTCTTACTCAGGAGTTCCAGCTTGTAACTATGACACACACCATTAATATTAAATCCCCTGTTGAAAATCGGGGGCTCCTAATTATTTATACGGGGACTACATTCTAGATAACTGCCTAAAACCACATTTAAACGTGTACCCAAGATGACAATGTATCTAATCACAAATTGACTATAATAGGAGTTCACTCCTATTATATTCTTGATTACCATAGCTGGAAATCTCAGGATGGCAAGTTTCTCTCTTCCAAAGAGCAAAGCGATGGCAAAGGAGCTAGAAAAGCCTAGAGCTCCAGGACTGTTTCACTTAGTGAGACATCCCTTTAGCCACTGGCTCTTCAGATACATTTAAGATAAATCAGATGTGAGTATCGGTTTTCTAAAAGAGCTAGATCTAAACTTTTCTGAGCATCAATGTTGATTTACCAATTAAGTATCCCAGAGCAGTTCACAGGAGCATGCCTTGGTGTCTCCCTGGCAGAAATATACAGGCAACCTAGGAATCCACTGTATCCTCCTTTGATGAAATATGTTACCATTTCTGCCTAATTAGAATTACTCCTTTTCCCTTTTAATAGCTTTCCATGCATATTTGTCCCCATTTATGTAATATAAACAGTGACACCATCTGAGTTACTGTAATTGTTACAGTTTGAATAAAGTCTATGAAGACATCAGTGAAAACACCAGTTCTCCATGATTACCAGTCCATAAAACATCTTAATTCAAATGCCACCAAGAATCAGATGAGCAGATAGTGAATCAGAAACAATGAAATCAATTTCCCCCACATTCCTCCCAGATCTGGCAAACAACCTACTCTCAGGTTGAGCTTTTGTGCTGACTTTCATCCCAGAGCACAACTTTACAGCAGAGTTATAAACCCCTAAACTGCTGATACAGCCTTAATTATCGCTATGCTGGTGACATCGTTCTAATGAACTCTTTGCTATTTTATGTGGCCTGGAAATCCCAGAAGGAGCATTGTCTAAATGTACAAACACACTGGTCAGGGTTCAGTGGGATATTTTTGGAATGGATTATTAGTAGATGTGTGTGTGTAGCTTTTAGTGCAGATATGAATTATGTTAATTTTAATGTATATGAAATCACAATGGCAATAGCATTTGCCATTACAGAAGACACTTGAAATAATATAAATCTCCCCAATTTAAAAATGTATCAAGATTAAAAAGGAGAAAAAATTACCTATAAACTGTATTTATGTTTATATTCTTTCCTCTATCGTCATCAACAGCAGTAATTTGATTTTCAAACTGAAGTAACAGCCACCATTTTTCAGTTCCATAAAACCAGTGTTCTCAAGATGCAATGTGCTTATGCAGTACAATCCAGTTAAAATTCAGATTTTGATTTGGTATATCTGGAGTAGGGCCTTGGATTATGCATTTTTCACAAGCTGCTGGTCCATATCACTATTTATTTGGAATGAATTCTAAAAGAGATTTGGGTTACCACTATACTGTTTTTATAGCATTCAAAATCACTTTGAAAATATGTTGGGTAACAGATTCACACCCAGAAATATGTGTTTTCTTACAAGTTGGAGATATGATTTTTTAAAAAATTAAAAATTCTGTAACTTGTTATCTAAACATTCTTTAACTATTCCTTCTAGCACTGTTTAAAAAAAAAAAACAACAAAAAGCTTCTGAAAAATCAAGGACTTTGGAACTGAGGGGAGTAGCTTAAAAATACCATGAAGAAAGGCAAACAACCAATATGACACACCACATTGCTAATTTAGGGAAAGAATACTCAGAAGTTAATGCTACGAAGACAAAAAGCAGCATGAAAGCCAACATTTATAGATTTACATCGCCCATTCTTTTTTTTTTTTTTTTTAAAGATTCTATTTATGTATTTGTCAGAAAGAGAGGGAGCACACATAAGCAGGGAGAGCAGCAGGCAGAGGGAGAAGCAGGCTCCCTGCTGAGCAAGCCCCCCCCCCCCACGATGTGGGACTCAATCCCAGGACCCTGGGATCATGACCTGAGCTGAAGGCAGACGCTTAACCGACTGAGCCACCCAGGTGCCCCCAAATCTCCCATTCTTTAAATGTATTCTCATAGGAAAAGGAGACTTGAATCCTACAAGTTTCTAAAGTGTTTGAGGACTTCAAAATATACCCCCTAAATACACAGACCCCATTATATTTAAAATCTAGATAAAAATAAAACAAAGAACCTCACAATATACTATTTCCCCGGTTCTCTTTGTTTCAAACTTGGTATCCTAAGATGACCAACTATGCTCTTTTGCCACATGAGGATGTTGCATCACCTTTAAGGAAAATCTTAAGGAGGAGAGTTGGCTCAAAAGCAATAACTTTTGAACTTTTAGTTCATTTGAAAATAGAAGATGTTAGGCCCCATTCTGTGACTACAGATTCCAGTTTCTACTCTGAGAACAAAACAAAACAAAGCAAAGCAATAGACACATAAGACCGCTATTAAACTTTCAGGATTTACTCAAAATATGAATCTTTATTTCATTGTACTGGGAAATTCAAACATCAATCAACACAGGAAAGTGAAGAGGCCACTTAAGCACCTTATAGAAATGAATATATATTCTGTCATATTTACTAGATGAATTACATCTCCAACTTGAGAAAACACATATATTTCTATGTGTGAACTGCCTCTCAAGTATTTGCAAAGAGGCTCTTGAATGGCTTGTGTGATTCACAACTTTGACACGATATCAAATGAAATATTAGTAATACAGCAATACAGAGGGATGGGGAAGATGGTAGAGTAGGAGATCCTAAGCTCACCTTGTTCCACGGACACTCCTAGAAAATAGTCACATCAGTGCAACCAACTCAGAAAACAAACCCTGGAATAATGGAAGAGACTTTCCTCTGCTAATCATAGAAAGGAGGTCATATCAAAAAGAGTAGAAAGGCCTGGCTACAATTTCAGAGGTTAGGCTTCTTGACAGTGTCTTCTTTCTCTCTGCATCCTGAGAACTGGAATAGAGCAGAGGACCACAGGGGAAGGGAGGGAAAACTGAATGGGAAGAAATCAGAGAGGAAACAAACCATGACAGACTCTAGACTCCAGGAAACAAACTGAGGGTTACAGAAGGGAGGGGGTGGGGGTGGGGTAACTGGGTGATGGGTATTAAGGAGGACATGTGTGGTAATGAGCACCGGGTGTTATACACAAGTAATGAATCGTTGAACACTACAACAAAAACTTATGATGTACTATATGCTGGCTAACTGAACATAATAATAAAAAAAGAATTAAAAAAAAAAGTAGAAAGGGCAGAGATGCAATTGGGCACCAAACTCCCAGGGAAACTAATGACGAAGAAAAGGGACACCACATGCAAACCAGACACAGGGGCCTGCACAGAGGAACAGAACCCCCAAGCACCCCATACACAGGGGGCCTGCACTGAGAAGACAAGTTCCCATGACAACTGGCATCAAAAACCAGTGGTGCTTAACTTCATGAGTGTTTATAGCCAGTGGGGCTTAACTCCAGGTACTTTAAAAATGGGTGGGCTTGGCTCTGGGAGAGCTGAAGAGCATCAAGAAATGGAGTTTACACTTTAAACATATATAACAACCTCACCGAGATATAGCATAGAAATAGTTTGAAAAGTGTCTGAGGTTTACAGAGAGGAGATTCATTTACTCATCTGAGAATGTATTCTGGAGGAGCAGGGATCTTTACAAGACTTCTCCAAGAACAAAAGAGCTGGAGGGCACCATTTATATTACCAACTTCCCAGCCTAGATACCCAGACACCTGCAGGAACCAGCAAGAACACTCACCACCTCACTTGCTAATACCACATACCCTGCCCCTGTGTTCTCTTGTGGACTGTCCCACCCAATCCATCCTGTTTAGCAGGAATCCATTCAAACTGACTCCTGCCTAGTCTCATCCTGCAAGTAGCCCTGGAAAGAACCGCCACCAATTCAAAGTGACTCCTGCCATGAGAAGGTAATATAACCACACATACCACTACACTACCATCCCAGCAGCTGAAATTATAACCAGCACTACAGAGAGAGTGCCTGCCAATCAGTGCATTTGCAGCTCTGGTAGGTATCTGGCCTGTCTGCTGTCTCTGCCTACCAACAAAAGCCTCTCTGGAGACAAGGCAGGGAAAGAACCCTATTGGTCAGTGTGACCATAGCCCCAAAAGATAGCTTCTCTGCAGGCCCCACCCACCAACAAAAGCCTCTCAGAGGACAACGCATGGAGGGCACCCTGCAGTTCAGTGCAAGTGCAACATCAGGAAACAGGCTGAGAGCAGGCATCTGGTCTGACTACTGACACCGCCCAACTCTCAGTCCATGATGGCCCCAGAGTGGTCCTTTCACAACAGAAGGACAAAGCCCAGCCCAGAAAAGGCAAAGGGGCCATTGCATCCAACCAGACTGAAGGCAAATGTGGCTCAGCCAAAGAGCAAGGCACATGCAACCCAAAGAAGAAACATCCTTGAAGCTCCTGTTTCTGCTAAACAGGGCACATTGTGCTACAGGACACCCTGAGACCTCTTCTTTGTAAGGTCCCTAGTTTTAATATCAGCAGACATAAATGACTTCCCTAATACACAAAAACAAACATGGAGAGTTAGACAAGTTGAGGAGACAGAGGAATATGTCCCAAATGAAAGAACTGGACAAAACCATAGTAAAAGAGCTAATGAAATGGAGATAAGCGATATACCTCATGAAGACTTCAAATTAATGGTCTTAGGTACCTACTGGACTTGAGAAAAGTGAGGAGGATCTCAGACCTTCAACAAAATGATAGAAAACATAAAAAAGAACTGCTCAGAAATGAGGAACTCAATAACCAAAATTAAAAATACACTAGGGGAATCAATAGTCGATTATAAGAGGCACAAAATCAAATCAGCAAGCTGGACGACAGATTCATGGAAAGCAACCTAACCAAATATCAAAAAGACAGATAAAAAAGTAAAAAAGAATACGTTAAGGGATCTCAGCAATATCATCAAGCATAATAACATTACCATCAGAGGGACTGCAGAAGAAGAGGAGAGAAAAAGGCGGCAAAAAACTAATTGGAAGGAATAATAACTGACAATGTCTCTAACCCAGGGAAGGAAATGGATATCCAGATCCGGGAGACCCAGAGAGCTCCCAACAAAATCAGCCCAGGGAGGTCCACACCAAGACACATAATAATGAAAATGGCAAAAAGTAGCGATAGAGAATTTTAAAACTAGCAAGAGAAAAGAAAACAAGGGAAACCCCATAAGGCACTCAGCTGATTTCTTAGCAACAACTTTGCAGGCCAGAAGAGAGTGGCATAATATATTCAAAATGCCAGAAGGAAGAAAAACAAAAACAAAAACCCTGCAGTCAAGAATACTCTACCCAACCAGGCTATCATCCAAAATAGAAGTAGAGATGAAAAAGCTTTTCAAAAGTTTTTCAGGCAAACAGAAGTTAAAGGAGTTCATCACCGTGAAGCCAGCCTTACAAGAAATGTTCAAGAAAGTTCTTTCCATGAAGAGAAAAGGCCATAAGCCAGACTAAGAATATTAGGAAAGGAAAAAAGGGGGGGGGGCACCTGGGTGGCGCAGTTAAGCTTCTGACTCTTGGTTTGGGCTCAGGCAGTGATCTTGTGGTTGTGATCTCAGGGTTGTGGGGTGGAGCTCCACATCGGGCTCTGGCCTCAGCACAGAGTTTCTCTCTCCCTCTGCTCCTCCTGCTCGCATGCACACGTTCTCTCTCTCTCTCTCTAAAAATAATAAATCTTAAAAAAAAAAAAGAAAGAAATTGCAACTACATACAAACATAATAAAAGTGTTAGATTAATCACTTATAAAACAAATACAGAGGTTAAAGCACAAAAGCAGGGCGCCTGGGTGGCACAGCGGTTAAGCGTCTGCCTTCGGCTCAGGGCGTGATCCCGGCGTTATGGGATCGAGCCCCATATCAGGCTCCTCTGCTATGAGCCTGCTTCTTCCTCTCCCACTCCCCCTGCTGTGTTCCCTCTCTCGCTGGCTGTCTCTCTCTATTAAATAAATAAATCTTTAAAAAAAATAAAATAAAAAGTAAAGCACAAAAGCAGTAAAATCAATTATATCTATAAAAATCAGTCAAGGGATTCACAAACTAATAGGATGTAAAATATGGTATCATATAGATAAAATGTGGGGAAGGGGGAAGTAAGAATATATGACTTTTATATAAGGCTCAAACTTGAGTGACTGCCAACTTAATATAGACCGCTATATGCGTGTTATACATGTAATCTAGTGATAGCCATTAATCCAAAACATGTAATAGATATGCAAAAAATAAAGAGAAAGGAATCCAAGCATATCACTAAAGAAAACAAACCAACCACAGGGGAAGAGAGCAAGGAAGAAAGGAACAGAGAATAACTATAAAAACCACCATAAACCAATAACAAAGTGCAGTAAGTACACATCTACCAGTCCTTACTATTAACGTAAGTGGACTAAATGCTCCAATAAAACACATACGGTAGCTGAATGGATAAAAAAGCAAGACCCATCTATATGCTGCTTACAAGGGACTCATATCAGAGCTAAAGACACAGATTAAAGGTGAAGTGATAGAAAAACATTTATCATGCAAATGGAAGGAAAAAGCAAGCTGGTGTAGCAATACTTTTATCAGACAAAATAAACTTTAAAGCAAAGACTGTAGCAAGAAACAAGGGAGGACATGACCTAATGAAAAAGACAACAATCCAACAAGAGGATATAACAACTGCAGATATTTATGCACCTGAAATGGGAGCAACAATTACATAAACCAACTATTAAGAGACATAAAGGAAGAAATAGACAGTAATATAATAACAGTAGGGGACTTTACATACCCTACTTACATCCATGGATAGATCATCCAGACAGAAAATGAACAAAGAAATAGTGGTTTTGAATGAGACATTGGAGCAGATGGACCTAACAGATATATTCAGAACATTCCATCCTAAAACAGCAAAATACACATTCTTTTCAAGCGTACATAGAACATTCTCTAGAATAGATCACATATCAGGATACAAATCTTGATAAATTCAAAAAGAATGAAGTCATATCACATATTGTTTCTGACTACAACATTATAAAACTAGAAATTCAATCACCAGGAAAAAAAATCTGGAAAGAACATATATACATGGGAGCCAAATAACATACTATTAAATGATGGATTGATCAATCAAGAAATAATGGAAACAAATGTAAATGAAAATACAATAGTTCTAAATCTTTGAAATGCAGCAAAAGCAGTTCTAAAAGGCAAGATTATAGCAAAACAGGCCTACCTCAAGAAGAAAAATCTCAAATAAAACCTAACCCTATATGCAAAGAAGCTAGAAAAAGAAGAAGAAACAAAGCCCAAACCAGAAGTAAGGAAATAAGTTTATGGCAGAAAGAAATGAAATAGAGACTAAAAAATAACAGATCAATGAAACCAAGAGCTAGCTCTTCAAAAGATCAACAAAGCTGATAAGCCTTTAGCCAAACTCATGAAAGAAGATAACTCAAAATCGGAAGTGAAGGAGGGGAAGTAACCACCAACACCACAGAAATTACAAAGGATTATGAGAATATTATAAAAAATTATATGCTAATGAATTGGACAACCTAGAAGAAATGAATAATTTCCTCAAAACATATACCCTTGTGAAACTAGATCAGGAAGAAATAGAAAATTTGAATAGACTGATTGCTGGCAATGACAGTGAATTAGTAA
The DNA here is from genome assembly GCF_023065955.2 of Ursus arctos. Taxonomy (NCBI): domain Eukaryota; kingdom Metazoa; phylum Chordata; class Mammalia; order Carnivora; family Ursidae; genus Ursus; species Ursus arctos. Next base: position 48,878,373 of record NW_026622808.1, on the reverse strand, counting down.
TAAAATAACTCCTAATAAACAAAACTCCAGGACTAGATGGCTTCCTAGGTGAATTCTACCAAACATTTCAAGAAGAGTTAATACCTGTTCTCCAACTATGCCAAATAACAGAAGAGGAAGGAAAGCTTTCAAATTCATTGTACAAGGCTAGCATTGCCCTGATACCAAAACCAGAAAAATACACTGTGAAAAAGAGAGCAACAGGTCAATATCTCTGATGAACCTAAATGTAAAAATCCTCAACAAAACATTAGCAAGACAAATCCAACAATATGTTAAAAAATCATTTACCACAGCCAAGCAGGATTTATTCCAGGAATGGAACGGTGGTTCAATATTCACGAATCTATGAACGTGATGCATGACATTAACGAGAGAAAGTATAAAAGCTATATGATCATTTCAGGAGATTAAAAAAAATTAATTTGACTAAGTACATTCATTCATGATAAAAGCTCTCAACAAAATAGGGTTAAAAAGAACATACCTCAACATAATATAGGCCACAGATGAAAAACCCACAGCTAATGTAATACTCAATGGCAAAAAACAGAGCTTTTCCTCTAAGATCAAGTACAAGACAAGGATGTCCACTCTTGCTGCTTTTATTCAACATAGTACTGGAAGTCCTAGCCACAGCAATCACACAAGAAATAAAAGGCATAAAAGTTGGTAAAGAAAAGTAAAACTTCCACTATTTACAGATAACATAATACAATATATAAAAAACAAACAAAAAAAAAACCCTTGGGGCGCCTGGCTGGCTCAGTCAGTAGAGCATGCAGCTCTTGATCTTGTGGTTGTGAGTTTGAGCCCCATGCTGGGAAGAGAATTGACTTTAAAAAATATATATTATGAAAAAAACCTTGAAGACTGACAAAAAAACTACTAGAACTGGTAAATGAATTCAGTAAAACCAAAGGATACAAATTAGATTTACAGAAATCTTTACATTTCTATACAGCAATAATTAAGTAGCTAAAGAAAAATGAGGAAACAATCACATTTACAACTGCACCAAAAATAATACGATACTAGGAGTAAACTTAACCAAGGAAGTGAAAGATCTGTATTCTCAAATCTATAAAATGTTAAAAAAAATTGAAGATGATGCAAGCAAATGGAAAAATACTCCATGCTCAGGGATTGGAAGAACTGATATTGTTAAAATGTCCATGCTACTAAAAACAATCTATAACTTTAATGCAATTTCTCTTTCCAAACACCAACATTTTGCACAGAACTAGAACAAATAATTCTAAAATTTCTATGGAACCACAAAAAATCACAAGATAATCTTAAGAAGAACAAAGCTGAAGGTATCACAATCTCAGATTTCAAAACATACTACAAAACTGTAATAATCAAAACAGTATGGTACTGATACAAAAATGGGCATGTACATCAATGGAACAGAATAAACAGTTCAGAAATGAACCCACATTCTTATGGTCAATTGAGAAGGAAAGATATAGAATAGGAAAAAGACAATCTCTTTGACAAACGGTGTTGGGAAAACTGGGTTGTTACATCCAAAAAAGTGACACTGGACCACTTTCTTATACCATACACAAAAATTAACTCAAAATGTATTAATTGTGAGATCTGAAATAGTATAATTCCTAGAAGAAAACATCGTGATCTCTTTGACATCAGCCATAGAAACATTTTTTTAGATATGTCTCCTTTGGCAAGGGAAACAAAAGCAAAATTGAACTACTAGGACTACACTGAAATAAAAAGATTTTTCACAGGGAAGAAAACCACCAAAAAAATAAAAAGACAACCTATTGAATGGGAGGAGGTATTTGTAAATGATACATCCTATAAAGCATTGATATCCTAAAATATATGAAAAACTTAAAGTCAACACCAAAAAAATAAATAATCTGATTAAAAACAGGCAGAGGACCTGAATAACATTTTTCCAAAGAAGACATACAGATGGCCAAAAGACACTGAAAAGTTGTTCATCATCACTTATCATCAGGGAAATGCAAATTAAAACCACAATATCACATTACATGTCAGAATGGCTAAAATAAAAAACACAAGAAACAACAGGTGTTGACAAGGATGTGGGAAAAAAAAAAAAGAGGAATCCTCTTACACTGATGGTGGGAATGCAACCTGGTGCAGCCACTGTGGAAAACAGTACAGAGGTTACTAAAAAAATTAAAAATAGAATTACCATATGAACCAGTAATTCCACTACTGGATATTTACCCAGAGAAAATAAAAACACTAATTCAATAAGATACATACACCCCTATGTTTATCACAGTATTATTTATAATAGCCAAGATACGGAAGCAACTCAAGTGTCTATCAATACACGAAAGGATAAAGAAGATGTGGCGTGTGCACACACACACATAACGCAGTATTAGCCATAAAAATGAATGAAATCTTGCCATTTGTAACAATGTGGATGGGCCTAGGATCATAATGTTAAATGAAGTCAGTCGGTCAGAGAAGAATAACGTCGTATGATTTCAGTCATATGTGGAATTTAAGAAACAAATGAACAAACAAACAAGAGACCAAAAAACCAGTCTCTTAAACACAGACAATGGGGATTGCCAAAGGAGAAGTGGATGGCAGGATGGGTGACATACATAAAGGAGATTAAGACTGTGACATTTTAAGATATGGCATTTTTACTTATATTGATGAGCAGTGAGAAAGGTATAGAATTGTTGAATTATATTGTACACCTGAAACTAATATAACCCTGCATGTTAACTATACTTGAATCAATCAAATAATATAGCAACACATAGCCTAATTGGAATTGTACGCACTCAAAATTTGTGGCACCGCAGATAGTTTATAGTCTACCTTCAGGCACAATGTAATTTTGTTGGGGAGGGGAGGAATGCAGGGGTTTCAAAGAAAATATTTGAAAGACAGAGGACTGTATTTAAATAGAAATTCCTATACAGAGCCTTTAGAGTGATACAGCTTAAAAACATTTTCAAAACATTTAGTCTGGGGAATTTTAAACTTTTTAGTAGAGCAACTCATAGTACAATAAATAAAACAGATAAAATCAGATTTACTCTGGTTGGGGTCCCTTTATTCTCTTAGACTCTCCTACTCATTCCACCATGTACTATCTTTTATACTCCTGAAGACGTTGCCCTGAGGTAGACTGTTCAAACTATGGTCTAATTCGAACCCTATAAATTGCTCCAGAACTATAAAATTACTTGTCGAATAGCTCACGTACACTTGCCCTCAGAACCTGAACTATAATTCAAGCTAGGTTCTCCTTGTTCTTGGTCCAGAAACAGTGCACTACCATGATACTGAGTTGCCCCAATTGATAGGGCAGGGAGGTATGTCTACTGAGAATTTTTAACTGAAGTATGTTTCCCAGTGCACACATCAGGGCAATGATTTCCTAGTTTTGTTCTGGTTCATGAATTAAGACTACTTCCCTTAACCCAAATTACTATAGTTTTAATGACATGTTACTTAATAATTCAAAAAGTTTTCCTTTTTTTTTATATACTATAGCTTTATTAAGATATAATTCAATACCATAAAATTCACACTTTTAATTTTAAAACTCAGTAGTATTTAGTATATTTCACAGAGTTGTACAAGCATCAGTGCTACCTAATTCTAGAACGTATCGCCACCTCAATAAAAAGCCCCATAAAAATTAGTGTAGCAGTCACTCCTTATTCTTACCTACTTCTAGGCTCTGGAAACTGCTTATCTATTTTCTGTCTCTATGCATTTGCCTATTCTAGACATTTCATAAAATTGAATCATACATCATATGGCATTTTTGACTGGCTATGTTCATCTAACATAATGTTTTCAAGGTTTATGCATGTTCAAGCATATGGCAGCGCTCTATTCCTTTTTAGGACCAAATAATATTCCTTCTAATGTATAAACCACATTATATTTATACATTCAGCAGCTGATGGACATTTGAGCTGTTTCTACTTTTGGCCATTATGAGTAATGGTGCTATAAATAGTTGTGTATTAGATTTGGAGTGGATGTGTTTTCAGTTCTCTTGGGTATTAACTAGGAGCGAAGTTGCTTGGTCACATAGTAACATTATGTATAACATTTCAGAGGGCAGTCCAAGACGGTGGTATAGGAAGACCTGAACTCACTTCCTCCCACAAACACACCTAATTTGAACCTACATATGGAGCAATACCCCCTGAAGACAACTGAGGGCTAGTTCAATAGCTTCTGCACAACAAATGATAGAGGGTCCACACAGCGAAGGTTGGAACAGAGGGAGACACGGTAATAGGAACCCCAACCCTAGTGCAACAACTTGCAATAGGGAGGGATATCACTGAGGAAGCTGCATGTACTTACGCACCATGGGGGATGGGGAAAAAATGGAGTTTAAAGTCAACTAGACCATAAGTGAAGGAAATCTATTTACTAACCCTAGAGCATCTGCCAGAGACCAGTAAATTGTTGGAACTCTTTGGGGTCAGAGGCACTGATGAGCACCATTTTTTACATCCCTCTCAGCTGTCCCTCCAAAGAAGCCTTGTATGGCACACCCTGGGGCCCCCTCATTCATGTCTCTACCAGCACCAGCTGTCTCACTGGGGCAGCCACAGAACACACACTTCAGGAAACCCCTGGCTCGTGCCCACTCTAGGCCCAGCCATCCTCCAAAGGCAGCCCTGGTATGGTCATCCCAAGACCTCCAGGGCCAATGACCACTACAGCTTCAGCCATCCAATTAAGGAAGCCCTGGCACAGTGTGCCTGATCCAGCTACCCACAAAGGCAACCCCAGCGCAGCATGCCTAGAGACCCCACCAGCTTGTACCCACTTCAGCTTCAGCTCTCCTACAAAGCTGACTCCAATGAAGTATGTTTCAGGTTAACCCAGCCCCTGTCCATTCCAGTTCCAGTTATCTTGTGAGGGTGGCTCCAAGAAAGGGAGACCCAGGAACTCCAGACTGTGCCCACTTCAGCTCCAGCTGTCTTGCTAGGGTGGCACTGGGGTGGCTCAGCTGGAACCCCCGGACAGCACCTGCACCAGCTCCAGCTGACCCACCAGGCTTGCCCCAATGCAATGCATCCTGGGATCTCCCCAGCCTACACACACTCTAGCTCTAGGAACACACTTTGCAGAGAAGATTCTCCTAAGGAGGCTTCTCCTTCAAGACTGGGAGAGGTAGCTTCTCCACTTAATTCACGGAAGCAAACACAGAAGGTGAAGCAAAATGAGCAGAGGATTATGTTCTCCGTGAAACAACAAGACAAAAATCCTAGAGGTATGGGAAAACTAATGAAATGAAGAGTTCAAAGTAATGGTCATAAAGATGCTCACTGAACTTGGGAAAAGAATTAGAGGAACACAGTGAGAACTCCAACAAAGAGTTAGAAAATATAAAAATGAATGAACCAGAATACAGTAACTTAAAAATACACTAGAGGGAATCAACAGCGTATTAGATGACACAGAAAAATGGATCAATGATCTGGAAGACAAAATAGTGGAAATCACTCAATCAGAACCACAAAAGGAACAAAAAGTGTTAAAATAGGATAGTTTAAGAAACCTCTGAGACAACATCTAGCATACTAACTTTCACATTATAAGAGTTCTAGAAAGAGAAGGGAAGAGAAAGGGGCAGAAAATTTATTTTAAGAAATAATAGCTGAAGTATCCCTAACCTTGGGAAGGAAATAGTTATACAGGTTCAAAAAGCACATAGAATCTCAAATAAGATGAACCCAAAGATATCCATACTGAGATACAATAAAAATGGCACAAGTTAAAGGAGAATCTGAAAGGCAGCAGGAGAAAAACAGAGTTATATGCAAGGAAAGCCCTATAAGATTATCACCTGATTTTTCAGCAAATCTTTGTAGATTAGAAGAGAGTGACAGGATATATTTAAAGTGCTAAAAGGGAAAAACTTATATCCAAGATTATTTTACACAGCAAGATCATCATTCAGAACTAAAGGACAAATAGAGTTTCTCAGGCAAAAACTAAAGGAGCTCATTACCACTGAACAGGCATGACAAGAAATGTTAACGGGTCGTCTTGAAGCAAAAAAGAAAAGGCCAAAACTAGAAATAAGAAAATATACAAAAGAAAAAAAAAATCTCACTACTAAAGGTAAATATACAGCAAATGCAGTGATTAGCCACTTAAAAAGTTGGTATGAAGGTTAAAAGACAAAAAATAGTAAAATCAACTATACCTACATTAAGTAATTTAGGGATACACAAAATAAAAAGATGCAAAATATGACATCAATAACAAACGGGTGTGTGTGTGTGTGTGTATAGACAGTAAAAATGTAGTGCTTCTCAAATGTATTTGAAGTTAAGTGACTATAAGCTTAAAACAGACTGCTATATGTATAGGTCAAGATACATGAACATCATGGTAACCACAAACCCCAAATCTACAACAGACAGACAAACAAAGAGAAAGGAACTCAAATATAACACTAAAGAAAATTCTCAAACCACACAGGAAGAGATCAAGAGAAGAAAGGAACAGAGAACTCCAAGAACAATCAGAAAACAAGTAACAAAATGGCAATAAGTACATACCTATTAATAGTTATTTTAAATGTAAAAGGGAAAAAATGCTCTAATCAAAAATTTGGCTGAATGGATAAAAAAACAAACAAGACCCAACTATATACCATGTGCTGTTTACAAGAGACTCCTTTCAGATCTAAAGAACAACAGAATGACAATGAAGAGATGGATAAATATATTCCAAGCAAACAAATAAAAAGAAAGCTACAGTGGCAATACTCGTATCGGACAAAATAGACTTTGAAACAAAGATTGTGACCAAAGACAAAGGAGGACATTATAAATGATAAAGGGGCCAATTCAAGAAAAAGATAACACATTTGTAAATATTTATGTACCCAATATATAAGTATCTAAATATATTAAGAAAATATTAACAGACATTAAGGGAAAAATTTACAGTAAGACAATGATACTAGTGGATTTTAATACCTCACTTAACATCAGTGGATAGATTATCCAGACAGAAAATCAATAAGAAAACACTGGCCTTTACACATTAGACCAGATGGACTTGATATATATATATAAACATTTCATCCCAAAACTGCAGAATACACACTTCTTTCAAGTACACATGGAACTTTCTCCAGGACAGATCACATGTTAGGCTACAAAACAAGTCTCAATAAATTCAAGAAGACTGAGATCTTGTCAAGTATCTTTTCCAATGACAATGGTATGAAAGTAGACATCAATTACAAGAAGAAAACCAGGAAAAAAAATGCAAATGCATGGAGAAGAAACCACACGCTACTAAACAACCAATGGGTGATGAATAAATCCAAGTGTAAATCACAACAGACCTTGAGACAAATAAAAATGAAAACACGACTTTCCAAAATCTGTGAGATGCAGCACTCTGAAAACTGTAGGACTTTGATGAAAGAAATTAAAGGACAACACAAATGGAAAAATATACCATGCTCATGAACTGGAAGAATATCTTAGAAATGTAGATACTGCCTAAAGCAACCTATATATTCAATGCAATTCTTATCAAAATACCAGTGACATATTTACCAAACCTAGAACAAATAATTATAAAATTTGTATGGAACCACAAAAGCTCCCAAAAAAGCCAAAGCAATCTTGAGAAAGAAGAACAAAGGACGAGGCATCATGCCTCTTGATTTCAAACTATACTACAAAGCTAAAGTAATCAAAACAGTATGGTACTGATATGAAAACAAACACATAGATCAAAGGAATAGAGAGGCCAGAAATAAACACATTAGCTACATGCAAAAGAATGAAACTGGACCACTATCTTACACCATATACAAAAATAAATTCGAAAAAGGATTAAAGACTTCAATATAAGACCAAAACCATAAAACTCCTTAAAGAAACCATAGGTAGTAAGCTCTTTGACATTAGCTTTAGCAATATTTTTTGGATTCTTTCCTCAGGCAAGGGGAACAAAAGCTTATATAAGCAAATGGTATTACATCTAACTAAAAAGCTACTGCACAGGAAAGGAAACCATCAACAAAACAAAAAGGCAACATACTAAATGGGAAAAGACTTACAAATCATACTTCTAATAAGAGGTTAATGTCCAAAATATATAAAGAAGTTACACAACTTACTAAAACACAAACAACCCAATTAAAACATGACCGAGGACTTGAATACACAGTTTGCAAAAGACATGCAAATGGCCAGCACGTATGTGAGAACTTGCTCAACATCACTAATTATCAAGGAAATGCAAATCAAAGCTACAATGTGATATTAGCTGATACTCATCCGATGGTCTATTATCAAAAAGACAAAAAATAATGTGTTGGTGACAATGTAGAGAAAAGGGAATTCTCATCCGCAGTTGGTGGGAATGCAAACTGGTGTCGGCACTATGGAAAAAAATAGGGAGATTCTTGAAAAAATTAAAAACACAACTACAGTATGACTCAGCAATTCCAACTGTGGTTTTTCTATCCAACGAAAACAAAAATATTAAAGAGATATATGCACCCCTATGTTCATTACAGCATTATTTATAATAGCCAAAATATGGAAACAACCTATGTCCCTCAATAGACAAATGGATAAAGAAGATGTGGTATACATATATACAAGGAAATATTACACAGCCATAAAAATGCAGTCTTGCTATATGCAACAACATGAATGGACCTAGAGAGTATTATCCTAAGTGAAGTAAGTCAGACAAAAATAATACCATGATTTCAGTTACAGGTGGAATCTAAAAACAAAAATAAGCAATACAGAAACAGACTCATAGGTACAAGATACAAACTCAGTGACCAGAGTGGGGAGGTGCTGGGGAGGTGGGCAAAGTAGGTGAAGAGAACAAAGAGTACAAACATAGAGTTATAAAATAAATAAGTCATGGGGATGTTAATGAATATAGGGAATATGGTCAGTAATATTGTCATAACTTTGTATGGTGACAGATGATAACTAGAGTTATTGTGGAGATCATTTCATAGTGTATAAAAATACCGAATTATTTTGTTGTACACCTGAAACTAATAAGATATTGTATGCCAATAATACTTCAATAACAATATTTTTTTCTGAGGAATTGCCAAAGTATTTTACTAAGGGTCTGCACCATTTTACAATTCAACCAGCAACGTATAGGTGTTTAAGGATTCCTGTTTCTCAATATCCTTTCCAATTCTTGTTTTTTGATAAAATCAAATTCAATTTTTCTTCTTTCATTGCTTCTGCTTGTGTCATATCTACTAAACTATTGCTTGATACAAGATCATAAAGATTTACTTCCATTTTCTTCAGACTGTTTTACAGTTTTAGCCATTTAATTCTGTAATCCATTATAAATTATTTTTTCATATGGTGTGAGGTAGGGGTCCAATGTCATTCTTTTGCATGAAGCTATTCAGATGTTGAATAGACAGTTGTTTTCCCCACTGAACTGGGTTGGCACACCTGTCAAAATCAATTAACTGTAATGTAAGAGTTAGTTCTGGATTCTCATTACTATTGCATACATACACACACCCCCCCCCCAGGATTTATATGAAATATATATAGCATAAGGATGAAAATTATATCTGTTTTATATATAATAATTTCCATCCTCATGCCAGAAACACATGATCCTGTTTTGGCTATTCTGGGTTCTTTGCATTTCCACATGAATTTTAGGATCAGCTTTTCAAAATGTAGAAGATGTAGCTGGAATTTTGACAGATTACAATGACTGTGTAGATCAATTTGGAAAGTATTTTTGGCTTTACATTAACTCAATCATGACCATATGATCTTTTAAATTAACTTTGACATTTAACTTTTTTCAACAATGTTCTGTAATATTCAGGGTACAAGTCTTGCACTTCTTTTAAGATTATTCCTAAGTATTTATTATTTTTTTTGCTAATGTAAATTTACTTGCTTTCTTAATTTTGAGAGTTCATTGCTACTATATAAAAATACAATAGACTTTTTATGTTGACCTTGTATTCTGGAATTTTGTCAAACACCTATTAGTTTTAACAATATTTTACTAGTTCTAATAGATTTTTTGGTATTCATAGGATTTTCTATATCAAGACCATGGCATCAGCAAATAGAGACAGTTTTACTTCTTCCCACCTATCTGGATATATGTTTCTTTTCCTTGTATAACTTCCCTGGCTAGGACCTCCAAAACAATTGTTGGATAGAAGTGGTGAGAATAGACTGCCTTCTCTAACTCCTGATCTTAGAGAAGAAAGCATTCAGTGTTGGACCATTAAGTGTGCTATTAGCTGTGGGATTTTTGCAGACATAATTTATTAGGTTTAGAAAGTTGCTTTATGTTCCTAGTTTGTTGATTGGTTTTACAAAGGGTATTGACTTTTGTCAAATGTTTTTTCTGCATCTACGGAGATGATCATGTGACATTGTCCTCTAGTCTATTAATATGGTGCATTTCATATGTTAAATCAACCTTGCATCTTAGGGAAACATTCTAATTTGTGATGGAGTGTAATTCTTTCTATATATTTCTGGATTCTGCTTACGAGAGTTTTGTATGAAGATATGTCTATACTCATTAAGGATATTGAGATTTGTGTGGTTTGGGGATCATAATGCTACTAGACTCCTATAATGAGCTGGGAAGCATTACCTTCCCTTTTATATTTAGAAGGCTTTGTGAACCACTGGTATTATTAGTAGTATTCTTTTTTTTTTTTTTTTTTTTTTTAAAGATTTACTAAATCACCAGTGAAACCATCTAGTCCTGAGCTTTTCTTTGTGGAAAATTATTTGATTACTGATTTAAAATGTTTACTTGTTATAGGCATATTCAATATTTCTTCAGTTTTAGTAGTTTGTGTCTTCTAGGGATTTTTTTCATTTTATTTAAGTTACCTAATTTGTTTACATATATTTATTCATATTATTTTCTCATTATTCTTTTCATCTCTGTAATATCATTAGTGATATCCCCTCCGTCTTTGATTCCTGATTGTGGTAACTTGAAATGCGAGCTTTCTCTCCTTCTCTTGGTTAATCTAGGTAAATGTTTGTCAATTTTGCGGATTTTTCAAAAAATAAAGTTTTGTTGATTTTCTCCCATGTTTTTCTATTATCCACTTCATTTATTTCTACTATAATCTTCCTTCCTTTCTTCTACTTAACTTGGTTTCACTTGCACATATATGTATTTTTTTTAAATATGGGACGCTTCACAAATTTGCATAGCATCCTTGTGCGGGGGCCAGGCTAATCTCTGTCTCATTCTAATTTAGTGTATGTGCTGCCAAAGGAAGCACTATTTTTCTTGTTTCTTAAGTGGAAGATTAGGCTGTTGATTTTAAATCTTTCTTCTTTTTAAATTAAATAAAAACCTATTTCTATAAATTTCCCTCTAAGCAACTGCTTTTGTGACATTCTACAAGTTTTAGTATTTTATATTTTCATTTTTATTTATCCCAATTTACTGTCTAACCTATCAGTGCTTTATTTTCCTTGACCTCTACTTATGACTATGTTGTTTAATTTTCACTTATTTGTGGATTTCCCAAATTTCCTTCTGTTACGGATTTCTAATTTTACTACCTTATGGCTGGAGAATAAACTTATGATTGTTGATCCTTTTAAATTTATCAAGGCTTGTTTTATGGGCCTACATATGATTTATCCTGGAGAATGTACCACACGTACCTGGGAGAAGAATGTGCATTCTATTGTTCGTTGAAATGTTCTATAGATGCTTATTAAATCTAGCCGATTTATAGCATATTTAAATTTTCTATTTCCTTATTGTTCTATCCATTAATAGGGTGGTATTGAAGACTGAAGTCTCTATTATTATTGAATTATCTATTTCTTCCTTTCAGTACATCATCCTACTACTTTCTAGGCTTCCTGATTTATTTTTCTTTAATTTATTTTACAGGGGTGGGGGGAGGGGTAGAGGGAATGAGAGAATCTCAAGCAGATTGCCCTCTGAGTGTGGAGCCCAATGAGGAGCTCGATCTCACATCCCTGAGATTATGACCTGAGCCAAAATCAACTGTCAGATGCTTAACTAACTGAGCTACCCAGGTACCCTTAGGCTTCATGATTTCTGAGAAGGGATATTAATCATTTTAAGGAGGCTTGTAGATAATGAGTTGTTTTTCTTTGCTGCTTTCAAGATTTATTCTTTGTCTTTTGATAATTTGAGCATATGTGTAGGTGTGTGTTTCTTTCAGTTTATCCTCCTTGGAATTCACTGAAGTGCTTTAATGTACTAATTGATGTTTTTTTAAATCAAATTTGAAAATATTTAGGTCATTAGTTATTCAATTTTTTTTCTTTTTCTCCTTTACTTGACTCATTTATCTGTATATTTGTGCATGTGATGGGGTTCCCACAGATTGAGGCTCTGTTCATTTTTCCTCATTCTTTTTTAAACTGTTCAGACTGGATTATTTAAATTGACCTATATTCAAGTTTTGTTTGTTCTCTCTTCTGCCAGATCAGTTATGTTGCTGATCCCCTCTAGTGAATCTTTCTTTCTTTCTTTCCTTTCCTTTCCTTTCCTTTCCTTTCCTTTCCTTGCCTTTCCTTGCCTTTCCTTTTAGAGAGCGAGTGGGGAGGGGCAAAGAGAGAGAATCTTAAGCGAACTCTACACCTGGCACGGAGCCCAACAAGGCTCTCTAACAAGCCTGAGTTCATGACCTGAGCCAAAACCAAGAGTCAGACACTTAACCAACTGAGCCACACAGGCACCCCCCACCCCCAAGTAAATTTTTAATTTCACTTTTTGTACTTTTCAACTGGAGACTTTTTGTTTCTTTCTTTGACAATGTCTCTTTATTGACAATTCAGTGAAACATTTTTCTCATACTTCTCACTAATTCCTTAGACATAATTTTTATTAAACACTTTTAATTTAGTTCATTAAGAGCTTTTAAAGCTTATTTACAGTCTTTGTCTACTAAGTCCAACATTTGTGCCTCCTCTGAGGTAGTTTCTATTGACTGGCTCTCTTCCAGGGTATGGTTTATACTTTCTTCTTTTTTTTTTAACTCATCATTTTAAATATATACTCTGGCAACTCTGCAAAGCATGTCTTCCCTGACCCCATATTACTTTCCTATTGCTACTGAAACAAATTACCACAAATTTAGTGGTTTAAAACTATGCAAACTTATTATTTTCCAGCTTTGCAGGTCATAAGTCCAAAATGGGTCTCACTAGGCTAAAACAAAGGTGTTGGCAGGACTACATTCTTTCTGGAGGCTCTGTGATAGAATCTGTTTTCTTTCATTTTCTTTTTTCCCAACTTCTAGATGCTGCCTGCATAGTAGCTCTTTGAATCTTCTCCACATTTTATCCTTCTGACACTAACTCTTCTTCCTTCCTCTACCACATTCAAGGAACGTTTGAATTGGGACCACTTGGATAATCCAAGATAATCTCTTCAAAACCAACTGTTGGCTAATTTAACTCCTTGCCAGGTAACATAACAGATTTCACAACTCCTGATGACGAGAACATCTACATCTTTGGGGAGGGGACATCGTTCCGCCTACCACACCTTCATAACATCTGCTATTGTTATTAGTGATGAATTAATGAATTTCCTGGACTAGTTATGTAAAGTCTCAATTTTGTGTGTGTGCTTGTAGCCATTCACATCTCTGCTTGATTAACTTAGTTGTCAGCTAGTGACTGGATGGAGATTTCCTTAAATAACTTGAATCAGTAAGTCTCCCAGTCTTTGCTGAGTATGTGTGTGTGTCTTGGGACCTGCCTTCAGTGTTTTGGCATTTTATAACTCTGAATTAGCTTTTCCTTCTTGTTCTGTGCTGAGTCTCATTATGAGCCAGAGATTAAACAGAGTTTAGGGCCTTCTCAGTTTATTTCTGACATTAGTACAGCGCCGAACATGTGTGTTATCATCTGGGGCTTTGTTGGAGCATTTTAAATATGCTGGGGCATTTAAAATAGACATCTCATTTCTCAGTTCTTCCTTTTAAGTTTTTTCATCAGTCACTTGTATTCCTGCCTCAGGATTAAATGACTGCAGCTGATTGTTTTTACAAATACTCTGGGGATAAGGCTGTTTTCACAGACAAATCTGCATTAGATTATGTAAAAGAAAGCCCTGAGAACTGGTTTTTTGAAGGAGCTACTGGACAAGAAAAATAATGAAAATACTCTGGGAATGGGGTTGTTAAGAGAACCCAAACTGCTTTTGCTCCAACCCATGCCTGACAGACTATTGCGTTTCACAAACACCATGGTTGTGAGGTTATTGGTTTCCACAGCTACTATGTTTCTGGGACAGGGAAATGGGAATAAGGCGATTTAAGATGTCACAAAGCTGGCTTTTCTTACTGATATTCATCTGCTTTCCTTGGATAAGTGCTGCTGGAATTGTTAAAAGCCTTCCATTTATTTCCAAATTTCTATAGAAGTTGATTTAGAGAATTTTTGTAATTATTATTGCTTTTGTGGAGAAGTGGATTTTTAGAGGTCCTTATTCCACCATTTTGGAAGGGCTCCCTGACAGGTCTTTCTTAACCTTCAAAATTTGCCATTTCTGCAACTAACATACTTTCTCGTTCCCAGGATATCAAATCTTCTGACCAACCACTGAAGGTAGCCAGCCTTCAATCTTTTAAGAAGTTACCGCAAATATGAGTTGTTTTTCTCTACCTCACCACCACAATCTATTCTTCTAAAGTCTAGTTAAAAACTAATTTCCCTCTTAAAATCTTCATATAACCAATAGAATGAGATATACACTATGATCATTATGACATTTGGCCTGCATCCAATAATTTGAATCTTTCATGTCATGCTCTTGCCTTCGGTCACAAAATTTTGTATTTATTTTCTATTGTTGGGTAACAAATTACCCAAAAGTTATTGACTTACAGCGATGATTATCATGTATTAGTCATAAAAATCCAATCTATTAAACAGATGTTCAGAGCTACCTGATCAAGCAACAATTGCCATGTGGTCTCTGTGGTAAAGAAAATTGGAACTGCTTGGTTGGGTGATTCCAGCTTGGATTCCATTATGTTGCAGTCAGCTATTGACTGGGTCTAAAAGACTCTTTTCCAAGGTGATTCAATTACAAAGCTAGTAACTTTGTATTGGGTTTTATTTAGAGGCCTCAGTTCCACTCCAAATGGGCCAAGGATTGTTTGAGCACAAATACATGGAGACACGAATCATTTGAGAACATGATAGAGGTCCACTGCTATAATATCTATTTTACCTGAGACCCTGTATAAGATATAAAATGTTAAAAAACATGACCCTTCCCTTAAAGAAGCACAAATCTATTGATAGAGGAAGAGGTAGACATTCCAGTGACAATACTACTGCAAGTGATACGTTATAAATGAAAGATTATATACTCTGGGAATTAAGAAAAGGTAGAGATTATATCCAACATCCCTAACAGAGGATCAGGACTGATAGGGACTCTTGGCTGTGACTCAGAAATTAGAACACAATTGTCCATTGATTAGTCCCAATAAATTCCTTCTCTGATATTAAGGAAAATATACTTATTTGAATTGCTTAGGTCAGAAGCAAATTTAGATTCCTTGAACTAAGTTTTTGTAAAAAGACTCTCAACCTCATGGTAGCAAAATAACTTCAAATATCATAAATAATTTTTAGCTAAACCCTTGATACCAGAATTTAGTAACCATGATTATAATCTGCCACCCGGATTTGGAGAAAAACCAGTGTCTTCTGAATTTAATTCCTATACTGGAATAGAGATTAGCCACATAGCATTTATAACCGATCAAAATAATTTGGTAGACTGATAACTAGCAAGGAAAGTCCATCAGTAATCAAAAAACTCCCATAAAACAAAAGTCCAGGTCCAGAGGGCTTTACGGGCAAATTCTACCAAACATTTAAAAAAGACTTACTACCTATTCTTCTCAGACCATTCCAAAAAATAGGAAAGGAAAGAAAACCTCCAAATTCATTCTATGAGGCCAGCATTATCCTGATACCAAAAGGAAATAAAGACACCACAAAAAAAGAGAACTATAGACAATACCTCTGATGAACAGAGATGCAAAAATCCTCAACGAAATACTAGCAACCCAACTCCAAAAATACGTAAAAACAATCATTCACCACAATCAAGTGGGATTTATTCCTGGGCTACAAGGGTGGTTCAATATTCATAAATCAGTCAACTTGATACATCAATCAATAAGAGAAAGGACTAAAAACCATGCGATCATTTCAATAGATGCAGAAAAAACATTTGACAAAGTACAACATTCATTCATGATAAAAACCCTCAACAAAGTAGGTTTAGAGGGAATATACCTCAACATAATAAAGGCCAAATATCAAAAACCGAAAACAAACATCATACTCAATGGGGAAAAACAGAGAGTTTGGCCCTTAAGCTCAGGAACAAGACAAGGATGTTCACTCTCATCAGTTTTATTCAACACACTACTGGAAGTCCCAGCCACAGCAAGCAGACAACAAAAACAAAGAAAAGGCAACCAAATTGTTAAGGAAAAAGTAAAACTTACACCATTTACGAATGACATGATACTATACACGGAAAACCTGAAATACTCCACAAAAAGCTACAAAAACTGATAAATAAGTTCAGTGAAGTTATAGGATACAAAATCAATGTGCAGAAATCGACTGCAAGTCTACACACTCATGATGAAGCAGCACAAAGAGAAATTAAGAAAATAATCCCATTACAACTGCACCCAAAATGAGAAGATCCTTAGAAATAAACCTGACCAAAGAGGTAGAAGACTACAAAATGCAAAGGAAAGAAATTGAAGTGACACAAAGAAATGGAGAGACATTTCATGCTCATGGATTCAAAGAACAAATATTGTTAAAATGTCTATACTACCCAAAGCAATCGACAAATTCAATGCAATCCCTATCGAAATACCAACAGCATTTTTCACAGACTTAGAACAAACAATCCTAAAATGTGTATGGAGCCACAGAAGACCCCAAATAGCCAGAGCAATTTGAAAAAGAAAAGCGAAGCTGGAAGCATCGCAATTCCAGGCTTCAAGTTATACTGCGAAGCTGTAGTCATCAAAGCAATACAACAACAGACACATAGATAAATGGAACAGAATAGAAAACCCAGAAATAAACCCGCAAGTATATGGTCAATTAACCTTCAGAAAAGGACGAAAGAATATGCAATGGGGGTAAAGACAGTCTTCACAAACGCTGTTGAGAGAACTGGACAGCTACATGCAAAAGAATGAAACTGGACCACTTTCACCATACACAAAAACAAACTCAAGAGGGATCAAAGACCTATATATGAGACCTGAAACCATAAAAATTCTAGAAGAGAGCACAGGTAGTAATTTCTCTGGCATTGGCCATAGCAACTTGTTTCTAGCTCGGTCTCCTAAGGCAAGGAAAATAAAACAAAAATAAAGATGTGAGACTACGCCAAACTAAAAAGCTTCTGCATAGTGAAGGAAACAATCAACAAAACTAAAAACTAAAAAGCAACCTACTAAATGGGAGGAGATATTTGCAATACATATCCAATAAAGGGTCAGGACCCAAAGTATATAAAGAATTTATACATCTCAATAGCCAAAAAAACCCCTAAATAATCCAATTTAAAAATGGGCAGAAGACATGAATAGACATCTCTCCAAAGGACATCCAAATGGCCAACAGACACATGAAAAGATGCTCAACATGACCTATCATCAGGGAAACGGAAGTCAAAATTATAATGAGATAGCACCTCACACCTGTCAGCATGGCTAAAATCAAAAACGCGAGAAACAACAACTGTGGGTGAGGATGCGGAGAAAAAGGAGCCCTCTTGCACTGTTGGTGGGAATGCAAACTGGTGCAGCCACTGTGGAAAATAATATTGAATTTTCTCAAAAAGTTAAAAAGAGAACTATCCTACAATCCACCAATTGTATTACTGGTTATTTACCCAAAGAATACACAAACACTTACTCAAAGGGATGCATGCACACCTATGTTTGTAGTTGCATTATTTACTATAGCCAAGATAAGGAAGCAGCCCAAGTGTCCACTGATAGAGGAATGGAGAAAGATGTGGTATATATACAACGGAATATTATTCAGCCATAAAGAAAGAATGAAATCCTGCCATTTGCAAGACACAGAGGGAACTAGAGAGTATAATGCTAAGCAATGTAAGTCAGTCAGAGATAGACAAATACTGTATGATTTCATTCATATGTGGAATTTAAGAAACAAAATAAATGATCAAAGAAATAGACAAACCGAGAAACAAACTCTAACTATAGAGAATAAATATGGTTACCAAAGGGGATGTGGGTGCAGAATGGGTTAAATAGAGGAAGGGGATTAAAGAGCGCACTTGTTGTGATAAGCACCAGGTTTTGTATGGAAGTGTTGAATCACTGTATTGTACGCTCGAAACTAATGTAACACTGTATGTTAACTACACTGGAATTAAAATAAAAACTTATATAAAAATGTTGGAAATAAACATTTTTTTAATAAATTAAAAAACTAAATGAGTCTCTCCAGAAATGTAAAGTTTTTAACTACTTGCTTTGAAATTTGGCAAATATATACAACAGAGGGACTCTGGGTGGTTTATTGAGTTGAGCTTCCAACTCTTGATTTCAGCTCCGGTCATGATCTCAGTGTCCTGGAACTGAGCCCCTCACTGGGTTCCACACTTAGCACTGAGTCTGCTTGAGGATTCTCTCGCTCCCTCCTCCTCTGCCCTTTCCCCTACTATCACCCACGTGCATTCTCCCTCACTCTAACAAATACATCTTTAAAAAAAAATAAATATACACTGGGAATGAATATGCAGTTGACAACATTATCTGCTGAACATTCTAAAACTTCAGTCAATGATTCGCTCTAACAGTGCTAAGTCTATTCACAGGCACACACTTAGTCATCAAATTTTGAGATTAAAGAAGCTATCGTTACAGTAAATGCAACCAGGCTGAGAGGAATAGAACTTAAAACAAGGTGTAGTGATTCCTATTGAACTAAACAAATCAAGCCTATTTTATCTTGTATTTGAAAATAAATAAAACTGGGGGAAAATTGAAGATAAAGTTTATTATAACAAATAAACAAAAACTTCCAAATTTATAATAGCTATCAATTTTCCCTAAAATTCAAAAATTTGCAGTCAAAAACTGAGTAACAAATACAGGATTCTGTCCACTGACCAGTGACATGGCAACTGACCTTTAGTCCTACCTCCAACTTTGACACTGCAGTTTATTTTAGAAATATTTACATGGATTCTCCTTTGTTTTTTAAGCTTTATCCAGGGAGTCATTTAGACTTCTGGAACTTTCGTTAAGTATCTCAGCCTATATTAGGTGTTCTTTGGAGCAGTGGTTCTCAAAATCTTGTGTGGTAAGAATTCTGAAGCTCCTACCTCAAGAGAGGTTGATTGGGTGAGGCCTTCAAGTTTGTGTTTTAACTCCTCGTAGGTGATTTTGAAGCAGTCATCTAAGACCACACACCTCGGGAAGGAGAGCATTGCTGTAGGGGACGTAAGCTCTTAGAGCACAGAAGGAACATCCTACACTTTGATTCAGTAGACTGGAGTTCAAGACCCAACCACAACACTAATTGGCCATGTGACCTTGAATGGTTCCCTTAACATTCCCGTGTGAATCGTGGTGAAATTTGCTGTCTTGTGCTGGAGAGCGCTGAAGACAAAACTGGCGGCATTCCTGAAGGCCTTTAAAAACTGTAAAGCCTCTGCGAAGGATATTAAGAATATTCTCGCTGCTGAGGCCTCTGCCAGAGGTGGCTAGTTTACATCCTTGATCTTATTTATCATTCAGAAGATATTTGCTGCATGTCTACTCTGCGTAAGGCTTCGTGGCGGATGCACTTCCCCTGGCCTTTACACAAGCCTATAACGGGATTTCAGGACTCACAAATGGGCAATTAAACCTCCAGCCTCTTCCTGATGATTAAATTGGCACCTCTGTATAAAAATGTTCCCTTTTCATCCTCCGGGGAGGGTGCTTTCTCCCGTTTTGAGCTGCACAAGGGAGGAGTGTGGCAGGCTTTGCTGTATACCGCACATTGTTAATTTTTAATGTGGGAAGTCGGATTCTGCTGCCTTTCTTTATGCTACGGATTGTGCTGCTAGTCTCTCACCCACTAGGCAATGCATGTCTTTAGCTGCTCCAGAAAGGTGGCTCCTCCTTGCTAGCGGTCTCAAAATGCCAAGTTGTTCAGTTACTATCTAAATAAGGAGACACGGGGTCTAACTCTGTTCATTGTAAAGGACTGGTCTGACGAAACCTCAAAGGAATGGTAAGCCACATCTGATTGGCTGACAGGTGAAGGACAAAATGTACTAACAGGAAGGGGGAAAAAAAAAAAAAAAACTCCCAACGATGGTGGGAGAGGTGGCTCGGGAAAGGAGGAACTCTGAAATGCAGACGGGTTCAAGATCCACTCTGCTTAAAAATCTGTAGGCGTCACTAGTCCTTAGGATCGCCAAACCTTGTCCCTGGCAAGTAAGACCTTCACCGTCAAGTTCCAATCCACCTGTCTAGTCTCTGAGCTTGGGTTGCACTGAATTTCAGGGTCTGGAATGCACTATGGTCTGTCTCACCTGCCCTTGCTTGGATTTTTCCTTCCTCCATCTGGCATCACTGCTGTCCTTCTCTCCACTCTTCCACCTCCTACGAACAACTGGAGATTAGGCTGGACTTCTCTTGCTGCTACAGACAGAATGAACTGGTCCCTCCTTAGTCCTTCATGATCACTTTGCCATGCGAAGTGGCACTTGTAGCCTCATTTTATGCATGATTATTTTTATTCAAGTTCCCAATTATTTACTGAGCACATACTATGTACCAGGGACTGTACTAGGTACTGGGGATATGGCAGTGAGCAAAACAAAGCCACTTGCCCCCAAAGCATGACTACTGGTGCAGACTGTCTTTCCCGGGAGACAGGAGGGTGGGCTCTTGTCTATTTCGTTCATCAGTCTATTCCCATAGCCTAGAATAGTGTCCAGCACACAGAAAACACTTAATGAATATTCACTGAATAAATAGACCTTTTTTTTTTAAGATTTTATTTATTTATGTGACAGAGAGACAGCCAGTGAGAGAGGGAACACAAGCAGGGGGAGTGGGAGAGGAAGAAGCAGGCTCCCAGCCGAGGAGCCCGATGTGGGACTCGATCCGGGAACTCCAGGATCGCGCCCTGAGCCGAAGGCAGATGCTTAACGACTGCGCTACCCAGGCGCCCCAATAGACCTTGTTTTAATTCTAAAATGTACTATAGGCTGCCGGTCAGGAATCTGTTTTGCATAACGGACTGTAGGTAATTTGAGAGTACAGGACACATCTTCTTTACCTTTTGCATCTATAGAAAAGAGCCACGTACCTGACATAGAGCAGATGCTCTTGAATAAATAAAAACTAAGCTGATTGTTTTAGCTACATCCATGCACTTTATATTCAAAAGCTAGTTGGCCAACTTGTACGATTATTTATCCTGAGACAGCATAAGACCGAGGTGTTACCTTAAAAAAGTTTTTTTCTAAATACAGGAGTTTAGACAGGCTTGGAGGGGACAGAATCTGTGTGTGGGAGTCTCCCTGCTGCTGATTACTCAGTTTTGCTAATAGTAGAAAGGGTGTTGAGGGTTCCCACCTCATGCCAGAGAGGTTGCTACAAATTTACCAATATTTTCTACTGTTAGCAGTTTCGGTTGATTCAGAGAGTCGCTCATCAGGTAGAAGGTGAACTTCTAAAATTCCAACAGTTGATGGGTCTCCATGTACAAAATAGCACAGACTCCTGGGATCTCATCTGTGCTCACATTCTCTTTTAGGCTGCTGCACTATGGCCTGAACTTAAACCTTTTCACTCTCCATTATGAACAAGTGTACAGAGAGTTCACGTATAAACAACTACTCTTTGCTTATTCACAGTATGAAAGGAAAGGGATCCTAGTACTTCACGGTAGGGGCGTATGTAGAGCAGTATTTCAATAATTGGCTATAAAGATATTTTATGGCGTTTGGAGAACAAAATACATTCCCAAAAGGTTATACCTCAGAGAATCTACAAAGGCCTTTACAATCATTAATTGTGCATTGGAGCGGGGGAGAGGAGTCAATCTGTTGTATTTCAGATGGATGGGAAAAGTGGAATCAGAGGAGAAATACAGACAATCCACAAAGTGGTTAAGTCTATGGGAACATTTGCGAGCTGACCATAAGTATTAGATATTAATTTCCCCATGGAGACGCTTCTTGCACCACACACACACACACACACACACACCCACACTGCAAAAACAATGAATGTGGTAGATGAGATCGTGGGGTGAAAAACCAAGAGCAAAAATGAATGGAAAGGGGAATGAGAATGTAATAAAAAAGAAGTGCTGCACAAAAGGAGAATTTGTTGTTTGCAAGAATTGGAAATATCCTACACGATATGCCCAGGGCAATTACCCAAGGCAGGACAAAGGGATCTATTCAAAACTTGCCTGATGACACCCCCATGATGAAGTGTCAACATTCCAAATAACAACTTAAGTTAAAATGCCTCAAAGGCCCTTTGCAGAATTCCACTTGAATATCTGTAAACTCCGCAATAGTTGACATGCATCAAACAATGTATTTTAAGATTGTTTGGGGAAAAAAAATGCCATTCAGAAGCAGGACTTCCTATGACAAGTTTCTACTCTGAATTTTTATGACCAAATTAGAAACCCTGGAAAAGAGAGATTGTACTAGAAGTGCTGACTCAGCAGTAAGTTGCAGCAAGGCAATGGGATACTAATTTAATGGTGTTAGAGCTGAAATGCATCATTCCTGAGATTAGCATATCCGTTAAAAAATAAAAAAGAAGAAGAGCATTCAGCAACCCAGCTAAAACATTTCACCAGCGGTCAGCAGAAAGGAGATATTTGCATACATGGAAGATTGGGAGATAAGGTCAGGAGATTTAAAAAGGATTATACAGTTTATAGACCTAAGAATTTGCGCTATGGAACTTCAGACTGGATTCATCTCTTTATGCCTAACTTGTTCCAGAAGGATTTTCTTTAGTACAGCCCCTGGCAGATTTAGATAGTGCTTACATGGTCATTCCCATCCTTCTAGTAGATGTCCCAGTTTATTGGCAAGAATTAAGTCTCTTTAA
This sequence comes from Ursus arctos, assembly GCF_023065955.2. NCBI lineage: Eukaryota > Metazoa > Chordata > Mammalia > Carnivora > Ursidae > Ursus > Ursus arctos. Next base: position 48,855,176 of record NW_026622808.1, on the reverse strand, counting down.
TTAGCTCATCTATCGGAAATGTATTTAGCATCTACCCTCTACCAGGTAAAATACGCTGAGGACCGATATCCAGCTTCTATCCTCAAGAATGTCAACGTTTATAAGGGAAATACAGTCAACACAGCAAGTGATTTCAGCCCAGTGTGAATTATGCAAGAGAGAGATAAGTAAGCAGAGATGACTACGGGAATGCAGAAATGAGATACTCGGCCCAGGCTGGGGGGGGGCCAATGAAATGAAAGACTGAAGCCTCAGCTTAAGGATCATCAGGTTGACTCAGCCTTTAGCATACTTTTCTAGAATGATTAACATAGTCAAAGTACAGCACCAATTTCAGACATTAAAGCCAGTTTAATGCCGATAGGTGGGTAGAGCGAGCTGATGACGTGCAGAGAGGTATGGTCTCAGAATCAGGCCCAGCCTTCAAGCTGGCTATTTACTAGTTGAGTGGCTTTCTGCCAGTTACTTCACCCTCAGTGTCTATGAAACAGGAGTAATAGCAACTCATATGAACTCTGAGACTTGAAGGAAATAATGTGTATAATGCATCTGGTAGCACCAAAAATATTCCCAAGACAATGGCAGCTGCGGTGTTTCTTCTGGTTTTGTAGCTGCTGTGATTACCAATATTATTAAGACATAATTATAGTTTAATAATTATAATTATAGCACAAAATTTTCATGGCTCTACATTTATTCCTGCAGTTCTTAATGTATAAGTGAAGGCTCTTGTTCATCAAAGCAGTCCTGGGCAGAACTTTCTCATCTACTTTTTACTGTGATGAGAATATTTATATAGTAGTCACTAGCCCCGTGGGGCTATTCAACGCTTGAGATTTGTCTAGTGTGAAGAATTGAATTTTAGTTTTTGGTCAAATTAATTTAAAAATTTAAGTAACCTATGGTCTGCAAGTTTATGCTCCTCCCAAATTCATATGGTGAAATCCTAATCCCCAAAGATGATGCTACTAGCAGGTGGGGCCTTTGTGAGGTGCCGGAAGCATGAGGGTGACACCCTAGGAAATGGGATTGGTGCCTTATAAAAGAGGCTCTGGAGAGATTTCCTAGCCCCCAACTGTTATATGAAGCCACAAGAAGTCTGAAGCCCAGAAGAAGACCCTCACCTGACCATGCTTGTGCTCTGATTGCAGACTTTCAGCCTCCAGAACTCTTAGAAATAGATAGTTGTTATTTCTCAGCCACTCAGTCTATTCAGGCTGCTATGTCAGAATATCACAAACTAACACAAACCATGTGTGTGACTAGTGGCTACTGGATTAGAGCACGCAATTCTAGGGTAACAAACATAAAGTTACCCGGATCTCATTGCAGGCCCAGTGCATCAGGAAGAATGATGAGAATTTGCATTGATATGAAGCACAATGGATGATTCTTAAGAATGCAGATGGTGAGAACCACTGCTCTATTCCTCTGACTGAGTGGTTTTGATTTTATGTCTATGTGTTTGCCGAAGGGCCCTGAGGTATTAATTAAATAAAATATATTTTCTTGGAGGCTGTCTCTATGCGAGGCTCTAGAAGTTGAAAAGAACCTAAGTATAAGGTCTGTTTCTCATTTTAAACAAATTGTGATATTTTGTAGCCTTATTAAGACATACACAGCAAATAGGAAAGAAAAGCTCTTTTTAAAGTAGGTGAAAAAGTAATTTATACCAAAGAGGTTAGGAGTGGAGGGTCACTATGGTGGAGTTATCAGGGAAGCCATCAAAAGGAAGCAAGCAGGAAAACGGAAACTATAAGAGCAAGGGTGAGAGTGGTTACAATGACAACTGGTAGACCACTGGAATACTACTAACAACCTTCATTTTCTCATCTAAGAAAGGGGGGGATACATAATATCAATACTAACTGAGCACTTACTTTATGCTGAGACACTGTACCTGTACCATGTGATTTAATTTCCCCCCACAACTTGAGGAGTAGATACCACTATCAATCTCCATTTCACATCTGAGGAAACTTAAATAACTTTCTCAACATGATGGAGCTTGGCTAGTAAGTGGTGTCAATGTGAGCCAGAGAAATCGTAGATCCAGGGGCAAAGGAAGCCATTAAATCTTAATTGAGCTGAACTGAAATACTCATCTAATATTCATTGCAGAAGATATATTTAAAACACACAAAAAGATGGGAATAGCAAAATCACAAAAGTAACAGGTATCATTTACTGGGTACTTACTATTGCCAGGTATTCTGCTAGGATCTTACGTTCATTACTCACAGAATTCTCTTGACGATCCTCCAAGATAGGCACTGAACAATGTGGGAATCAGGAAAATCAGCAAGCATGTACCTCAAGAGCCATGGGGAAGAACTGAAGAGAATTTTCCCTCTTCAGTTCACAAATACACTCTTTAACTCAGGTTACCAGGGTAGAAAAGCATGCAACAGTGAAGAGAAGCACGCGATACTCATGTAATAGTGGTGACATCATAGCCCAGTCCAGGCTTTCGCCATGAAATGACAAATTTTATTGATTCCCTAAATATAGAGGCTGTGCCTTTCACCTCTGGGTCATAGCAGTGAATTCAGGAAGTTCCAGGGACACCTTCTGATATGTGAACATCTGCTTGTGTTTTTCCATTGCATATTAGGGGATCCCCCCTCACACCCACCTACTCCCCATCACAAAAAACTGGGACCAGAGGAAAGCAAGATCTCTAAAGATGACAAGTAAAAAGTTGTTTTCTTCTCTAATACAAACAAAAATATTTATCTCAAAATAGGGCTTATATAATAAAAACAATTATACCAAGACTAATACACCTGGGGATTGAATTCTTTATCTCCACAATCTTTTGAACACTAGGCAAGGCTGTCTATTATGCACCGGGTTTCAAGCAGAGTATATATAGTGTTTATGTAGAGCTGCATGCAAGACTCGTACTTTGGCAGTGATCAATGTTAAATATATTTTAACAACTATAATGGCTCTATCACCCATATCTTCCAGATTTTTGTCAGGATATGGCAAAATCAAAACTTTCATTGTAATGTTATTGTTCTCCTGCCCCCCCCCCCCCAAAGAACCACCAGTAACTATTCACTCTTCTGGATTCTATCCGTATCTTAACAATGTGCAAACTTTAAAATGTAGGTTTATTACCAGAAGGTGAAACTACAGAAAATACATAAGAAAAGACATTACAATTCTACACACCATCGTAGAACCCAGACATCATCTACTTGTTTATTGGCAAATCATTTAAATTTATATAGCAGTTCCTATTTCTTGAGACTAGTTGTTCAGAATACTGAATGGGGAGAAATTTTGAGACTGGCTCATTTGAGAAAGAAGGTACAGGGATCAGCTAGTGATGGCTGCCATAATGACAGCAACAGAAGGGGTGGTAGAATTGTTTTACATTACGGGTGACCGACTTTTACTTTAGTAATTAAGAAAGTGAGTCCTCATGGTTGTGGTGTCTACCCAAGGTTGTACAGCAAGACCATAGCATCACTGGTATGAGGATGCTTATTGGTTAACTCCCACATCCAATGTTTGCCCACTCTATCTCCCTACAGTCATCCTATGCTTTTTTTTTCCCCCCTCCAAAAATCAACAATACTTAGTTAAAATCCAACTAAACCCACTGGAAAAGGCTGATCAATACATAGACGAGAGCAGTCCTTCAGAAGATTACACAGAAAGAAAAATAAATTGCTATGCCCTTGAAAGAAAAGCTACTTTTATTTAAGTTAATAAAGCTTTATTTGTTCTCTAGCCATTAAGTTTATAGAAATTAAAAGTCTTGACTATTTGTCTTTTGCCAACATGCATTTAAAAGTGGCTTTAAAAAATCTCATTAACATTCTGCTTTTTTTCTGTCCTAAGCTGATTCAATACAAAACAGATTACCTCCTGTCTATGCCACTAAAGTGCACATAAATATTTTACAAACCAATTTATCTAAAAATTTTGTCATTCCTCATTCTGAGTCTGGACACAGAGCTTACTATAAAGCACTTTAGGTTTCCCCGATAACATAATCATTCAGGCAAGAGTATATTATATTTCCTTCTTTGATTCTTGCCTGGGCTCAAAATATTCCTCTTGGAGTGTTTTCAGAATTTCACTATGTCAGATTGGTATATACACGGTTAATGGAACTTGCAGAGAATGACCAGAAAATACTTAAATGAAGTAATTTAATAGTCAGAATACTGATAGCATCCACACTTTTAAGCCATAGGGGAAGGAGAAAATAAACTTAGCTTTTACTGATTCAGGTGGGAAAAATGATAGTCCTAATGTGAATAGACTGATTTAGTTCACTAAGAAACACAGGCAGACAAGAGTTGGGGAACCCTTGGTACCAAAGTTATGAAACCGACGTTAATGGCTCTTCCTTCAGCTCCTTATCAATCAAAAGTGATGTGAGATATCTGTTGCCTCCAGATCAGTGACTGATAAACATTTTCTAGAAAAGGTCAAATAGTAAAGAATTTCTGCCCTATGGGCCATCCAACCACCGTTGCAACTATTCAGCTCTTCTGTTCTAGTGTAAAGGCAGCTGCTCATAGGCAATACTTATGTAAATGAGCGTGGCTGTGTGCCAACAAATCTTCATTTACAAAAACAAGTGGTGGGCCAGGTATGGTTTACAGGGCTATTGTTGGCTGACTTCTACCCTAGAGGACTAAAACCGTAGGTCTCAAGGGCTCTTCTAACACCCCTGGGCTGTCTACTCTCATCCTTTATTAAGTCCTCCTCCAGGTTCCTTTTAGTTATGTGGCTTCTTTGCTGTCTACCAACGCTTTCCTTCTCCAGACAAGACCGGGAGCTCTTTGAGACCAGAGTTTGTATCTGTCTCACTTCTTCGCAGCAAACTGAATAATGCTGGTAGTATGGGAGGCACTCGGTAATTGCTTGTTGAATGAATAGGTGATTGAGCAAAAAAGGGGAGGTCCTTTCCTGGTGTTTGAGATTTCTTCCCTGGCTTGGCTGACTTGTAAAGGAGCAGGTATTCCCCATTCCAACTGCAGGATTCTCTCTTACCTATGTGCAAAATGCCCTGTCCTGATACAAAATACATACATGAGGTTTTAGCATACATTTATTTAAATTATATGAAATCAAAAGTGATTACTTGGAGAAAAAAAAAAAGAAAAAAGGAGTGTGCAAATGGAAAAGAAAAAGGGAAAGAATAATTTGATTGCAAATTTCGGGGGGCTCCTCTCAAATGTAGGCCATCTCATCTCAGACTATGATTCCAGGGTTAAACGCTGTAATTTTCACACAACATGACCCTCTATGCAAGGCAATGACTTCATCTTATGTTGAATTCAAGAAAGAGTAAACAAACTTTAACCCCGAAAACTCGGCAGGTAAGATTTTGGATTTATGAGCCCTCATACCCATCTCCAACTGGCATCAATAGGACCACAATGTATCCAGTATCCAGGTCGTCAAGATTCACTAAAGATAAATTTGCATCATCTTGATGAGTTATTTATACGAGTTACACGTGACAAGTTGAATTTGAAATCGACCCTAGTGTAAGATGACGTGCCCACGAGACTGTGCACATCACACGTTCGACGGCGGCGCAGTTAGCAATAAAAAGTAGGGACTCCCGTGGAATGCTGGGAAGCCAGCCTCTGGGCTCACGCAGTAAAGCGGCAGGCACTTCCCAGCCGGCAATGCTACAAGAGCAACTTCAGGAGTAAAGATTCGCTGAAATCTGAAGCCTATTTCCTGTCCATCTCAGGCTGTCAGGAGAATAGAGAGATCCAGCAAAGCTGTCTGTCTGGGGCTTCGCTATGCGGGTGGCTCTTCAGGGCAGACTTTGCAAGGGGGCTGGGGGGAAGGCTCATCACAGGGATTAATTTCAGCTGATGCTTACTGCAAGGTATTGATTGATCCCTGGAACTTGTTAAGTCTAAGGTGGAGAGAATGGATCTCACAGTGGAGAGGCGCAATGTGAAAGCTGCCCAGCTCTCAGGGGTTCCCCGTGAGCCAAAAACACAACACAATTTTTCATGATCACCATTCGCGACTTTCAAACCGAAGAGCCTTATTTTTGTTAGTAAGGAAACCAAAGGTAATGTCTGGCTATCCACCCAGCAGTGGCTGATGCTGAACACAGCTCTAAAATGAAATTTGCAGCAGAGGTATTCTAAAGAGGAGATAAACTAAAGAAGCCAGCCCTGTTTGGAAATGACTAAAGAGAGCACATAAGAGTTTTTATTATCTTGGTTAAATAAATGGGAAACATAAAACCTGGGAGATGAGACCATAGGATTTCTTTGTCATTTCTATTGATTAGAAAAAAGGTCCCAAAGGACTCGAAACTATTTAAAAATAAACTATATTTTTCTCCCGCTTGTTAGGGTGCCTTCCAAGCAAGACTTTTCCCCCTCCTCTCTACAGCAGTTGGCAGAAATTAGTTTCCAGTTAAAAAAAAAAAAAAAAGTTTATCAGATATTTTTGAGAAAGTGGTGAACGTTATCATTGCAGTTATTTTTAATACCTCTTGACAATGTTCTACCTTCTCATCTAAGATCATGGACCTAGGAAAGTTTCCTACCTGCCACTGAATACTGACCTCAGCATGGGTTTCAACGGGGTGCTCAAGAACATATTTTAAAGCACAAAAACCACAAACAAAAATAGAAAAAAGCTAACACATAAAAGATAAATGTAATAAAAAAATAATTTTCCCAGGCCCTTTCTGAATATGCTTTGAATGCATCAAGTTGAATGAAAATAAAAGGGCTAGGCTAAGAAAACCTAACACTGCAACATAAAAGTTTGTTAATAGTGAAAAACAAAAACAAAAAACACCTGAGAACATTTCCCTCAGGGTTTATGAAGTCAGAAGAGCACAGTGGTTAATGATGATAGAACCCATATATCTCAGTTCTAACTCCCTATTTTTACTAGCTAAAAATAGGCATACAACTCATGGAAGTTGCACAATCTCTCTGTGCCTCAGTTTTTCATGTATAAAATGGGTATGTCAGTAGCTCTCTCAAGGTGAAGGAAAAAATAAAGCTGGCAATGGATTGAATGTTTTCCCAGGCACATAATTCATACTCAAAAGATCATAGCTACTATTACTCAAGAAATGAAAATGAAGATTATGTTTATCATTTCAAAGCTTATTCATCGTGAAACATCCTAGCTCAAAACCTAGGTTCCTGAACGAAAGGTTTCCTCTTTTGGATACAATACAGATAAAATGGGATAACATCAAAGAATCAATTCAGTGTACAGCAGATATCGTCCCAAGTCACGTTCATGCATTTTCTCATTTAGTGGACATGACAGTCCTATTATCCATTTTGCAGATAAGGAAACTGAGGCCTTGCAAGTCGTGTCATTTACCCCAAGCCTCACACTTAATAAGAAGCAAATCCAGAGGAAAATAAACAAGCAAGCAAGCAAACAAACAAGAAACTCTCTCCGGTTTCAAATCCAATGATTATGACCACAAAGGACATGGTTTAAAAATTCAGAATACATGCCTACCTTGGCTTTTCATCCTTGTTTGCCGGAGACTCTGGTCAGCAAGAGTAAGCCAGAAAGTCCAAACCTCGAAGATACAATGGCTGCTGGTCTAACAGTCTTTCCCTTCCTCCAGACTTCAGCTGAGGATCCCGGATGCTCTTCCTTGATTCTGGGTCAGTAATACCAGTTCGGTGCTTCTGCTTTATTCACCCTACCCTCAGCTACTACCTTATCCTGCCACCACTCTTCGTTCCTTCAAAAGAACTCGGGATCAGAAATGGTATCCTTGACCCAAACGCACCCTGGTTGACCCTGGGGTTTAGACCAACCAGGTACTTGCAGGGGGAAAAAAAAAGTAATAACCTAATTATTGCAGCCACCTGCGTGCCATCGCTGTGAGCTCGTGACTGCTGCCAGGTGCTAGGCTGGGATCAATTAGTAATTGTAACTGAAGCTGACTGCAATTAATTACATAACTTTAACCTGTTCAAGCCTAATTCCCCTCCCCCAAAATGACTTCAGGAACCTGGGATATGGCAGACTGCCGCAAATGCAGAAAAAAAGTAATGAATAAGGTTTCTGTATTTTCTTCAGATTTGGATCATTCTTAATCCTCATATATCACGTGCACAGCCGACCTGTCCTATTTACCCATTGTTAATGAAACGATGTGTTCATTTCTAACTTGTGGCCCAAGACTGAAAAGGGAGGCTATTCCTCTCCTAGCCCACAAGGGAGGGGGCCTCCCCCTGGGGCCATGGTGCGGTGGGTCTTCCGTGAGGTACAGGACAGTGCAGTAGATTGTGGACAATGGGACTGTAGGGATTAGGGTTGGAGTTCTGGCTCCACCCTTCATTAACAGGCCGAGGGATAACCTCTGCCTCCACATCCTCATCTGTAAAATAGGCATATTATTAATGCTGGAGAAAGGAAGCAAAACAGAACATACGCATTCACTGCTGCGCCGTTTGGCATAAAGCTGATGCTTGATAAACGCTCACGCACCGCCAGTGCCTGCTAACCTTTGCGAAGTTCAGGAGACATGCGAACCTTCGAGTGAGGCTCTGTCACAGAACTCCCCCACTGACCAGGAACTATAGTGCGATATAGCTGTAAATGACTCAGAATTTGGAGTCTGTGGTACATGGGCTGTTGTCATCGGCTATACCTAATGAGGTGTGTGTCCAGGAACCAGTAACGTTAACTTCTTCAAATCTCAGTTTCCACATCTTCAAATAAACAGAAATGTTTATAGGGTTGCTTCAATGATTAAGTGCAAGCAGGCATGGCTCGGATATACATAAATGATATTAGCAAGACATCTTAACATTTTTATGGCAAAATCAGTAAGTGGAATTATCATTTATATTTTTTTCTCCTGGTATTTTCCCCTAGCTTCATTCCATGATAGCCAAGGTCTTCTATGCTTCTTGCTTCAGGAATCTTGGTAGGGCTGAAAACATTAATCAAACTAAATGTCCAAGTGGGTTTGAGAGATAATACGGGGCAGGGGCAGAGGGCAGGCAGGAGAGAAGGCTGCAGAGGAGAAATTATTCAAGAATGGCAAAAGTTCAAGGAGAGAGAGAGGAGAAGCACCCCCAGCCAGGAAAAAGAAAGGATGTCTGTGAATTTCCAGAGCAGGGAAATTTACATGTGTTCTCCGGTAAAGCCTAGAATACTAGCAAAAACATTAGGTAGATAGCTATATGCTCCCCTGAGAAAGATGAACCAAGGGCATCATGATTTCCAGCCTCAGCATGAACCCCACAGGGGCACGAAAGAGGAAAAACATGAGCCTCGAAGAAATGGCAAGAGTTTAAGAGGATGGGAGGATTGGTAGCTGCAATCATAACAGGCTAATGAAGCCCCATTTTGCAACCAGTTACCTAGATTTTACTATAATCTAGAAGCAAAAGGAGGCCCCAGTAAAGATTATATAGTAGGAAGTGGCTGAGTACTATTAATCTATTTCTTTTTCTTGGACACAGGGAAATTACGTTCACCAGCCTTCCTTATAGTTAAGGTGGGTCCTTTGCAGCTCAGTCTGGCCAATGGAAAATGAGCAGACATGATGTATACAACTCCCGGGCCTCTAAAACCCTTCAAGTGATGTGTCATGCTCTTTCTTTTTGTTCATTATCTGACTCCATGCATAGGATGCAGTAAGGGAATCTGAGAATGGATGGAAGGATACAGGATCCCTGAGTAATAAAGGTTATAATTACTCTTATTAATAAAATGCCTGACATAGAATTTCTCATCAGCCCTAAAAGTTGGAGGATAGGAAAAGAGAATTCAAGTTGATTTAAGACAAATAAAGAATAGAGTGCAACTCATACCTGAATTTGTTCATGGCTTTATCACTACAAAAAGCTAGAATTTCCATGCAGCAACCTAAGTAGTATGTAGGCAAAAGGAATAACAGAAGGCAAGTATCTTACACCATGGGTTGTTCTGCTAACTACCTCAAGAAGTCATATGACAAGATTCATTAAGAAGTATGACAAGGTTGATGGGGTGCCTGGGTGGCACTGTGGTTGAGCATCTGCCTTCGGCTCAGGGTGTGATCCCGGCGTTCTGGGATCGAGCCCCACATCAGGCTCCTCCGCTATGAGCCTGCTTCTTCCTCTCCCACTCCCCCTGCTTGTGTTCCCTCTCTCATTCGCTGTCTCTATCTCTGTCGAATAAATGAATGGAATCTTTAAAAAAAAAAAAAAAAGTATGACAAGGTTGGAATGACTGTCCCTTGGCTGTCTCACCACGAGAACGCCCCCAGATTGGTCAGACCACCATCTGACTCTTAACGACCTCCATGATGTCCTCTCTGCAAATATGAATGACGCCAATACCTGGAGGTTTAAAATAAATAAAACATGAACAAGCAAAATAAACTTGTCTTTGAGAGCTCAATTTCAAAGTCTTTCAAAACTGTAAACAAGCTTTTCAAATTAGGTCTAAGAAACACCCTCATCTCTATCCGTATCTTTCAGCTTTCCCAACAAAGGTCTCATTCTGTCCAGCCACTCATCTTCCCACTTTTTCAGTTTCTTATCATGACCTTCCTGTTCTCCCCAATCTGCAGTGGTTTCTAATTGGTCCTTGAAAGTGTCCTGTGACCTGTAATAAACCACTTTATCCATTTCTGTGATTTGAAGCATCTGGGAGATAAATTCCATTAGAACGCTAATTGGGTCTGATGTGAAGAGTTCACTATGGATCTATATGGAGACATACTTGACAGAGTACTGGATCATGTTAGATTTGGTGACATTTTAAAATATTTGCTAAGAAAATTATGCTACATCTAATCACCTGGGAGAAAATGACAGCTGAGCGTGAACAGAGTACAGCTCATTTTATCCATTCGGGGCGAGAATGATATCCATTGATTTTCCCGCTCACCATTTATTCCCCTTGCTTGTAGGATCATGACCCAACGTTCCTTTAAGAACCAAGCCTCCCTCACTCTCAGTTCATGTGGATCATGGGTAGATGATTCTGCCTCTCATTGCCTCTTCCTCCCAGGTTCGGGACTGCGGACAGGATCCAGTCTGGCCAAGCTTGAGGAGCCTGCCATCCCCGCTATCTTCTGTTTGGTTCAGGGAGGTTATGGTTGTAATCTGTGTCTAAGTCCTGGGGTTCTTGGAGGAATCACGTTGAAACATGTATTCTCCCCACCAGAAGTTCTAACCTGGCAGAATATAAGCCTGGAGGTGGTAAGGACCACCTCATCACTACTTGGAAGCAGCTACTTAAGAATGAAACCAAAACCAGGAGAGGAGCACCAAAACATGGAGAGAAGGGGATTCATGGCGATCGTGTTTGAGTACCTGGGTCTAGCTGTACTGCCCATGATCAAATGAATCCCCTTTTGTGCTTCATCTTATTTGAACTGGGTTTCTCTAAAAGCACCAAGTGTAAAATCATGACACTGGGAGAGTATCACAGAACATTTTGCACCTTGTATAACAGGTATGGCTATCCAAGGATGTTAGCGGTGAACGTGGTGGAAGGCATAAAGAGGATATCTGTATAAGGGGTAAATCTGGATGGCATCCTGATGTGGAGGACAGGCTTTGAAGGAGGGCCAGTCATGCTGGGTTTACATCACAGAGACCCCATTTCTTAGATGAGCCGTCCTGTTGATGAGTCACTTAGCTTCCGGTTCCCAGTGTAGAAGCTGAGAAAAAATTTTCATGGAGGTAGTATATTCAGTCATTTACTTTTGGCTGTCCAAAATTGTCTCACTCACTAACTTGACCCAGTGTAACCATAGTAGTAGTTACTTCTTAAGGGACTTTCCAAAAAGTACGAGCTTTTTTACCTGAATAAAATTTATAGGCATTCCAGGAAGAGTTGGGAACATTTTTTTTTAAATTTCAGATTCCTAAGCCGTGTGTGGATACATTCTGATTTAGGAAGTCTTTCGAACATTCCACAATTCAGCATTTTCAAACAGCAACCTAGATGATTCTGATACAGGTAGCCACATTTCAAGAAATAGTACTATGACAAGCAGATCAGAACTGAGGGACTAAAGTATACAAATGAATTTCAAATAGTCTTTCTGCTGCCTACCAACAATACCTTGGACAATGGCAAAAGCTTTCTTTGCTTCAGCTTCCTATTTACAAATGAAGATAATAAAGCCATCATAAAGGGCTTTGCAAGATAATGTTTGTAAAGAATTTAGCACAGAGCTTATATCAGTAAGGCTCCAATAAATAGTATCTGTTGCTAATTCATTTACATGGGTTAGCTTCTCAGATAAACCAATTATGACTACTTAGAATCCAGCAGCATAGAAGACCTTGTAGCAATGAGACATAGGGTATATAAGTTTTGCTGTGGAAAACAGCAAGCAGGCTCTAGTGTAGAAGTTGCGAAAAAAATGAAACCAATCTTGTTAGATTATGTTGAGGACCCAATGAAATCATCGGTGTAAAATGTCTAATAGAAGGCTTGGCATATGATCTATGTTCTAAAATGTAGCCATTGTTATTTTTATTCATTATAATATTATTATTATCATTATTTCTGTGGTTTTACTGGAGATCCTGTTTAAAAAATAACTGGCAAGATGAGGATGTTTTTGCAGAAAAAAACATTTGATATTTCCACAAACATGACAGTGCGGAGGAGTAATAACCATATACAACCCAACCTATCCATTTCAATACATTGGGGAAAAGAACAAGGAGGCTTAAAACAAGCCCTTCCTGTCTGTCAGTGTTGCACTCCCTCGTTTCACGGGTGAGGACTTGAGTGGCCTTTGCCCAGGGACATGGTGGAGTAGCAAGTATCTACCAGCACCCACGGATGTTAAGCATCACCACTGGCTATCTGCAAAATCCACGTTTTACTGATTAGCCTTTGCTGCCATAACAGTTGCAGAAAAATCAATTCTACAATTTTTTCCTTTTCTAAAATGCCCGGGTTTCAGCTGATAAAGCAATGATTGAAGTCAATGGCTGAAGTGGGAATTCGAGTATGTTTTTAAAGGATAATCGCTAGGCTCCTTCTTGGGATGCATCTGTTTTTAACCACTTTCTCCACTCCGAGTGTGGTAATTGAACAGAGAGGTGTACAAAACATAAACAGTGGAAACCGGAAACCGGCTTCACGTGCTTCTGTAGCTTTGGTAACTACAGGTGTGTGTTAATGAATCACACGCCTGGTGAAATAAAATTAAAGGCAGCCGCACGTGTTTACAAAACTGCAGCCGCAAATTACAGGTATCGGTCGCATCCATAATTCATCCGTAATTGACAATTTTCATATTACTGGAATAGAGAATCAAGTCATGCAGATGATTACAGCATTTGCCTCCCAGCGCTAGAGATGTTGCTTCATTTGTCATACAGCATCTCAAATGAAAGAGATTATAGTTTTTAGGTGGGGCTGGACATCAGGGTAAAGGACCAAAGTATTGCACACAACCCAGCCCCCACTTCCACCTCCCACACCTCCCACTCCCGGCTCCCTGTTAATAAGGAAGTGTGCCTACACACAGGCTCTAGAAACGCAGGAGCCGAGTCCAATTCTGACACTGCTATCAAAATCTAGAAACGAGAGCTAAGTGTTTAGAAACTCTATGCCTCGGTTTCTTCATCCGTTGATGGGTTAACAAAAGTGCCTACCTCACAAGATCCTTAGGTTAGATTGAGTTCATTCAGATGGAGTTCATATATCTCTTCTGATAAGGGACCTGAGGAGATCCTTGAAAATAGTTCGCTATTCACTTGACCCAGAAAACCCTACCAAATCATGCAAATAATCAAGAGGTTCAAATCTTTGTGTTCACTTTAAGAACAAACATGAACTGCCCATGCCACGAAGGGTGTGCATATCCAAAAAGCCACCAAGTGTCTGAAGGATGTCACTTTGCAAAAGCAATCTGGGCCATTCCATCGCTCCAATGGTGGAGTTGGTGGGCATGCCCAGGCCAAACAGTGTGGCTGGACGCAGGGTCGGTGGCCCAAAAAGAGCGCTGAATTTTTACTGCACATGCTTATAAATACAGAGAGTCATGCTGAACTTAGTTTAAACATTTTATTTGTTTGTTTGTTTATTATTTAGAGTGAGCAGGGGGAGGTGGAGAGAGAGAGAGAGAATCCCAAGCAGACTTCGCACTGGGCCTGACGCAGGGGCCTCACAACCCTGAGATCATGACCTGAATGGAGATCGAGTCTGACACTTAAACACTGAGCCACTGAGATGCCCTTGAACTGAAGGGTTTAGATGTAGATTCTCTGGTCATTGAGCACATCCAGGTGAACGAAACCCCCAAGACGCGGTGTGGAACCCACGGGGTTCATGGTCAGAAATAATGCATCCATGAGCTCTCCCTGCTGCTCGGAGATGCTCCTTACTGCAAAGAGCAGACTATTCCTAAACCGGAAGAGGACGTTGCATGGAAGAAAAAGATATCCCAGAAAAAAACTGAAGAAACAAAAACTTACGGTCCCAGAGTAAAGTTAAAAAAAAAAAACAAAAAAAAACCCCAACTGAGTTACTATATGTACAATGCATAGAGTAATGGCTGGCAGTAAGCTTAGTGAATGCTCAACCATTAACTTCTCTAAGCCCCAGCTTCCAGAACCATAAAATGGGGTTAAAAACATCGCCTGCCACACATGTTTCGTAGGACAATAAGATAATGCACGTGAAGCACCTAGTTTAATTCCTGATACACAAAACCACTCAACTTTCGAGCCAGTAGTAGACATAGTAATAACAGCAACTTTACCTCAAATGGACAAAATAAATTAATATTGTTAATTTTGTGTAAAAATCCCATCTTGGGCTTCTAACTTATTTAGAAGAATTTTTTTTTTCTCATTTGGGTACTCTTTTTTTTTTTAATTAATTAATTAATTTTTTCTTTTTTTTCTTTTCTTTTTTTAAATGTTTTTTTATTACATTATATTAGTCCCCATACAGTACATCCCTGGTTTCTGATGCAAGGTTCGATGATTCATTAGTTGCGTATAACACCCAGTGCACCATGCAATACGTGCCCTCCTTACTACCCATCACCAGTCTATCCCATTCCCCCACCTTCCTCCCCTCTGAAGCCCTCAGTTTGTTTCTCAGAGTCCATAGTCTCTCATGCTTCACTCCCTTTCTGGTTACCCCCCTTTCTTTACCATTTGGGTATTCTGATTCAGATACTATCAGGATTAGGTTTTTACAAGGTATCTTGGACACAAATAAATGTAATCTTGCTAAAAACCCCTCCTATAAAGACATGTCCTGTGCATTGTTTTAGCTTTACCTCCCCAAAGAGGGCTAATCAGAATGCACACGGAATTCTTTGCCACTTGCTGAGGGTGAATAAGGAGGCTGCATTAAAGGCTGCCCGAGTTGGAAGGGACACAGCAGACGACGTGACAGAGGCAGAGCTGGCAAGCTACAGGGACACAGCCCAAAGCCTTACCTGAAATCTCTGTAACGTTCCCCAGAACGCACTTTCTCAAGTTCCCCTCATTTCACACACGAGAAGTCATGGGTCTACCTTGGTGTGGGTTTCTATCGCTGAAATTTAGGAAGACAGAACAATGCAAATAGGGGCGCCTGGGTGGCACAGTCGTTAAGCGTCTGCCTTCGGCTCAGGGCGTGATCCTGGAGTCCTGGGATCAAGCCCCACATCGGGCTCCTCTGCTGGGAGCCTGCTTCTTCCTCTCCCACTCCCCCTGCTGTGTTCCCTCTCTCGCTGGCTGTCTCTCTGTGTCAAATAAAAAAAATATTTAAAAAAAAAAAGAGCAATGCAGATACACAGTAACGACAACATAAAATTTCTTAGACAAACTCATCTGAACTTGTGGCGAAGTTTATCGCCCATTAATGAGGAGCCCAGCAGGTAGAAAATGCTCATTGGACCACAGGGAAGCGGGAGGTTAAGTACGGAAGGCTTCCAGCAAAGTACAGACTGCTGTGTTACTTCAAATGGTCATAAAAAGGTCATATTTTTATCAGTGGTTGGGTAAATTTGTAGCACCATATGGAGCCATCTTTGGGCGTGATCTGTTCATTAGAAATAATAAGTCATCTATAAGAGAAGCAATGATTAACAAATCGATCTGCAGCAATTAATTAGACCTGCCAGATAACAAAGTTTCTCCTGACTCTTCCACAGAGAGCCAGTTTGCACCAGGCTCTGGGCAGAAGTCAAATACAAGAAGACTGACGTGCAGGCACGCCTGGGTGGCTCAGCCATTAAGCATCTGCCTTCGGCTCAGGTCATGATCCCAGGGTCCTGGGATCGAGCCCCGCATCGGGCTCCCTGCTCGGCATAAAGCCTGCTTCTCCCTCTTCCACTCCCCTTGCTTGTGTTCCCTCTCTCACTGTCTCTCTCTGTCAAATAAATAAATAAAATCTTTTTTTTAAAAAAAGATTTTTTTTAAAGAAGACTGAAGTGCAGAGTCCTGCTTTTCCTCAAATTTCTGCAGCATATAACCCAAGATACCAGACCATTTACCTAATTCTCAGAAAGGAAGATGACACTTTTCTTTCACGATAAAAATACCTTGTAATCTTCTATCTGCATTGGGTATAATAGTTTACCAAGGGTTTTCTCTGTAAGCTCACATTTAATTTGCACAACAGGTGTGAGAAGCAGACAGGGCAGGTGTGAGCCCCATTTGATACCCAAGGAACATGACACCCAGAGGAGCTCACTGTCTTTGCTAACAGTCTAGCTTGAGGTGTAAAAGAGCCAGGAGTGGAACTTATGTCCAATGTAGCTATGGAAAACATTTCTCTCTCAAATAGTTCCAGGGTTGCAAGGAAATTCTTAGGTCTGAGCCAAAGTAGACACAGATGGAGACATGCACTCAATAGCAGGGAGGGTTTGGGGAGTGTTTAAAAGTCCTCACTCTCTTTCTCCACCCAGTCTGTCAGCTCCAGTGTCCCAACTTTCCCAGCCTGATTTAAGTCTTGTAAATCTGTTTAAACAAGAAACCTATGGAATAAATGTAGGCCAACCACTCCAGGAGTTCTCATGCTCAGCATCTGATCACAAAGTGTTTTCAGATAGACTATTTCAACTGCTGAGTTGTCCCCAAGTGTGCTCTGTCAGCAGAACTTCCTCCTCCTACCCAATGGTGTCTGGTGTCCATGATACAATGGAATCTTCTGGAGAGAGTTTAAAAACTACTGATCCCCAGGTTGCACCCTCAAGTCTCTGATGTAACTGACCTGGTCTAAAGACACTTGGAAAACATGTAAGGAAAATTCTACATTAAACCAGGTAAAAGGTTTTTGTTTGTTTGTTTTTTCACAGTAGGGTTTCTCAGAATTTTTAACACCTTCCTGCATCATGTGCTTCTTCAAGATGGAGAGCTCTAGTTGATCGTGTTTGGCAAACTTCTTTCAGTCCAGAGTGCTTTTGGTGTTGAACATTTCCTGGGCCTCTTATTCCATACTGATCTAATGAATTCTGGGAGAGAAGTGCATCTAGCAGGAGCTATAGGCACCTATTAAGGAAAAGGACTGCAACTAAAGAAAGATAGGATCAAGACAACTTTCCTAGTCTAGAGCCTCACTACACAGTGTGGTCCCTGCCCCGACCCCACTGCATCCCGGGGAGCTTATTAGAAAGGCAGAATCTCAGGGCCCACCCCAGACCCAAGGAAGCAGAATCTGCATTTTGGCACAATTCCCAGGGGGTCATATGCACATTAAAATTTAAGAACCTTTGCTCTAATCCACCATTTTTTCCAACCCTTGTTGGGTTTCATCATTCTGGCTTTGAGGAAAACTTCACCATGTGTCAACCATAGGTTTACCTTCAGCACGCCACGCACAGACAGGGAAAGCTCAGACTGTGGCTGCACAACTCCAGGGGGCATCAGTCACGAAAAACGTAAAGGTCACACTGTCCCCGAGGGTTGTTCATCCAAAGAAATATTTTCAAAACTGACACTATACCACGTGCAGTATAGCAACTTCGTACATCAGTTCTGTCCAAGAGCTTTAATTGATTCAAGCGCATCGATACTAGTTAACACTTTTTGAGAACTTAATAGAGTGTAGCACCTTGATGTCACTTTACAGTCATTATTTTATATTATCAATATGACAACACTCTAAGATATAATCTATTATTATCCTCACTTTTTGATGAAATGGTGGTTGCTATGGGTTTATAAAAGATGTCAGGCGCAAGGTCAAGGAGTTGATACTGACAGCATTGGGACTGGACTGTAGATCTAATTCCGACACCATGCTCTTACTACAGAGAAACTGGATTTTTAAAAAAATCTGTAGGATAGACTATTGAGGTGGGAAATTACAGGAGAGTTTAGGGATCATATCTGAAGAGAGAGATTAATATAAAATGTGTGGCTAGACTATGTTCTTAGGAGACATAGTCTAGTTTTGCCCAATTCAAAATTAAGAACGCTGTGCAAGTAGACAACGGTGAAACCAGCATTTGCTACATGATTACAATGTCTGATCATAGTAACAAATAATTTCCAGAGGCATTATAATATCTGCAAATAGCTACTCCCTCGTTTCATCCTCAGGGTAGTCCAGTGGAGAGAGAGTTTTACCACCTACATGTGTAGGACAAGGTAAGTCCCAGAAATTCAACAACTTAATTTGAGATCTCGAAACCTAGATGTGACGGTGATACGATTCAAAACCAGGTCTTAAAAATTCCAAGTCCTAAGCTCCTTCCACCACAGCGTAGCCATCTTCCCAACCATTAGATAAATGTCAGGACCTTAAGAATAAAAGATGGTAGGTCCCCTTCTCAGTTGGCCAGCCTGGCCTGGACAGCCGACAGACAGCAAATGAGAAGGCTTACAGAAATGAATTGATAAAACAACAATAACAAAATTTAGAAAATGCCTTCCAACAATTTTTCACACTTTAGCAGACGTTTGATTCTAACAAATGGTTGATTCTGGTACCTAAGAGCACAGAAAGTTATTTTTCCACAGGCCTTAAATTTGATTTTTTTCCTCTTTCTCTTTAAAAAAAAAATGTTTCTGCCAAGCTTTCTCAAAAAAAAAAAAAAGAAAGAAAAAAGTCTCCTCCAGGCTTCCTACGGACATAAAGGGCCTGGTGGATAGTGGGACTGCTTGACAAGCACTGTCATTAGTACAGGCACAGGGACAGGGAGAGAGAGGAATCAGGCCAGGTCGTGGATAAACACCATCCTAGAATTCTAGGGGCAGCAGGGATTTGGGGAGGTCAGTTGGTCCATCCCTCTGTCTCCAGGAACAACTCACCTTTTTCCATTAATATGGACCATAATAGAACAAGATCATTCTATTTTAGAGAATATTGGAAAACAGGTGGTTCTGTGGATCAATACATGAAAACACCTCTCCATTCTTATGTACCTTCTGTTGATTTTGGTTCTCAACTGAAAGTGTTTTGCTCCCCCTCCTCCCCAACCACCCATTCACCCAGGGGACATGGGACAATGTCTGGAAGCTTTTTTTGGTTTTTAAAACTGGAGAGGAGTTTACTACTGGCAGCTAGAACGTAGAGCCCCAGGATGCTGTTAAACACTCTATGATCCCCAAGGCAGCCCCATGACAAAGAATTATCTCCCCCCAAATTGAATATGCTGAAGTTGAGAAACTTTGCAGAAGAGGGAAGAATATGCATTATTCTTTGCATATTGCTGTCAGAGTATCGATGGATAGGTAGATAACATGATATTTGTCCATACAAGTACCTACCCATAATGGCACTAAAGTTCTATGCTTCAGACACACATTTCTTCTTAAGACGTTTAAAGGATATATAGAACTCTTTTTTCTTTTTTCCCTTTAAAGTCAGGCTGAATTCATCCTTTACCAAACTGGCTAGCCTTTGCTATCGGACAGTAAATTCCATGATGGCAGAGACCATATATGGTTGATCTCTATTCCCCCAGGGTCTACCACAGAAATAGGTATATAGTAGTTGCTAAATATATGTTCTGAAAATCTCTATGTAAAAATTTAATCTATTTGGTTATGTAAAAACTCCTAGATGGATTTTCACAACATTAAGGGCATGTGCTAGAAGTGGTCTCTCTTGAAGTCATAGGTTCTTTTGTGTACTTGATATTTTGGCATTCCCTGGGTGAGGCATATCAAAAACATGGACAGTCTTCCAGAATAGTTGAAACCAAGGAATCTTTGTGACTGTAATTGGGGCATGGCGTGCCATATGTGTGAAGATTTTGTAGAATAAAAAGTAACTGTGGTTTCCAAAGTGAATCCCAAAGTGAAAATCGTAGGGGCAGATTCTCCCACTTCTAGATGCTGCTTTGCTTTCCACAAGGGCAACCCTATTTAGTTATGTAGTGGTCCACTTCTTGGAAAAGAGCCACCACCGAAAGGAAAGTCTTAAAGAGTATCAGAGCTGAGCGATTCATGGCACAGGGTGTATTTAAAGTGCTCCTGGAAACCTACCAACTACCAATATCACAGACACAACCCGTTTCTGTTTTAACAGGAACTGCTTTAGCCCATCCTGTTAGAGTAGGAGGTTTCACAAACTTCCTTTAGACTTTAATTGATAACACACAAATCTGTTGCCACAGATGGTTGGGTGGGCAGCATCTGAAGCTGAGGTCTGGAGAAAGACTTCCCACCCCCAGCAAATGCAAGAACATTCAAGAAGTGTAGATGCAGGGTGCACCATGGAAACAGAATTGAAGGAAGAGCTCTGAGCTGCACATCAAAGCATAAGGGGTCTGGATTAAAGGTGCCCCTGTATGAAGAAGGTTACAAGGTTCCAGCTCCTCTTTCTGTCACATGAAAATAAGATTATCTGGTTTTGAATCCTAGGTATACCAGCCATTAACTTTGTGACCTTGGGCAACTTATTTAACTTTTCCAAGCTCTGCTTTTCCCCATATGCAATGGACATTGATATCATACCTCTCTTTTTAGATTTTGAGAGGATTGGATGAAATATAAAGACATTTTCTATTAATTATTAGTATTTCTTCATGTATGAAAAAGAACTATCCTGGAAATAATCTCTATTATCCTTGTCTTAGAAAACTTTTCATCTTTTTCCAATGTGATATGCAGGATCTAGGGAATTCTGTTAATCTAGAGATAGAAAGGCAGAACTCAAGAGTTAGTAAGCTTAGTGACCTCAGTTTCTTCAGGGACAACTGATGGAATCTCATATAATGCTCACAAGTGCTCACAAGAGAGTAAAAGTGACCTGGGAGAGCAGGCATCTCAAAGTGAAGATAAACTTCACTGAACTGACCTCTTTCGATGGCAGGTGATTGAAAGTCAACTAAAACTGCCTAAAGGAACAAACAGAAAGACATCTATGGACGGTCATTACAGATGAGAAGCCCAGTGTAAAGCTTCAGGCCAGGTGGGATCCAGTTGGTCAAAAGAGACCATAGAGACTCTGTCTTTCCTTCTCTTGGCTTTGTTTTTCCTTTTGTATTGGCTTTACTTTCAGGAAGGCCTTCTGCAGGGGTGACTCCCAGGAGCTCCAAACATATATCCTCTCACTGTCAAGGCCAGCAGACCAAAATATGTCTTCCTCAATCACTCTGGTAAAAGGCTGAGGCTATCATCTGCTTTGGTCAGGCTGGGCTGGGTGTCTATGCCTGTGGCTGGCAACACCTCTGAACCAGGTAGAGGGAGAGGGCAGAAGATATACCAGGGAAACGAGAAATAGAGCCAGTCAGGCAAAAACAGCAGCATGCACTGCACTTGCTGACCACCTATGTTCTCTTTCTTCATAAAGGGCTTCCCTCCTGTTATACTCTTGGTTGGTTATGGAACTGCATTGAACAAGCGTTGAAATGAGAGTTGATTATGTACAGCTAGACGGAAAGGTTTCTTGTGAGCTGCTTAAGTCTCATTTAAAAATGTCTTCCTTGGGGACCCCTGGTTGGCTTAGTTGGTAGAGCATGTAACTCTTCATCTTAGGGTCATGAGTTCTAACACCATGTGGGGGGTAGTTTGTTTAAAAAAATATCGTCTTTGGAAATAGGTGCCATATTGCATGTTGCTTATCTCTCATGTAGCAGGCTGGCTACATGGGAAAAGTAGACTCACAAGTTCCTGCTAGCCTTTCACCTTTGGCTCCCCTTTGGTTTTTTATTTTATTTTTTTTGCTCCCCCCTTCCTCACTTAAGTTATTTTCAGACTCCATAGAGCTAATTTCTATCAAAGCAAAAAAAGGAGACTTAGCTTGGCTGTAAGATTCTAAACATAAATCCATGGTTGGATAACCCCATGGACAAGCAGAAATTTGAGCTTGTTCTAGGATGGTTCTGCAATGTCTTTCTCGAACACAGGTCTGGTATGTTTCTTCAGAAGCTCATGAGGGTCATTCCAACCGACAGTAAAAACCTTTGAAGGATGACAGGACTTGGACTCACAGTTGTATAGAGTGGATGCTAGAAGCAGAGCAGTAAAGGGGCTAAAGGCTAAGATTTTAAAGGTAGGCAGAATGGGTTCTAAAACCCTGTGCAAATTGTCTTACTATCCTGAGACTATTTCCTCTTCTATAAAATAGTAATCATGGTAATACTAGCTACGGTCCACTGCACATTTTCAATATGCCCCACACTATTTTAAATATGTACCTTAATGCACTCAACCTTTGTACGGAACTCCATGAGGTAGGTACCATTATAATCTCCATTTTTCAGATGGTAGCACAAGAGGGTCGGAAACAACCAAGGTGACAATTCTAGTAAATGGCAGGAAAATATTCAGCACAGGGCCTCACAAGTAATAGGCACTCAAAACCTGTTCATGGGTTGGGGTGGGGGAGAGTTGGTGGTATATACACTTCCCCCACTAAGAAATGAGCAATCCAAAAGGAGTGCAGAACATCCAAGATGACTGAAGAGGAAAGGGTATGATTCTTGATTGAAAAATGCAGTAGTTTCATCTGGAAAGGGTTTCTGGAAGAGGAAATTTGCTTTGATAATCTATCAAAAGAGTGTCATATTCAGCCACCTCCGAAAAAGGCCCTGTCCTCTTCCTCCAAAGCTGTAGGAGCCCCTCACCTTTCTACGCAATGAGCAGAGAAGAGCACTGGGCTTCCAAATCATCTGCTATCTTTTCAATCAATTCTGATGATTAATGTCAAGAGCTATTGTCTCCAAATTACTCTCCCACCTAAGATGTGAGTAGAAATGATGGGATAGGCTGGAACCTGAGACTGCTTTCACTCATATCTACTATGTTTTATTCGCTGCAACTTGAGATGCAAGCGTGAAACTGAGTCCAAGTTTCCACAGCAAAGTAGTGTGGGTTGTCACCTAGTATTTAGGGAGGACTTCTTTAGAATCTCACATGCATTACTTCATTTCGGCCTGCCAACCACCCCAGGGGTTAAGTACCATTATTATCCCCATTGGCAAATAAGAAAACACGAGCTGTATGTCCAAGATCACATACAGCAAGGAAGCAGAAGAGCCAGCCACTGACGAAGAGCTTGTTCTCTTAACCACTAAGGGGTGAATTTCCTGTATTGACAGGAGTTGAGATAGAACGGGAGATAAGCGCAGAGAAGACAAGGGTTGCTATTGATTGGAAGGGATTCCTATACCAGATTCCGGGCATTATCAAAATGCAGAAGTCAGGTCTGGCATAACTGTAGGAGCTCAAGGTTTTTGTTTTGTTTTGTTTTGTTGTTGTTTTCAGGGTGTTCTGGTGATGAAAAAATTGTTGAGGCCCAAGAAACTTTCTAGTTCATACTGCTTAAAAAAAAAAAACAAGCAATCTAAATGTCCCAATTACAATTAGCAACTCCATAGATTTAGTTAAAAAAAAAAAAAAAAAAAGAAGCTGAGAAAAGACCACAGACTCTGTCTTTATCATAACAAGACTCATTGTGCCCACAGTGAATCAATATTTCCCCATAATGTTGTCTCCCACTGAATTCCTGGCAAATTCTGCAGAGAAAAGCAATGCTTACAGTACATTATTGCTTTGGTGTTTCAGGGGGAATTATTCACCCCCACATATTATTGAAACAGTGTTCACTTTACAGAACCAATCCCCAACTCTAATTTCCAGCAGTGCATATTTCTTCTCTTACTGCTACTTAAATGCACAATTAATTTCTCAGGTTAATTGACCTGGTATTTGGTATGTCAATGTTTGCATGTGTTAACATAAATAAATATATATAATGATAGATGTAATAACGTAGTAGAAATTCATTTCCCAATGGAACTCATTAACAATTAGAATATGTTGGTGGTTTCCAGAATTCTAAAGGTATCCCAGTGCAATTCTAAAACATAGGACGAATACAATCTGGTTCTACATGGTCACACTCAGGGCAGTAATTCACAGAGCAGAGGAGTTTTCACATCCTGGTTCATTCAGAATTTCCCCCTTGGATGATGGCATTTACAGACTCAATTTGACCAGTCCTGGCAACTTCCAGCAATGTCTAATACATCCTCATTGCACCTGAAAAAATTTGCAATGATTCAGTTCCGGATGAAATGCAGCCTCACTATTATGGAAACCAACTATTGGTAATAACAACAGTAGAACAATAACCAATACTAGTGAATGTACACCATGGAGTTTGTAGTGTAGGCTTTCTGCTGGGCAGGATGGCACAGTCCCACGTCCTACTGCTGTTGTTACTTACAAGCATGCTGCAATGTGGGATATGCTTTCTTGATTTAAAATCAAACTCTCTCTGGCTGAATGTAATCTGATGGGACATTCGCTCCTTCATTTAATCATAAAATTGAAGGAACAATGAAAAACAGAAGATTTGGAAGGGGAAAAAAAGCAAGATATTTATATGAAATAGTTTGAAGTGACTGCTTAACGGTTTTTGTTTATTTTGTTTGTTTCTTTCTGCTTCTGGAGTCTCTTAACATATTCCATGTGAAAAGACAGATCTTCCTACAAAGGACTCTTATTTCTAGACCTTGAGAAACAAGTTTAGAAAACAATAAACCCCTGACATAATGGAAAAATCATTCTGGTGCTTTCACTCTTCTCTTTTGAAAACTTCTATCCTTGAAAACACTATTATGAGATTTTCCCCTCAGCCAAATCCTCAGGGCCTGAGTGGCTGATGGCAGTCCTTAACAAACGGTGAAAAGCAGAATGAAAGTATCCTGTGAAATTTCAGCAAACCACTGGGCCAAAACTGAGTATCAACTGACATACAAATTAATCGATCCGAACCATATCTCATCAGGATGCTTACTGATGGAAGAGAGAATCCAACCTACCAGGTGATTTTTAATTACTCCTTTTTTGATGTGTATCCATCCAAGGAGGCAAATTGAGAAAAAAGAAAAAACATTCCTCTGCTTTTCCCCCCACCCCCTCGTGTCTGTTGTTCTTCCTGCACCCTTTCTCCATTTAGGAACTCAAAACATAGATATTTCATTTCCTTCCCAACGTGCTCATTTTCAAAAGAGAGACGTAATGAATGCAGTCCGTGAATGGGGTTGCCATGGAGAAGCTGTTCCAGGTAAAGAATAGTCACTACAGAGAAGTGGCATGCGGCTTGTCAGCAGAAATGCTGCAGCAACCCAGAGCAATCGTAATTTCTGCCCCCACGAATTTAAATACAGCACGATTCTGCTGGTCTTCGGGAAAGGCTCTGTCCTTTGGTGGGTGTGCCTTGCTTTCCTGAAGAGCTGTGTGCTGTGTGCTGGCTATGTGGACTGAAATCAAAGCGTACTTCAAAAGCATGTAGACGCTGTCACATTTAATAGAACCCTAATGAAAATCCTTTGTTTAAAGCCTTTCCCTCTCATAAATAAGGTTTCAATGGATTGGGTTTACTGAGAGCTGGATAGACCCACAGAATTCTAACTCCAGACATCTCCTGTGGTGAAGAAAATAAAGGTCCATCATGAGCTGCCTTCATTTTCTGTCTTCTCTTATTCTTGGAAGAAAAAGAAAAAAAGGCATTAGCCAAAAAAAAAAAAAAAAAAAAAAAAATCAGAAGAATATATACAAGTTCACCTTTCTGAAGTCCAGGCTTTTTCTCTGCTGGTTAAAAATTGCTTAAAGAATATGTAAGTAACATTTAGGTTGAAGTCTAATAGATTTCAACATAACAGCCCAGGTTTCAAGGAAAGGAAATCTATTTAGGTGCACATGAGGTATACCCCCATACCCTAAATCTGCATGAAACACACATCTGTCATACCTACAGTTATGTAAATGTAAAGCAGAAAGAAAATCTTGATATTTTGAGACCATGTTCTGGGACACAAAACAGGTCTCAGCCGATACCAAAAGATTGAAATTATCCCCTGCATATTCTCAGACCACAACGCTCTGAAATTGGAACTCAACCACAAGGAAAAATTTGGAAGAAACTCAAACACTTGGAGACTAAGAACCATCCTGCTCAGGAATGACTCGATAAACCAGGAAATCAAAAATCAAATTAAACAATTTATGGAGACCAATGAGAATGAAAATACAACAGTCCAAAACCTATGGGATACTGCAAAGGCAGTCCTAAGGGGGAAATACATAGCCATCCAAGCCTCACTCAAAAGAATAGAAAAATCTAAAATGCAGTTTTTATATTCTCACCTCAAGAAGCTGGAACAGCAACAGAGGGACAGGCCTAATCCACGCACGAGGAAGCAGTTGACCAAAATTAGAGCTGAAATCAATCAAGCAGAAACCAGAAGTACAGTAGAGCAGATCAACAGGACTAGAAGCTGGTTCTTGGAGAGAATCAATAAAATTGACAGACCACTGGCAAGACTTATCCAAAAGAAAAGAGAAAGGACCCAGATTATTAAAATTATGAATGAAAAAGGAGAGGTCACGACGAACACCACTGAAATTGGAAGGATTATTAGAAATTTTTATCAACAGCTATATGCCAATAAACTAAGCAATCTGGAAGAGATGGAATCCTTCCTGGAAACCTATAAACTACCAAGATTGAAAAAGGAAGAAATTGATTTCTTAAACAGGCCAATTAATTATGAAGAAATTGAGTCAGTGATAAACAACCTTCCAAATAACAAAACTCCAGGCCCGGATGGTTTTCCTGGGGAATTCTACCAAACATTCAAAGAGGAAATAATACCTATTCTCCTAAAGCTATTTCAAAAAATAGAAACAGAAGGAAAGCTACCAAACTCATTCTATGAGGCCAATATTACCTTGATCCCCAAACCAGGCAAAGACCCCCTCAAAAAGGAGAATTACAGACCGATTTCCCTAATGAATATGGACGCCAAAATCCTCAACAAGATACTTGCTAATAGAATCCAACAGTTCATTAAAAGGATTATCCACCACGATCAAGTGGGATTCATACCTGGGATGCAAGCGTGGTTCAATATTCGCAAATCAATCAGCGTGATACATCATATCAACAAGAAAAGACTCAAGAACCATATGATCCTCTCAATCGATGCCGAAAAAGCATTTGACAAAATACAGCATCCTTTCCTGATTAAAACCCTTCAGAGTGTAGGAATAGAAGGTACATTTCTCAATCTCATAAAAGCCATCTATGAAAAGCCTACTGCAAATATTATTCTCAATGGGGAAAAGCTGGAAGCCTTTCCCTTAAGATCAGGAACACGACAAGGATGCCCACTCTCGCCACTATTATTCAACATAGTACTAGAAGTCCTTGCAACAGCAATCAGACAACAAAAAGGGATCAAAGGTATTCAAATCGGCAAAGAAGAAGTCAAAATGTCTCTCTTCGCAGACGACATGATACTCTATATGGAAAACCCAAAAGAAGCCACTCCCAAACTATTAGAAGTTATAGAGCAATTCAGTAACGTGGCGGGATACAAAATCAATGCTCAGAAATCAGTTGCATTTCTGTACACGAATAACGAGAACGAAGAAAGAGAAATCAGGGAATCCATCCCATTTACAATAGCACCAAAAACCATACGTTACCTTGGAATTAACTTAACCAGAGACGTAAAGGACCTTTATTCTAGAAACTATAAATCACTCTTAAAAGACATTGAGGAAGACATAAAAAGATGGAAAGATATTCCATGCTCATGGATCGGAAGAATTAACATAGTTAAAATGTCCATGCTACCCAGAGCAATCTACACTTTCAATGCTATCCCGATCAAAATACCGAGAACGTTTTTCAAAGAACTGGAACAAATAGTCCTTAAATTTGTATGGAACCAGAAAAGACCCCGAATCTCCAAGGAACTGTTGAAAAGGAAAAACAAAGCTGGGGGTATCACAATGCCGGACTTCGAGCTGTACTACAAAGCTGTGATCACAAAGACAGCATGGTACTGGCACAAAAACAGACACATAGACCAATGGAACAGAATAGAGAGCCCAGAAATGGACCCTCAGCTCTTTGGGCAACTAATATTTGATAAAGCAGGAAAAAACATCTGGTGGGAAAAAGACAGTCTCTTCAATAAATGGTGCTGGGAAAATTGGACAGCTACATGCAAAAGAATGAAACTTGACCACTATCTCACACCATACACAAAAATAAACTCCAAATGGATGAAAGACCTCGATGTGAGACAGGAATCCATCAAAATTCTAGAGGAGAACATAGGCAGCAACCTCTACGACATCAGCCAAAGCAACCTTTTTCATGACACATCCCCAAAGGCAAGAGAAACAAAAGATAAAATGAATTTATGGGACTTCATCAAGATTAAAAGTTTCTGCACATCCAAGGAAACAGTCAGAAAAACTAAGAGGCAGCCCACGGAATGGGAGAATATATTTGCAAATGACACTACAGATAAAGGACTGGTATCCAAGATCTACAAAGAACTTCTCAAACTCAATACACGAGAAACAAATAAACAAATCAAAAAATGGGCAGAAGATATGAACAGACACTTTTCCAATGAAGACATACAAATGGCTAACAGACACATGAAAAAATGTTCAAAATCATTAGCCATCAAGGAAATTCAAATCAAAACCACACTGAGATACCACCTTACGCCAGTTAGAATGGCAAAAATAGACAAGGCAAGAAACAACAATTGTTGGAGAGGATGTGGAGAAAGGGGATCCCTCCTACATTGTTGGTGGGAATGCAAGTTGGTACAGCCACTCTGGAAAACCGTGTGGAGGTCCCTTAAAAAGTTAAAAATTGAGCTACCCTATGATCCAGCCATTGCGCTACTGGGTGTTTACCCCAAAGATACAGACGTAGTGAAGAGAAGGGCCATATGCACCCCAATGTTCATAGCAGCAATGTCCACAATAGCTAAATCGTGGAAGGAGCCGAGATGCCCTGCAACAGATGACTGGATTAAGAAGTTGTGGTCCATATATACAATGGAATATTACTCAGCAATCAGAAAGAATGAGTTCTCAACATTTGCTACAACATGGACGGCACTGGAGGAGATAATGCTTAGTGAAATAAGTCAAGCAGAGAAAGACAACTATCATATGATTTCTCTCATCTATGGAACATAAGAACTAGAATGATCAGTAGGGGAAGAAAGGGATAAAGGAAGGGGGGGTAATCAGAAGGGGGAATGAAACATGAAAGACTATGGACTATGAGAAACAAACTGAGGGCTACAGAGGGGAGGGGGGTGGGGGAATGGGATAGACCGGTGATGGGTAGTAAGGAGGGCACATATTGCATGGTGCACTGGGTGTTATACACAACTAATGAATCATCGAGCCTTACATCGAAAACCGGGGATGTACTGTATGGTGACTAACATAATATAATAAAAAATCATTATTAATTAAAAAAAAAAAAAAAAAAAAAAAAAAGAAAATCTTGATATTTTGAAAGGAACGAAGAAACAGTGGTTGTGATTCAATAAGACTTGTTTAAATAAATAAATTCTGCTACTCAGCAAGCCCACATGGTCTAATCCTTCAAGAATCAGCTTCCAGCTTTGAGCATGCAACAGATACCACTGCCATTTCTTAAGTATCTATTATGTTCCAAGCACAAGGCTAGATCCTTTCTATTCATAACTGTGTTTGATCCTCAAAGTAATTCCATGGTGGTTTACAGACAAGAACACAGGGCTCAAGAGTGGTGAGGCCACCTGCCAAAGCCTGTTCTTCACACTATAGCCAAATCGAGGGTTCGAACCTGGGTCTTGTAGACCCTTGCAGACTCTGTTGCTTCCTTCATGCTGCCTGAAAATCAGGAAATGCCCAAATTCAAATGCAGGACCTCAGCCATGCAAAGCATGTGCCCCATCGCAGAGTACTGGACCAATATCAGAGAAGAAATGATAGGATATGTTTGGCCACGACTGGGTACCTGGAGATGTATCATGGCAGGCATTGCTCAATGACTATACGAAGTCCATTCTCCCTGCCTCTTTACTAACAAGTGGCGACATGCCCAGCTAAGCAACCACACTCGCCAGGCTCCCGTACAGATAGGTGTGGCCAGAGAGATGTAATCGAAAGCTTTGGGTAAGGTTTGCAGCAAAGCTTTTTAAAAGGGTGTTATTTGGCTAGCATGTGTCTTTTGTCCTTTTTGCCCGCCTTGCCTTACTGCCTAGCCCCCTTCCGATGGCTGAAAGGCAAGTGACAAGTCATAGTCATCAAGCAGCTCAGAAGAGAGAAACCATGGGCTAAGAAACGTCACATACCTGAAGACAGTGATCCTTCCAGTCCTAGTTTCCTGTTATGTAAAAGAAAATTATCTTGTATCTTATTTCAGTCACTTTTATTTAGGGCTTCTGTTCTACAAAGTCAAAATTGGCCCCAATTAAAAGCTCCATGGGGTTAGAATAAGAAAGAAAAAGGAGTCAGAATTCATGCCCTTGTCTTCCCAATAAGATGATAATCTCCTGGAGGTTGGCGAGCCTCCTTTTATGTCTCCCCCAATGCCCAGAACTTTTCTAGATAAACAGCAGTGTCTATAGTCACTTGCTTACTTAAACTGTGGATATTTTAGAAGAGCCAAGGAATGTCTAACTTTCTGGATGTCATTTTTTTCTTTTTAAAAAACCTAAACCCAATTTAAACACTTTAACTATAAGAAAATATACTCTGAATAGATTCCAGCAGGCCACTGACAATGACTGACAACAAGTAAAAACAACAACCCAGAATTCAATTTACCTCTTTAAATGACAGGGGCTAACAAAGGAGGTGTGTGGATATTTAAATTGGCAAAGAAATGGCTTTTTACACACACATGCACTCACACACACACAAACACACACATATCAGAGGTCTTTGCACAAATTCAACTCATTCAGAGTCTGAATGCAACTTGAGTGTTGGTCTTCTGATTTAGCTCCTCCCTCCCTCTATAACACTCACTGTGTCCTTATTCCCTTTTAGACCATCTGATCTATTTGCCTTTGAAATCTCCAAATTCCTCTACACCCCAGGGCCTAGTTTGCATACTTACTCTTTCTTCTCACATACGCCATTCTAGAAGGCATTCCTTTGCAGCAGTACCCCCACTGCTAAGTGAGTAAAAGAATAGTCTCATCTGGTTGTTGGGTAGATTCTATAAGGTTATCGATTAATAAGCCTGGCATAGGATCAGCTTCATGAGATGTATTCAATCAGTAAATATTGGTGGCCTTGGCTGTATGACTCAATCAGAAATCAATTCCACAGGGACCGTCATTTTAGCTCTCCCTTTACTCCAATCAATCAATCAATCAATCAATCAGTAATTTTCTCTCCAGTCATCATCATTGCTCTGGTCATTTCAACTAATTTCCACTCGTATTCTGAGGTCCAGTCCCAATCCTACACTCTCCAAGGGTCCAATTCTACCACTATGACATCAGAAATGTCTCCATCCCTTGTCATTCCATCCAGGCCCTGGGGCTCTAAAACCTGGACTTGAACCACAATGCTACAGTGATGTGAAGGCATGAGCTTGAATGCTGAAGGTTTTCTGCAGCCCAACCCCATGTGGTAAGATTCCCATACCACCCAACTCAGCCTGTAGCTGAAACCTGTCCTCACTCTTTATGGATTTAACAGCCCACGGCAACAGCTAAAAAGTTTGCTTAATCTACCTCAGAGCAGCACTAATGAGTACGGCAGCAGATTGAGGAAGGGCAGCAGCATGGTGGTGAGAAGTCTAAAAATAAAAATAAAGATGCAGGAAGGGTGAGACGTGAAGGCAATTAACCTACGCTCTTCCTCCGGGGAGAACAGAGGCAACTAATTGGCCAGCTCGAACAGTTCTGACAGTCACCTTAGAGCCAGACTCTCCTTTTGGGGATGAGTGTGTGTCCAGGGATGATTATAGAGAGATGACATTACACATAACCAGAGTGTGGGAGAATGTGGGATCTCCCAAGAGGAACTCTAACAGAGGCACTGATGAGTAAAAAAAAAAAATAAAAAAATAACCACTATTTCACGATGGTTTCAAAGATCACATGTGTGACTAGTCATATCTGGTACAAATAATCACCCTGAGACACCATGATTGACCAATTCATTCATTCCACATGGATTGATTTCCTAAACTTTTTTTTCAAGATTTATTTACCTATTTGAAAGAAAAAGAGTGAGCACATGGGGGGAGGGGCAGAGGGGGAGACAAAGAAAGAGAGAGAGAATCCCAAGCAGACTCCCTGCTGAGTGTGGAGGCCGATGTGGAGCTCGATCTCATGACCCTGAGATCAGGACCTGAGCTGAAACCGAGAGTAAGAGGCTTAAAAGATGGCAGCTCCTAGGTGCCCTTTCCTAAAATATTTAGTAAGAGCCCATTATGTGCCAGGCATAATGCAGAAACTAAGGATAAAATGGTGAACAGCCAGAAAACGACTCTGCGTTCATGGAGCTTGCCTTTTATGGGGAGAGGCTGACATCAAACAAGTCAAACAATGGATGAACAAGAACAAAACTGTGCTATGCAGGAAACAGTGCAGTGGGCTAGAATGGTCTGGAGAGGGGACAGGGAAGGTTTATGGCGAGGTAATATTTGGGCTGAGATACCCAGGATGAGAAGCAACCATTTCTACAAAGATCTACTGTAGAGAGTCTTTTAGGCAAAAGGAACAGAGATGCAAAGGCCTTGAGGCAGAAAAGAACTCGATATACTCGAGGAACAGAAATATGACTAGATAGAAAAACTGAGAAAGGAGAGGTTGAAGTGGACAGGAGCCAGATAAGAAGAGCTTTGGAGGCTGAAGTATAAACTTGAGGTTTAGCAAGTTTAAGCAAAGGCAAGGTTTTAGAGCACTGTAAGGGAGAGCACCACACTGTGCTGTGGCTTGTATTCAATGCAATAAGAGAAAGAGGGAGACTAGTTAAGAAGCTGCTGTAGAGGCCTGCATGGTTCAGATGAATGTGACAAAACGAGAGATGGAGTTAGGTGGGAGGATTTGAGCTGATCTTAAAGAACCACTTGTGCCTTTTGCCCAAAGGCTTCACTGCTCCAAATGTCAGCAGCAAGGTATTCAAGTACCGGAAATTTCTGGAATTAAATAATTTAAAAAGATAATGGGTTATATTCAAAACTAATTCAAGATAGAGATTTTAGGTAGTTTTGCTTCCAGCTTTAGCTTCCTGAATGTGCAGCTGCTTTGCTATAGGCCAACTCTTTAGCCTGAGTTGCAATGCATTCTACATTCCAAGGGAAATGTCTGCCCTGGCTACCTGGCAGGGTTATTGTGAGGACTTAACTAACTAATGAATAATAAATAAAGTCTTCTAGCCTCCATGCCAATATTTCCCAAACCAAAACATGTTTGTTCCAAAAAAAAAAAAATATGAAAATAAACATTGCATAGTCAAATAGGTATAGGCTTTTATATTGCAGGACTTATCAGAGCCTTTAATGATTACGAGTATGTTAACTGCCAATATTGCGCTGTATTTCCCAAAATTATTTCAAGAAGGAATTTCTTTTTTCTTTCAGACCACCTGGTTGCAACTGCCATGGAACCCAGTTTGACAAACACTGTATTATAAAGATGTAAAAGACTGTTACTGAGACACCAGGAGACCTTTTAAAATTCAGAATCTTCAAGCAAGGAGAATGTATTTCACACTAATAATTATCAGTGCTTCAGAGAAGAATTATCAGTTTAGGGAGCCAGCCTCTTACCTAGGTACCAAAAATATAAGATACTGATCGCACAATAAAAAGAAAAGAGATGCTTAAGTAAGACATTTTAAATGCGGTCTCCCTTAATCCATAGAAGAAACCTGTGAAGTAGCCATTTTGATCCCCATTTAACAGATGAGAGAACTGGGCCTGAAGAAGTTGAGTAACCTGCATCAGTTCATGCAACTGATGTGTAACCAACCTGTGTATGTCTAACCATTATACCAATGGCTCATTAAAAAATACATATATGTGTGTGTCAACATAGAGTTGACATACAATGTTACAGTAGCTTTGGGTGTACAACATAGTGCTTCAACTTCTCTACACCTTACGCTCTGCTCACCACAAGTGTAACTACCATCTGGCATCATAAAACTTTATTACAATATCATTGACTATATTCCCCATGCTGTGACTTACTCATTCCACAACGGACTAGTGTGGCTTCTGTTCTAATTCTAACCACAAGGAGCAGCAGAGAGCAAGGCAAGACAGTCACGGGGGTTTAAATCCTGGCTTTCCCACTTACCAACTGTGTGATGTTAGGCAAGTCACCTAACCTCTCTGAGTGCTGCCTAACTCATCTGCACCGGACAGATAATAACAATGCCCCCATCCACTCTTAGGTTTGTTATGAGGATGAAATGGGACAATACAAGTACTTAGCTCAGCTCCTGGCATGTTAGGAGTCCTTATTAAATGTTTGTCCTTGCTTATTATTTTGTATAGTATGTATGCATAACTTGGGATTTTTAAGGGGCAAAGACCCCCTAAAGGGATGCTGGGTACCAAAAGACGAGGAAAAACTTCGCCCTTTTCAGAGTTTTGATAAGCATGATTTATGTTGATGACAAAGTCAAGGTTTAAGTGACGAAGCACAAAAACTGCACATTTTCACTTAATCTAGGGAAACTATCTTTTCCTACAAATCAGCTTTGAGTAAAAGACTTTTTTTTTTCCTGGGAGTATTCAGATTGGAGTTAACTCACTGAGCCTGAGCAATCTGAAGAAAATTGGAATCCTAGTGAGAGAGAAAGGTCTAACTCTGGATGTCTAAATGATTCCCAAGATATTGCTCTAAATACCACAGGTTTCCTCTCCGTGGAGTGTACCCACATAATAACAGGAGGGGACAAGCATGGAGAAAACAGATTGTGAGAACATGGTAGCCGATCAGGAATATTTGTGCATGTATGTGGAGGGGGTCTGTTCTGATTATGAATAAAGCTATTAATCTAAAATCACACCTATTCTTGCCTTAGTTAAATCTACAAGAAACCAGTTTTTGACCTTTAAAACGCCATATAATCTTGTTCACAGTCCCCCTGTGAATTGCTTGTCTACTTAATAAAATTGTTGGTTGGTTGATAAATTTATGGCTGACGTCCTGCCTCTTAGCCATTAACTTTAGGATCTGAGCACAGCTTTCTGTTCATTACACTCTTAAGTCTCCTAGCAGTAAGATATAGGGTCTTGCTCAGAATTGAATTTGGATGGTCTCAGATCTTGATGAGTTTAAATTGGAACACAGGATCTCAGATTAGTATAATGACTGTGTGGAATAAAGGGTCTGGAGTCAGCCTGTCTGAGTTTGTGTCTTGGCTCTACTACTTACTGTGAGCTCTCTAAGCCTGTCTCTTCAGCTTTAATACCACCACCACCACCATCATCATCATCATCATCTCTATACTACATCAGTAAGTGATTATGAACATTAAGGAAAAGTAGAGTACCTGGACCATAAACATTAGTTATCATTATTCTCACTACTATCATCATCACCATCATCACCATCAATCACCACCATCATCACTATCATCATCATCATTATCACCATCACCACCGCTACCAGCAGGACCATCACCATTACCACCATCAGCACCACCATTGGCACCACCATCATCATCACCACTATCACCATGACCATCATCATCATCACCATCATCATTATAATCATCACCATCACCACCATCAGTCACCACCATCATCACTATCATCATCATTATCACCATCACCACTGCTACCAGCAGGACCATCACCATTACCACCATCAGCACCACCATTGGCACCACCATCATCGTCACCACCATCACCATGACCATCATCATCATCACCACCGTCACCACCACTATCAGCAGCACCATCATCATCACCACCACCATCACCACTATCAATAGCAGCAGCAACAATGTCATAGTCCCCCCAAACCCATTCACCTAATTCTTCAAGATCCTCTTAATACCTTTTTAACTTCTTCTTGAATCCAGACATCCTTCATTTCTCCCAAGTCCAATTTACCTGTTTATGTTTTTCACATTCCAAGTAAAAGTAGTTTTAAAACTAACAAGAAGTTAAGCAAAAGCCATTGTGGCAGCTAGCTGAGGTCTTTAACACCTCCCAGTGTTGCCCCTTTTAGGTAGTTTAATTCAAATGTTCTGCCTTTTATCCATTTTCTGTCCCTCATACACTGTCAATGGCCTTAATAGTTTCTTATTAATCACTAAATAAGACTCACTGGCTTTTGAAAAGTTATCTGTAAAGACCTCCTCTTCTTTAGTGACCAGATTCAGAACCTCCAGAAATCTGATTGCTGAATTTTGCTTGTGGTCTGATCCAGCAAAAATCAGTTAATAAAGCTCATTCATGAGTTTTCAGTTTATATTAATTGTTCTTGCAGTGGAGCCCTGTTGTCCACATTTTGTATTTTCAGGAGAGGTAGCGATATACTTATTCTAAACCAATATTCAAAAACACTGAGTTCATCGGATTCTGTGGATCAGATCTCTAAAACTCAAATCTTCTCCTTTTAGAAAGGCAGAAATTAGGAGCCTATCCTATTGAAGAGTTCACAAAAACTGCTCTTATGTTATGAAACAGGAACATGACCGCACAGTGAAGAACATTCTACATTCTCATGTCAGCCTGGGAGGACTGCTGTGTCACTATTGTTAGTGAGTGAGGTATGGAGTCAAAGGAACCGCCATCTAACATGCTGGGCCTCAGATTATAACCTCCTAGTGTCTAAATACCGTCTCATGATGTATTCTTGACTACGCATTCCATCTCTAAGCTCCCTCTTGCAATTCATCCTTCTCTATTATCCCAGCCAGGGGCAGAGCCCATAACAGAAAATTGGTGGATATTTGCTGATATGTAAAACATGTGTATCTTTAGAAATATATATTTTTTGAAAACAGAGATAACCATCAAATTCACCATTTGTTTTCCTTCAGGATTGCCGTGGAGAACGGCACACTTGCCAAGACTAAAGATGGAAGTAACCAGGCAAGACATGAGGGCCCTCCAAGGAAGATTCTGACAACCTGTTGCTGGTACAGCATTTAGTAAAGAAAATTGAGCAGTGCACAACGGATCTGTTCATTATCAAGGTCTAAGAAGCATGTTTATTTATTTGTTCACTGATTGAGTCATTCAACTAACATTGGCTGAGTGCCTAGGGTGTGCTAGGCGCCAGGAGCTCAACGGTGAAAAAAACAAATGGAATTTACAGGAGATTTGCACAATGACATTGGCTTTGGCATTAGGGTTTTAGAACAACATATGTGTCTCAGTTTGGGTCCCAGAAATCAGAGCCTGAGATAAAGACTTATTTGCAGGTAGTTTATTGTGAAAGTAATTTGGTGAGACAAGAGCAAGGAGACAGGGAGAGTGATACAATAAAGAGCAAGTCAAATATCAGGGTGTGTTTTGAAGGTTTCTGCTGTAGGCCATAAGGACTGCTGAGAATCCACTGGGGCCTCTGAGAAGCGCACAGAGCACTCTCTAGAATTGTCAGCCAGGAGGGTTGGAAGGCTGCAGTGTTTACCTACCAGTCCCTATCCCCTTCGGCTAAAGGGTTGTTTGGGGGACCCTTACACACAGGCTGAGTGGACTCCCTCAGGGTTGGAGAAGACCTTGGAGCAGAAAGCAGGAGGAAAATCGAATGCACCTGCGGCAGGGGCTGCCAGCGTGAAGGGAATCTGAGCCCCCGAGGCACCGCGCACCATAGCTGGGGCTAAAACGACAGGTAATCTGGGGAAATGCAGCGTGGGACACCCAAACCCAGTGACTGCCATTCTTTCAAGGAGCTTTTAATGAGGGCCTGCTTCATGAGCTGGCCCTTTGTTAGGATCCTGTCTGTGAGCTTAAGAAGCCAAAAGGCTTCCACTCTCAAATTATACACATCTTCAGGCAGGGACCCCATCTCTCTAGCACATTTAGAACATCTTTCAGACCACAGCCACAGACCAAACAAACAGCTTTGGTGAGGAGACTCACTGTCCCTTTTTAAAGCATATTAAATGTTCATTTCCAAAACAATAACAAAAAATGGTAGTAATAATAATAGCAGCAAACCAACCAACCAAACAAACAAACAAAACCCACAAATCCCAAAAAACCAATAGCAGCACAAATGACTCTCTCCAGGTACCAGGCTCTAAGTGCTTTATATATATCATCTCTTTCCATCTTCACACTAAGTCCATGACGTAGGATGATGATGATGATGGTGGTGGTGGTGATGGTGATGATGATGACGAGGATGGCGATCCCCATTACACAGGTGAAGTGACTAAAGTTGTACGATATGCCCAGGGTGAAATAGCTAACGAGACGCAAGGCGAAGATTCAAACCCATGCAGTCAGATTTCAACGTCATTCTGTTTCTCTAAACCTAGTGGAAACCTGAGCATTTTCCCCTCATTCCAATCATCTGCATCCTTTTCATATCTATTTCTTGCACACAGTCAAAGGCATTCAGAGATCCTAAGAGCCTCAGTCAATGCCTGGTGGAGGCAGACTTGGTTTGTTTCTATTCTGGAACTGAAAAGACATACAGAGCTCATCCACTAAGACCCCAACCTCAACCCACCCCCTCATGTCCTTACCCCCTTACCCATATTTACGGATGCTCCAAGACAGCAAAAGTTCCATTCCTTTGGGTAGTGATACACCATAGCTGGCTAGTGATCGAGCAGGTTCCAGAACCTTTGCTTAGGGAAGGTGCTAGGAGCACATGCTCTGAATTCAGACTTCCTCAGTTTGAATCCTGACTCTCATCAGTTCTCCAAAGCATTGGGTTTCTTCCCTACAATATGGGTATGATAAAAGTGCCTAATGTACTAGGTAATGTTTGTAAAGTCTGCAGCACAGTCTCTTAAACATGGAAAGCATTGGCTATTACCATTATTTCCTCCACTGCAATATACCCTTTATGAAAGGAGCCCATGCTCTTAACTTAGAGAGTTGTGGCTCCTTTTAAAAGTACATGCGGCTGTGAACAGACTTCCCTCACAAATCCACATATACACATAATTTTATAGACAGTCTCAGAGACATCACAACCTACTAGGCATCCCCATGGACCACACAGGGATATCTCTGGGCAGAGTCTGTGCAGGTATCTCCCATATTAGCCAATCTACAGAAAATCTTACCCAAGGAAGTATTTCAGAAAGCATAGACGGCCAGAGGCTATATCAACTGCTAAGAGCAGTAGGAGCAGAAAAAAAAATAAAATAAAATAAAATAAAGAAGCGTCACTCCTTTTTTTAGCCCCTACTAATTATAAAACCCCTATTACCATTGAGTGGTGAAGCTTATAGCCAGCACAATTAAAATTTTAATTAATTAAGCCAAAGGCAACATTAGCTTATTGCAGGAAAAAAAAAAAACTCAACTCTCTATGCATGGTGATTAACATAGGTCAGCAAATCAGCAAATATTGCAAGGATTCCAGATTCCTGACCCTCACAATTGACTTGTCCAGTGGTCTGATGTAAGGAAATTATGTCAAAGCCCAAGAGAGCTCAAGGATAGGATTCCTGAAGCTTCCAGTGAATCAAACACACTTAAAAAAAAAGTGTTATTCTTTATTAGAGTGTAGAAGTTGTATAAATATTCTCATAGCATAGCTGGTTAGAAAAGCAAAGGTAACCCATAGCATCAGTAAAAATAATCACTCATTATTAAATCTACAACCAAATTTCAGGTGAACAACTATATGGATTTAGAAATAATTCCAGTAGAAACACTGTTATGCCTCTTGGTTATTAATCCAACCCCAGACCAAGCTACTGTGCTAATTGGGAAGAGATGAATTCATGCTGAATGAAATAAGTTCAACTATTTAATTAAAACTATTATCAAGAACAGACCTCTGCCATTTCAGACAAGTGAAGAAGTCTTACCAGACCTGGAGGTCCCACTGCAGACCTGATCACCCACCATATTGTCTTGGGCATACAATAGGAAAAGTTCTGTATTTTCTTGGGCAGGACCCCTCTAGGGGGTCCTATGCAAATTGTGCGAGAAGAAATGACTGTTTTCCCTTTTCCCCTTTAGAGTCC
Organism: Ursus arctos; assembly: GCF_023065955.2. Taxonomy (NCBI): domain Eukaryota; kingdom Metazoa; phylum Chordata; class Mammalia; order Carnivora; family Ursidae; genus Ursus; species Ursus arctos. The sequence goes on along the minus strand of NW_026622808.1, from coordinate 48,814,857 downwards.
CTTCATCCATCTCTTCCTATTAGACAACATCCCCCTCAGGCACTCTGGGAAATATTTAAGCAAAGAACAGCCTTTGGCAAACCTTTAAATGATAGACTAAAGGCAGCAGCCCACTCTTTCTTTGCTTCTTGTCAACCTTATTCCCCAGTGAGTACCTCTTACCTTCTTAACTTTTCTGCACTTAAAATGCATCTAAGCATATAAGGAGGTGAACCTGAAAATGAGCACGATGGAGAGTTGCCAAGGGAGAGAAATAGCACATTTTCCTATGGCAAGAGGAAACTCTTATGTGAGAGCTGTCTGGGGTAGGAAGGGAAGGAAGGAGGGGAGGAAAGGAGGCAGGAAGGAATCTAAAGAAGTATTTTTGAAAAAGAAGGTTCCAAACGTCATTATTTTCTTTACTGCTATTTCAGTGGGTCAGCCCCCACTACCCAGTGAGTCATGAAATTTCAGTGAGTCATGAAAATACACATACATACACACACACATATATATTTATATATGCCATGAAGTAAGTTAAGGTGAATAAAAGCAACTGAAGTCTTAATATAAAAATTAATAAATTTCTCATTTATTTCAAGTGCTGTTTATGGAACTTTAAGCAACTTGCTTTTTCCAGGCTTTGCATTTTACAATGAACACATGAAATACGCCAATGGCAAACTACTAGATTTATCTTGACATTGGTTTTTCATCGGAACATGGTCCTAAATTCCTATTTAACTCATTTTCTCTCCTCATACAGGAGCAAGTGTTCCTGTCATGTGGATTGCTTAAGCTGCACATTCTGTTTAGCTCCATATAATCTTTTCATTCTATTATTGTCATCTCATTTACGATTCCATTCCAACCTGCACTTCTCCTGGGACATATGTAATTATTTAATCTTTTATAACTTACATTGCATAGAAGACAGAACTCCCTCTGGGCCAGTGCATTTATAAATATGATGAGGGGCGCCTGGGTGGCTCAGTAGGTTAAGCGTCTGCCTTCGGCTCGGGTCATAATTCCCGGGTCCTAGGATGGAGCCCCACGTTGGGCTCCCTGCTCAGCGGGGAGTCTGTTTCTCCCTCTGCCCTCTCCTCCCCCAGTCGTACTCCCTCTCTCACACACACAAAAATAAATACATAAAATCTTTATATATATGAAATCTATACATTATAAGGACAACGCCCCCCCCTCCCCGTTATTGGTGTCATTGCCTTGGAGGAGATGAAAGACTGGCTGTATAATTGAACAAGAAATTTTCAAAATCATTAAGAAAGTTAAACTATACAGAAAGCCTCAGAACTAAATAATATAGAGAATAGTTGTACAGGAGCCCCAGATAGAGTAAAAGCATCATAAAAAATTGACTTTGGAGTTGGATGAAATGAACTTTGAAGCCCAGGGACATGACTTATTAGTAGGCCTCAGCTTTCTTCTTTATGGAGATACAAAGGATACCTACTGCATGAGATAGATGTGACTATAAAGGTACTGTATACCTACGGGCTTAGCAGAGTGCTTGGCACATGTCGAGTATTATAGAAGCATTAGCTGGTATTAATAATGGTTACAAAGGACTAAAACATAGTTGTAAGCATCCCACAATTAGTCTTCCACTATGCTTCCAAATGATGACTGCCTACAAAATTCATATCGAGAATCGTACTGAAGCTTCTGAAGGGAAGGAAGGACACTCTACTTTTAAGTCATTGTTGTTTGTTGTTAGAAATCACAGTGTTTGGGGGCACCTGGGTGGCTCAGTCGGTTAAGTGTCTGCCTTCAGCTCAGGTCATGATCCCGGGGTCCTGGGATTGAGCCCCGAGTCCGGGCTCCCTGCTCAGCAGGGAGCTTGTTTCTCCCTCTCCTCCCTGCTTGTGCTTTCTCTTGCTACCTCTGTCTCTCTGTCTCAAATAAATAAGTAAAATCTTTGAAGAAGAAAAAAAAATCACAGTGTTTGTATTTTAATTGATCTAGATGACAAAGCCATGATATTGAACACAATAATAAATTATGTCCATTTATATTAGAATTTTTATATTCAACCATGAGCACTGCTTCATTTTGGGAGAATTGGAAAACAAATGATTATTGAATTAGGAACACCATGGAGAACTTAGTATCCCAGCTGGTTCATTCACACTCCAGACACACACTGTTCCTATTCAATTACAGCCTGTACATTCAGTTCAATAGCGTTCTTCAAAAACCTTGTTAGTGAACTTCAGATTTCTTGGAACACCAAAAATAAGCTTGAATATGTGAAAGATCCACTGACACAGAATAATGAGTTCTGCTAGGGTTTTTAAAAACAGAGGAAAATATTCTTATTTCTTCTCTATCATTTAATAATTACTTAGCCAGAATGTCCTAAGTGAGAGAAGGATATATATATAATGTCATTATTCACATTCTGTACATCTATATTCATGTACAACATTTGAAAATTCTAAATCAAATTGTGTCCTATGAATAATTAGGATGAGATGCATTATAAAAGCATGTTTCAGCCCATATTCAAACATTACTAGCAAGGGAACTAAAATATACTTTTCTTTATTAAGACTTGGGGAAATTTACACCCTGGCTTGTCATCCCAATACTGCTGACTCAGTAATGGGAAATAGCTAAGATAAAAAAGAAAAGCTAGTGGAAGAAGAAGACACTATTGACTCCATGCAGGATTTGAATTTGCAATTTAGCTCTCAACACAAGCTACATATAACGTTCTTCAATTTAATTAACTTTTCAGGGGTGCTGGGGTGGCTCAGTTGGTTGAGCATCCAACTCTTGATTTTGGCTTGGTTCATGATCTCAGGGTCCTGGGATCAAGCCCCATGTTGGGCTCCCCACTGAGCATGCAGTGCAGCTACCCCACCCCCCGCCCCAGTCACATACTCTGTTTCTGTCTAAAAAGGAAAAGAAAAATAACTTTTCAGGCATTTGACAATAAAAAATGGAGCCAGACCCTCATATTCCTAAAGTTGATAGGTGCTTGAGAAAAGTGTATTAACTCTTTTTCATGTAATCCTTTTTAGTCTCTTAGGGGAACTGAGTCTCCTGAGGATATCTTTTATGATGTAGTTTAGAATGATCACCCCCAAAGAGTCACGGAAATACAAGTTTCTTCCATGAATTTCCATAAAAGAGCAAGCCCACGATAAATACCTGCCACATGAAGATGGACAGTGGTATCTTCAAATGGCCCATTACCCAAAAGTTACAAACCTTACCTCAGGTAAGATGAGGCCAATATCATCGCTGTTACTCTTGGTAGTGTAAACAGATCTAGACATAAATGTTAAGGCTGTGGAGGCATTGTGAAAACTGACTGGCAAAATTTGCAAGCAAAAAGGGCCCTTTGAATATTCTCCACTCACCCCCTGGGGTTAAGGATATCACAGTTCTCTTAAAAGAAGAATGGATTGAAAACTCCTACCAGACATTTACACATGGATCTCCTTTTTTCCTTTCTTTTAACCTCTAACTGTAGTAGACATAAAGGCACTTTATAGGATTATAAAAACTATGCATATTAAACTATATGGGTCACTCTGAATAGCCAAAACAATGTTGAAAAAGAAGGACAAAGCTGATGTCTCACACTTTCTGATCTCAAAATGTATTACAAAGCTACAGTAATCAAAACAGTTTGGTACTGGCATGAAGTCAGATACATAGACCAATAGAATAAAATACAGAGCCTAGAAATACTCCTGCATATATAGTCAAATGCTTTTTGACAGGTTGCCAAGATTTTGTGATGTACAAAGGACAGTCTCTTCAACAAATAATGTTGGAGAAACTAGATATCCACATGCACAAAGAATGAAGTTTGATCCTAACCATACACCATACATAAAAATTAATTCAAAGTGTATCAGACCTAAACATACAAGCTGAAAATACAACACTCTTAGAAGACGACATAAGGGAAAACCTTCTTGACATTGTATTTGGCAATGATTTCTTGGATATGACACCAAAAGCGGAGGAAACAAAAGTAAAAATAGGTAAGTTAGACCGCATAAAAATGATAAATTGTGCATCAACGGACAAGAGTGAAAAGGCAATCAACAGAACAGGAGAAAATATTTACAAATTATATATCAGGTAAGGGGTTAACATTCAAAATATATGAAGAACTCCTACTACTCAACAACAGAAAAACAACTCGATTAGAAAATGGGCAAAAGACTTGAAGAGATATCGTCTATTCACGAGAAGGAGCACCGAAGCTCAATGAGCACATGAAAAGATGCCCAGCATCACTATTCATTAGGAAAATGCAAATCAAAACCATAGTGAGATATGATTTCATATCCATTAGGATAGTTAGTTTTTTTTTTTTTTTTTTTTTTTTAAGACAGAATATAGCAAGTATTGGCAAGAGAAATTAGAACCCTTGGGCACTGTTGCTGGGAAGGTAAAGTGGTGTAATCATATGGAAAATGGCATGGCTGTTCTTTGTAAAATTAAAAATGAGATACCCTATTACCCAGCAATTCCACTTTCTGAGTATAATATACCTAAAAGAATTGAAAGCAAGGTCTCAAAAGAGATCTTTATACAAACATGTTCATATCCACATTTTTCATAATAGCAAAAGGTGGAAGCAACCCAAGGATCCATTGACAGATGAATGCATAAACAAAATGTGGTACATACCCGCAATGGAATATTATTCAGCTTAAAAAGGAAAGAAATTCTGACACATGCTACAACATGAATGAACGTTGAAGACATTATGCTAAGTGAAATAAGCCATTGACAAAAAGACACTATATAATTCTACTGATATGAAGAACAGTACACTTCATAGAGACAGAAAGTAGATGATGGTTGCCAGGAGCTGAGGAGAGAGGGGAATACTGAATTGTTGCTGATGGTATGGAGTTTAAGTTTGGAAAGATGAAAAAGTTCTGGAGATCGGTTGCACGACAATGTGAACATACTTAACTTGGCTGAATTGCACACTTAAAAATGGTTAGGAAGAGTCATTTTATGTGATATGCCTTTTACCACTATTAAAAAAAGAATTGATGAGTCACTTAAGGAAAAATCAAAGTTAGTTCTGACTATATGAAATTTTCATTATGAAGTAATGAAAACCCTTGAAACCAAACCCTAACACTATACGGTGATTCTACTATATTTCCTATTCTCAAGTTTTGTATTTATAAAGCAATACAATTATAACGAACTACAAACATGAAGTAACCTAGCTTTTTTGAGTTACTAAAGAAGAAACTGAAGAATATTAACTTGGAGAAGGAGCCCACTGCCCAGTCCACTATACTTTCTGTTAACTATCTCTTAAAGGTAGTGTACTTTCATACCTGAATGCTGATAACCTAGCATTAAATCCAACTGGGGGTTATAACAAATCATATTATCCACTCTAATATACCACATTCCATCCTTATTAACTTGACTTTTCATTTAACTCATACTCTGATATATTATCGCCACTTTTCTGAGAATGAGAGAGAGCTGGAACAAATCTCATCTATGTAATTAATGTGCTCCTGAGAGGTTGTGTTTCAGTCGATTCACCTACTCCATATCACATTGTACTTGAGCATAACCCAAACCCCAAACTGGCGCCAAGAGAAAATGAAAGGCACTTAATAATGCAATGAGAGAAGGAAGTTTTCAAAGAGAGACCACAGTATAATAAAACAGTTAATTAGGAGTAACAGCCAAAAAGAAACTTATTTGGGCAAAAGAGAGATGCTTAGAGACACTAATAAGTGATTATTTCATTCATTCAACAATCAATGATTATGGAGAACACACTATATTGTAGCCACTGTTCTAGACCAGGGATCAGCCACTGTTTCTGAAAAGGAGCAGATAGTAAATATTTCAGGTTTTGTAGGCCAGACAGTCTCTGTCTCCAACACTTCAACCCTGCCACTGTAGCATGAAGGCAGCTATGGATAACATGTAAATCAATGGGCAATTCTGTGTTCCAATGTGATTTTATTTGTAAAAAAAAATACACAGGTGGGTTGGATTTAACCCATAGCCATAGTTGCTAATTTCTGTTCTATATATTGGAAGGTAATGTTGAAGTAAGCCCAGAGGACTTGTTTTCAGGAATCTTACCTTCCAATAGAGAAGTAAGGGGGAAGTACACAAACACACACACACACACACACACACACACGCACGCACGCATACATACATATATACATTTCAGATGATATTAAGTGACATGAAGCTATTTTCTTTAAAGACAGATTGTTTCAACATCTTCCAAACTAAAGGTTTTTGGATCTGGCAATTCAATAGATTGTCAGAAAAATGTGTCAAAAACTCAGATTATAGGGCTTCACTTGGGAAAATTTTTAGTTAGGTAGACCTCTAGGATAGAGCTTGGGGAGCGTTACTTTTTAAAAAGTTCTTCAGGTGAGACCTCTGCCAAACAAACTTTGGCAGAATGATTGGTAATAATTCGATTATTATTAATATCATTGAGAGACAAACAGAGAAATAACAAAGCTGAATCAATGTTCTAATAATGAACTATGGTCTTCAACACCCAAAGGCCAATATACATTTTTAAGAAGCACAGCAAATGGGATACTTATACTTCTTTTAAATAAGAAAGTAAATATGTTTGCATTCTATGTATGGTATAAATTCCATGTTATTCCTTAAGAATTTCTCAAACTGACGTATTTTTATCAGAGGGTTGTTTTATATATCAATACCAGAGGGTAATTTGTCCTCAAATTTTGTTTTTACCAGAAATATTTATGGTAACAATAGGACACATGTTACACAAGTATTATAAGCAATTCTGAATCATCCCCAGATAGACTCAACAGGCTTTGAATTACAAAAAAAAAAAAACAAAAACCAAAAACCCCCACAATCTTCTTGTCATAAAAAATGAGATATGGAAACAGCACATAGGAATAAACTGCTAAGGTATAGGCATCTCCTGATTTGCATCCTGCTGTGTTTTCTGCTGACAAGTCTGTAAAACTGAGGGACAAGGACAACCTTCAGCATGGCTGAAGCTGCTCAGGAAGCAAGGAGCAAAGCACTCAAAGGGGTGCCTTAGCTAATGTGGGTTGCTACTCAGATCGCATCAAAACCTCAACCTGGTTCATCAGATGTCATCTCTCACCAATTCTGGGGCTCATTATTTGGACTATGTGTCAACGCTGCTGCAGCAACATTCTACTTTAACACTTAACATTGTGGAATGCTAATAAAGGAGGACTTACGGCCATCTGGTCAACCAGCCTATTGATTCAGAGACAAAGTAGTAGCGGTAATAGCAGGGGGAACAGTAACAGGCTTGTTGGCTTATCAGCAGCAGATTCACACTGTTAGTAGTATTTTTCACAACTGCTATTCTTGAACTCCCATAATGCCTGTCTCCTTAACATTTTCGTTGTGAGATATAACATGCTTACAGCAAGTGCATAAGACATAACCGTAATAACAAATTATCATATAGCAAACCTTCATGTAACCTTCACTCAGGCCAAGAAATAAAATTTTGCCAGCATTCCAGATGGCTCTTGGCTGCCTTCTGGCACTTACAATCTCCCCCTTCTCTGATAAATGTAATCAAAATCCTGACTTTTTAAGTTATGACTCCTTGCTTTTCTTTATACGTTTATCTCAGGTGAACTATAAATTATACTATAGGTTAGCTTTGCCTATTTCTGAGCTTTATGTTATAATATTACAATTAATAATATAATATATATTCTTTATATATTTTTGTGTAATATCCAACATATGTGATTCATCATATTGCTGTTTTTAATTGCTGTTTTTCTTTTTCATAATTATATAGTATTCCATTGTCTGAATATATCACTATTTATCCATTTATAAATTGATGGATATTGGTTGTTTTTAGTTTAAAACTATTATAAATAATGCTGATATGAAAAGTTCTGTGTATGTCTCTTAGTATTCAGATGGACATGTTTCTTTTAAATGTATATCTGAAACTGAAATTGCTGATCCATATGGTATTTGTATTTTCAGTTGTATTAGCTGATGCCAATCTGTTTATCAAAGTATTTGTGTAATTTTACATTTCTGCCAGAATCATATGAATGTTAAAGTTGTTCCAAATCTTTATCAGCACTTGACATTGTTAAATTTTAATTTTAGCCATTCTGGTAAGAGTCTTATTGTAGTGGTGTATTTCTCTGATGATTAACAAGATTGAGCTTCTTCTCATATGCTTATTGGTCATTTATATATACTCTTTTTTTAAAGATTTTTATTTATTTATTTGAGAGAGAGAGAGGACTAGAGGGAGAGAGATTGAGAGAATGAGTGGGAGGAAACAAAAAAGACAGTGTTTACAATCTAATACATCATCTTTATCAAAAACACTGGTAGATATTATACTTAATGCTTAAATGCTCAGACTTTCCTCTTTGAGTTTGTTTTATGTTACTAAGTTATGGAATAGTTTGTCCCTCGGCAACAACTGACAGATACAAATAGGCAATAAACAAACAGAAACTGTTCAAAAGAGTATATATATATATATATATAGGCGCCTGGGTGGCTCAGTTGGTTAAATGTCTGCCTTTGGCTCAGGTCATGATCTCAGGGTCCTGGGATAGAGACCCACATCAGGCTTCCTTGCTCAGCAGGGAGTCTGCTTCTCCCTCTCTCTCTGTCCCTCCCGCTACTCATGCTCTCTCTCTGAAATAAATAAAATCTTTAAAAAAATATGTTTCCTACAGTTATTGGGTATAACATTAAATATATCCACTGAGTTTTCAATTTTTGTTCTGATTGTTATATTAATTACTGAGCAAAAAGTGTTGAAATTTTCTACTATTCACCAGAAGCCACTGATCAATCATAAGCCTCAGGAAAAGTTGTAGTAAAAAGTACATAGCACCATCCAGGAAGAAATGTAGTCTAAAATAAACTGAACCTGAGTCATATCATCTCCAGAACTACCTACTGACTTACTGGGTAAAGAGGGATAGAAAAACAAGGTAAACAACATTATGAAGAAGCAAAGAGTCAAGCACAGAATATAGGCATGTCACAGGATGTATGCATTGAAACAATAGCATGGAAAATAAATGAAAAGGACATGGATTATGAAAAAAAATACATTTGAGACAAGTTCCTAATCACTCACTATGATTATATAATTATTTCTGCTCATGATTGTAACCATTTTCCTTTTATATTTTGAGCCATGTTCCTATTGAGAATTGCTGTATCTTCTCTGTGAATTGAATATTTTATTATGATGCCATTCCACCTTTTGTCTTTGGTAATGTTGCCTGATAGCTGTTTTATCTGATATTACTATGACTACATCAGCTTTATTTGGTTAGTGTTTCAAAGAGTTTCTCTGCCAGTTATTTTATAGAAATAAGCATCTGAAAAGTAACTGGCTTTTAATTGGGGCATTTAATCCAATTATTTATATATTTCGGTTAAAATGACCTACTTCCTGTTACATGCTTTAAATTTGTCCTGTCCTATGTCTCCTCTTTACTCCCAGGATGCCACCTTTCAGGATTCCAGACAAAAAGGCAAAAAGGGTTTGTAATGGACTCTACCTCTAGTAGGTTCTGGACTCCAACTTTTTCTATCTCTCCAGTACTAGGAGCTATTGAAAGTCCTTTTCTGTCTGAGAACCTCCTCTTTCAAACTGAAAGATAGCCACAATTTACCTCTTTCTATCATACTCCACATTCAGTTTATCAGTGAGTCCTGTATTCTACCTTCAAAATATATCCTTAATTCATGACTGCTCTCAGTTTCCAATGCCACCATTTCCTTTTACCTGCATGACCTCAATTATCATCCCATCTTGTCTTATTCTTTCCACATTTGCTTTCTTTAGTCATTTCACCAAACACTTAAAACCAGCCACATAGGGGCACCTGGCTGGCTCAGTAGGTAGAGCATGTGACTCTTGATCTTGGAGTTCTGAGTTTAAGCCCCACGTTGAGGGTAGAGTTTACTTAAAAAACAGCCACATAATTATATTAATTAGATTATGATGCTCCCAGTTTAAGTCTCCAACAGCTTTCCCACTGAACTTGAAGTGTCTTGTTTCTCTAACATTCAAACTTCTTACCTTCTTACTTCTTCAAGGTATTCTATGGTCTGGCCCCTGCCTGTCTCTCTAGACATACTAGAGTAATTTTTGGTCTATGAATAACCCAAATTAGTTCCTTCCTTAGTTTCTTTGTACTCATAGTCTCCTCCATCAGAAAAAAACAAAACAAAACAAAACCCTAAAACAAAAACAAAACAATTTCCTTGGTTTATCTCATGGCTGTCTCCTCCTGGTCATTCAATTTCTCCTTGAATGTTTTCCCATCCACGATGTCCTTAAGATCCCAATGAAAGTTCCCCTCCTTCAGTGACTCTCCTGTGCATTACTCCATTAATTTTTTTCACAGTATTTGCCACTCTTAGAAAGTATTCTTTGTATTTCATGCAACAAACTTCAGTCAAAAATCATGTGAAAATGCCTTTTTTTTTTAGAGAGGAGACTGCTTGAATGTCATAATCGATAAAAAAACTAAGTCAACAAAAAAGAAATTACACATAAAAGCATGTGACACAATGCTGGCACATAGAAGATATTTTAAATACATTTGCTGAAGCTGAAAACACAAAGCTCTGGATGTCACACATAAATCATTAATCCAGTCATGGCCTTATGAGTTCACCCTTCTTATAGCAACCTGATTTTCTCTCCTTTTATAGTTCATTCCAAACCTCTCATTTGATATTACCCAATTTATTTCCTTCCCAAGAAAATAGCACTTTGTCAACTAAAATAATTCTGTTTCTAGCAACATATTCAAAGAAATAGTCACTTAAGTGAGCAAATAATTGGGTACAAACATGTGCACTGTAAGGGGGAAAAATGGAAAGTCTAAATATTCTTTAAGAGAGATTGGGTTAGGGGCGCCTGGGTGGCACAGAGGTTAAGCGTCTGCCTTCGGCTCAGGGCGTGATCCCGGCGTTATGGGATCGAGCCCCACATCAGGCTCCTCTGCAATGAGCCTGCTTCTTCCTCTCCCACTCCCCTTGCTTGTGTTCCCTCTCTCGCTGGCTGTCTCTATCTCTGTCGAATAAATAAAATAAAATCTTTAAAAAAAAAAAAAAAGAGAGATTGGGTTAAGTACATTATAATGTATCTTAAAGCCTAATTATATGCTGCCCTGAGGAAGACCTAGAGGTATTTTATGGAAAAAGTGAATGATAAATTATCCATTAAAAATGTAGAAATAGATGTATACTATGACAAAGCTCTAATTTTTAAAATATCTCATTATATATACACATATATGCATTGGTTGTGTCTACAGAGTGAAATTGGCATTGGGTAAAGACTATTATTTTCTCCTTCTAAATTCCTACCATGTTCTAATACTTTACTTATGTATTATGTTTTATGTATAGTAGCAAAAGCCCAACAAAACTACTTCAGTTTTAAAAATTATATCCTATTTAATTTGGTCAATCATTTAGCTGTATTTTTACATCTTCATCTAATCAGCAATGACATTATTCTCAAGGTGTCAAAAATTACCAATGCACTTGTAAATCTTTATGCTGTCTAGATTAATTTGTTCTTCTCACTTCAAGTCCAGTCTGGCAAGCTCTGCCAGGAAACTCACCACTTACCAGACAATGCTGTGATACATGAAGCCCAACAGATAAGCACAGCAGCCAGTGACTAGAGCATATGGTAATGCTTAACTTTACTGCATAAAAAAAATCTTCAAATCAGACATTTTTTCCCATTACCTTTTCTTGGCTTTATCACACTTGACTTTCCAGAGAGCAAAGTTCCTTAATTTGAATATATTTTGGCCTATTTTTTTTTCTAGGAACTATTGATGCATTTAAATAATATTACTTATTACAAGTCAACTCAACTGGTACACTGCACTCAAAGACAGCTCTCACAGCCTTTGTTCAAGCAAGTTTACTTTTTATAATATAAAATAAACTTTAGAGCACAGAAATAATAAGCTATCATACACTATTTGACACATCCATCCTATAGAGTTGTACAATAATCATCTACTAAAGTTGGTTTTACTTTCAATGACACAAAAACCTTGAAAAACTTGCCCAGAAATATTGGGACATTATATGATTAGAAAAGAATCCTACCAACTTGTTAATCTCTGTATTTCTTCACCTGTACATTTTAGCACTCTGTCACCAAAGTGAGGCATGAATAGGTAATTTAGTTCTTAATAAGTGTTTAACAGAATTAGTACCCTAATGGCTAGGACAGAATCATCCAACAGCTGCAGTAAAATCAATAGAAACACAAGAGGTAAATTGGAATAGACATTAAATTATGTGCTAAAAGACTTTAGCCCTTTGAACCTGGATTTAAAACTAGACTTTGTTATTTGATGCTATTGTCTGAGTATCAGAAATCATATGAAATCAAGCCACTCCTAGGAACTTGACCAAGAAGGAAAATCCCAAGCTCTTTAGTCTGACATAAGATATGACATGTTCCTGAAAACCCACTTGATGGATTAATAGCAATTATAACACGCCTGGTAAGTTTCACGCTCAAAGAATTGAAGCAATGTGAAGCCTATTGGAATAAAACATTGTGGATTTGGGTCCCAAGGGAAATATTTAGCTTAATTCATGTTTGTGGTTTTATTTTTAAGTGAGACAAAGACAGCAAGAGAGAGAAACGCTTATCAACCACTCAACTTCTCTTATCTGTACTAACTGTCCTCTCATTTAAGTTTTCAGAACAGTCTCTCTGCAAGAGATCAAAAAAGTACAGCACAGATATTTTCCCATAGGAAATCTGTCTTTTTCAAAGTGAGGCTTAGTGACGTGTAATTAGGCACAATAAAATTCACCTGTTTTAGGTGAATAATTCAATACATTTTGACAGAGGTATATATAGTATAGTTTCATCATCCCTAAACTTTCCTTGTATCCCTCTGTAGTTAATCCTCTTCCCCCACTCTCAGCCACTAAAACTACTAATTTGATTTGTGTTCTTATAATTTTGTCCATTCCAGAATGTTACATAAGTGGGATCATATAAAGCGTCATCTTTTATGTCGGGCTGCTTTCATTTAGCCTAACGCTTTTGAGATACATCTATATTATTGCATTATTGCAGAGTAGTATTCCATTTATAGATGTACCACAATTTGCTCATTTCATTTACTAATTTATAGACATCTTGTTAGTTTCCAGTTCCAGGTAATCATGAATAAAGCCACTATAAATCCCAATGTATAGGTATTTGGAAGGACATATATTTTCATTTCTCTAGGACTATAATTGCTAGGCTATGTGCAGAGCCATAATGGTAAATATTTAATAATTGCCCCCCCAATCTCTTATTAGTAGCCTTTGTCTATTCCTGTACTGTAAATACTCCCACCTTGGCCTATTTCAAGCTTTCCAACATGGTATTAGCAAACATGGAGTTCGAAATACATGTGACATGCTGTATTCCTTCCAGAAATATATGAAGGTTCTAGTTGCTCTACATTCTAGCCAGAATTTGCTATCGTTTAGGTTTATAAAAAAATATTTTAGCCATTTCATTATATATGTAATATTATATATCATGGTGGTTTTGAGTTTCCCTAATGGTTAATGTTGAACACATTCTCTTGTGTTTATTTAACTTTTGTATCTCTTTGTTGAAATGTCTGTTCAAACAATTTGCCCATTTTGTTTTCTTATTATTGCATTTTGAGAATTTTTTTCTATATTCTGGATAGAAGTCCTTTATCGAGTATTTGGTTGTAAATATTTCCTCCCAGTGAATTGTCTTTTCATTCTCTGAACACTATCTTTTAAAAAGCAATTTTAAAAATTTTTTTATGAAGTCCAATTTGTCATGTTTTTCTTTTATTGTTTGTGCTTTTACATCCTATCTGTCTTTGCCTAACCCCAGTTACAAATATTTGTTCCTGTAATTTCTTCTGAAACTTAGATGTCCAATACAATAGCCACCAGCTACATGTGGCTATTTAAATTTAAGTTCAAGTGAATTGAAATTAAATAAAGTTAAGGCTTCTTTTCCTTATTAAAATGAACCACATTTCAAGTGCTCAGTAATCCCATTGGCTACTGACTATCCTATCCACCAGTGCAGCTACTGAGTATTCTCACCAGTGCACAGTGTTCCTTCTGGACAGCACTTTCTTAGAAGTTTTATAGTCAGAGGTTTTAATCTCTAATATATTTCAAGTCAATCTTTGTATATGGTGCGAGGTATGAGTAGAGTTTCTATTTTTGCACATGAATTTCAAATTGTTTCAGCAACATTTTAAAAATCTACTTTCATTTTTATTATCCTGTAATTTTTGTATGTGAAAGTTAATCACAAAGGCATTCCTTTGGCATTTTAAAAATTCCTTTCAAAAAAAGTCATACCTGGGGTTAAAATATTACATACCAATACTGCGATTGAATTATCCACCAAATTTACCAGGTGACAATTGTTTTCCCTACTGTACTTTGTCTCCTGAACTGACATCTTTTCTGACATCCTGTCTAGTAGGCCTTAGGGAATGAATCTGTGAACACCAGGTAGATGGCTTACATAGAGAGGCAGCTCAAACACAAGGGAAATTCTGCCTCTTGCAAAGACACTGCCCAACAATCTAATCAAGATAGGAAAACATCACTTTGTCCCCTTATATACAAGAGATGGGCTTCTGCAAATGGACCTTAGTGGGGAACAGGTATGAGTACGTTTGTTTGTTTACTTAGAAAAAATATATTTCTCGCATGAACTTTGGTGTTTATCTTTTCCCATTTTAATTCTGCTGTAGAGATAAAAGTAAATACTTGATTCTGGGTTTTATCACAAAACCTCTTATGGTTTTCTTAGCCTTTCATTTCCCATTAGTAAGTACATTTGATAGACGTTCTTGCTTAAAGAGCAACCATAGGGTTGAGATAACTCACCTTGATTTTTACAAATATTTTCAAAACAATTCAGGTGGCAATAAAATAAAATATGTTTCTTTAACTGGCTGAACACTTTAGAGTCCAAACATCGTTTTGACACAGCTGTGCTTTTGTCCATTTGGAAAGTCTCCAACAATAGGGAACGCTAAAGAATTATTGAGCTGTATTATCAACCAACATTTCAGTTTATACAACTGTTTAGAGCAGGAGTCCCCAAACATTTTCTACAAAGGACGAGAGAGTAAATATTTCACTTTTTACATGTCATATGATCTCCATCACTAGTACTTAACTGTGATGTTGTAGCACAAAAGCGGCCACAGATAATACGTAAACAATGAGCCTCACCGTCTTTCAATAAAACTTTATTTATAAAAGACAGTGGGCCAGATTTGGACTACAGGCTCTGGCTTGCATACCCCTGATTTAGTATTAAGGTTCCTTACTCCAACTCTTTAAAAATTCAATGCAATTTGTGTAAAAATAAATAAAATGTAAATGTAATTCATTTTCTTTAAAGTGATTTCTAGGAATGTGATTTTTTTTTTTTTACAGATTTTATTTATTTATTTGACAGAGAGAGAGAGGCAGCAAGAGAGGGAACACAAACAGGGGGAGTGGGAGAGGAAGAAGCAGGCTCCCAGCGAAGGAGCCTGATGTGGGGCTCGATCCCAGGACTCCAGGATCACGCCCTGAGCTGAAGGCAGATGCTTAATGACCGAGCCAACCAGGCGCCCCTTGTTTGTCTTGTTTTTTAATGAATACTCACCCAAGAGTCAGCCTCACCTAAAGTTTTATGTGTGTGTGTGTGTGTGTGTGTGTGTATGTATATATATGTATATATATATGTGTGTATATATATATATATCTCAATCTCTTATGGGCAAAATATTTTAAGAGCCAGCTTTCTATACATATTATTAGTTAACTAACATTAATGTCTCTACCCACTTTTCCTACTAATTAGGGTTGTGTAAAAATCCTGCTTTACACCTAATTGAATAGTTGGATAGAGCTACAGGATGTTGCATAACTAATATCACAGTCACCTGAGAAATAGATAATTAAATGGTAGTAAAACAGCAGGCTTTTAAATCCTAAGCATAGAGTATTTACAGAATTGGAAAGTGGTTTTAGAACTTTCATCATGGGAGAGTTTATAGCCTTCTAAACTTTAAGAGATCCCATCAGTCTCACAGTTCAAGCCAACCTTGATGTTTCTACCCAGAATGAATTAGAAAGAGGGAAAGAAAGGAAACACTTCCATCTAAAGCCATGATAACCTCCAGACTCAAAATGCCACAGAGTTACTAGGCTTAATGAAAGGGAAACAGAAGCAAAAATAAACTACGGGGACTACATCAAAATTTAAAAAATAGTTTGGACAGCAAAGGAAACCATCAACAAAACAAAAATACATTCAGTCGATCTATTGAATGGAAGAAGATATTTGCAAATGATATATCTGATAAGGGGTTTATATCCAAATTATTTAAAGAATTTATACAACTCAACACCCAAAAACCCTCAAATAATATAATTAAAAATTGGTAGAGGACCTGAATAGACATTTTTCCAAAGAAAACAGACAGATGGCCAATAGACGCATGAAAAGATGCTCAACATCACTCATCATGAGAGAAATGCAAGTCAAACCATAATGAGATATCACATTACACCTGTCAGAATGGCTAGAATAAAAAAGAGAAGAAATAACAAGTGTTGGTGACAATGTGGAGAAAAAGGAACACTTGTACCCTTTTTGTGGGAATGCAAATTGGTGCAGTCATTGTGGAAAACAGGATGGAGGTTCGTCAAAATATTAAAAATAGAAATACCACATGAACCAATAATTTTATTACTGGGTATTTACTCAAAGAAAATGAAAACATTAATCTGAAAAGATACATGCACCTCTATGTTTATTGCAGGACTATTTACAATAACCAAGATATGAAAGCAACCCAAGTGTTTATTGATAGATGAATGAATATGATTGGTACGTGTGCATATGTATATACACATATACACATATAATATTATGTATTATGTATATATACACGTAATATTGCTTAGCCATAAAAAGGATGAGATCTTGCCATTTGCAACAACATGGATGGGCCCAGAGGGTATTATACTAAGTAAAAAAGAGTGAGAAAAATAAATACCGTATGATTTCACCTATATGTGGAATCTAAAAAAAAAAAAAAAAAAATTGCCAGAGGGGGGAGGTTGGGGGATGGGCAAACGAATGAAGGTGAAGGGAAGATACAGGCCTCCAGTGATGGAATGAATAAGTCACGGGAATAAAAGGTACAACATGGGGAATATAGTCAATAGAAGAGAAAAAGTTACTAGGTACTATAACGCTTTTTATCCCTAGAAAGTAAAATAGAGTCTGGGATGCATCTTTGTCTTTGACAAAACACTTGCTTTTAAAGTTCGTCTGACCCTACAAAGAAAAAACTGTAGGCCCACTTAGCACTCCTGATGCAAGTTTCTCTACCTCAGAGACATCCACTTTGAGATCTGTGACCTTGGGTTTCTGGAGGGATGCCTCAGGAGTAACTGGTGACATAGACAGAGCCACGTGAGCTGTTTGAGGCTTGGATGTTGGGAGAAGTGGGCAGCCTCAAATGACTCTTCTCTGAAATGCCTGGGATCCCCTCAGAGAAACCAGCCTCGGGAGAACTTAGCAGCAACACCACTTCCTACTTGTGTTTCTGTCTCCACCTTCCTTCAAGCCCTGGGCAGGGCTGCCTTCTAGCTTGTGCCCCCCTTCCCCCTGCTTCAAAAATGTATGGGGCTCCTCCTACTGGATAACCTCTGCAGCCTGGCATCCAAGGCCTTGAAGATCTCACCTCCCTTCAGGGACTCACCTGCCTCCTCTCCCTTAGCCAAAACAGTGCCCGTGCCTCCAGGGTCTGGTTGGGCAGGTAACTAAACACATGGTACTGGTAAGGTGTGAAAATTCAGGCATACATTGATTCCCAGCCTTATTTTGTGTTTATGATTTTACCGTATTCTGACTTGGGCTACAGTGATCTGCATTTTTCCTACATCACTTCCTAAACAGGGAGCTTCTTAAAAAGATGGATGAAATCTCACTCATTACTGATTTCAGAGCTGCAAACCTGAAACACAACACATGCTCAAGAAATAGCCCTTTATTGATTCATTGAAAGGAGTATCAGGAAATATCCCTTTGCATATTAATAGATTGATCTTGGTAAACAGATAGCTGGAATCACCAATGATGACCTATGAAGGAATGGTTAGCATTGAATTGAACTGAATGCAGTCTAACCACACATAGCAAACCTACGGACAAGCAGTATAAAACCCTACATTTGGAACGGGGACTAGAAAACCAAGGATCCATCTGGTGCACATGACAGTCCCATGCTAACCCAAGACACTCCTGCCATATACCTATCACTCTTGGTATATCTCTTCATAGAACTTCACTATCCTCCCTTGCATTAATTTGTGCACGTGCTTGTCTTCCTACACCTCCCTACCATGTGCTCCTCCAAGGTCTATATGTCATCACGTGACTGGCATGATGCACTGCATGTAGCTAGTGCCCAAAAATTATTTGTGAATAGATGAACTAATGAAGGAGACTCTAGGCAGACATAGATCTCCTAAAAACACGCTGAGTTATAGAAGTTAATGCCTTTATAAATTTATTTTTAATCTTTTCATTTTATGGCTTTGGGAACTGAAACTCCTGGAATTCCAGTAGCTACGTCCAAGTCATGAGTGAGGAAGTAGCCCAGTGTAATAGAAAATTCTGCTCTTCTTAACACTAGCCATTTGGATGAATGTAAGAGAAACGTTTAAAATATAGTCAACATTTAAAATGTCTTAAGTTGGCAGGCTGGGATGTTTTCTTCCTTTTTCTATTTGATGCATTCAATTATTGACTTTCATCATGATTCTGTTAAGACACTTCCAAGTTTCCTTTGAGAGGAATAGCATAATTCTGTGCAGTGAGAACCCAACCAGTCTTTCATGGTTAATGGCAATCACAGCTATCGACTGCTTAACATGTGCTTGTCACTAAAAGCATCACGTGAATCGTTTACCATTTTACAAAAGAGAAAATTGTAGTTTGGGAAAGATACGTGCCAACACTTTCATGCATAGCAAGTAGGGAAACGGGATATAGACCCATACTTACCTGACAGTGGAGGCATGTTCTGGACCACCATGCTGTGAGACTTTGTTTTCAGGGAGGCTGTCAAGAATGGCAGGGAGAGCTTTCATCTCAGCTTTCTATTCCTTTCCTCGGGGGACACCCGTCTAGTGCCATACATTTCCATGGCTCTCCGGTAGTCCCTCTATCATAGCCCTTACCACACTTCCCTGGGAATGTACTCACAGGACAAGCATTTACTATGCACTTACTAAGTCCCAGGCACCGGGCACAGCACTGAAAAAGGCAGATACAATAGTCCACCCTGTCCTCTGGTCAGAATGTGAGCTGCATAAAGGCAGGGAACATGTTTGCCTTCCCTCCCCTATCATTACTGCATAAATGAGATAATTAAATCTACTTGGATTCAAAGCACTGAATAATTGTCGTGAGACAACAGAATACAAACTCAAACTATACACAATGAGACATTTCATCCAATGCTTATTTTAGGACAAATGAGAAATGTTTAGTATTGGTATGCCATGCAATGAACACAGGATCAAACACTGATTGTGAAGGAAAACAAACAGAGGCAATAATTTATTTTGTTTACTCAAACCTAAGTAGAAACTAATTGCTCTTCAACCTGAACATAATTGTTGTGGCCTTGAGGCTTAGAAGTGTTCATTTCAAATGAGGTTTATTATGGGAAAGAAGCATTATGTGCAAAAACCTATGTTAATGAGGCTGAGATTCTGTAATTATAATCATGAGAAACCCAACTCTGGGTTATACCCCCATTATGATCTCTACTGTGCTTGCGTATCAGCTGATCATTTTTCTTAGGATGTGCTCATGGTGAACACAGGGATGGGAAATGCATCTATGGCGACAAAAGACAATTATTTTGTTTTAATAAGAATAATCTCAGAGCATCTGTTATTGAATCCCTCAGCACAGTGTAGACAGAAAGGCACATTTACAGAAAGAAGCATTCACGTGGGTCCCCAGACACCATTTTACCTACTGAGCGTGCCTGCGGGCAGACACCTGCTAGATGGGAATTAGGTGTTATCAAAACCCGCCAATCCATCTGATCGCTCTTCACCATTATCTCTCAGAATAACTTTTCCAAACTCTCACTTCTAAGCTATATACAAGTGCTTTGTGATTACAATTCTCTGAAGGTATAGGGTATATACATATGTTTGTGTATTATTTAGGCATGTGAATGGTAGTGTCTTCTTTGTTAAACACCATTTTCCTGCAATAGTTGAATCTGGAATTTAAAAGTAGAGGATTTGTTGTTCCAAATCCCAGTTCTGGCATTTACAAAGGGGTGGCCTTAGGGAAGTTACCTAACCTCTCTGAGCTTTAGTTTCCACAGCTGGAAAACATAGCTGGTGCTCTTACCTCACAGAGTTGCTGGAAGAACAGAGTAAGATAATGTATCCAAAACATTTTTAGCACAGTTAGAGGCAGGGAATTCTCTGAAGTCTGTGCTAGTCCTTTGGCAAGTCATTCAGCCTCTTTGAGCCCAGTTTCTTCATCTATAGAATGGGGATACTAATAGTACTTAACTCATAGGCAATTTTGCCAGGATTCAACTAATTAATGCACAGAAAGTATTTAATCTAGTGTCTAAGACTTAGTAAGTCCTCAATAAATGTTACCTATTAGTACTGTTGTTGTTACTATCATCGTCATCAGTATCATCATCATCATCATCATCACCACCTGATAATCTGCTGTAGGTCAGGGACCATGGTTTACAAATGTTTTCTCAGCCTGGATGCTGGGGAGCTAAAAATTCTTTAATATTTGTGGATAGCTATCACAGAAATTTTAGGGTGAAATTTCTATGGAGTAAAAACATGCCACTAGGGAAGGAGGGATTTGATATTAAAAAATAAGACATTATACCCATGATATGAAAAGCCACTGAGTTCCAAGACTAATATAAAAAGCTCTTCAAGTGTGAGTGCCCAAAAGCTTGGATAGCACCAGGGAAAGTTATCTCATTGCAAAAATGTTTCTGAATAGTACTCTTTGAATTGATAAAGATTTTCATTAATGGTAAGGTCACTTTAACTCAGGCATGTTTCCATTTGAACTGGTATCAAGATCCAGGCATTTTTTCTCATGGGAAGTGAGAAGTGAGAGAAAGTGTAAGCAGCAGAGTTTAGAACCTAAGAGCTGTATCAAATGTGGGCAGCACAGGAGTATCCAGGGAGCTGGAAACACACTTTGGAAAACAGCCAGTCAGATCTCTCTGGCTTAAAGATGAGGCACCAGAACGCCCCTTGCCTGAGGCCAAGCTACTGAAGGGTAAGGGCCTCTGAGAGGGTCACAGCCCATTTCTTGTGATGGGTGGCCTTGTACACTCTGCTGTAGGAGTAATTCTCTGGGACTACCAACGGTTATTCTACAAGGGGACTCCTCATTAACCAGAGAAAAATGGTCAGCAAGAGCGAAAGCAGCTTCCAATTATTGTTGAGGACCAGAGTCCTTGTTCAATTTTTTTCTCTGATTTTCCATATCACCTTCTAGATTCATACCTGGGGGAGTGGAACAGAAGGAAACTAAGAGTCAGTGAGTACCTGTGATACACCAGGCACAACACTGTAGGATAGGTAATCCTATCTCTATTGTACAGATGAGAATACTGAGGCTCATGACAGTTAAAAAATTGGCATAGCTAGTAACTGGCAGACACAGGAGTAAAATTAGTCTTCCCCTTCTCTCCTTCCATGAGAACTGACGCAAGTCTGTTTGTTCCACATTGTAATCCAGTATCTGACGCTTTCTAAGCATTCTTCAATGAGTACTATTAAGACAACATACTTTCTCACCTATAACCAAGACCTGACTCTTTTTAGTATTTGTGGCTAAATGGGCATAAGGGAGTTTGTTTCTTTTATCCATTCATCATTTATCTATTCAACAAACAGTTATGAGACCTTCCTAAGTTCCCAGCTCCAAAGAAACATCAATTTCCTGCCCTTGCGGATCTTATATTCTAAAGGAAGAAGTAGGAAAATAAGTAATAAACTGAATAAAAAAATATTTAGGATGTCCAAGAAAGATTTATTGCTCCAGAGGAGATGAATGATTTAAACACCCATGAACCCATCAGATTTGGAAATCATGACTGAATGAATGAGAGTTTTGATAAGTATAATATTTTTGAAAAATTAAACTGCTGTACTTTTCATTCATCTTAAATCACCATACTCTGGTCTCCCTCCCCTCCCCTAATGGGTTTCAGTGCCTCAGAGAAAGGGCAGGCACCATCTAGAATAACAAAATCCATGCTTCATGTTGACTGTCAAATTAGATTTATTTTGAGTCCATAACAAGATAATAGTTCTGACAGAACCCTGTCAAAAGAGAAAAAAAAAAATCTCAATACTCCCTTTCCATATCAAGAGACAAGTTTGATGACCATATGCATAGGGCTTTTCTATATGTCCAGGGTAGACAAAACTCAAGATAGAATATAAGCTCTCATCTAAGTGGGGGAATAGAGAATGCTTCCAGGGAGGTCAGAAACTAGGGTTCTTATTTCTCATCAAGCCCTTTCCACCTTTGGTGATCAAACCTCAGGGGAAGCTATAAAAGCATAAGATATATTGACACAGGGTGCTATAAGTAGCCTTTCAGCTGTAGCTCAGGAAAGTGCTGCTAGCAGCGTGTACCCTTCTGATATGGGGAAGCTACCACACAATATGAATGGCCACATGGCATAGTTAGTCAGAAAGTGGCTCCATCACACTGACCCACTTCCCTAGAATCCACCATGGTGCCTCATGGATCCCTTATGATACAGAAAAAATCTGAAAGTATCTCTTGGGCACAACAAATGGTGCCTGAAAGAAACCACCGCAGAAACATCAGGATAATTTTTAAGGTGTTTCTCATAGTTGAAGTGAGGGAGCCTGATGCAAAAAGAACTCCTGAGCCATCAGAAGCCAAATAAGACCAATTTATAGCATGAGAAATGGGAGGCAGAAAGGACAGCCCCTATGACCCAACGGGTGAGAAAAACACTCATCACCAGCTGTGAACTTGAAAGACACATAAAGAAAGATGTTCAGCCTCCAGGCTGGACAAAAATGATCTTAAGGGAGCTAAATAAAAACCCAGGTGACAGTCCTGCTACTCATACTTACTCCAGATTTCCTTCCTCCATCACCATGAGCATAGAAAAGGTTTTTATCTATACCTAATGCCATCTTGGATTATGAGGAAGGATAGGGAAAATTTTGAGAGAAAATAAACATATATGAAAGTGACGTTCAACCACTAATTTGTGAATATTTATCCAAAAGAGATGGAGCTAATCTGAAAGAGACTGCTTAAAACTCGCAGTGAATGAAATCCCTAAAATTAAGCTATTCCGAGGCAACCTTGTTCAGCTGGAGACAATAACGCTGAGTTGTCGGGTATAAATCTTGATCCCTGGGTAAAAGGGCTACTGACTCAGCAATTATGATTTATCCTGCTTTATCCTGTATGCACGTGGGGCCAGCTGATTTCATTTTGGCACATTTGGGGAGTACAATTGCTATGCTGGTAGGTGTCCAGATACTAAGAGTTTCCATTTATGATTTCTGAGAGCTAATGTTTCGTTTGTTTTGCTTTTTTGTTTGTTTTGCACGGGGAGGAGGAAAAAGTGTTCTTTTGTTTGTTGATACATCTATAAACTCTTCAAGGAAAACTGCTTAATAAGCCCAAAGAAAGATTGACCTCAGATAGAAGGAAGAATTTACTAGCAGAAATGGCTCAATTTGCTTCTTCTTTTCTTGTCCATTTACAAGAGATCACTCATCTGCCTAAAACTCTCCTTTGAATAATTTTAAATCTTTCCCCATGCCAGTCCCTATTCTTCATGTCTACCTAGACACATGTAGCCCTCTTCCCAAATCATATGCTTATCTCCATCTGCCCAGAGCCTTCCTTTCTGAGTATCACTTGGGCCTCTGGAACTTTGTTTTTCTCTGTAACAAGTTACTTTGAGTAAGCTATTGCCCTCTTCATGTTTATTTACATTTTAGTAGGTCTTACTCCGAATCTTGACTCAGCAAAGCAATTAGTGATGAAATCTTTAGGCATCAGAAAAATGTTCTGTCTTTCATTCATTTGTCAATGCCTTCAAGCCAAAGAACAACAGGAACACACCTTTAATTGAACAATGTTGAGTTTATTGACTTATTGCAAGGAGGGAGAACTCCATGGGGAATACCATGGGTAAGTGAGTTGAGGGAGGAGGGTGTTAAGGAGGACTTATTAAAGAATTTGGGATTAGGCAATTTAGACATAGTTAAAAGAAATGGGACTTTGCTCTGCCTTGGACAGCCAGGAAGCTGGGATAATTCTGTGATATGGATATGTTAATAATTCTTAGCTGGAAGATGAGAACACAGTG
Source organism: Ursus arctos (assembly GCF_023065955.2). Taxonomy (NCBI): domain Eukaryota; kingdom Metazoa; phylum Chordata; class Mammalia; order Carnivora; family Ursidae; genus Ursus; species Ursus arctos. The sequence continues at coordinate 48,790,339 of NW_026622808.1, read as the reverse complement.
CAAGCCTCAAACTAATTGGTAAAGCAGTAACAGTCAGTCATAGTAACTTGGTCATTTTGGTGGTTTGTTCATGTTTTTGTCTGTGTTCAAAAATGATTACAGTCATTGTCTCGACTAATTATAGTCACAGAAAGGCCTTCCTGATGTTGATGTTCTGTGAAATTCCTTATGTTCAACACAGAAAATCTAATTCTCAGGGCTGCTTTCCCTTCTCTCAGTTTGGTCATTTATTCTCTCATTTGCAGTAGTTTATCAAAATTGATAATTAATTAAGTGGACTGCTTGCTTGATATTTCATTTGTTCCTTATACTAGAAAAATAAGCTCTATAAAGAAAGATACCATGTCTAACTGGTTCATCATTTTATCCCAAGGGACTGTTCAGTGCCAAGGAACAAAGCACCCAGCCGAATGAGAAATCTTGGAAGGTCTCACTCAAATCAGACACTGATCATTACATTAAATCTTAATAGCTTGCAACAGTGAAGACACGAGAACGTATAAAAAGTCAGCCAGTTAGTCCAGACTCCAAAAATCAAACTTTTCAACAAAAAGCTTTTAAGATATACCACATGTCAACAGCTCTAGCCATTAGGGTATACTTTTTTTTTTTTTATCAGACTATTTGTTTCAGATAACCTGCCAAGCTATTTAAAATGCCCAATTATCAATGTTCCATCATCCCTAGAGAGAAGCCTGTGGGTGCCCTGGGTGACCACAAAGAAGGGTTCAAGAAACATTAACTTAGGGGCGCCTGGGTGGCTCAGTCGTTAAGCGTCTGCCTTCGGCTCAGGGCGTGATCCCGGTGTTCTGGGATCGAGCCCCACATCAGGCTCCTCCGCTGGAAGCCTGCTTCTTCCTCTCCCACTCCCCCTGCTTGTGTTCCCTCTCTCACTGGCTGTCTCTATCTCTGTCAAATAAATAAATAAAATCTTAAAAAAAAAAAAAAAGGAACATTAACTTATATTGTCATTTAAGAGGGAAAGTCATTTAGCTACGATTGTCCAGCTGATTAGAACAACATTAGAGAACCAAAAAAGTGTTCATCAAGAAAGCTATTCTGGAGTAGATTGTTGTTTCAGACTGGACTTTAAGACATTTCAGGAACTGGCTCATTGATATTTAACTCAGACTGGATTCTTCCGCAGAATACTAATTTTTCCCAAGTGTCGGAGTGCGTACAAGTTTTGGCTGTTTGGTGGATAGACATCTTAGAACAGACTTGGGCTCAGAGCAGCAAAGGTCTTGCTGACACCGACTTTTCGTAGCATCACCACTAATGTCCTAGTTTTCTATGACCTGTTGCTGATTAGATTAACTGATTATCTCATCCAGATAAAATTCATCCAGCCTAGCCTGCTGTCAGACACTTTGCCAGGTGCCATAGAAACAGTTGTGAATAGAAGATGCAATTTTTGCCCTCTGAGCCTATAGTCACAAAGGAAAGCTGATACTGAACAAGGGTGACTAGCGAGCTGAGTGTCACCAAAGAAGAGGTACACAATCCTAGCAGAGCAGAAACAGGAGGCCTATCCAGACCCACAGGGTCACAGTTGGAGGAGAACAGCATAGCATAAAAAATAGGAAAACAGCATTAGCTAAGATGTCTTTGCATGTCCTTAGTTGTAGTTTCAAATCTTACATTTATAATTCCAATGATTCAAGTCTCAATGTAATCTTAAGATCCCAAATCTTAACGAAAAAATGAATTGTCAATATTCTGGCTGTGATATTAACTATAGTTTTGCAAGATATTACCACTGGGGGAAAGTGGGTAATGGGTACACAGGATCTCTCTGTATGTGAATCTATAACTATCTCAAAATAAATGTTTAATTTATAAAAATGAAACATATGTCTTGCAGGGATTTGTTTCATGTGTTAAAGTGAAGACTCTTTTTTTTTTTTTTTAAGATTTTATTTATTTATGTGACAGAGAGACAGCCAGCTAGAGAGGGAACACAGCAGGGGAGAGGGAGAGGAAGAAGCAGGCTCCCAGCCAAGGAGCCCGATGTGGGACCCGATCCCGTAACGCCGGGATCATGCCCTGAGCCGAAGGCAGACGCTTAACGACTGCACTACCCAGGCGCCCCTAAAGTGAAGACTCTTGAGTTATCAACCAATGACAAATAACTCTGCCATCACAACTCCAAAAATACTAAAATTCTCAGCTAGTAGGCTGTCTGGTTCCCATTAATGGCTCTTCGCAGCTTTGATGTTTGAATGAAGGAGGGAATTCTTAGTGAGTAGATGGGCTCAGGCTGCTGATCTCAACTCCAAAGTCTTGGTCATTGTGGTGAAATATTCACTTAGCGTTTATGAGGGGTTCTTGAGAGGTCAGCCAGCCAATTTCATTTTCAGAGAGCACACATATAATAGCTTCTCTGAGTCATGAACATGTTTTTTTTAACTAGAAATTGTAATTCAAGCCAGTATTGTTTATATTTCTCTCTTTAATATTTTATCCTTTATTCCTAACAAGGCCTAGCCCAGACATCGAGGGACCATGTAAATACAGTTGGCTGAATTATTAAAATGATTCTCTCTGAGCACGTCAAGGACTATACAAGGCTTTTCTCGTTAACATTCCCATCTAGGCAAGGAGGGTCAAGACCGCACTTCAACCACAAAGATTAGATTTGGCACAGTCAACCATGATAATATGGACCCTGGGATTCATGGTTTGGTTTCCCTAAAAAGTGTAATTAATAGCCCATATTTATTCAACTTCTAATCTAAATAAATTTTAAGATCTGCCTTTTCTCCTCTATCCCCCAAACCCTACACTGAAGCTACATGAATACACATTTTTTCCATCTTCTCCAAGATGGGCCAACCCTCTGAATTGGGTTTTAAAAGTGTTCATATGGATTAATAAGTTCATCACCAATCCATCCATCCATGCAACATCATAGCAAAGAGGGGGAGCTAATATTCACCAGCTACTTACTATACAAGACAGTGTGCTGAAAATTTTATAAAATTCATATTACCTCACTCAATCTTTATTTAAAAAACATTATATCCATCTTACAAATGATTAAATTGAGGCATAGCAAGATAATTGCCTTGATTAAGATCATTTAGCCCATGCTCATAATCCCCAAATTTAAATTGCCAGTTCTGGGCTCTCTCTTTGGTTTTAGACTCATATATCCAGTTCCCACTTAAATATCTCCAGCTACATGTCTAATAAGCACCTCAAACACAGAATGTACAAAACCAGAATGCTGACAACCCTCCTCTCTACCCCCATGAAAACCTTTGCTCCCTCAGTATCCTCCATCTCAGCGACTGACAACCAGCATCTCTCTAGTTGCTCAGGCCAACGACAGAGTCACCCAGAACATCTCCTTCCTCTCACCCTACATGCTAGCCATCCATGTATCCAAACAGCTCTAGTTCCAAAATGGAGCCAGGATGTGACTATTTCTCACCATCTCCAGTGATGCAACTATAATCTCTCACCTTGTCAACCAGAATTGCTTTTTTCCATAGGGTCTTTCCACTTCTACATGCGACTTTCTGTCGTCTCTTCAAACACCCATAGTGATAATAATCTTTCAAAATTTAAAATATCAAATCACTCCTTGGCTCAAAGCTCTCCTTGTATTTATTATTTTGTCATCCCTATCTTTCAGCATAGCTCGGATTGATGGAACCAGTATTCAATTAGGAGCTCAGACCATTTCAGTGGTAACTTCCAGCAGAAATATCGAAAAACTCACAGGCTAAAGATTGCTAGGTTGATAGAAACTGAGAAATTATTTAGTAATATGTTCTCATTTTACAGAGCAGGAAACTGAAGCTCAAGAATATCTGACGACCTCCAAAGGTTAAGTAGCTTATAAGCAGTTGAGCTCAATATCATATTGAGAATTCTCGGCTCCTGGCCAGTGCCTTATATACATGATGTCACACTGTCTCCACCTACCTGGTGGCTATGAGTGGAAACCTCTGTATATGTCAAAACCACAAGCAATCAATAAAACCAAAATCAATGGAAAGATAAAGTCTGTGTTTTTGCCCGATTTTACCATTTGACTCGGGCTGTAGAGACAGTCAGATAACACAGCTGCTATATTGTTTTTTTAGTTAAGTGAATATAAGCCATGGATGCCCTGTGAGTACATATTATTTCGAGGCCTGTATTACAATGTTATTTATATATCTTTTAATGACCTTGAAAAATAATAACCAAAAGTATTGACCTTCTAACTGATGATCAGGACTGCCCCAGTCAAAATAAATATTGTTACTCCAAACTATATTTAAACAATCTTTTTTTTTTTTTTTTTTATCATGGGAGCATAGGAAGACAGAAACATGAGCTGTGTCTAATATCGTTATAGCTCCAGAATCTGGCATGTAGTATTAGCACAATACGTGCTTATTGAATAAATGATTGCATGAATACCATTTATCACAAAAATGTTTATAATAGACAAAACTTAGAAACAATATCAATGCCCAGTAGTAAGAGATTTGATACATAATTTATGGAACATTTATACAATGAAATAAAACTCCCATGAAGTAGAAATGTATTTACTGGTTTGGAAGAGAGTCAAACTATGCTGCTTCATTACAAAAACAAACCATGAAAAGTTTATGTTTAATATAATATTATGTTTCAAATATGAAAATGGTTGGTGGAAGAGGAGAAAGGGAGGGAGAGCAGGAGGAAGAGGGGAAGGAATGAAAGAGTAAGAAAAGAAGGAGGGAAGCAAGGATGAAAAGGTGATATGTAAAGAAAGAAAAACAAGACAAAAAAATCCAAAAGGGTTTTTTCTAAGACGTTTTCTTGAGGTGATAGTTATAAATAATCTATTTTTTTGTTTCTGAAAACCTACTAAAACTACAGAACACTTAAAGTTATATTAAACCCTTTCATAGTCTCTGAGTGACTAGGGAGTTCCAGGGAATTCTAAATATGTTTTTCTGTTAATAAAATGAATTGCTTGTATGAACATCAATCCTTGTTTTAAAACATGTCTAGCACACGGAGTCAAATTTTATTGGCAACGTCATGTCCTCTAAATGAAATGCAAAATAGTGAGAGTAATTATTTTCTTTTATGACCACAATAACAAAAAGCCCTCCAAAGCAAATGAACATCTATTTCCCAGCATTGTCAACCATTGTCTCAAAAGGATTTCTACTGAAGTATCTGAGAATGAAAGCTTTATGGATTTTGCAAATCAGATTGAATTCCTTTCTAAATGCAATTCCTGTACAACAGTAGGTATCCAATGGTAACTAAGCAGGGTTATTTGAACAATGCATAAATATTTCATAGTGTGCGAAAAGCCACAAATGCCAAACTCTAAAATGTCTGCAAACATGCAAGATTTCCAGTTTCAAGAATGTAATTGTTGTCTTGGGATTTGTGGGGTATCTTGTTGAAGACCCTTTTTATTTTGATAAAAGGATGATCTTGTAAGCAAAATAATGCTCTAACACCTCGTGTTAACCTCAATGGTCCTGATCAAGGGGAAACATTCCTTTTCTAAATCATTTAGGAGAACACTACCTAAAGCCTTTTGTTATCTGATAACATTAAAGAATTCTCTCCACTGGGCTACTGTCTGGGAAAATGGGTTTACGTCACAATAGACTATGCGGCCACAAGTGTGACAACTTCAAAATCATTATTCCCATCAAGCTGCCATCGCTTTTTCGTGAGGCTAAATTAGAAGTAAATAATGATATCTCATCTTCCCTTCTCCAAATTCTCATTACAGAATAATTAAAAAAAAAAAAGCCACCAGGTCAGAAATAAATTTTGAAATCTGAAGGGGAATTATAGTCAGAATGCTTTTTTATGCAGTTCCTAAAGAATAACTGAAAATGAGAAGCAAGAACGCTGTTTTAACAGGCAACAATCAGAAACACCCATAACAATCAGGACGTGGAGACACATAAAATACGCAGCTCACACTGCTGAAATGAAAAGGCAAAGAGAAAGTCACGAAGGTCTGCTGATTGTGATGGACACCCCACCCGCCACCGGAAATAACTCACATCGCCAAGAACTTCCAAACAGATCTGGAGCTCTACACAGTCATGGGCACCTGACGTTGGTCAAGCCCCTCTTCTAGATGAAGTCTCTGACCAGTGCCCTCAACAACCTGGGCCACATTCTGGAAGTGTCTGTGAGCTTATAAAACACTTCAGGATAGGAGAGGAAGTGACCTTCCAAAGTTTTCATCCTGGACTACTAATCAAATCAGAACATCAGGTAATCCAGCTGCTTCCAGATGTCTTGGTTAATGACTGGCCATTTTAGTATTTGCAAATAAATGGGCTGTGCCTCTTGTGAAGAGAGAAAATGCCTTCAGGGCAGTAGGGAGAATTGTGAATTTCATCAAGGATCAGATGTTGGTTTTCTCAAATATCAGAACTATTGCTCAGCTTCTGCAATAAAGATCAAGACCTGAGGCTAGAGCTTTCCATGTTGGCCACATCTGTTCAGGCAGGGGTGTATGTGTGCTGCAGATTCATTGCATTAAGTGTGGAAAGAATGATCATTGTGGGGTATTCACCTCCAATCTTTTTGACATATAATTTTAATTTAAATGATTTTCACATAAAATCTATGGAAAACAAGTGATTAAAGTCAAGATAATTCAAACAAATAGAAAAGGGTCACCTAAAATATGTAACTGTTTAGAAATAGGTGAGGTTTGGAGGCTTGGTGCAGTTAAGTGCCTCAGTTAATTTTCTTACTGCTCGGAATGCTTTTTCTTGCTAGGTAGAGCCCTGCTCTGATCTGAGAGGCACTCTCTCATTGGGTATGAACATGACATAGGGCATCACCTTCACACTCTTTCACTTGGGCTTTTTTATACTGCAGCACTTTGTAACTACAAAAAAAAAAAAAAAGTGAAATGGTAGGCTATGAACGCCATCAATATTAAATATTAATCCTTCACAAATTAAGGTACAATTTGGCATTTAGTGTTAAATGCATTTTTACAGCATCTCTGAAGGGCAGGTAGGATATCCCTTCTTTATATATGGAAAAAAATAGATAAGCCAGGAGGGGCAGTGATGGTCTCAGTGTCAAACAGCTCCATAATCAGTAATGACAAGCTGGACCTTGCTTGCTCTGAAATTTCAATTCATTCAACTCACTCCTGTATGTATTAAATTTATTTGCCTTCAAGATAGCCAAAACTGTCTCTGAGGACACACATGGATATAATTCAGTCCTGCTCTCAAGGCATTCACTGTTCAGTGGGAAACGCAGACAGAAACAAACCAGCACACACTGTACAAAGGAAATCATCATCATCATCGTCGTCGTCTCCATCAGCAGCGGCATCGAATATGCTCTAAGACTGTTTCATTTTCTTCACTTGAATTCCATCTTTCAGTCCTCAAACAACCAAAAGAGTTGAGTCACTATCAATGGCTCTAGTTTACAGATGCGGAAACAAGACTTCAAGAGATGAATTACTTAGTTGATGTCACAAAACTAGACGATGTCATGCTTCGAATTTGAACCCAGGTTGATTGGACAGCAAAGTTCAGGTTTATGACCACAGCATTGATGTGCTTCCTATATTTAAGATTTACATAAACTGCATCAGTCACAAAAAATAAGGAATTAATTAAGAAATAGGAATAATGCAAAGACTCCTATGGCTTCTGGGTTTTTGTGTGGGCTGCTTTGGAGTCTTGCTCTCTTTTGTCAAACTCTGATCCCTAAAGACAAGCAGACCAAGAGTCAAACACCCGGGCTCAAGTCCTAGCTTTCCATTCATCTTACACCAAGAATATTTAAACGGCAGTAGAATCACAACAAAAAGCTCACATTTCTATAATGATCATTTAATTCTGCTTATGGAGACTTTTCTCAGATGATTGGAAAGGATATTTTTTTTAATGAAAGATAGCGGTTCTTGGTCCATCCACAGTTATGTTGACATCAGCTATACCTTTCCACCTGCTTGAGACACTTGGAATATGTCTAAGGGTGAGAAGGTTAACTTACTTAGACAAAATCTTAATTGTTGCTTCTTCACTGTGAGTAATAAAACAGCATTTACTTTTAACACCCCCCTTGTTAAAGTCTTTGGTACTTAAAATGGGGTAACATGAAAACAATTCATTACAATGGTAATGAAGCAATCTTTTCATCACAGAGTTGAATGTAACATCCTAGTTAGGTGTTCGATATTCTTATCACAAACTACCAAGTTGGTTTCTGAATCAGTCCAAGTTGGTTTCTGAATCAGTTTATGGAAAGGGAACAGAGAGGAAGAAACCTCATTGAAGTTGACTTATAATAGTCTGTTAGCCTAAGAGTTAAGAGTCAGAGTCACAGGGGTCCCAGACTTCCGTGGAAAGTCAAAAAGCAGCCAATTTTACCCCAGTGCCAATTAGTAGGAAACATAGTAACTATGAAATCTTTATAAAGCAGGATCCAGTGTGGCCAGTCTCAATGCAATATTGTTAGCAACAACAAAACAAAGAGTGAAATTTAGAGTTTTAAATACTGCTCCAATAACAGTAGTTATCGACCCTGGATCGATCTTCTTTGATTGTACTTTATCTAGTCTTGCATGCAAAATGCACGCTTTTTGTCGACTGTCAGTTTCCTGAGAAAAGACCAATCACCCATGATCCAAAAAACTAATCCTTACAACGAAGGCATCCGACTGCAACAATTCCAGAGGATTCATAAATGAAACATTGTATGGAACATTCTGATGTTGAAAATGTCCTGGGATAACAAATGCAGAGAAACCTAAAGAAGATCTTACTCAAGATTCAAGACTGAAATAATTTATCCAAAGAAAATGTAAATTGTGGTTATGAACAAGCTTGGGAGTCAGATAGACCTGGATTTGAGTTCCAGCTCTACCATAAGACAGACTTGTGGATTGTTTCACTTCCCTGAACCTTAGTTTGCAAATATGTATAATGGAGATAATAATAAAGCCTCCCTGATAGAGTTAGGGTTATAAGCTTTGCCAGACGCTTTATATACTTTTTTTTTTCCATTTTAGTCTTAACCACATCCCTGTCATACAGGCACTTCTTATTTTCCTTATCTTTACTGATGTGGAAATTGAGATGTCAAGAATTGAAGTATTTGCTTAAAGTCATATAGCTGGGAAATGATTGCACTGGGATACAATCCCAGGAATTTGAATTTGAATGTTTAAGTTTTCAGTTATATATGTCTAGCCTCTTATGTATATAGCATCTGGCCTACAGAAAGCACTTAGTAAGTGTATATCATCGTCCTCACCATCACTGTCACCGTCACTATGAATTCCACTATGGCCATTCAACTGTAGTTACTACTAACCACTCCTGCTAGTACCACTACTATAATTAATACATGCTCAGGAAAAGAATGTGTAGGAGGATGTGACATTTCTCTTTTAAATATGGAAACATTTTAACCCAACAGAATTTTCTTTTTCTTTTTTTTAAAAAGATTTATTTGTTTGTTTATTTATTTTAAAGAGAGAAAGTGGAGGGGGAGGGATAGTGGGAGAGGGAGAGAGAGAATCTCAAGCAGACTCCATGCTGAGCATGGAGCCCAACGCAGGGCTTGATCTCATGACTCTGAGATCATGACCTGAGCTGAAATCAAGAGTCAGATGTTAAACCTACTGAGCCATTTGGGCGCTTCCCCAAAACAAACTTTTCTAACCAAATCTTATGGGACAGTTTAAAACTAGTATACTATGTTTTGCTGAGAAGAACTTTCCAAGCCAACATATCCACTCCAGTAGTACTATATTTATTCATAATTTATGTTCTCATTCGCTGTAAGATACATGGGAAAACGGAAGAACAGAATTAAAGGGTACAGAGATATATGTATTTCAATATTGAAAAATGAGAGTCTGTAGGGAACACTGCCCCAGTCCTCAGGATTTCACTCATAGGACCTGATCCTGCCATGTATTTGCTGTGAAATCTGGAGCAAAGCACTCAGCCTCAGGGGACCTCTTTCTTCTTTTTTTTTTTTTACATGTAATACAATATCAGGCTGCTTCTAACTCTAATATTCTGCAAATCCATAAACATGCCTTCTTCTTATAATAAAGCCATAGGTATAAGCGATCTTCCCAGAAGCCCACACTAAATGGAGAAGTCTACCCAAAGATCTCTTCTGCTGGTTTATCTACTTATTTTCTAATTAACCAAGAACAAGGATGGTCTGTCTGAGAATTTCCTTTGGAGGTCTAGAATTTAAATGCATGTCACTGAACACAGTGTTTTCTCTTCAGAAATCCTTCTAATGAACTGGGGAAAGAGTCTTGTGTTTCTTTTTAGAAATTTCATTGGAGATCTTTGTATTCTAACGTAAACTCATTATTGCTGAAAATGACAATAGGATAGCACTGCTCTGAATGCCTTACAGTTATAGTGGTTTTTTTGTTTTATTTTTATTTTATTTTATTTTTTTTGCACTTTACCAGAGCTTCTGTATGTATCAAGCCATGTGTTCCAAGCTTCAGACCAAATCAATGACTCAAACTTTAGACTCACAATGTCCAGCTGCTATATGCTATGTGCTAGATGAAAATGCATGTCTTTATGCGGACATCACATGGGTACCACGAACTCCACAGCCCAAAACTGAACTCACTGAATCTGCAAACACTCCCTTCTGCTTGATCTCAGTTAGTGGCATTGTTGTTCACCCAATTCCCAAGACAGAAACCTGACTTTTGTCCCTCTCTTGTTAACTGTCCCCATAAAATCAAGACGAGTATTATCTCCCAAATATTTTAAAAATATTCTCCCTCCAACCTTTCATTAGTGTCTATGTTCCATCTCTTCCCCATCTGTCACCTGGATCCCTGCAGGTCCTCCTACTAGACACCCCGACTGTCAACCTGTTTCCCTCAAACCTGAACTCTGCAGAGCCATCAGTGTTATCAAAAATACCGCTCGGTGATACTTCTGTGAAACTTCTCTATCACTTTAAAATCCACAATATAAGCCCAGGGACTCTGGGACCCGTCACCCTGCCTCCTTCTTTAGCCTCACATTCCAGATTTTCTCCTCTAGCAACATGAGGCTGTTTCTCATCTCTATGCTTTTATGCATAATGTCTGCTCTGCTGGGAACGCTACCTGCTAATACCACATCTGGTCATTCACCTGGTAGACTCTTCCGCATCCTTTAAGCCTCAGCTCAAGGATTATACCCTTGAATAACAAAAATATAACAAGAGGAAATAATTAAATATCACTTGCAATGTGCCAGGCACCGTTTTAAGCAAATTACAGGTATTAACACATTCAATTCTTCCAATGACCGCATGAGTCAAGTACTATATTTATCCCCATTTTACACAAGGGGAAACTGAGACACAGAAAAACAAAGTAACTTATTCAAGGTAACACAACTAGCAAGTGGCAGAGCTGGGATGGGAACTCAGGCTGCCTGGCTCCAGAATTCCCTTCCTTACCACTTCATTTCACCTCTTTTAGGAAGCCTTCCCTGATTTACCAGTTATTACCCTACCTATTCCGCTAATAAGACACGGTTACTGGCAGACCCAGGCTCTTATTTTCCATCCTAGCGATTTATCGGTTATATGACATATACACCATTGTTTCCCAAAGGGCAGTTTTAGGAACACCTTCATCAGAATGATCCAACATATGTGTTAAAAACTTTGGGGTTCAAGTTACTCCTTTTCTTAAAACCATCCAAAAAATGCAGAGTCCTGCACTTAACCCCAGACCTACTGTTTTGAAATCTCTAAGGGCAGAGACAAGAATCTGCGTTACAGACAACCTCTATAGTGTATTCTTAGGTGAAACAATGGGGGGAGTTAAATGAGATAATGTGTGTAAGGTACTTAGCTTGTAGAGTCTTACATGCGAAATGCTCAAAGTGTTAGCTACTATTATCTTTATTGCTTCTTTGTTATTGTTTGATCCATAGAGAATACACAAGAATAACTTTGCCATTTACTACGAAATAAGGTGGAAAAAGGGAGACAGCAAGCATGTTACTAAAACCATAACACATGGGTTCTTTCATGAGCAAAGAATAATTTTGGAGGAAATAAGCAGTTTGTGGTTTCCAGTTTCATGTTCTTTGGGGTTTGTTTTGGCTAAACCACAGGGGAAGAAAAGACACAGATACGTTTTTATTTTAGCAGCTCTATTCCTGAGAATAGTGGCGCCTACTTAAGTAACATGACCCCGAGTACAGGAATTGGAGTGATTAAAGATTTAAAAGCTTAGAGCCATCAGCATCGTCATACTGTGATGTCTCAAGACTCAGAACAGCAGAAATAGCCAGCTACATAAACAAGAGGAATCTGTCTGTGCTAGAAATAGGTGTCTGATTCTACAAAAGAAGATCTACAATAAAGTTAACCCCATGGGGAGTGCATTAAAATCCTTGATGGACAAAATGACATTCTGAGCATGGTATTGCACAGTCTCGAATCTCCTTCCATGCTGTGTTACTGTATATGCATCACATATTGAAACCAGTTATTTAACTTACCTGACATCCAGTAGTCAATTTATTTATTTATTTATTTATTTATTTAAGATTTTATTTATTTATTTGACAGAAAGCGAGACAGCCAGAGACAGAGGGAACACAAGCGGGCGGAGTGGGAGAGGAAGAAGCAGGCTCCCAGTGGAGGAGCCTGATATGGGGCTCGATCCCAAAACCCTGGGATCACGCCCCGAGCTGAAGGCAGACGCTTAACGACTGAGCCACTCAGGCGCCCCCACCCCCAGTAGTCGATTTAAAATGTTTTGGGGTTTTTTTGTTTTTTCGGTTTTTTTGAGAGAGAGAAAGAGAACAAGCACGGGTGGGGGAGAGGCAAAGAGAGAGGGGGGAGAGAGAGAACCCCAAGCAGGCCCTATGCTCAGCACAGAGCACAATGCAGGGCTCAATCCCATGACCTTAAGATCATGACCTGAGCCAAAACCAACAGCCAGACACCCAACCAACTGAGCCACCCAGGCACCCCTAAAACTATTTTTAATTCAGAAGTGTTTGCCTAGTATAGGTTAGCTTTTAATCTCTAGTAGCCAGTGACCAGAGCCAGGAGACCTGCAATGAGTTGTATCACCTGGCTATCATAGGCATTGCTGCCATCTGAAGAGTTGGGAGGATGGCAACTATCAGAAGAAGCAACAGGCAGTGTGATGCTGGTCACAAACAAATAGTCATTCCTATCGCCACACTTTAGTTTAAGCATTTCCTAATTCCTTTATTAGAAGGATTATATTCCTATTTATAACTGTTTATTCATCTGTCTTTCTGCCAGGGATTCAATGGCAGGGCCAGGATCTCACTCAACTTTGTGTCACAATATGTAGCACAGAACTGTCCATCAATAAATGCTCATTGTATAAGTGGGAGGGAGGGAGGGAGGGAGGGAGGGAGGGAGGGAGGAAGGAAGGAAGGAAGGAAGGAAGGAAGGAAGGAAAGCAGGCAAGAGGGGAGGAAGGAAAGCTCATTCATGGATGACCATAATGCTTAACAATTTATGATTAATATTGATGCAGATTCCAAACTTGCAACAATAACACAATAAAAACAATTTTATAAAACCATTGTTTCTACAAATAGTGTAAATGTCTAATATGTGCTGGGCAATGTGTTTGTTTCTAAACCTAAGTGCTTCTATTACCTACCAACCCACGCACTTTAGTATCCAAATTCAGCTGCAGAAGAATAAGACAAGAAACATGGCTCATAGCAACCCATTTAAAAGACATATTTAGGATGGTTACAGATTGTAAAACAAGGACTTAAATGTAGATATCATAAGAAAGTAGATTTGGGTTAATAATAATCTCACTGTTGATCCTCAAACCTGAATCCTGGCCAGTACCATGGGAAAAAAAATTATTTTACTATGAAGTTCTATGCCATTCATTCCAAATCAAATCTAACCAGAAAATTTATTTCCCAATTATTCTATGTGGTGTTGACCATCTTGCCCGGTACCATATTGAAGACTCTGTACCAATGACTATTTTTATTTGTTTCCTTTGAGACCACGTGCCTCAAGGAAACCTGTTACTCTTCCACTGACAGAAATCCAGAATCATGAAGGGCATATAGCTTGTAAACACCCTCTGAGTTTTCCTCCTCAGTTCCAGTTCTTTCCCTGGTATTTTTCTTCTCTTCTCTGCCCTGAATCCATCAAATTTTGGTCCCAGGTTATCCTGCCTTTACTATTACCTCTTGATGCTTTTTTATAATCTTACATAGTTTCTAGAATCACAGAGGTTTCCTCTGCTGAAACTTGGACTTTAACTCTCTGTGGTCAGCTCCTCTCATGAAATATTTATCTAATCTTGTCTTTCAACCTACAGCTGGATTCTTCTTCTACCTGTTTACTTTGTGTGACTGGGTGCTGCTCCGTTCTTTATCACCTGGGTTTTTTGTTTGTTTGTTTGCTTTACATTTTCCAGAGCCACCTGGAAATGTTCCTACTCTATTGAGAGAAAGAAAACGATGGCGATAATTTTTAGACAATACACATTCAAAAGAAGGAACAGAATATTTATATCTACAGAGAGGTATATACCTATTTTTTGCATTTATTTATTTTTAAACAAATATTTACTGAGCACTTACTAAGTGTCAGAGACAATTCTAGGTGATGGGAATTTAAGAGTTGGTAAAAGAGAAAATCCTTTGTCTCCAAGGAGCTAATATTCTTTATTTGCAGAAATGGGAATACACGTGTGCACACATGCAAATGCACAGACACATATATGGCTTCATTGACATAAAACGAATTGTAAATAGTGTACAATTTGATAAATTTTAATACATATATATACACACCTGTGAAACTATTACCACAGTCAAGATAGTTACCTCCTGCCCCTCTAAAATCTCTCCTTACAACCCCCTCCCCAGTAACTATTGATCCACTTACTATCACTGTAGATTGGTTTATATTTTCTAGAAGTTTATATAAATGAAATCATAGAGTATGTGCTCATTTTTGTCTGGCACAATTATTTTGAGATTCACCCATGTTGTTGCATGTATCGATAGTTCATTCCTTTGTATTGTTAAGTAGTATCCCATTGTATGATTAAACAGTTTATTTCTCCATCCACCTGTTGATGGACATTTGGGTTGTTTCCAGTTTAGATAGATAGATGCATAGATATATACATATATGTGCATCTATATAATTACATATTCACATACATATATACGTCTATATCTATCCCTCGACACATAAAGAGAAATACACACACACATACATATTATTAATAGATTAAATGGAACACATACACGTCTCCACTCACAATTTGCATTCTCCAGCACTTTAATTGGATCTTTTGTGCGTTCTAAGTAGAAGGAAGTCAACAGTCATGATATTGTGATATAATAACAAATATATATTTGGTATCCCTGGTTCCTGGAACAAGAGTTCCCTGGACCCCTGAAATATCCAGAGTGATGAATGTCTTTTTGTGTGCTAATGAGATAACTGGTGGCTCAGGCCCGTAGATACCTTTAGGATAGAGGCTGGATACCAGAAAGACTAAGGGCATGATTAGAGGGTTGGAACTTCCAGCCCCAAATCCCTATTCCAAAGAAGGGAGAGGGGCTAGAGACTGAGTTCAATCACCAATGACCAACGATTTCATCAATTATGTGTAGGTAATGAAACCTCCATAAAAATCCCTTAAAAACGTGGTTCAAAAGCATTTGAATTGGTGAATGCATTCTTGTGCCAGGAGTGTGGGACACACCAACTTCATGGGGATGGAAGCACCTGTGTCTGTGAACCTTCTGGAACGCACCCTGTGTACCTCTTTATCTGGCTGATCATTTGTATATAAACTGGTAATAGTAAGTAAAGTGTTTTGCTGAGTTCTGTGAGCCATTCTAGCAAATTGTGGATCCTGGAAGAGGGGACCATAGGAAACTCTGACCTGTAGCCAGTTAATCAGAAGTACAGGAGGTCCGGAACTTGCGACTAGTATGTGAAGTGGGGGTAGTCCTACCTTAACCTGTGGGGTCTGTGTTAACTCTAGATAGCTCTCATTGGAAGTGAATTGAACTATAGGACACCCCCAAATTTGAAGAATTAGTTGGTGCGACGGAAAATATCCAACACAGAAGTGTGGGTAAAAACATTTTCAAAAGTAGAGGCACCTGGTCAGTTGGGCATCTGACTTTTGGTTTTGGTTCAGGTCATGACCTCAAGGTCCTGGGATTGAGCCCCACGTCAGGCTCTGCCTCAATGAAGAGTCAGCCTGAGGATTCTCTCTCTCCCTCTCCCTCTCCCCCCCACCCCAGTCATGTTCACTCTCTCTCTAAAATAAATAAATGAATCCTTAAATTTTTTTTTTTCAAAAGCAATAAGTTTGGAAGACCATGACTATGATTCAAGCATTAAGCAGGAAAGGTTACTCAATTACGTCAAAGAGATCTTTAAACAGAGGGCAAGACACTAGGCACCTTCTCAATCACTTATGAGGTGCCCTTGTAATGTGCTTCCAAAACATTCAGGACGTTGCCCATCACAGCCATTCCTCTCATTCTAGTTTCAAAAATCTTCTCGCAGAGCTCAAAGAGCACATGCTCAAATTTACATGGTCAGGTAAGAAGACACTTTGCAATCATTCTTGGAAAATCCTAAGTAAAACAAATTATAACAAACCAAAACCCCTATAATATGCCAGGAAAACTCATCAAAACGGAAAAAACGGTAACCCAACAACAATCAAGGTTACAATGGACACTGATACTTGCTTTCTGTCCCTATTGGAGATGAAAGCACCTCCCTAACTAATTTGAGGGCTACTGTAATTGACAGAAGATGACACAAACTCATTGAATATATGACCAACAGGAAGCCACTTGCAAAGTACAAAATCCATAGCCTTATAATCCATTTGCTCCCCTTGATGGGTCTGGATTTCCTCATGACCCCACAGCTCCAGGAGACAACATCATGAGTATATAATGTACACTTAACCATGGCAAGTGATAACTAGCTAAGAGGTACATATCAAAGCAATTTTTTTCTCAAAATGCAGGTATTTCCAGAGAGTAAGGAAAAAAGAATTTAAACAAACAAAAAAAAGACACTCCTAGAGCTTGCACCTTTGTGTCTCTTATGAAATTTGCAACACGAAGCCATTTTATCATCAAAATTATATAATGGCATAAACCACAATAGGATACTTCTCAGGCAAAAAAAAAAATGGAAAAAAGAAAAAAACCCACACAAAATGTTTTCCAAGGAGTTAAGAAGCTTTCTTGGACAAGTTATGTTACAATAAAATATTAATGTGTGCTCATTTGTCATGTGTTAATTAGCAGAATAAGCTGTAGGAAGTCCAGATTACCATGCAAATGTTAATTAGGTCATAATTTATGTTAAGCATTTCTAAGTTTAGGAGCACCGCGACTCATTTAGCAGCAGTTGAACTTTAGAAATAATTTGCATGTGCAACTGCTCCTTTTCAATTTCAATATGACAGTCACTTCATTTTAATAAATACAAGAAACTGCATTTAAATAATAGCAAATTCAGAGCTAATTTGGTCACAGTCAGTACATTTCCATGGGAGATGGAAACTCTGTCCTTTAATCACCACACAGGTGAAAACACATGCTTCTGAAGATAGTTTTTCTCAAAGAGCTGAGAGTCCTCCCCGTCCCCCAGCAACTAGCCAGAATGTTGATGCTTTTCTTTTTGGAGAAAATGTGCTCTTACATGGTTTTTACATGATCCAGCTTGAACATCTTTAGGTCCAACATCATCATGTTTTTCTCTCTTTGCTTTGATGGGCTACAGACAATTCCAACTTGTCCCTGACCCTGTTTTTTACATATTGCAATGTAATTGAGATAGAGTAGGGACTGGACTCTGGTCTTTGGCTAGGTCGATAGAAGAAATTGCTGAGCCACCTTCCTCCTAAGTAATAGATCTCATGGAATGTGGAAGTAGGATATTCACATAAAGGGAACCTTGACTGCCAAAGCCAGACCAAACCAGTCTGTGCCAAGATGGACGCTAGCACTGACCTTTCACCTACTTTCCCTCTCAGTAGAACACTAAAAATCACACCCAGGAGTGGAGATTTAACATGTTAATGAGGCATGGGATGCATCAAGAAGCCTGGCTTTTAAGTGCACAAGCACAAAAGAAATCCCCATCCCTACCTGTTTAGACAGCACCCTTTCCTGCCTAAGCCTCTGAGGACCGCTCCAGAGCTCTCCATGGAGAGGCAGCCTGAGGGCTTTTCTCTTTGCGCCCCTGTCTCCCTGTACCCAAGCACAGGTCCCAGCAAAGCCTTGCCTGGAGGTCCCATTAAGACCTCTTGTCAATTTCCATTGTTGAGAGAACCCAAGAACGCAGTTCGGTATGGTAACGTCTTCAAAAAGCTTTATTTTTAAATTCATTTTTGTTCTGTGTCGTAGGGATGAATGATTCCAACTACTCCTGAATTCCTATGAGGAAACTCTGATTGGAAGGGTTGTCCTTATCCCAAGTAGGAAAGCTTGCAGAAGGGAAAGCCGTCCTAGCGTCACTCCTCCTAGGCTGAGTCCCTTCTTTATCTACGGCTACACTGGTTTAGAGCAAGGCTTCTCAACTTTTCTCCATGTCATGAGCCTCTTTGGAAGCGTGGTGAGGCCAATGAACTCCTGCTCAGAGTAAGGTTTTTAAACCTTAAAATAAGATATGGGATTAAAAAGGGGACTAATTATAGTGAAATATTATATTATAAACATGTGACATAGTAGAATTGTATATGTGCTTCTTTATTAATGCACTGAAGAGCATGATCCAGCCGCGGGTCTGCTAACAACTGTGATTTCGAAGTATCTGTAGTAATAAGCTTCGTTTCAAGCCATCGGCATTTCAACACTATGAAAATACCTGGGATTTGGATTGGTGACAAAGTCACAGAGGTACAGCTTATGCTTCTGTGGTTGTTAACTATTTCATAATGAAAGGAAATGCTACACCTCAATTAGAGGATAATAGAAATAAAGATGTAATTATGTTTTTTTTTTTCAGGTTCACATACCTCCTGAATGCTCTTAGGTTTAAACTACTGATTTGGAGGAAAAAAATTTCTAAACTTCTAAAAAGATTTCTTAATTAATGTCTTCCTAATTTAAATTTTACACTATAATTAGGAAACATTTGAAATGAAATCATCTTTTTACTCACAAAAACTATTTTCATTTTATGCTTCTTGTCCATGTGCATGCATTTTTTTACATATTTGTAATTATAGGGCATGCCAAGTTTATTATATCTTCAATGGTCTCCCATTACAGATAGCACTTATATTTAATGTACACTCTAGGTGAAAGACCCACCCTTGGCTCAAGAAGGGAAAGAATGTAGACTCAGGACTGGGACATGAGTAACCTTCATCCCCCTCACCCCCACACCTAGCAGCTCTAGGTTCATGTTACATATGAGCTTCCAAATAAGCTTTGATTCACACTTTTTTAATGGGAATTTGCTGCCAACATTTAAAAACCATAACTTCCAATAAAAACCCAGATTTTAGACTTCTCACGGGCAAGGCTGGCACTGCATTTCCCCATGGCAGTAATCCACTGGACTTGAGTCTGTTTCTCATCTAGATACAGTGCCCTCCCCACCTCCGAAATATTTTTTTCTTTTTTGGTTACCTGCCTGGCTCCTGTAGACATTTGAGTTGGCAACCACCTACTAGAAGATAAAGCCTATACACGTTTGCCTGCCATTTAAAACTCTCAAAAACTAGTGCCTTCAATTAATTGTTTTCATAAGCTTTTTACTCAAATCAAAGTAATTCTGCCATTGTCTCAAGAAGGAAGATGGAAACTTTTCGTACCATGGGGCTTTCCCTCCCTTCATTCAACTCATTAGGACTGCCTCTTATTTTTTTTTTTGCTCTTAACCAGATAATACGCATATTTCAAATCATAAGTCAAATATTACCTCCACTATGAATCATCCTTTTCTACTCTAAACTGAAATATTTGCCTCTATTCTCAATGTGCGCCTAGAAGTGAGTACATATTTTGCCTTATGGTTTAGATTTTTCAGTGGACAAAGCCTACACATACAGAAAGACGCTAATTACTTGTTGATTTTATTTGAGTTGGTTGGGTCAAGAACCTGCTTTTTGTTTTGCTGATGCTTTGCTGTTGCTGTTTATTTATTTGGTATTGATTTCCCCCTCAACAGATTATTCTTTAGAAGTCACAATGTTGTATTTCAGGGCCTATACATTATTTCAAATGGCAGAAACCTTTGCTTCTTTGACCATATTTCTGGCATCTCTTGAAAATATTAGTATAGAATCACAACTTTGGGTCTACAGCCCCACATGGCAACTATTGGCTGAAAGTGAGTAGCAGCAGCCTCCCTTCACAAAGGAATATGACCTCCAGTTTGCCACAGTCCCCACCATTCCCTAGGAAGTCCCCTCGATTCATCTCAATATTCCATATGACTTGCCTCCCTGGCCCGTTCTGAAGCATCTTGGTTTGAGACCACCCAATCTACACAAAGACGGAAGTGTTCAAGAAAAAAAAAGTGACAGTCAACCAAGGGGTTTTGACTGTTAGAAATGTAGTAGCAAAAGATAAATTGGCAGCTTCCAAAATAAGGTACCAATTTCTTGTGCCTACTATGTGTTTGCTGGAGGCACTGGAACTGCTACCATGAATTTGAGAGGAGAGACTATATTGCCGAAGGTATCGTTTTTACCTTTGCCCATAAAGAGGAAAATGCCAGTTAGATGACGGATAAATGCAATACATCCAGGGAACGTAAAAAGAAAGAAATTTTGCTGTAACAGGGCTTCCACTTCCCCCTCCTTCCCTGAAGGGTGTTTTGTGGAGAAAGATGACCTCATCTTCAAAAATAGAGATGTTTCCTGAATGTTCTTAATGTACCTTTAATCAACAACTACATTTACTCTTCACTTATTTATCTGCTCTTCTTTGGAATCTGCTTCTCTTCCAAGCTGCTGCACGCGATCGATAGTGCTCATGGCCTGTGCAAAATGCATCCGTTATTCTAGTCTTAAGTCACCACTTTCAAGCTTCGAGCAAAACCCTCAGTTTTCAAGGATGTGATAAACAAGTCACATGGATCATGCCTCGCCCCTTTCTAATTTGGCACATGGCTATGCCATTTCTACTCAGAACTAGTATCCCTACGCTGACTCCCACCATGCCGCTGTAACTTTTTCTCATAAAGAAACGACCCCGTCACGTTGAACTTATCCAGTCTCCTTTCTCAGGATTTATTCTGCTTTTCCTACCCACCTGAGGCACAGGAATGGAATTAAATGTACAATTCTTGCTATGGAAAGTCCACATGAACAGAGAAATTTATCAAGCACCATCGTTTTTTGTTTTGGGTTTTTTGTTTTTTTTTTTAATTTACTTAGGTCATTTTGATCATCAAGTTGCAAAACCTCTTTCCACCGGAGACATTTATTTAAATGTCCTCCAATTCTGCAATTCTGGATATATGCCATCTGTACAGAGCATTGATGAGAATGACAGAGTCACACGTACCATGTCACGGAGCTTCCTGCTGGGAAGTGTCTCCCTGTCTCTTCACTGGCTACTGTCCACTCAGTTGAAACAGACATTTATTTTCTACAGCTGTTAACTCTCTCTCCAAACAAAGCTGAAAAAAACATCCAGAGAGAGAGAGAGAGCATGTGCGAGCACAGGCACACTAAAGAGAAACATGTAGTCAGTACAAATTTGAACCTGTGTCAAAACGCACTGAGGGATCAAGTTGAATCATCCATCCTGACAAGATGGTCTGTGACAGTAAGACCTGAAGAATCCACATTTTCATTATATAGAGCTTTCCTGCTAAGAAGAGCAATCAAAAGCCAGCTAATTGAATTATCCATGAGCCCATTTAAAGAAGAAATATTGCTCAATAAAATTATACAGTCTCTTTCCAGCCCGCCCCTCCAACTCTTTTATCTTTCCTCTAAGGCATATGGGCCTGACATCCATGACAAAGACGCCCCCCCCCCCCCCCCCAGAGAGAGCTGGTCTAGGAGCAGTCCTGGTGAAAGGCTTTCTCCACATTCACAGGGGCCAGAAAACACTATTCATATGCAAAAAGGGAGTTTATTATAAAAATACAACCCCTCCATTTTCGTGAAAGGCCCATCATCTCACCTGCTGGTCCAGAATATTCCTGCACCCTCCAGCTTTTCTGTCTGAAATTCTACCATTCCAGCTTCAGCCTTTTAAGGGAAGGAGTCATAGCTTCAAACAATATCTTTTGAGGTAAACCCCCCCCCATCTTGGGGGTAACAACGACTTGAAGCTGCATTGGCCATTTGTACACCCAGTGTCTACACGTGAGCAGTCCAGTCAGCAGGCGTAAGAGCCCAGATGAAGGAAGACTGAGGTAATTTGAGCTGTGGTATGCATGTACACACACACACACACACACACACACACACACACACACACGGTTGCAGTGATGGACTTCTGAGGCAGTGGAGCATGTAGGTTACAGGACCATATGGAGGCATCAAAGACAAACTTTCCTTTCCCGGTGTTGCTTGGGCAAGCCGTGATGAGCAAAGAAGCAAACTTTCTTAAGTATCCAGAACAAATTCTCCCACTTTAGTCTCCTGAATAGGATGTGAGTAGCCGGTTCACCTGGTGCCCAGATGAGGAAGCCAGGAACAAAGCCCGAGAAGCCCTCTGCTGCCTCACAGAAATAGATTTATTTGCACCCAGCAATTTAGGCCCAGGTGCTCTTATAAGTAAAAACAATTACATTCTCTCCACCATGGCAATTAGGTTAATAATTCCCAACGGAGTCAGTAAATCAAACAAGCACATTTTTTTACAAAGACCTTATTCCCTCTGAATCTTAATTTATTTAGTTAGGGCTGGCCCTTGGTAAATTGTGGAATAAAGATTATCCGGGGGAACTTTTCTCTCAATTTGTTTCCCTACATCCCAGGCCCCCTTCTGTCATTGCACAAACATATATCGAGTGCCGCTTGTTTCCACAGTGATTAGGGACACTCTGATGGTACCTTCACCGGGTCTGTACTCTCTACCCAGCATCCTCTCTTCTTGTTTTCAAAACTCATCTATCCTCAGGGCACTTGTGCGGCTTAGTCGGTTGAGTATCTGACTCTTGGTTTCAGCTTAGGTCATGATCCCCAGGTCATGAGATCGAGCCCTGCGTGGGGCTCTGTGCTGGGCGTGGAGCCTGCTTGAGATTCTCTCTCTCCCTCTGCCCCTCCTCCCCTGCTTGGGCTCGCTCTCTAAAACAAAACAAAAGAAACAAACAAAAACCTCATCTATCCTCCGTGCTGTTCTCTGAGGTCTCTGAGGTTTGTTCTCTACATTCCACCGTAACTTCCTAGTGAGTAGGAAAGGTGCCATGTCACTTGGGTTCAATCCCCACTTCTGCCACTTGCTAACTCAGTGACCTTAAGCAAGTTACTTAGCTTCTCTGCCTCCATCTCTTCATGTATGAAACCAGATAACTACTAGTCCCCACCTTGCAAGGTCGGTGTGAGGAATAAATGTATTTATATACATTTACATAGCAGGATTACAGTGCCCGGCACTTCGCAAACACTCAGCGAGCATTAGCTATTCCTGCTATGATTAGAAATGGCATCGAGTCCAATAGTCCTTATTGCATGGTCCTGTGCTTCAAGCCATTAGCATGAATTTTCCCCAAAACTTTTTCTCAGCTCCTGTAGTAAAGATGAGGTTGCAGGAAGAGGCACTTTGATACCATTCACACCCTGGAAGTGACAGGCACAATTATGTATTACTCAGCACGTGTGGATTTGGGATATAATAGTGAACATCTCCCCAATTTGATTCCAGCTTCGGCAATCACTGGGCAGCCTCTGATCCCGAAACTTCTCAACGGGGGCATTTTTCTGCCACCAGACCTTAGCTTTCCAGGCAGTGACTATACTCCGAGATGGAGCAGCAGAGAAAATTATATGAGCCTTTTTTTCCCCCCAATGGGCTTTTCATTTAAAAGTAATCAAACTCTAAAGTCTCTAAGTCTAACTAGGTATCGGTACATGGTTCGCAGTTGTATTCTAAGACACTAAGACTGCGAGGCTGTGCACACACCACTTTTCAGGCACACGTGTTTGTCCTTCAGCTCTGGAATTCAGCACTCATTTCATGGTATTCCTGACATCAAACCGGAAGTGAAAAAGAGCACCGGGCTATGAGGTATTCTTAACTGTGCCTGTTAATGACTCGGAGACCTTGTGCAAATCCATTTTCCCTTCCCAGATCCTCTGAGTCTATGTAGAAAAGGGTGAGGGAGAGAAGCGGGAAACAATCTCACAGGACTGACTGAAGCTTAAACTAATACATACGAGAATGTTCTGTGAATTATGAGATCATCATAAGCATAAAGATCATCGTTATGATGTCACCACATTGATAGTCAATGCTTCTGAGCTCTTACTACATGCCAGGAAGTCTTCTAAATGCATTATGTAGTTGATCTTGTTCAATGTTCATAGCAATGACATAAGCGACATACCATTACAAAGCCCGTTTTACAGATGACGGAACCATGGTGTGAAACTGTTACATAACTTTCTGAAGGTCACATTGCAATTAAGTGGTAGAGCCGTGGAATGTGAATTCAGTTACTGGATTTTTAATATCTGCACTAGAATTCCACCAGAAAAAGAAACATCCATGCCTCTTCTTTTAGCTCCGAACATCAGTGCCTCCACTTTAGCTCCATAGCTTCGAGCTCTTATACCCTGTGTATTAGTTTCCTATTGTGGTTGTAACAAATTCCTACAAACTTAGTGGTTTTAAAAACATACACGTATACTCTTACAGCTCTGGAGGTCAGAAGTCTG